>NC_072413.2:9011420-10261420 GCF_028858775.2 Pan troglodytes
GTAACTATTTACATGTTTATAAAGATTCTGTTTAAATATTTACATGTTTATAGACATTCTGTGTAACTATTTACATGTTTATACAGATGCTGTGTAAATATTTACGTTTATACAGATTCTGTGTACATATTTACATGTTTTTACAGACTGTCTGTAAATATTTACATGTTTATACAGACTTTGTGTAAATATTTACATGTTTATACAGATTCTCTGTAAATATATACATCTTTATACAGCTTCTGTGTAAATATTTACATGTTATACAAATTCTGTGTCAATATTTACCTGTTCGTTCAGATTCTGTGTAAATATTTACATGTTTATACAGATTCTGTGTATATATTTATATGTTTTACAGATTCTTTGTAAATATTTACTTGATTATACATATTCTGTGTAAATATTTACAAGTTTATACAGGTTCTATGTAAATATTTACATCTTTATACAGATTCTGTGTAAAGATTTACATCTTTATACAGATTCTGTGTAGATATTTACAGGTTTTTACAGATTCTGTGTAAATATTTACAGGTTTTTACAGATTCTGTGTAAATATTTACATGGTTGTACAGATTCTGTGTAAATATTTACAGGTTTACACAGATTCTGTGTAAATATTTACAGGTTTACAGATACTGTTTAAATATTTACACGTTTATACAGATTCTGTGTAAATATTTGCATGTTTACACAGATTCTGTGTAAATATTTGCATGTTTACACAGATTCTGTGTAAATATTTGCATGTTTACACAGATTCTGTGTAAATATTTGCATGTTTACACAGATTCTGTGTAAATATTTGCATCTTTATACAGATTCTGTGTAAATATTTACATCTATATACAGATTCTGTGTAAATATTTACATCTTTATACAGATTCTGTGTAAATATTTACATGTTTATACAGACTCTGTGCAAATATTTACATGTTTATACAGATTCTGTGTAAATATTTACATGTTTATACAGATTCTGTGTAAATATTTACAGGTTCATACAGATTCAGTGCAAATATTTACAGGTTTATACAGATTCTGTGTAAATATTTACATGTTTATACAGTTTCTGTGTAAATATTTACATGTCTGTATAGATTCTGTGGAAGTATTTACATGTTTATACCGATTCTGTGATAATATTTACATATTCATACAGATTCTGCGTAAATATTTACAGGTTCATTCAACTTCTGTGTAAATATTTACGTGTTTATACAGATTCTGTGTAAATATTTACGTGTTTATACAGATTCTGTGTAAATATTTACATGTTTATACAGATTCTGTGTAAGAAATTACAGGTTTTTACTGATTCTGTGTAAACATTTGCAGGTATTTACAGATTCTCTGTAAATATTTACAGGTTTATACAGATTCTGTGTAAATATTTACATGTTCATCCAGATTCTGTGTAAACATTTACAGGTTTCTACATTTTCTGTGTAAACACTTTCAGACGTTTACAGATTCTGTGTAAATATTTACAGGTTTACTAAGATTCTGTGTAAATACTTACAGGTTTATACACTTTCGGTGTAAATATTTATTTGTTTATACCAATTCTCTGTAAATATTTCATGTTTATAGAGATTCTGTGTAACTATTTACATGTTTATACAGATGCTATGTAAATATTTACATATTTATACAGATTCTTTGTAAATATATACATCTTTATACTGACTCTTTGTAAATATTTACATTTTTATACTGATTCTGTGTAAATCTTTACATGTTTATACAGATTGTGCGTACATATTTACAGGTTTATACAGATTCTGTGTAAATATTTACAGGTTTTTACAGATTCTGTGAAAATATTTACATGTTCATTCAGATTCTGTGTAAATATTTACATGTTTACACATATTCTGCGTAAATATTTACATCTTCATACAGATTCTGTGTAAATGTATACAACTTTATACTGACTCTTTGTAAATATTTACATTTTTATACTGATTCTCTTTAAATCTTTACATGTTTATACAGATTCTGCGTAAATATTTATAGGTTTATACAGGTTCTGTGTAAATATTTACAGGTTTTTACACATTCTGTGTAAATATTTACATGTTTATACAGATTCTGTGAAACATATTTACATGTTTACACAGATTCTTCGTAAATATTTACATGATTATACCGATTCTGTGTAAATATTTACATGTTTATACAGATTCTTTGTAAATATATACATGTTGGTACAGACTCAGTGTAAATATTTACATGTTCATAGAGATTCTGTGTAAATATTTACATGTTCATGCAGATTCTGAGTAAATATTTGCATGTTCATACAGATTCTGTGTAAATATTTACATCTTCACACAGATTCTGTGTAAAAATTTACATGTTCATACGGATTCTGTGTAAATATTTACATGTTCATACACATTCTGTATAAATATTTACATGTTCATACTGATTCTGTGTAAACATTTACATATTCATACAGATTCTCTGTAAACATTTGCAGGTTTCTACAGATTTTGTGTAAACATTTACAGGTTTTTACAGATTCTTTGTAAACATTTACATGTTTATACAGATTCTTTGTAAATATTTACATGTTGATACAGATTCTGTGTAAATATTTACATGTTGATACAGATTCTGTGTAAATATTTACATGTTTATGCAGATTCTGTGTAAATATTTACATGTTTATGCAGATTCTGTGTAAATATTTACATGTTGATACAGATTCTGTGTAAATATTTACATGTTTATACAGATTCTCTGTAAATATTGAAATGTTTATACAGATTCTATGTAAATATTTACATGTTTATACAGATTCTGTGTAAATATTTACATCTTTATACAGATTCTGTGTAAATATTTACTTCTTTATGCAGATTCTGTGCACATATTTACATGTTTATTCAGATTCTGTGTAAATATTTACATGTTTGTACAGATTCTGTGTAAATATTTACATGTTTATCCAGATTCTGTGTAAACATTTACAGGTTTTTACAGTTTCTGTGTAAACACTTTCAGGTTTTTTCATATTCTGTGTAAATATTTACAGGTTTACACAGATTCTTTGTAAATATTTACAGGTTTATACAGATTCTCTGTAAATATTTACATGTTTACACACATTCTGTGTAAATATTTACATGTTTATACAGATTCTGTGTAAATATTTACATGTTTATACAGATTCTGTGTAAATATTTACGTGTTCATACAGATTTTGTGTAAATATTTATGTGTTCCTGCAGATTCTGTATAAATATTTACGTGTACATACAAATTCTGTGTAACTATTTACATGTTTATAAAGATTCTGTTTAAATATTTACATGTTTATAGACATTCTGTGTAACTATTTACATGTTTTTACAGATGCTGTGTAAATATTTACGTTTATACAGATTCTGTGTACATATTTACATGTTTTTACAGACTGTAAATATTTACATGTTTATACAGACTTTGTGTAAATATTTACATGTTTATACAGATTCTCTGTAAATATATACATCTTTATACAGCTTCTGTGTAAATATTT
This sequence comes from Pan troglodytes, assembly GCF_028858775.2. Lineage (NCBI taxonomy): Eukaryota > Metazoa > Chordata > Mammalia > Primates > Hominidae > Pan > Pan troglodytes. Next base: position 9,014,953 of record NC_072413.2, read on the forward strand.
ACATGTTATACAAATTCTGTGTCAATATTTACCTGTTCGTTCAGATTCTGTGTAAATATTTACATGTTTATACAGATTCTGTGTATATATTTACATGTTTTACAGATTCTTTGTAAATATTTACTTGATTATACAGATTCCGTGTAAATATTTACAAGTTTATACAGGTTCTATGTAAATATTTACATCTTTATACAGATTCTGTGTAAAGATTTACATCTTTATACAGATTCTGTGTAGATATTTACAGGTTTTTACAGATTCTGTGTAAATATTTACAGGTTTTCACAGATTCTGTGTAAATATTTACATATTTGTACAGATTTTGTGTAAATATTTACAGGTTTACGCAGATTCTGTGTAAATATTTACAGGTTTACAGATACTGTTTAAATATTTACACGTTTATACAGATTCTGTGTAAATATTTGCATGTTTACACAGATTCTGTGTAAATATTTGCATGTTTACACAGATTCTGTGTAAATATTTACATCTTTATACAGATTCTGTGTAAATATTTACATCTATATACAGATTCTGTGTAAATATTTACATCTTTATACAGATTCTGTGTAAATATTTACATCTTTATACAGATTCTGTGTAAATATTTACATGTTTATACAGATTCTGTGCAAATATTTACATGTTTATACAGATTCTGTGTAAATATTTACATGTTTATACAGATTCTGTGTAAATATTTACAGGTTCATACAGATTCAGTGCAAATATTTACAGGTTTATACAGATTCTGTGTAAATATTTACATGTTTATACAGTTTCTGTGTAAATATTTACATGTCTGTATAGATTCTGTGTAAGTATTTACATGTTTATACCGATTCTGTGATAATATTTACATATTCATACAGATTCTGCGTAAATATTTACATGTTCATTCAACTTCTGTGTAAATATTTACGTGTTTATACAGATTCTGTGTAAATATTTACATGTTTATACAGATTCTGTGTGAATATTTACATGTTTATACACATTCTAAGAAATTACAGGTTTTTACTGATTCTGTGTAAACATTTGCAGGTATTTACAGATTCTCTGTAAATATTTACAGGTTTATACAGATTCTGTGTAAACATTTACATGTTCATCCAGATTCTGTGTAAACATTTACAGGTTTCTACATTTTCTGTGTAAACACTTTCAGACGTTTACAGATTCTGTGTAAATATTTACAGGTTTACTAAGATTCTGTGTAAATACTTACAGGTTTATACACTTTCGGTGTAAATATTTATTTGTTTATACCAATTCTCTGTAAATATTTCATGTTTATAGAGATTCTGTGTAACTATTTACATGTTTATACAGATGCTATGTAAATATTTACATATTTATACAGATTCTTTGTAAATATATACATCTTTATACTGACTCTTTGTAAATATTTACATTTTTATACTGATTCTGTGTAAATCTTTACATGTTTATACAGATTGTGCGTAAATATTTACAGGTTTATACAGATTCTGTGTAAATATTTACAGGTTTTTACAGATTCTGTGAAAATATTTACATGTTCATTCAGATTCTGTGTAAATATTTACATGTTTACACATATTCTGCGTAAATATTTACATCTTCATACAGATTCTGTGTAAATGTATACAACTTTATACTGACTCTTTGTAAATATTTACATTTTTATACTGATTCTCTTTAAATCTTTACATGTTTATACAGATTCTGCGTAAATATTTATAGGTTTATACAGGTTCTGTGTAAATATTTACAGGTTTTTACACATTCTGTGTAAATATTTACATGTTTATACAGATTCTGTGAAACATATTTACATGTTTACACAGATTCTTCGTAAATATTTACATGATTATACCGATTCTGTGTAAATATTTACATGTTTATACAGATTCTTTGTAAATATATACATGTTGGTACAGACTCAGTGTAAATATTTACATGTTCATAGAGATTCTGTGTAAATATTTACATGTTCATGCAGATTCTGAGTAAATATTTGCATGTTCATACAGATTCTGTGTAAATATTTACATCTTCACACAGATTCTGTGTAAAAATTTACATGTTCATACGGATTCTGTGTAAATATTTACATGTTCATACACATTCTGCATAAATATTTACATGTTCATACTGATTCTGTGTAAACATTTACATATTCATACAGATTCTCTGTAAACATTTGCAGGTTTCTACAGATTTTGTGTAAACATTTACAGGTTTTTACAGATTCTTTGTAAACATTTACATGTTTATACAGATTCTTTGTAAATATTTACATGTTGATACAGATTCTGTGTAAATATTTACATGTTGATACAGATTCTGTGTAAATATTTACATGTTTATGCAGATTCTGTTTAAATATTTACATGTTTATGCAGATTCTGTGTAAATATTTACATGTTGATACAGATTCTGTGTAAATATTTACATGTTTATACAGATTCTCTGTAAATATTTAAATGTTTATACAGATTCTATGTAAATATTTACATGTTTATACAGATTCTGTGTAAATATTTACATCTTTATACAGATTCTGTGTAAATATTTACTTCTTTATGCAGATTCTGTGCACATATTTACATGTTTATTCAGATTCTGTGTAAATATTTACATGTTTGTACAGATTCTGTGTAAATATTTACATGTTTATCCAGATTCTGTGTAAACATTTACAGGTTTTTACAGTTTCTGTGTAAACACTTTCAGGTTTTTTCATATTCTGTGTAAATATTTACAGGTTTACACAGATTCTTTGTAAATATTTACAGGTTTATACAGATTCTCTGTAAATATTTACATGTTTACACACATTCTGTGTAAATATTTACATGTTTATACAGATTCTGTGTAAATATTTACATGTTTATACAGATTCTGTGTAAATATTTACGTGTTCATACAGATTTTGTGTAAATATTTATGTGTTCCTGCAGATTCTGTATAAATATTTACGTGTACATACAAATTCTGTGTAACTATTTACATGTTTATAAAGATTCTGTTTAAATATTTACATGTTTATAGACATTCTGTGTAACTATTTACATGTTTATACAGATGCTGTGTAAATATTTACGTTTATACAGATTCTGTGTACATATTTACATGTTTTTACAGACTGTCTGTAAATATTTACATGTTTATACAGACTTTGTGTAAATATTTACATGTTTACACAGATTCTCTGTAAATATATACATCTTTATACAGCTTCTGTGTAAATATTTACATGTTATACAAATTCTGTGTCAATATTTACCTGTTCGTTCAGATTCTGTGTAAATATTTACATGTTTATACAGATTCTGTGTATATATTTATATGTTTTACAGATTCTTTGTAAATATTTACTTGATTATACAGATTCTGTGTAAATATTTACAAGTTTATACAGGTTCTATGTAAATATTTACATCTTTATACAGATTCTGTGTAAAGATTTACATCTTTATACAGATTCTGTGTAGATATTTACAGGTTTTTACAGATTCTGTGTAAATATTTACAGGTTTTTACAGATTCTGTGTAAATATTTACATGTTTGTACAGATTCTGTGTAAATATTTACAGGTTTACACAGATTCTGTGTAAATATTTACAGGTTTACAGATACTGTTTAAATATTTACACGTTTATACAGATTCTGTGTAAATATTTGCAAGTTTACACAGATTCTGTGTAAATATTTGCATGTTTACACAGATTCTGTGTAAATATTTGCATGTTTACACAGATTCTGTGTAAATATTTGCATGTTTACACAGATTCTGTGTAAATATTTGCATGTTTACACAGATTCTGTGTAAATATTTGCATCTTTATACAGATTCTGTGTAAATATTTACATCTATATACAGATTCTGTGTAAATATTTACATCTTTATACAGATTCTGTGTAAATATTTACATGTTTATACAGATTCTGTGCAAATATTTACATGTTTATACAGATTCTGTGTAAATATTTACATGTTTATACAGATTCTGTGTAAATATTTACAGGTTCATACAGATTCAGTGCAAATATTTACAGGTTTATACAGATTCTGTGTAAATATTTACATGTTTATACAGTTTCTGTGTAAATATTTACATGTCTGTATAGATTCTGTGGAAGTATTTACATGTTTATACCGATTCTGTGATAATATTTACATATTCATACAGATTCTGCGTAAATATTTACATGTTCATTCAACTTCTGTGTAAATATTTACGTGTTTATACAGATTCTGTGTAAATATTTACGTGTTTATACAGATTCTGTGTAAATATTTACATGTTTATACAGATTCTGTGTAAGAAATTACAGGTTTTTACTGATTCTGTGTAAACATTTGCAGGTATTTACAGATTCTCTGTAAATATTTACAGGTTTATACAGATTCTGTGTAAACATTTACAGGTTTCTACATTTTCTGTGTAAACACTTTCAGACTTTTACAGATTCTGTGTAAATATTTACAGGTTTACTAAGATTCTGTGTAAATACTTACAGGTTTATAAACTTTCGGTGTAAATATTTATTTGTTTATACCAATTCTCTGTAAATATTTCATGTTTATAGAGATTCTGTGTAACTATTTACATGTTTATACAGATGCTATGTAAATATTTACATATTTATACAGATTCTTTGTAAATATATACATCTTTATACTGACTCTTTGTAAATATTTACATTTTTATACTGATTCTGTGTAAATCTTTACATGTTTATACAGATTGTGCGTAAATATTTACAGGTTTATACAGATTCTGTGTAAATATTTACAGGTTTTTACAGATTCTGTGAAAATATTTACATGTTCATTCATATTCTGTGTAAATATTTACATGTTTACACATATTCTGCGTAAACATTTACATCTTCATACAGATTCTGTGTAAATGTATACAACTTTATACTGACTCTTTGTAAATATTTACATTTTTATACTGATTCTCTTTAAATCTTTACATGTTTATACAGATTCTGCGTAAATATTTATAGGTTTATACAGGTTCTGTGTAAATATTTACAGGTTTTTACACATTCTGTGTAAATATTTACATGTTTATACAGATTCTGTGAAACATATTTACATGTTTACACAGATTCTTCGTAAATATTTACATGATTATACCGATTCTGTGTAAATATTTACATGTTTATACAGATTCTTTGTAAATATATACATGTTGGTACAGACTCAGTGTAAATATTTACATGTTCATAGAGATTCTGTGTAAATATTTACATGTTCATGCAGATTCTGAGTAAATATTTGCATGTTCATACAGATTCTGTGTAAATATTTACATCTTCACACAGATTCTGTGTAAAAATTTACATGTTCATACGGATTCTGTGTAAATATTTACATGTTCATACACATTCTGCATAAATATTTACATGTTCATACTGATTCTGTGTAAACATTTACATATTCATACAGATTCTCTGTAAACATTTGCAGGTTTCTACAGATTTTGTGTAAACATTTACAGGTTTTTACAGATTCTTTGTAAACATTTACATGTTTATACAGATTCTTTGTAAATATTTACATGTTGATACAGATTCTGTGTAAATATTTACATGTTGATACAGATTCTGTGTAAATATTTACATGTTTATGCAGATTCTGTGTAAATATTTACATGTTTATGCAGATTCTGTGTAAATATTTACATGTTGATACAGATTCTGTGTAAATATTTACATGTTTATACAGATTCTCTGTAAATATTTAAATGTTTATACAGATTCTATGTAAATATTTACATGTTTATACAGATTCTGTGTAAATATTTACATCTTTATACAGATTCTGTGTAAATATTTACTTCTTTATGCAGATTCTGTGCACATATTTACATGTTTATTCAGATTCTGTGTAAATATTTACATGTTTGTACAGATTCTGTGTAAATATTTACATGTTTATCCAGATTCTGTGTAAACATTTACAGGTTTTTACAGTTTCTGTGTAAACACTTTCAGGTTTTTTCATATTCTGTGTAAATATTTACAGGTTTACACAGATTCTTTGTAAATATTTACAGGTTTATACAGATTCTCTGTAAATATTTACATGTTTACACACATTCTGTGTAAATATTTACATGTTTATACAGGTTCTGTGTAAATATTTACATGTTTATACAGATTCTGTGTAAATATTTACGTGTTCATACAGATTTTGTGTAAATATTTATGTGTTCCTGCAGATTCTGTATAAATATTTACGTGTACATACAAATTCTGTGTAACTATTTACATGTTTATAAAGATTCTGTTTAAATATTTACATGTTTATAGACATTCTGTGTAACTATTTACATGTTTATACAGATGCTGTGTAAATATTTACGTTTATACAGATTCTGTGTACATATTTACATGTTTTTACAGACTGTCTGTAAATATTTACATGTTTATACAGACTTTGTGTAAATATTTACATGTTTATACAGATTCTCTGTAAATATATACATCTTTATACAGCTTCTGTGTAAATATTTACATGTTATACAAATTCTGTGTCAATATTTACCTGTTCGTTCAGATTCTGTGTAAATATTTACATGTTTATACAGATTCTGTGTATATATTTATATGTTTTACAGATTCTTTGTAAATATTTACTTGATTATACATATTCTGTGTAAATATTTACAAGTTTATACAGGTTCTATGTAAATATTTACATCTTTATACAGATTCTGTGTAAAGATTTACATCTTTATACAGATTCTGTGTAGATATTTACAGGTTTTTACAGATTCTGTGTAAATATTTACAGGTTTTTACAGATTCTGTGTAAATATTTACATGTTTGTACAGATTCTGTGTAAATATTTACAGGTTTACACAGATTCTGTGTAAATATTTACAGGTTTACAGATACTGTTTAAATATTTACACGTTTATACAGATTCTGTGTAAATATTTGCATGTTTACACAGATTCTGTGTAAATATTTGCATGTTTACACAGATTCTGTGTAAATATTTGCATGTTTACACAGATTCTGTGTAAATATTTGCATGTTTACACAGATTCTGTGTAAATATTTGCATCTTTATACAGATTCTGTGTAAATATTTACATCTATATACAGATTCTGTGTAAATATTTACATCTTTATACAGATTCTGTGTAAATATTTACATGTTTATACAGACTCTGTGCAAATATTTACATGTTTATACAGATTCTGTGTAAATATTTACATGTTTATACAGATTCTGTGTAAATATTTACAGGTTCATACAGATTCAGTGCAAATATTTACAGGTTTATACAGATTCTGTGTAAATATTTACATGTTTATACAGTTTCTGTGTAAATATTTACATGTCTGTATAGATTCTGTGGAAGTATTTACATGTTTATACCGATTCTGTGATAATATTTACATATTCATACACATTCTGCGTAAATATTTACATGTTCATTCAACTTCTGTGTAAATATTTACGTGTTTATACAGATTCTGTGTAAATATTTACGTGTTTATACAGATTCTGTGTAAATATTTACATGTTTATACAGATTCTGTGTAAGAAATTACAGGTTTTTACTGATTCTGTGTAAACATTTGCAGGTATTTACAGATTCTCTGTAAATATTTACAGGTTTATACAGATTCTGTGTAAATATTTACATGTTCATCCAGATTCTGTGTAAACATTTACAGGTTTCTACATTTTCTGTGTAAACACTTTCAGACGTTTACAGATTCTGTGTAAATATTTACAGGTTTACTAAGATTCTGTGTAAATACTTACAGGTTTATACACTTTCGGTGTAAATATTTATTTGTTTATACCAATTCTCTGTAAATATTTCATGTTTATAGAGATTCTGTGTAACTATTTACATGTTTATACAGATGCTATGTAAATATTTACATATTTATACAGATTCTTTGTAAATATATACATCTTTATACTGACTCTTTGTAAATATTTACATTTTTATACTGATTCTGTGTAAATCTTTACATGTTTATACAGATTGTGCGTAAATATTTACAGGTTTATACAGATTCTGTGTAAATATTTACAGGTTTTTACAGATTCTGTGAAAATATTTACATGTTCATTCAGATTCTGTGTAAATATTTACATGTTTACACATATTCTGCGTAAATATTTACATCTTCATACAGATTCTGTGTAAATGTATACAACTTTATACTGACTCTTTGTAAATATTTACATTTTTATACTGATTCTCTTTAAATCTTTACATGTTTATACAGATTCTGCGTAAATATTTATAGGTTTATACAGGTTCTGTGTAAATATTTACAGGTTTTTACACATTCTGTGTAAATATTTACATGTTTATACAGATTCTGTGAAACATATTTACATGTTTACACAGATTCTTCGTAAATATTTACATGATTATACCGATTCTGTGTAAATATTTACATGTTTATACAGATTCTTTGTAAATATATACATGTTGGTACAGACTCAGTGTAAATATTTACATGTTCATAGAGATTCTGTGTAAATATTTACATGTTCATGCAGATTCTGAGTAAATATTTGCATGTTCATACAGATTCTGTGTAAATATTTACATCTTCACACAGATTCTGTGTAAAAATTTACATGTTCATACGGATTCTGTGTAAATATTTACATGTTCATACACATTCTGTATAAATATTTACATGTTCATACTGATTCTGTGTTAACATTTACATATTCATACAGATTCTCTGTAAACATTTGCAGGTTTCTACAGATTTTGTGTAAACATTTACAGGTTTTTACAGATTCTTTGTAAACATTTACATGTTTATACAGATTCTTTGTAAATATTTACATGTTGATACAGATTCTGTGTAAATATTTACATGTTGATACAGATTCTGTGTAAATATTTACATGTTTATGCAGATTCTGTGTAAATATTTACATGTTTATGCAGATTCTGTGTAAATATTTACATGTTGATACAGATTCTGTGTAAATATTTACATGTTTATACAGATTCTCTGTAAATATTGAAATGTTTATACAGATTCTATGTAAATATTTACATGTTTATACAGATTCTGTGTAAATATTTACATCTTTATACAGATTCTGTGTAAATATTTACTTCTTTATGCAGATTCTGTGCACATATTTACATGTTTATTCAGATTCTGTGTAAATATTTACATGTTTGTACAGATTCTGTGTAAATATTTACATGTTTATCCAGATTCTGTGTAAACATTTACAGGTTTTTACAGTTTCTGTGTAAACACTTTCAGGTTTTTTCATATTCTGTGTAAATATTTACAGGTTTACACAGATTCTTTGTAAATATTTACAGGTTTATACAGATTCTCTGTAAATATTTACATGTTTACACACATTCTGTGTAAATATTTAAATGTTTATACAGATTCTGTGTAAATATTTACATGTTTATACAGATTCTGTGTAAATATTTACGTGTTCATACAGATTTTGTGTAAATATTTATGTGTTCCTGCAGATTCTGTATAAATATTTACGTGTACATACAAATTCTGTGTAACTATTTACATGTTTATAAAGATTCTGTTTAAATATTTACATGTTTATAGACATTCTGTGTAACTATTTACATGTTTTTACAGATGCTGTGTAAATATTTACGTTTATACAGATTCTGTGTACATATTTACATGTTTTTACAGACTGCCTGTAAATATTTACATGTTTATACAGACTTTGTGTAAATATTTACATGTTTATACAGATTCTCTGTAAATATATACATCTTTATACAGCTTCTGTGTAAATATTTACATGTTATACAAATTCTGTGTCAATATTTACCTGTTCGTTCAGATTCTGTGTAAATATTTACATGTTTATACAGATTCTGTGTATATATTTACATATTTTAAAGATTCTTTGTAAATATTTACTTGATTATACAGATTCTGTGTAAATATTTACAAGTTTATACAGGTTCTACGTAAATATTTACATCTTTATACAGATTCTGTGTAAAGATTTACATCTTTATACAGATTCTGTGTAGATATTTACAGGTTTTTACAGATTCTGTGTAAATATTTACAGGTTTTTACAGATTCTGTGTAAAGATTTACATCTTTATACAGATTCTGTGTAAAGATTTACATCTTTATACAGATTCTGTGTAGATATTTACAGGTTTTTACAGATTCTGTGTAAATATTTACAGGTTTTTACAGATTCTGTGTAAATATTTACATGTTTGTACAGATTCTGTGTAAATATTTACAGGTTTACACAGATTCTGTGTAAATATTTACAGGTTTACAGATACTGTTTAAATATTTACACGTTTATACAGATTCTGTGTAAATATTTGCATGTTTACACAGATTCTGTGTAAATATTTGCATGTTTACACAGATTCTGTGTAAATATTTACATCTTTATACAGATTCTGTGTAAATATTTACATCTATATACAGATTCTGTGTAAATATTTACATCTTTATACAGATTCTGTGTAAATATTTACATGTTTGTACAGATTCTGTGTAAATATTTACATGTTTATCCAGATTCTGTGTAAACATTTGCAGGTTTTTACAGTTTCTGTGTAAACACTTTCAGGTTTTTTCATATTCTGTGTAAATATTTACAGGTTTACACAGATTCTTTGTAAATATTTACAGGTTTATACAGATTCTCTGTAAATATTTACATGTTTACACAGATTCTGTGTAAATACTTACATGTTTATACAGATTCTGTGTAAATATTTACATGTTTATACAGATTCTGTGAAACATATTTACATGTTTACACAGATTCTTCGTAAATATTTACATGATTATACCGATTCTGTGTAAATATTTACATGTTTATACAGATTCTTTGTAAATATATACATGTTGGTACAGACTCAGTGTAAATATTTACATGTTCATAGAGATTCTGTGTAAATATTTACATGTTCATGCAGATTCTGAGTAAATATTTGCATGTTCATACAGATTCTGTGTAAATATTTACATCTTCACACAGATTCTGTGTAAAAATTTACATGTTCATACGGATTCTGTGTAAATATTTACATGTTCATACACATTCTGTATAAATATTTACATGTTCATACTGATTCTGTGTTAACATTTACATATTCATACAGATTCTCTGTAAACATTTGCAGGTTTCTACAGATTTTGTGTAAACATTTACAGGTTTTTACAGATTCTTTGTAAACATTTACATGTTTATACAGATTCTTTGTAAATATTTACATGTTGATACAGATTCTGTGTAAATATTTACATGTTGATACAGATTCTGTGTAAATATTTACATGTTTATGCAGATTCTGTGTAAATATTTACATGTTTATGCAGATTCTGTGTAAATATTTACATGTTGATACAGATTCTGTGTAAATATTTACATGTTTATACAGATTCTCTGTAAATATTGAAATGTTTATACAGATTCTATGTAAATATTTACATGTTTATACAGATTCTGTGTAAATATTTACATCTTTATACAGATTCTGTGTAAATATTTACTTCTTTATGCAGATTCTGTGCACATATTTACATGTTTATTCAGATTCTGTGTAAATATTTACATGTTTGTACAGATTCTGTGTAAATATTTACATGTTTATCCAGATTCTGTGTAAACATTTACAGGTTTTTACAGTTTCTGTGTAAACACTTTCAGGTTTTTTCATATTCTGTGTAAATATTTACAGGTTTACACAGATTCTTTGTAAATATTTACAGGTTTATACAGATTCTCTGTAAATATTTACATGTTTACACACATTCTGTGTAAATATTTACATGTTTATACAGATTCTGTGTAAATATTTACATGTTTATACAGATTCTGTGTAAATATTTACGTGTTCATACAGATTTTGTGTAAATATTTATGTGTTCCTGCAGATTCTGTATAAATATTTACGTGTACATACAAATTCTGTGTAACTATTTACATGTTTATAAAGATTCTGTTTAAATATTTACATGTTTATAGACATTCTGTGTAACTATTTACATGTTTTTACAGATGCTGTGTAAATATTTACGTTTATACAGATTCTGTGTACATATTTACATGTTTTTACAGACTGCCTGTAAATATTTACATGTTTATACAGACTTTGTGTAAATATTTACATGTTTATACAGATTCTCTGTAAATATATACATCTTTATACAGCTTCTGTGTAAATATTTACATGTTATACAAATTCTGTGTCAATATTTACCTGTTCGTTCAGATTCTGTGTAAATATTTACATGTTTATACAGATTCTGTGTATATATTTACATATTTTAAAGATTCTTTGTAAATATTTACTTGATTATACAGATTCTGTGTAAATATTTACAAGTTTATACAGGTTCTACGTAAATATTTACATCTTTATACAGATTCTGTGTAAAGATTTACATCTTTATACAGATTCTGTGTAGATATTTACAGGTTTTTACAGATTCTGTGTAAATATTTACAGGTTTTTACAGATTCTGTGTAAAGATTTACATCTTTATACAGATTCTGTGTAAAGATTTACATCTTTATACAGATTCTGTGTAGATATTTACAGGTTTTTACAGATTCTGTGTAAATATTTACAGGTTTTTACAGATTCTGTGTAAATATTTACATGTTTGTACAGATTCTGTGTAAATATTTACAGGTTTACACAGATTCTGTGTAAATATTTACAGGTTTACAGATACTGTTTAAATATTTACACGTTTATACAGATTCTGTGTAAATATTTGCATGTTTACACAGATTCTGTGTAAATATTTGCATGTTTACACAGATTCTGTGTAAATATTTACATCTTTATACAGATTCTGTGTAAATATTTACATCTATATACAGATTCTGTGTAAATATTTACATCTTTATACAGATTCTGTGTAAATATTTACATGTTTGTACAGATTCTGTGTAAATATTTACATGTTTATCCAGATTCTGTGTAAACATTTGCAGGTTTTTACAGTTTCTGTGTAAACACTTTCAGGTTTTTTCATATTCTGTGTAAATATTTACAGGTTTACACAGATTCTTTGTAAATATTTACAGGTTTATACAGATTCTCTGTAAATATTTACATGTTTACACAGATTCTGTGTAAATACTTACATGTTTATACAGATTCTGTGTAAATATTTACATGTTTATACAGATTCTGTGTAAATATTTACGTGTTCATACAGATTTTATGTAAATATTTATGTGTTCCTGCAGATTCTGTATAAATATTTACGTGTACATACAAATTCTGTGTAACTATTTACATGTTTATAAAGATTCTGTTTAAATATTTACATGTTTATAGACATTCTGTGTAACTATTTACATGTTTTTACAGATGCTGTGTAAATATTTACGTTTATACAGATTCTGTGAACATATTTACATGTTTTTACAGACTGCCTGTAAATATTTACATGTTTATACAGACTTTGTGTAAATATTTACATGTTTATACAGATTCTCTGTAAATATATACATCTTTATACAGCTTCTGTGTAAATATTTACATGTTATACAAATTCTGTGTCAATATTTACCTGTTCGTTCAGATTCTGTGTAAATATTTACATGTTTATACAGATTCTGTGTATATATTTACATGTTTTACAGATTCTTTGTAAATATTTACTTGATTATACAGATTCTGTGTAAATATTTACAAGTTTAGACAGGTTCTATGTAAATATTTACATCTTTATACAGATTCTGTGTAAAGATTTACATCTTTATACAGATTCTGTGTAGATATTTACAGGTTTTTACAGATTCTGTGTAAATATTTACAGGTTTTTACAGATTCTGTGTAAATATTTACATGTTTGTACAGATTCTGTGTAAATATTTACAGGTTTACACAGATTCTGTGTAAATATTTACAGGTTTACAGATACTGTTTAAATATTTACACGTTTATACAGATTCTGTGTAAATATTTGCATGTTTACACAGATTCTGTGTAAATATTTGCATGTTTACACAGATTCTGTGTAAATATTTGCATGTTTACACAGATTCTGTGTAAATATTTACATCTTTATACAGATTCTGTGTAAATATTTACATCTTTATACAGATTCTGTGTAAATATTTACATCTTTATACAGATTCTGTGTAAATATTTACATGTTTATACAGATTCTGTGCAAATATTTACATCTTTATACAGATTCTGTGTAAATATTTACATGTTTATACAGATTCTGTGTAAATATTTACAGGTTCATACAGATTCAGTGCAAATATTTACAGGTTTATACAGATTCTGTGTAAATATTTACATGTTTATACAGTTTCTGTGTAAATACTTACATGTCTGTATAGATTCTGTGTAAGTATTTACATGTTTATACCGATTCTGTGATAATATTTACATATTCATACAGATTCTGCGTAAATATTTACATGTTCATTCAACTTCTGTGTAAATATTTACGTGTTTATACAGATTCTGTGTAAATATTTACATGTTTATACAGATTCTGTGTAAATATTTACATGTTTATACAGATTCTGTGTAAGAAATTACAGGTTTTTACTGATTCTGTGTAAACATTTGCAGGTATTTACAGATTCTCTGTAAATATTTACAGGTTTATACAGATTCTGTGTAAATATTTACATGTTCATCGAGATTCTGTGTAAACATTTACAGGTTTCTACATTTTCTGTGTAAACACTTTCAGACGTTTACAGATTCTGTGTAAATATTTACAGGTTTACTAAGATTCTGTGTAAATACTTACAGGTTTATACACTTTCGGTGTAAATATTTATTTGTTTATACCAATTCTCTGTAAATATTTCATGTTTATAGAGATTCTGTGTAACTATTTACATGTTTATACAGATGCTATGTAAATATTTACATATTTATACAGATTCTTTGTAAATATATACATCTTTATACTGACTCTTTGTAAATATTTACATTTTTATTCTGATTCTGTGTAAATCTTTACATGTTTCTACAGATTGTGCGTAAATATTTACAGGTTTATACAGATTCTGTGTAAATATTTACAGGTTTTTACAGATTCTGTGAAAATATTTACATGTTCATTCAGATTCTGTGTAAATATTTACATGTTTACACATATTCTGCGTAAATATTTACATCTTCATACAGATTCTGTGTAAATGTATACAACTTTATACTGACTCTTTGTAAATATTTACATTTTTATACTGATTCTCTTTAAATCTTTACATGTTTATACAGATTCTGCGTAAATATTTATAGGTTTATACAGGTTCTGTGTAAATATTTACAGGTTTTTACACATTCTGTGTAAATATTTACATGTTTATACAGATTCTGTGAAACATATTTACATGTTTACACAGATTCTTCGTAAATATTTACATGATTATACCGATTCTGTGTAAATATTTACATGTTTATACAGATTCTTTGTAAATATATACATGTTGGTACAGACTCAGTGTAAATATTAACATGTTCATAGAGATTCTGTGTAAATATTTACATGTTCATGCAGATTCTGAGTAAATATTTGCATGTTCATACAGATTCTGTGTAAATATTTACATCTTCACACAGATTCTGTGTAAAAATTTACATGTTCATACGGATTCTGTGTAAATATTTACATGTTCATACACATTCTGTATAAATATTTACATGTTCATACTGATTCTGTGTAAACATTTACATATTCATACAGATTCTCTGTAAACATTTGCAGGTTTCTACAGATTTTGTGTAAACATTTACAGGTTTTTACAGATTCTTTGTAAACATTTACATGTTTATACAGCTTCTTTGTAAATATTTACATGTTGATACAGATTCTGTGTAAATATTTACATGTTGATACAGATTCTGTGTAAATATTTACATGTTTATGCAGATTCTGTGTAAATATTTACATGTTTATACAGATTCTGTGTAAATATTTACGTGTTCATACAGATTTTGTGTAAATATTCAGGTGTTCCTGCAGATTCTGTATAAATATTTACGTGTACATACAAATTCTGTGTAACTATTTACATGTTTATAAAGATTCTGTTTAAATATTTACATGTTTATAGACATTCTGTGTAACTATTTACATGTTTATACAGATGCTGTGTAAATATTTACGTTTATACAGATTCTGTGTACATATTTACATGTTTTTACAGACTGTCTGTAAATATTTACATGTTTATACAGACTTTGTGTAAATATTTACATGTTTATACAGATTCTGTGTATATATTTACATGTTTTACAGATTCTTTGTAAATATTTACTTGATTATACAGATTCTGTGTAAATATTTACAAGTTTACACAGGTTCTATGTAAATATTTACATCTTTATACAGATTCTGTGTAGATATTTACAGGTTTTTACAGATTCTGTGTAAATATTTACAGGTTTTTACAGATTCTCTGTAAATATTTACATGTTTGTACAGATTCTGTGTAAATATTTACAGGTTTACACAGATTCTCTGTAAATATTTACAGGTTTACAGATACTGTTTAAATATTTACACGTTTATACAGATTCTGTGTAAATATTTGCATGTTTACACAGATTCTGTGTAAATATTTGCATGTTTACACAGATTCTGTGTAAATATTTACATCTTTATACCGATTCTGTGTAAATATTTACATGTTTATACAGATTCTTTGTAAATATATACATGTTGGTACAGACTCAGTGTAAATATTTACATGTTTATACAGATTCTGTGCAAATATTTACATATTTATACAGATTCTGTGTAAATATTTACATGTTTATACAGATTCTGTGTAAATATTTACAGGTTCATACAGATTCACTGCAAATATTTACAGGTTTATACAAATTCTGTGTAAATATTTACATGTTTATACAGTTTCTATGTAAATATTTACATGTCTGTATAGATTCTGTGTAAGTATTTACATGTTTATACCGATTCTGTGATAATATTTACATATTCATACAGATTCTGCGGAAATATTTACATGTTCATTCAACTTCTGTGTAAATATTTACGTGTTTATACAGATTCTGTGTAAATATTTACATGTTTATACAGATTCTGTGTAAATATTTACATGTTTATACAGATTCTGTGTAAGAAATTACAGGTTTTTACTGATTCTGTGTAAACATTTGCAGGTATTTACAGATTCTCTGTAAATATTTACAGGTTTATACAGATTCTGTGTAAATATTTACATGTTCATCGAGATTCTGTGTAAACATTTACAGGTTTCTACATTTTCTGTGTAAACACTTTCAGACGTTTACAGATTCTGTGTAAATATTTACAGGTTTACTAAGATTCTGTGTAAATACTTACAGGTTTATACACTTTCGGTGTAAATATTTATTTGTTTATACCAATTCTCTGTAAATATTTCATGTTTATAGAGATTCTGTGTAACTATTTACATGTTTATACAGATGCTATGTAAATATTTACATATTTATACAGATTCTTTGTAAATATATACATCTTTATACTGACTCTTTGTAAATATTTACATTTTTATACTGATTCTGTGTAAATCTTTACATGTTTATACAGATTGTGCGTACATATTTACAGGTTTATACAGATTCTGTGTAAATATTTACAGGTTTTTACAGATTCTGTGAAAATATTTACATGTTCATTCAGATTCTGTGTAAATATTTACATGTTTACACATATTCTGCGTAAATATTTACATCTTCATACAGATTCTGTGTAAATGTATACAACTTTATACTGACACTTTGTAAATATTTACATTTTTATACTGATTCTCTTTAAATCTTTACATGTTTATACAGATTCTGCGTAAATATTTATAGGTTTATACAGGTTCTGTGTAAATATTTACAGGTTTTTACACATTCTGTGTAAATATTTACATGTTTATACAGATTCTGTGAAACATATTTACATGTTTACACAGATTCTTCGTAAATATTTACATGATTATACCGATTCTGTGTAAATATTTACATGTTTATACAGATTCTTTGTAAATATATACATGTTGGTACAGACTCAGTGTAAATATTTACATGTTCATAGAGATTCTGTGTAAATATTTACATGTTCATGCAGATTCTGAGTAAATATTTGCATGTTCATACAGATTCTGTGTAAATATTTACATCTTCACACAGATTCTGTGTAAAAATTTACATGTTCATACGGATTCTGTGTAAATATTTACATGTTCATACACATTCTGTATAAATATTTACATGTTCATACTGATTCTGTGTTAACAATTACATATTCATACAGATTCTCTGTAAACATTTGCAGGTTTCTACAGATTTTGTGTAAACATTTACAGGTTTTTACAGATTCTTTGTAAACATTTACATGTTTATACAGATTCTTTGTAAATATTTACATGTTGATACAGATTCTGTGTAAATATTTACATGTTGATACAGATTCTGTGTAAATATTTACATGTTTATGCAGATTCTGTGTAAATATTTACATGTTTATGCAGATTCTGTGTAAATATTTACATGTTGATACAGATTCTGTGTAAATATTTACATGTTTATACAGATTCTCTGTAAATATTTACATGTTTATACAGATTCTATGTAAATATTTACATGTTTATACAGATTCTGTGTAAATATTTACATCTTTATACAGATTCTGTGTAAATATTTACTTCTTTATGCAGATTCTGTGCACATATTTACATGTTTATTCAGATTCTGTGTAAATATTTACATGTTTGTACAGATTCTGTGTAAATATTTACATGTTTATCCAGATTCTGTGTAAACATTTACAGGTTTTTACAGTTTCTGTGTAAACACTTTCAGGTTTTTTCATATTCTGTGTAAATATTTACAGGTTTACACAGATTCTTTGTAAATATTTACAGGTTTATACAGATTCTCTGTAAATATTTACATGTTTACACAGATTCTGTGTAAATATTTACATGTTTATACAGATTCTGTGTAAATATTTACATGTTTATACAGATTCTGTGTAAATATTTACGTGTTCATACAGATTTTGTGTAAATATTTATGTGTTCCTGCAGATTCTGTATAAATATTTACGTGTACATACAAATTCTGTGTAACTATTTACATGTTTATAAAGATTCTGTTTAAATATTTACATGTTTATAGACATTCTGTGTAACTATTTACATGTTTTTACAGATGCTGTGTAAATATTTACGTTTATACAGATTCTGTGTACATATTTACATGTTTTTACAGACTGCCTGTAAATATTTACATGTTTATACAGACTTTGTGTAAATATTTACATGTTTATACAGATTCTCTGTAAATATATACATCTTTATACAGCTTCTGTGTAAATATTTACATGTTATACAAATTCTGTGTCAATATTTACCTGTTCGTTCAGATTCTGTGTAAATATTTACATGTTTATACAGATTCTGTGTATATATTTACATGTTTTACAGATTCTTTGTAAATATTTAGTTGATTATACAGATTCTGTGTAAATATTTACAAGTTTATACAGGTTCTATGTAAATATTTACATCTTTATACAGATTCTGTGTAAAGATTTACATCTTTATACAGATTCTGTGTAGATATTTACAGGTTTTTACAGATTCTGTGTAAATATTTACAGGTTTTTACAGATTCTGTGTAAATATTTACAGGTTTTTACAGATTCTGTGTAAAGATTTACATCTTTATACAGATTCTGTGTAAAGATTTACATCTTTATACAGATTCTGTGTAGATATTTACAGGTTTTTACAGATTCTGTGTAAATATTTACAGGTTTTTACAGATTCTGTGTAAATATTTACATGTTTGTACAGATTCTGTGTAAATATTTACAGGTTTACACAGATTCTGTGTAAATATTTACAGGTTTACAGATACTGTTTAAATATTTACACGTTTATACAGATTCTGTGTAAATATTTGCATGTTTACACAGATTCTGTGTAAATATTTGCATGTTTACACAGATTCTGTGTAAATATTTACATCTTTATACAGATTCTGTGTAAATATTTACATCTATATACAGATTCTGTGTAAATATTTACATCTTTATACAGATTCTGTGTAAATATTTACATGTTTGTACAGATTCTGTGTAAATATTTACATGTTTATCCAGATTCTGTGTAAACATTTGCAGGTTTTTACAGTTTCTGTGTAAACACTTTCAGGTTTTTTCATATTCTGTGTAAATATTTACAGGTTTACACAGATTCTTTGTAAATATTTACAGGTTTATACAGATTCTCTGTAAATATTTACATGTTTACACAGATTCTGTGTAAATACTTACATGTTTATACAGATTCTGTGTAAATATTTACATGTTTATACAGATTCTGTGTAAATATTTACGTGTTCATACAGATTTTATGTAAATATTTATGTGTTCCTGCAGATTCTGTATAAATATTTACGTGTACATACAAATTCTGTGTAACTATTTACATGTTTATAAAGATTCTGTTTAAATATTTACATGTTTATAGACATTCTGTGTAACTATTTACATGTTTTTACAGATGCTGTGTAAATATTTACGTTTATACAGATTCTGTGAACATATTTACATGTTTTTACAGACTGCCTGTAAATATTTACATGTTTATACAGACTTTGTGTAAATATTTACATGTTTATACAGATTCTCTGTAAATATATACATCTTTATACAGCTTCTGTGTAAATATTTACATGTTATACAAATTCTGTGTCAATATTTACCTGTTCGTTCAGATTCTGTGTAAATATTTACATGTTTATACAGATTCTGTGTATATATTTACATGTTTTACAGATTCTTTGTAAATATTTACTTGATTATACAGATTCTGTGTAAATATTTACAAGTTTAGACAGGTTCTATGTAAATATTTACATCTTTATACAGATTCTGTGTAAAGATTTACATCTTTATACAGATTCTGTGTAGATATTTACAGGTTTTTACAGATTCTGTGTAAATATTTACAGGTTTTTACAGATTCTGTGTAAATATTTACATGTTTGTACAGATTCTGTGTAAATATTTACAGGTTTACACAGATTCTGTGTAAATATTTACAGGTTTACAGATACTGTTTAAATATTTACACGTTTATACAGATTCTGTGTAAATATTTGCATGTTTACACAGATTCTGTGTAAATATTTGCATGTTTACACAGATTCTGTGTAAATATTTGCATGTTTACACAGATTCTGTGTAAATATTTACATCTTTATACAGATTCTGTGTAAATATTTACATCTTTATACAGATTCTGTGTAAATATTTACATCTTTATACAGATTCTGTGTAAATATTTACATGTTTATACAGATTCTGTGCAAATATTTACATCTTTATACAGATTCTGTGTAAATATTTACATGTTTATACAGATTCTGTGTAAATATTTACAGGTTCATACAGATTCAGTGCAAATATTTACAGGTTTATACAGATTCTGTGTAAATATTTACATGTTTATACAGTTTCTGTGTAAATACTTACATGTCTGTATAGATTCTGTGTAAGTATTTACATGTTTATACCGATTCTGTGATAATATTTACATATTCATACAGATTCTGCGTAAATATTTACATGTTCATTCAACTTCTGTGTAAATATTTACGTGTTTATACAGATTCTGTGTAAATATTTACATGTTTATACAGATTCTGTGTAAATATTTACATGTTTATACAGATTCTGTGTAAGAAATTACAGGTTTTTACTGATTCTGTGTAAACATTTGCAGGTATTTACAGATTCTCTGTAAATATTTACAGGTTTATACAGATTCTGTGTAAATATTTACATGTTCATCGAGATTCTGTGTAAACATTTACAGGTTTCTACATTTTCTGTGTAAACACTTTCAGACGTTTACAGATTCTGTGTAAATATTTACAGGTTTACTAAGATTCTGTGTAAATACTTACAGGTTTATACACTTTCGGTGTAAATATTTATTTGTTTATACCAATTCTCTGTAAATATTTCATGTTTATAGAGATTCTGTGTAACTATTTACATGTTTATACAGATGCTATGTAAATATTTACATATTTATACAGATTCTTTGTAAATATATACATCTTTATACTGACTCTTTGTAAATATTTACATTTTTATTCTGATTCTGTGTAAATCTTTACATGTTTCTACAGATTGTGCGTAAATATTTACAGGTTTATACAGATTCTGTGTAAATATTTACAGGTTTTTACAGATTCTGTGAAAATATTTACATGTTCATTCAGATTCTGTGTAAATATTTACATGTTTACACATATTCTGCGTAAATATTTACATCTTCATACAGATTCTGTGTAAATGTATACAACTTTATACTGACTCTTTGTAAATATTTACATTTTTATACTGATTCTCTTTAAATCTTTACATGTTTATACAGATTCTGCGTAAATATTTATAGGTTTATACAGGTTCTGTGTAAATATTTACAGGTTTTTACACATTCTGTGTAAATATTTACATGTTTATACAGATTCTGTGAAACATATTTACATGTTTACACAGATTCTTCGTAAATATTTACATGATTATACCGATTCTGTGTAAATATTTACATGTTTATACAGATTCTTTGTAAATATATACATGTTGGTACAGACTCAGTGTAAATATTAACATGTTCATAGAGATTCTGTGTAAATATTTACATGTTCATGCAGATTCTGAGTAAATATTTGCATGTTCATACAGATTCTGTGTAAATATTTACATCTTCACACAGATTCTGTGTAAAAATTTACATGTTCATACGGATTCTGTGTAAATATTTACATGTTCATACACATTCTGTATAAATATTTACATGTTCATACTGATTCTGTGTAAACATTTACATATTCATACAGATTCTCTGTAAACATTTGCAGGTTTCTACAGATTTTGTGTAAACATTTACAGGTTTTTACAGATTCTTTGTAAACATTTACATGTTTATACAGCTTCTTTGTAAATATTTACATGTTGATACAGATTCTGTGTAAATATTTACATGTTGATACAGATTCTGTGTAAATATTTACATGTTTATGCAGATTCTGTGTAAATATTTACATGTTTATACAGATTCTGTG
Organism: Pan troglodytes; assembly: GCF_028858775.2. Classification (NCBI taxonomy): domain Eukaryota; kingdom Metazoa; phylum Chordata; class Mammalia; order Primates; family Hominidae; genus Pan; species Pan troglodytes. The sequence goes on from NC_072413.2 coordinate 9,038,078, forward strand.
TAAATATTTACGTGTTCATACAGATTTTGTGTAAATATTCAGGTGTTCCTGCAGATTCTGTATAAATATTTATGTGTACATACAAATTCTGTGTAACTATTTACATGTTTATAAAGATTCTGTTTAAATATTTACATGTTTATAGACATTCTGTGTAACTATTTACATGTTTATACAGATGCTGTGTAAATATTTACGTTTATACAGATTCTGTGTACATATTTACATGTTTTTACAGACTGTCTGTAAATATTTACATGTTTATACAGACTTTGTGTAAATATTTACATGTTTATACAGATTCTGTGTATATATTTACATGTTTTACAGATTCTTTGTAAATATTTACTTGATTATACAGATTCTGTGTAAATATTTACAAGTTTACACAGGTTCTATGTAAATATTTACATCTTTATACAGATTCTGTGTAGATATTTACAGGTTTTTACAGATTCTGTGTAAATATTTACAGGTTTTTACAGATTCTCTGTAAATATTTACATGTTTGTACAGATTCTGTGTAAATATTTACAGGTTTACACAGATTCTCTGTAAATATTTACAGGTTTACAGATACTGTTTAAATATTTACACGTTTATACAGATTCTGTGTAAATATTTGCATGTTTACACAGATTCTGTGTAAATATTTGCATGTTTACACAGATTCTGTGTAAATATTTACATCTTTATACCGATTCTGTGTAAATATTTACATGTTTATACAGATTCTTTGTAAATATATACATGTTGGTACAGACTCAGTGTAAATATTTACATGTTTATACAGATTCTGTGCAAATATTTACATATTTATACAGATTCTGTGTAAATATTTACATGTTTATACAGATTCTGTGTAAATATTTACAGGTTCATACAGATTCACTGCAAATATTTACAGGTTTATACAAATTCTGTGTAAATATTTACATGTTTATACAGTTTCTATGTAAATATTTACATGTCTGTATAGATTCTGTGTAAGTATTTACATGTTTATACCGATTCTGTGATAATATTTACATATTCATACAGATTCTGCGGAAATATTTACATGTTCATTCAACTTCTGTGTAAATATTTACGTGTTTATACAGATTCTGTGTAAATATTTACATGTTTATACAGATTCTGTGTAAATATTTACATGTTTATACAGATTCTGTGTAAGAAATTACAGGTTTTTACTGATTCTGTGTAAACATTTGCAGGTATTTACAGATTCTCTGTAAATATTTACAGGTTTATACAGATTCTGTGTAAATATTTACATGTTCATCGAGATTCTGTGTAAACATTTACAGGTTTCTACATTTTCTGTGTAAACACTTTCAGACGTTTACAGATTCTGTGTAAATATTTACAGGTTTACTAAGATTCTGTGTAAATACTTACAGGTTTATACACTTTCGGTGTAAATATTTATTTGTTTATACCAATTCTCTGTAAATATTTCATGTTTATAGAGATTCTGTGTAACTATTTACATGTTTATACAGATGCTATGTAAATATTTACATATTTATACAGATTCTTTGTAAATATATACATCTTTATACTGACTCTTTGTAAATATTTACATTTTTATACTGATTCTGTGTAAATCTTTACATGTTTATACAGATTGTGCGTACATATTTACAGGTTTATACAGATTCTGTGTAAATATTTACAGGTTTTTACAGATTCTGTGAAAATATTTACATGTTCATTCAGATTCTGTGTAAATATTTACATGTTTACACATATTCTGCGTAAATATTTACATCTTCATACAGATTCTGTGTAAATGTATACAACTTTATACTGACACTTTGTAAATATTTACATTTTTATACTGATTCTCTTTAAATCTTTACATGTTTATACAGATTCTGCGTAAATATTTATAGGTTTATACAGGTTCTGTGTAAATATTTACAGGTTTTTACACATTCTGTGTAAATATTTACATGTTTATACAGATTCTGTGAAACATATTTACATGTTTACACAGATTCTTCGTAAATATTTACATGATTATACCGATTCTGTGTAAATATTTACATGTTTATACAGATTCTTTGTAAATATATACATGTTGGTACAGACTCAGTGTAAATATTTACATGTTCATAGAGATTCTGTGTAAATATTTACATGTTCATGCAGATTCTGAGTAAATATTTGCATGTTCATACAGATTCTGTGTAAATATTTACATCTTCACACAGATTCTGTGTAAAAATTTACATGTTCATACGGATTCTGTGTAAATATTTACATGTTCATACACATTCTGTATAAATATTTACATGTTCATACTGATTCTGTGTTAACAATTACATATTCATACAGATTCTCTGTAAACATTTGCAGGTTTCTACAGATTTTGTGTAAACATTTACAGGTTTTTACAGATTCTTTGTAAACATTTACATGTTTATACAGATTCTTTGTAAATATTTACATGTTGATACAGATTCTGTGTAAATATTTACATGTTGATACAGATTCTGTGTAAATATTTACATGTTTATGCAGATTCTGTGTAAATATTTACATGTTTATGCAGATTCTGTGTAAATATTTACATGTTGATACAGATTCTGTGTAAATATTTACATGTTTATACAGATTCTCTGTAAATATTTACATGTTTATACAGATTCTATGTAAATATTTACATGTTTATACAGATTCTGTGTAAATATTTACATCTTTATACAGATTCTGTGTAAATATTTACTTCTTTATGCAGATTCTGTGCACATATTTACATGTTTATTCAGATTCTGTGTAAATATTTACATGTTTGTACAGATTCTGTGTAAATATTTACATGTTTATCCAGATTCTGTGTAAACATTTACAGGTTTTTACAGTTTCTGTGTAAACACTTTCAGGTTTTTTCATATTCTGTGTAAATATTTACAGGTTTACACAGATTCTTTGTAAATATTTACAGGTTTATACAGATTCTCTGTAAATATTTACATGTTTACACAGATTCTGTGTAAATATTTACATGTTTATACAGATTCTGTGTAAATATTTACATGTTTATACAGATTCTGTGTAAATATTTACGTGTTCATACAGATTTTGTGTAAATATTTATGTGTTCCTGCAGATTCTGTATAAATATTTACGTGTACATACAAATTCTGTGTAACTATTTACATGTTTATAAAGATTCTGTTTAAATATTTACATGTTTATAGACATTCTGTGTAACTATTTACATGTTTTTACAGATGCTGTGTAAATATTTACGTTTATACAGATTCTGTGTACATATTTACATGTTTTTACAGACTGCCTGTAAATATTTACATGTTTATACAGACTTTGTGTAAATATTTACATGTTTATACAGATTCTCTGTAAATATATACATCTTTATACAGCTTCTGTGTAAATATTTACATGTTATACAAATTCTGTGTCAATATTTACCTGTTCGTTCAGATTCTGTGTAAATATTTACATGTTTATACAGATTCTGTGTATATATTTACATGTTTTACAGATTCTTTGTAAATATTTAGTTGATTATACAGATTCTGTGTAAATATTTACAAGTTTATACAGGTTCTATGTAAATATTTACATCTTTATACAGATTCTGTGTAAAGATTTACATCTTTATACAGATTCTGTGTAGATATTTACAGGTTTTTACAGATTCTGTGTAAATATTTACAGGTTTTTACAGATTCTGTGTAAATATTTACATGTTTGTACAGATTCTGTGTAAATATTTACAGGTTTACACAGATTCTGTGTAAATATTTACAGGTTTACAGATACTGTTTAAATATTTACACGTTTATACAGATTCTGTGTAAATATTTGCATGTTTACACAGATTCTGTGTAAATATTTGCATGTTTACACAGATTCTGTGTAAATATTTACATCTTTATACAGATTCTGTGTAAATATTTACATCTATACACAGATTCTGTGTAAATATTTACATCTTTATACAGATTCTGTGTAAATATTTACATGTTTATACAGATTCTGTGCAAATATTTACATATTTATACAGATTCTGTGTAAATATTTACATGTTTATACAGATTCTGTGTAAATATTTACAGGTTCATACAGATTCAGTGCAAATATTTACAGGTTTATACAGATTCTGTGTAAATATTTACATGTTTATACAGTTTCTGTGTAAATATTTACATGTCTGTATAGATTCTGTGTAAGTATTTACATGTTTATACCGATTCTGTGATAATATTTACATATTCATACAGATTCTGCGTAAATATTTACATGTTCATTCAACTTCTGTGTAAATATTTACGTGTTTATACAGATTCTGTGTAAATATTTACATGTTTATACAGATTCTGTGTAAATATTTACATGTTTATACAGATTCTGTGTAAGAAATTACAGGTTTTTACTGATTCTGTGTAAACATTTGCAGGTATTTACAGATTCTCTGTAAATATTTACAGGTTTATACAGATTCTGTGTAAATATTTACATGTTCATCCAGATTCTGTGTAAACATTTACAGGTTTCTACATTTTCTGTGTAAACACTTTCAGACGTTTACAGATTCTGTGTAAATATTTACAGGTTTACTAAGATTCTGTGTAAATACTTACAGGTTTATACACTTTCGGTGTAAATATTTATTGGTTTATACCAATTCTCTGTAAATATTTCATGTTTATAGAGATTCTGTGTAACTATTTACATGTTTATACAGATGCTATGTAAATATTTACATATTTATACAGATTCTTTGTAAATATATACATCTTTATACTGACTCTTTGTAAATATTTACATTTTTATACTGAGTCTGTGTAAATCTTTACATGTTTATACAGATTGTGCGTAAATATTTACAGGTTTATACAGATTCTGTGTAAATATTTACAGGTTTTTACAGATTCTGTGAAAATATTTACATGTTCATTCAGATTCTGTGTAAATATTTACATGTTTACACATATTCTGCGTAAATATTTACATCTTCATACAGATTCTGTGTAAATGTATACAACTTTATACTGACTCTTTGTAAATATTTACATTTTTATACTGATTCTCTTTAAATCTTTACATGTTTATTCAGATTCTGCGTAAATATTTATAGGTTTATACAGGTTCTGTGTAAATATTTACAGGTTTTTACACATTCTGTGTAAATATTTACATGTTTATACAGATTCTGTGAAACATATTTACATGTTTACACAGATTCTTCGTAAATATTTACATGATTATACCGATTCTGTGTAAATATTTACATGTTTATACAGATTCTTTGTAAATATATACATGTTGGTACAGACTCAGTGTAAATATTTACATGTTCATAGAGATTCTGTGTAAATATTTACATGTTCATGCAGATTCTGAGTAAATATTTGCATGTTCATACAGATTCTGTGTAAATATTTACATCTTCACACAGATTCTGTGTAAAAATTTACATGTTCATACGGATTCTGTGTAAATATTTACATTTTTCATACACATTCTGTATAAATATTTACATGTTCATACTGATTCTGTGTAAACATTTACATATTCATACAGATTCTCTGTAAACATTTGCAGGTTTCTACAGATTTTGTGTAAACATTTACAGGTTTTTACAGATTCTTTGTAAACATTTACATGTTTATACAGATTCTTTGTAAATATTTACATGTTGATACAGATTCTGTGTAAATATTTACATGTTGATACAGATTCTGTGTAAATATTTACATGTTTATGCAGATTCTGTGTAAATATTTACATGTTTATGCAGATTCTGTGTAAATATTTACATGTTGATACAGATTCTGTGTAAATATTTACATGTTTATACAGATTCTCTGTAAATATTTACATGTTTATACAGATTCTATGTGAATATTTACATGTTTATACAGATTCTGTGTAAATATTTACATCTTTATACAGATTCTGTGTAAATATTTACTTCTTTATGCAGATTCTGTGCACATATTTACATGTTTATTCAGATTCTGTGTAAATATTTACATGTTTGTACAGATTCTGTGTAAATATTTACATGTTTATCCAGATTCTGTGTAAACATTTACAGGTTTTTACAGTTTCTGTGTAAACACTTTCAGGTTTTTTCATATTCTGTGTAAATATTTACAGGTTTACACAGATTCTTTGTAAATATTTACAGGTTTATACAGATTCTCTGTAAATATTTACATGTTTACACAGATTCTGTGTAAATATTTACATGTTTATACCGATTCTGTGTAAATATTTACATGTTTATACAGATTCTGTGTAAATATTTACGTGTTCATACAGATTTTGTGTAAATATTTATGTGTTCCTGCAGATTCTGTATAAATATTTACGTGTACATACAAATTCTGTGTAACTATTTACATGTTTATAAAGATTCTGTTTAAATATTTACATGTTTATAGACATTCTGTGTAACTATTTACATGTTTTTACAGATGCTGTGTAAATATTTACGTTTATACAGATTCTGTGTACATATTTACATGTTTTTACAGACTGCCTGTAAATATTTACATGTTTATACAGACTTTGTGTAAATATTTACATGTTTATACAGATTCTCTGTAAATATATACATCTTTATACAGCTTCTGTGTAAATATTTACATGTTATACAAATTCTGTGTCAATATTTACCTGTTCGTTCAGATTCTGTGTAAATATTTACATGTTTATACAGATTCTGTGTATATATTTACATGTTTTACAGATTCTTTGTAAATATTTAGTTGATTATACAGATTCTGTGTAAATATTTACAAGTTTATACAGGTTCTATGTAAATATTTACATCTTTATACAGATTCTGTGTAAAGATTTACATCTTTATACAGATTCTGTGTAGATATTTACAGGTTTTTACAGATTCTGTGTAAATATTTACAGGTTTTTACAGATTCTGTGTAAATATTTACATGTTTGTACAGATTCTGTGTAAATATTTACAGGTTTACACAGATTCTGTGTAAATATTTACAGGTTTACAGATACTGTTTAAATATTTACACGTTTATACAGATTCTGTGTAAATATTTGCATGTTTACACAGATTCTGTGTAAATATTTGCATGTTTACACAGATTCTGTGTAAATATTTACATCTTTATACAGATTCTGTGTAAATATTTACATCTATATACAGTTTCTGTGTAAATATTTACATCTTTATACAGATTCTGTGTAAATATTTACATGTTTATACATATTCTGTGCAAATATTTACATATTTATACAGATTCTGTGTAAATATTTACATGTTTATACAGATTCTGTGTAAATATTTACAGGTTCATACAGATTCAGTGCAAATATTTACAGGTTTATACAGATTCTGTGTAAATATTTACATGTTTATACAGTTTCTGTGTAAATATTTACATGTCTGTATAGATTCTGTGTAAGTATTTACATGTTTATACCGATTCTGTGATAATATTTACATATTCATACAGATTCTGCGTAAATATTTACATGTTCATTCAACTTCTGTGTAAATATTTACGTGTTTATACAGATTCTGTGTAAATATTTACATGTTTATACAGATTCTGTGTAAATATTTACATGTTTATACAGATTCTGTGTAAGAAATTACAGGTTTTTACTGATTCTGTGTAAACATTTGCAGGTATTTACAGATTCTCTGTAAATATTTACAGGTTTATACAGATTCTGTGTAAATATTTACATGTTCATCCAGATTCTGTGTAAACATTTACAGGTTTCTACATTTTCTGTGTAAACACTTTCAGACGTTTACAGATTCTGTGTAAATATTTACAGGTTTACTAAGATTCTGTGTAAATACTTACAGGTTTATACACTTTCGGTGTAAATATTTATTGGTTTATACCAATTCTCTGTAAATATTTCATGTTTATAGAGATTCTGTGTAACTATTTACATGTTTATACAGATGCTATGTAAATATTTACATATTTATACAGATTCTTTGTAAATATATACATCTTTATACTGACTCTTTGTAAATATTTACATTTTTATACTGAGTCTGTGTAAATCTTTACATGTTTATACAGATTGTGCGTAAATATTTACAGGTTTATACAGATTCTGTGTAAATATTTACAGGTTTTTACAGATTCTGTGAAAATATTTACATGTTCATTCAGATTCTGTGTAAATATTTACATGTTTACACATATTCTGCGTAAATATTTACATCTTCATACAGATTCTGTGTAAATGTATACAACTTTATACTGACTCTTTGTAAATATTTACATTTTTATACTGATTCTCTTTAAATCTTTACATGTTTATTCAGATTCTGCGTAAATATTTATAGGTTTATACAGGTTCTGTGTAAATATTTACAGGTTTTTACATATTCTGTGTAAATATTTACATGTTTATACAGATTCTGTGAAACATATTTACATGTTTACACAGATTCTTCGTAAATATTTACATGATTATACCGATTCTGTGTAAATATTTACATGTTTATACAGATTCTTTGTAAATATATACATGTTGGTACAGACTCAGTGTAAATATTTACATGTTCATAGAGATTCTGTGTAAATATTTACATGTTCATGCAGATTCTGAGTAAATATTTGCATGTTCATACAGATTCTGTGTAAATATTTACATCTTCACACAGATTCTGTGTAAAAATTTACATGTTCATACGGATTCTGTGTAAATATTTACATTTTTCATACACATTCTGTATAAATATTTACATGTTCATACTGATTCTGTGTAAACATTTACATATTCATACAGATTCTCTGTAAACATTTGCAGGTTTCTACAGATTTTGTGTAAACATTTACAGGTTTTTACAGATTCTTTGTAAACATTTACATGTTTATACAGATTCTTTGTAAATATTTACATGTTGATACAGATTCTGTGTAAATATTTACATGTTGATACAGATTCTGTGTAAATATTTACATGTTTATGCAGATTCTGTGTAAATATTTACATGTTTATGCAGATTCTGTGTAAATATTTACATGTTGATACAGATTCTGTGTAAATATTTACATGTTTATACAGATACTCTGTAAATATTTAAATGTTTATACAGATTCTATGTAAATATTTACATGTTTATACAGATTCTGTGTAAATATTTACATCTTTATACAGATTCTGTGTAAATATTTACTTCTTTATGCAGATTCTGTGCACATATTTACATGTTTATTCAGATTCTGTGTAAATATTTACATGTTTGTACAGATTCTGTGTAAATATTTACATGTTTATCCAGATTCTGTGTAAACATTTACAGGTTTTTACAGTTTCTGTGTAAACACTTTCAGGTTTTTTCATATTCTGTGTAAATATTTACAGGTTTACACAGATTCTTTGTAAATATTTACAGGTTTATACAGATTCTCTGTAAATATTTACATGTTTACACACATTCTGTGTAAATATTTACATGTTTATACAGATTCTTTGTAAATATTTACATGTTTATACAGATTCTGTGTAAATATTTACGTGTTCATACAGATTTTGTGTAAATATTTATGTGTTCCTGCAGATTCTGTATAAATATTTACGTGTACATACAAATTCTGTGTAACTATTTACATGTTTATAAAGATTCTGTTTAAATATTTACATGTTTACAGACATTCTGTGTAACTATTTACATGTTTATACAGATGCTGTGTAAATATTTACGTTTATACAGATTCTGTGTACATATTTACATGTTTTTACAGACTGCCTGTAAATATTTACATGTTTATACAGACTTTGTGTAAATATTTACATGTTTATACAGATTCTCTGTAAATATATACATCTTTATACAGCTTCTGTGTAAATATTTACATGTTATACAAATTCTGTGTCAATATTTACCTGTTCGTTCAGATTCTGTGTAAATATTTACATGTTTATACAGATTCTGTGTATATATTTACATGTTTTACAGATTCTTTGTAAATATTTAGTTGATTATACAGATTCTGTGTAAATATTTACAAGTTTATACAGGTTCTATGTAAATATTTACATCTTTATACAGATTCTGTGTAAAGATTTACATCTTTATACAGATTCTGTGTAAAGATTTACATCTTTATACAGATTCTGTGTAGATATTTACAGGTTTTTACAGATTCTGTGTAAATATTTACAGGTTTTTACAGATTCTGTGTAAATATTTACATGTTTGTACAGATTCTGTGTAAATATTTACAGGTTTACACAGATTCTGTGTAAATATTTACAGGTTTACAGATACTGTTTAAATATTTACACGTTTATACAGATTCTGTGTAAATATTTGCATGTTTACACAGATTCTGTGTAAATATTTGCATGTTTACACAGATTCTGTGTAAATATTTACATCTTTATACAGATTCTGTGTAAATATTTACATCTATATACAGATTCTGTGTAAATATTTACATCTTTATACAGATTCTGTGTAAATATTTACATGTTTATACATATTCTGTGCAAATATTTACATATTTATACAGATTCTGTGTAAATATTTACATGTTTATACAGATTCTGTGTAAATATTTACAGGTTCATACAGATTCAGTGCAAATATTTACAGGTTTATACAGATTCTGTGTAAATATTTACATGTTTATACAGTTTCTGTGTAAATATTTACATGTCTGTATAGATTCTGTGTAAGTATTTACATGTTTATACCGATTCTGTGATAATATTTACATATTCATACAGATTCTGCGTAAATATTTACATGTTCATTCAACTTCTGTGTAAATATTTACGTGTTTATACAGATTCTGTGTAAATATTTACATGTTTATACAGATTCTGTGTAAATATTTACATGTTTATACAGATTCTGTGTAAGAAATTACAGGTTTTTACTGATTCTGTGTAAACATTTGCAGGTATTTACAGATTCTCTGTAAATATTTACAGGTTTATACAGATTCTGTGTAAATATTTACATGTTCATCCAGATTCTGTGTAAACATTTACAGGTTTCTACATTTTCTGTGTAAACACTTTCAGACGTTTACAGATTCTGTGTAAATATTTACAGGTTTACTAAGATTCTGTGTAAATACTTACAGGTTTATACACTTTCGGTGTAAATATTTATTTGTTTATACCAATTCTCTGTAAATATTTCATGTTTATAGAGATTCTGTGTAACTATTTACATGTTTATACAGATGCTATGTAAATATTTACATATTTATACAGATTCTTTGTAAATATATACATCTTTATACTGACTCTTTGTAAATATTTACATTTTTATACTGATTCTGTGTAAATCTTTACATGTTTATACAGATTGTGCGTAAATATTTACAGGTTTATACAGATTCTGTGTAAATATTTACAGGTTTTTACAGATTCTGTGAAAATATTTACATGTTCATTCAGATTCTGTGTAAATATTTACATGTTTACACATATTCTGCGTAAATATTTACATCTTCATACAGATTCTGTGTAAATGTATACAACTTTATACTGACTCTTTGTAAATATTTACATTTTTATACTGATTCTCTTTAAATCTTTACATGTTTATTCAGATTCTGCGTAAATATTTATAGGTTTATACAGGTTCTGTGTAAATATTTACAGGTTTTTACACATTCTGTGTAAATATTTACATGTTTATACAGATTCTGTGAAACATATTTACATGTTTACACAGATTCTTCGTAAATATTTACATGATTATACCGATTCTGTGTAAATATTTACATGTTTATACAGATTCTTTGTAAATATATACATGTTGGTACAGACTCAGTGTAAATATTTACATGTTCATAGAGATTCTGTGTAAATATTTACATGTTCATGCAGATTCTGAGTAAATATTTGCATGTTCATACAGATTCTGTGTAAATATTTACATCTTCACACAGATTCTGTGTAAAAATTTACATGTTCATACGGATTCTGTGTAAATATTTACATTTTTCATACACATTCTGTATAAATATTTACATGTTCATACTGATTCTGTGTAAACATTTACATATTCATACAGATTCTCTGTAAACATTTGCAGGTTTCTACAGATTTTGTGTAAACATTTACAGGTTTTTACAGATTCTTTGTAAACATTTACATGTTTATACAGATTCTTTGTAAATATTTACATGTTGATACAGATTCTGTGTAAATATTTACATGTTGATACAGATTCTGTGTAAATATTTACATGTTTATGCAGATTCTGTGTAAATATTTACATGTTTATGCAGATTCTGTGTAAATATTTACATGTTGATACAGATTCTGTGTAAATATTTACATGTTTATACAGATTCTCTGTAAATATTTAAATGTTTATACAGATTCTATGTAAATATTTACATGTTTATACAGATTCTGTGTAAATATTTACATCTTTATACAGATTCTGTGTAAATATTTACTTCTTTATGCAGATTCTGTGCACATATTTACATGTTTATTCAGATTCTGTGTAAATATTTACATGTTTGTACAGATTCTGTGTAAATATTTACATGTTTATCCAGATTCTGTGTAAACATTTACAGGTTTTTACAGTTTCTGTGTAAACACTTTCAGGTTTTTTCATATTCTGTGTAAATATTTACAGGTTTACACAGATTCTTTGTAAATATTTACAGGTTTATACAGATTCTCTGTAAATATTTACATGTTTACACACATTCTGTGTAAATATTTACATGTTTATACAGATTCTTTGTAAATATTTACATGTTTATACAGATTCTGTGTAAATATTTACGTGTTCATACAGATTTTGTGTAAATATTTATGTGTTCCTGCAGATTCTGTATAAATATTTACGTGTACATACAAATTCTGTGTAACTATTTACATGTTTATAAAGATTCTGTTTAAATATTTACATGTTTACAGACATTCTGTGTAACTATTTACATGTTTATACAGATGCTGTGTAAATATTTACGTTTATACAGATTCTGTGTACATATTTACATGTTTTTACAGACTGCCTGTAAATATTTATATGTTTATACAGACTTTGTGTAAATATTTACATGTTTATACAGATTCTCTGTAAATATATACATCTTTATACAGCTTCTGTGTAAATATTTACATGTTATACAAATTCTGTGTCAATATTTACCTGTTCGTTCAGATTCTGTGTAAATATTTACATGTTTATACAGATTCTGTGTATATATTTACATGTTTTACAGATTCTTTGTAAATATTTACTTGATTATACAGATTCTGTGTAAATATTTACAAGTTTATACAGGTTCTATGTAAATATTTACATCTTTATACAGATTCTGTGTAAAGATTTACATCTTTATACAGATTCTGTGTAAAGATTTACATCTTTATACAGATTCTGTGTAGATATTTACAGGTTTTTACAGATTCTGTGTAAATATTTACAGGTTTTTACAGATTCTGTGTAAATATTTACATGTTTGTACAGATTCTGTGTAAATATTTACAGGTTTACACAGATTCTGTGTAAATATTTACAGGTTTACAGATACTGTTTAAATATTTACACGTTTATACAGATTCTGTGTAAATATTTGCATGTTTACACAGATTCTGTGTAAATATTTGCATGTTTACACAGATTCTGTGTAAATATTTACATCTTTATACAGATTCTGTGTAAATATTTACATCTATATACAGATTCTGTGTAAATATTTACATCTTTATACAGATTCTGTGTAAATATTTACATGTTTATACAGATTCTGTGCAAATATTTACATATTTATACAGATTCTGTGTAAATATTTACATGTTTATACAGATTCTGTGTAAATATTTACAGGTTCATACAGATTCAGTGCAAATATTTACAGGTTTATACAGATTCTGTGTAAATATTTACATGTTTATACAGTTTCTGTGTAAATACTTACATGTCTGTATAGATTCTGTGTAAGTATTTACATGTTTATACCGATTCTGTGATAATATTTACATATTCATACAGATTCTGCATAAATATTTACATGTTCATTCAACTTCTGTGTAAATATTTACGTGTTTATACAGATTCTGTGTAAATATTTACATGTTTATACAGATTCTGTGTAAATATTTACATGTTTATACAGATTCTGTGTAAGAAATTACAGGTTTTTACTGATTCTGTGTAAACATTTGCAGGTATTTACAGATTCTCTGTAAATATTTACAGGTTTATACAGATTCTGTGTAAATATTTACATGTTCATCGAGATTCTGTGTAAACCTTTACAGGTTTCTACATTTTCTGTGTAAACACTTTCAGACGTTTACAGATTCTGTGTAAATATTTACAGGTTTACTAAGATTCTGTGTAAATACTTACAGGTTTATACACTTTCGGTGTAAATATTTATTGGTTTATACCAATTCTCTGTAAATATTTCATGTTTATAGAGATTCTGTGTAACTATTTACATGTTTATACAGATGCTATGTAAATATTTACATATTTATACAGATTCTTTGTAAATATATACATCTTTATACTGACTCTTTGTAAATATTTACATTTTTATACTGAGTCTGTGTAAATCTTTACATGTTTATACAGATTGTGCGTAAATATTTACAGGTTTATACAGATTCTGTGTAAATATTTACAGGTTTTTACAGATTCTGTGAAAATATTTACATGTTCATTCAGATTCTGTGTAAATATTTACATGTTTACACATATTCTGCGTAAATATTTACATCTTCATACAGATTCTGTGTAAATGTATACAACTTTATACTGACTCTTTGTAAATATTTACATTTTTATACTGATTCTCTTTAAATCTTTACATGTTTATTCAGATTCTGCGTAAATATTTATAGGTTTATACAGGTTCTGTGTAAATATTTACAGGTTTTTACACATTCTGTGTAAATATTTACATGTTTATACAGATTCTGTGAAACATATTTACATGTTTACACAGATTCTTCGTAAATATTTACATGATTATACCGATTCTGTGTAAATATTTACATGTTTATACAGATTCTTTGTAAATATATACATGTTGGTACAGACTCAGTGTAAATATTTACATGTTCATAGAGATTCTGTGTAAATATTTACATGTTCATGCAGATTCTGAGTAAATATTTGCATGTTCATACAGATTCTGTGTAAATATTTACATCTTCACACAGATTCTGTGTAAAAATTTACATGTTCATACGGATTCTGTGTAAATATTTACATTTTTCATACACATTCTGTATAAATATTTACATGTTCATACTGATTCTGTGTAAACATTTACATATTCATACAGATTCTCTGTAAACATTTGCAGGTTTCTACAGATTTTGTGTAAACATTTACAGGTTTTTACAGATTCTTTGTAAACATTTACATGTTTATACAGATTCTTTGTAAATATTTACATGTTGATACAGATTCTGTGTAAATATTTACATGTTGATACAGATTCTGTGTAAATATTTACATGTTTATGCAGATTCTGTGTAAATATTTACATGTTTATGCAGATTCTGTGTAAATATTTACATGTTGATACAGATTCTGTGTAAATATTTACATGTTTATACAGATTCTCTGTAAATATTTACATGTTTATACAGATTCTATGTGAATATTTACATGTTTATACAGATTCTGTGTAAATATTTACATCTTTATACAGATTCTGTGTAAATATTTACTTCTTTATGCAGATTCTGTGCACATATTTACATGTTTATTCAGATTCTGTGTAAATATTTACATGTTTGTACAGATTCTGTGTAAATATTTACATGTTTATCCAGATTCTGTGTAAACATTTACAGGTTTTTACAGTTTCTGTGTAAACACTTTCAGGTTTTTTCATATTCTGTGTAAATATTTACAGTTTTACACAGATTCTTTGTAAATATTTACAGGTTTATACAGATTCTCTGTAAATATTTACATGTTTACACAGATTCTGTGTAAATATTTACATGTTTATACCGATTCTGTGTAAATATTTACATGTTTATACAGATTCTGTGTAAATATTTACGTGTTCATACAGATTTTGTGTAAATATTTATGTGTTCCTGCAGATTCTGTATAAATATTTACGTGTACATACAAATTCTGTGTAACTATTTACATGTTTATAAAGATTCTGTTTAAATATTTACATGTTTATAGACATTCTGTGTAACTATTTACATGTTTTTACAGATGCTGTGTAAATATTTACGTTTATACAGATTCTGTGTACATATTTACATGTTTTTACAGACTGCCTGTAAATATTTACATGTTTATACAGACTTTGTGTAAATATTTACATGTTTATACAGATTCTCTGTAAATATATACATCTTTATACAGCTTCTGTGTAAATATTTACATGTTATACAAATTCTGTGTCAATATTTACCTGTTCGTTCAGATTCTGTGTAAATATTTACATGTTTATACAGATTCTGTGTATATATTTACATGTTTTACAGATTCTTTGTAAATATTTAGTTGATTATACAGATTCTGTGTAAATATTTACAAGTTTATACAGGTTCTATGTAAATATTTACATCTTTATACAGATTCTGTGTAAAGATTTACATCTTTATACAGATTCTGTGTAGATATTTACAGGTTTTTACAGATTCTGTGTAAATATTTACAGGTTTTTACAGATTCTGTGTAAATATTTACATGTTTGTACAGATTCTGTGTAAATATTTACAGGTTTACACAGATTCTGTGTAAATATTTACAGGTTTACAGATACTGTTTAAATATTTACACGTTTATACAGATTCTGTGTAAATATTTGCATGTTTACACAGATTCTGTGTAAATATTTGCATGTTTACACAGATTCTGTGTAAATATTTACATCTTTATACAGATTCTGTGTAAATATTTACATCTATATACAGATTCTGTGTAAATATTTACATCTTTATACAGATTCTGTGTAAATATTTACATGTTTATACATATTCTGTGCAAATATTTACATATTTATACAGATTCTGTGTAAATATTTACATGTTTATACAGATTCTGTGTAAATATTTACAGGTTCATACAGATTCAGTGCAAATATTTACAGGTTTATACAGATTCTGTGTAAATATTTACATGTTTATACAGTTTCTGTGTAAATATTTACATGTCTGTATAGATTCTGTGTAAGTATTTACATGTTTATACCGATTCTGTGATAATATTTACATATTCATACAGATTCTGCGTAAATATTTACATGTTCATTCAACTTCTGTGTAAATATTTACGTGTTTATACAGATTCTGTGTAAATATTTACATGTTTATACAGATTCTGTGTAAATATTTACATGTTTATACAGATTCTGTGTAAGAAATTACAGGTTTTTACTGATTCTGTGTAAACATTTGCAGGTATTTACAGATTCTCTGTAAATATTTACAGGTTTATACAGATTCTGTGTAAATATTTACATGTTCATCCAGATTCTGTGTAAACATTTACAGGTTTCTACATTTTCTGTGTAAACACTTTCAGACGTTTACAGATTCTGTGTAAATATTTACAGGTTTACTAAGATTCTGTGTAAATACTTACAGGTTTATACACTTTCGGTGTAAATATTTATTTGTTTATACCAATTCTCTGTAAATATTTCATGTTTATAGAGATTCTGTGTAACTATTTACATGTTTATACAGATGCTATGTAAATATTTACATATTTATACAGATTCTTTGTAAATATATACATCTTTATACTGACTCTTTGTAAATATTTACATTTTTATACTGATTCTGTGTAAATCTTTACATGTTTATACAGATTGTGCGTAAATATTTACAGGTTTATACAGATTCTGTGTAAATATTTACAGGTTTTTACAGATTCTGTGAAAATATTTACATGTTCATTCAGATTCTGTGTAAATATTTACATGTTTACACATATTCTGCGTAAATATTTACATCTTCATACAGATTCTGTGTAAATGTATACAACTTTATACTGACTCTTTGTAAATATTTACATTTTTATACTGATTCTCTTTAAATCTTTACATGTTTATTCAGATTCTGCGTAAATATTTATAGGTTTATACAGGTTCTGTGTAAATATTTACAGGTTTTTACACATTCTGTGTAAATATTTACATGTTTATACAGATTCTGTGAAACATATTTACATGTTTACACAGATTCTTCGTAAATATTTACATGATTATACCGATTCTGTGTAAATATTTACATGTTTATACAGATTCTTTGTAAATATATACATGTTGGTACAGACTCAGTGTAAATATTTACATGTTCATAGAGATTCTGTGTAAATATTTACATGTTCATGCAGATTCTGAGTAAATATTTGCATGTTCATACAGATTCTGTGTAAATATTTACATCTTCACACAGATTCTGTGTAAAAATTTACATGTTCATACGGATTCTGTGTAAATATTTACATTTTTCATACACATTCTGTATAAATATTTACATGTTCATACTGATTCTGTGTAAACATTTACATATTCATACAGATTCTCTGTAAACATTTGCAGGTTTCTACAGATTTTGTGTAAACATTTACAGGTTTTTACAGATTCTTTGTAAACATTTACATGTTTATACAGATTCTTTGTAAATATTTACATGTTGATACAGATTCTGTGTAAATATTTACATGTTGATACAGATTCTGTGTAAATATTTACATGTTTATGCAGATTCTGTGTAAATATTTACATGTTTATGCAGATTCTGTGTAAATATTTACATGTTGATACAGATTCTGTGTAAATATTTACATGTTTATACAGATTCTCTGTAAATATTTAAATGTTTATACAGATTCTATGTAAATATTTACATGTTTATACAGATTCTGTGTAAATATTTACATCTTTATACAGATTCTGTGTAAATATTTACTTCTTTATGCAGATTCTGTGCACATATTTACATGTTTATTCAGATTCTGTGTAAATATTTACATGTTTGTACAGATTCTGTGTAAATATTTACATGTTTATCCAGATTCTGTGTAAACATTTACAGGTTTTTACAGTTTCTGTGTAAACACTTTCAGGTTTTTTCATATTCTGTGTAAATATTTACAGGTTTACACAGATTCTTTGTAAATATTTACAGGTTTATACAGATTCTCTGTAAATATTTACATGTTTACACACATTCTGTGTAAATATTTACATGTTTATACAGATTCTTTGTAAATATTTACATGTTTATACAGATTCTGTGTAAATATTTACGTGTTCATACAGATTTTGTGTAAATATTTATGTGTTCCTGCAGATTCTGTATAAATATTTACGTGTACATACAAATTCTGTGTAACTATTTACATGTTTATAAAGATTCTGTTTAAATATTTACATGTTTACAGACATTCTGTGTAACTATTTACATGTTTATACAGATGCTGTGTAAATATTTACGTTTATACAGATTCTGTGTACATATTTACATGTTTTTACAGACTGCCTGTAAATATTTATATGTTTATACAGACTTTGTGTAAATATTTACATGTTTATACAGATTCTCTGTAAATATATACATCTTTATACAGCTTCTGTGTAAATATTTACATGTTATACAAATTCTGTGTCAATATTTACCTGTTCGTTCAGATTCTGTGTAAATATTTACATGTTTATACAGATTCTGTGTATATATTTACATGTTTTACAGATTCTTTGTAAATATTTACTTGATTATACAGATTCTGTGTAAATATTTACAAGTTTATACAGGTTCTATGTAAATATTTACATCTTTATACAGATTCTGTGTAAAGATTTACATCTTTATACAGATTCTGTGTAAAGATTTACATCTTTATACAGATTCTGTGTAGATATTTACAGGTTTTTACAGATTCTGTGTAAATATTTACAGGTTTTTACAGATTCTGTGTAAATATTTACATGTTTGTACAGATTCTGTGTAAATATTTACAGGTTTACACAGATTCTGTGTAAATATTTACAGGTTTACAGATACTGTTTAAATATTTACACGTTTATACAGATTCTGTGTAAATATTTGCATGTTTACACAGATTCTGTGTAAATATTTGCATGTTTACACAGATTCTGTGTAAATATTTACATCTTTATACAGATTCTGTGTAAATATTTACATCTATATACAGATTCTGTGTAAATATTTACATCTTTATACAGATTCTGTGTAAATATTTACATGTTTATACAGATTCTGTGCAAATATTTACATATTTATACAGATTCTGTGTAAATATTTACATGTTTATACAGATTCTGTGTAAATATTTACAGGTTCATACAGATTCAGTGCAAATATTTACAGGTTTATACAGATTCTGTGTAAATATTTACATGTTTATACAGTTTCTGTGTAAATACTTACATGTCTGTATAGATTCTGTGTAAGTATTTACATGTTTATACCGATTCTGTGATAATATTTACATATTCATACAGATTCTGCATAAATATTTACATGTTCATTCAACTTCTGTGTAAATATTTACGTGTTTATACAGATTCTGTGTAAATATTTACATGTTTATACAGATTCTGTGTAAATATTTACATGTTTATACAGATTCTGTGTAAGAAATTACAGGTTTTTACTGATTCTGTGTAAACATTTGCAGGTATTTACAGATTCTCTGTAAATATTTACAGGTTTATACAGATTCTGTGTAAATATTTACATGTTCATCGAGATTCTGTGTAAACCTTTACAGGTTTCTACATTTTCTGTGTAAACACTTTCAGACGTTTACAGATTCTGTGTAAATATTTACAGGTTTACTAAGATTCTGTGTAAATACTTACAGGTTTATACACTTTCGGTGTAAATATTTCTTTGTTTATACCAATTCTCTGTAAATATTTCATGTTTATAGAGATTCTGTGTAACTATTTACATGTTTATACAGATGCTATGTAAATATTTACATATTTATACAGATTCTTTGTAAATATATACATCTTTATACTGACTCTTTGTAAATATTTACATTTTTATACTGATTCTGTGTAAATCTTTACATGTTTATACAGATTGTGCGTAAATATTTACAGGTTTATACAGATTCTGTGTAAATATTTACAGGTTTTTACAGATTCTGTGAAAATATTTACATGTTCATTCAGATTCTGTGTAAATATTTACATGTTTACACATATTCTGCGTAAATATTTACATCTTCATACAGATTCTGTGTAAATGTATACAACTTTATACTGACTCTTTGTAAATATTTACATTTTTATACTGATTCTCTTTAAATCTTTACATGTTTATACAGATTCTGCGTAAATATTTATAGGTTTATACAGGTTCTGTGTAAATATTTACAGGTTTTTACACATTCTGTGTAAATATTTACATGTTTATACAGATTCTGTGAAACATATTTACATGTTTACACAGATTCTTCGTAAATATTTACATGATTATACCGATTCTGTGTAAATATTTACATGTTTATACAGATTCTTTGTAAATATATACATGTTGGTACAGACTCAGTGTAAATATTTACATGTTCATAGAGATTCTGTGTAAATATTTACATGTTCATGCAGATTCTGAGTAAATATTTGCATGTTCATACAGATTCTGTGTAAATATTTACATCTTCACACAGATTCTGTGTAAAAATTTACATGTTCATACGGATTCTGTGTAAATATTTACATGTTCATACACATTCTGTATAAATATTTACATGTTCATACTGATTCTGTGTAAACATTTACATATTCATACAGATTCTCTGTAAACATTTGCAGGTTTCTACAGATTTTGTGTAAACATTTACAGGTTTTTACAGATTCTTTGTAAACATTTACATGTTTATACAGATTCTTTGTAAATATTTACATGTTGATACAGATTCTGTGTAAATATTTACATGTTGATACAGATTCTGTGTAAATATTTACATGTTTATGCAGATTCTGTGTAAATATTTACATGTTTATGCAGATTCTGTGTAAATATTTACATGTTGATACAGATTCTGTGTAAATATTTACATGTTTATACAGATTCTCTGTAAATATTTAAATGTTTATACAGATTCTATGTAAATATTTACATGTTTATACAGATTCTGTGTAAATATTTACATCTTTATACAGATTCTGTGCACATATTTACTTCTTTATGCAGATTCTGTGCACATATTTACATGTTTATTCAGATTCTGTGTAAATATTTACATGTTTGTACAGATTCTGTGTAAATATTTACATGTTTATCCAGATTCTGTGTAAACATTTACAGGTTTTTACAGTTTCTGTGTAAACACTTTCAGGTTTTTTCATATTCTGTGTAAATATTTACAGGTTTACACAGATTCTTTGTAAATATTTACAGGTTTATAGAGATTCTCTGTAAATATTTACATGTTTACACAGATTCTGTGTAAATATTTACATGTTTATACAGATTCTGTGTAAATATTTACATGTTTATACAGATTCTGTGTAAATATTTACGTGTTCATACAGATTTTGTGTAAATATTTATGTGTTCCTGCAGATCCTGTATAAATATTTACGTGTACATACAAATTCTGTGTAACTATTTACATGTTTATAAAGATTCTGTTTAAATATTTACATGTTTATAGACATTCTGTGTAACTATTTACACGTTTATACAGATGCTGTGTAAATATTTACGTTTATACAGATTCTGTGTACATATTTACATGTTTTTACAGACTGTCTGTAAATATTTACATGTTTATACAGACTTTGTGTAAATATTTACATGTTTATACAGATTCTCTGTAAATATATACATCTTTATACAGCTTCTGTGTAAATATTTACATGTTATACAAATTCTGTGTCAATATTTACCTGTTCGTTCAGATTCTGTGTAAATATTTACATGTTTACACATATTCTGCGTAAATATTTACATCTTCATACAGATTCTGTGTAAATGTATACAACTTTATACTGACTCTTTGTAAATATTTACATTTTTATAGTGATTCTCTTTAAATCTTTACATGTTTATACAGATTCTGCGTAAATATTTATAGGTTTATACAGGTTCTGTGTAAATATTTACAGGTTTTTACACATTCTGTGTAAATATTTACATGTTTATACAGATTCTGTGAAACATATTTACATGTTTACACAGATTCTTTGTAAATATTTACATGATTATACCGATTCTGTGTAAATATTTACATGTTTATACAGATTCTTTGTAAATATATACATGTTGGTGCAGACTCAGTGTAAATATTTACATGTTCATAGAGATTCTGTGTAAATATTTACATGTTCATGCAGATTCTGAGTAAATATTTGCATGTTCATACAGATTCTGTGTAAATATTTACATCTTCACACAGATTCTGTGTAAAAATTTACATGTTCATACGGATTCTGTGTAAATATTTACATGTTCATACACATTCTGTATAAATATTTACATGTTCATACTGATTCTGTGTAAACATTTACATATTCATACAGATTCTCTGTAAACATTTGCAGGTTTCTACAGATTTTGTGTAAACATTTACAGGTTTTTACAGATTCTTTGTAAACATTTACATGTTTATACAGATTCTTTGTAAATATTTACATGTTGATACAGATTCTGTGTAAATATTTACATGTTGATACAGATTCTGTGTAAATATTTACATGTTTATGCAGATTCTGTGTAAATATTTACATGTTTATGCAGATTCTGTGTAAATATTTACATGTTGATACAGATTCTGTGTAAATATTTACATGTTTATACAGATTCTCTGTAAATATTTAAATGTTTATACAGATTCTATGTAAATATTTACATGTTTATACAGATTCTGTGTAAATATTTACATCTTTATACAGATTCTGTGTAAATATTTACTTCTTTATGCAGATTCTGTGCACATATTTACATGTTTATTCAGATTCTGTGTAAATATTTACATGTTTGTACAGATTCTGTGTAAATATTTACATGTTTATCCAGATTCTTTGTAAACATTTACAGGTTTTTACAGTTTCTGTGTAAACACTTTCAGGTTTTTTCATATTCTGTGTAAATATTTACAGGTTTACACAGATTCTTTGTAAATATTTACAGGTTTATACAGATTCTCTGTAAATATTTACATATTTACACAGATTCTGTGTAAATATTTGCATGTTTACACAGATTCTGTGTAAATATTTACATCTTTATACAGATTCTCTGTAAATATTTACATCTATATACAGATTCTGTGTAAATATTTACAGGTTTATACAGATTCTGTGTAAATATTTACATGTTTATACAGATTCTGTGCAAATATTTACATATTTATACAGATTCTGTGTAAATATTTACATGTTTATACAGATTCTGTGTAAATATTTACAGGTTCATACAGATTCAGTGCAAATATTTACTGGTTTATACAGATTCTGTGTAAATATTTACATGTTTATACAGTTTCTGTGTAAATATTTACATGTCTGCATAGATTCTGTGTAAGTATTTACATGTTTATACCGATTCTGTGATAATATTTACATATTCATACAGATTCTGCGTAAATATTTACATGTTCATTCAACTTCTGTGTAAATATTTACGTGTTTATACAGATTCTGTGTAAATATTTACATGTTTATACAGATTCTGTGTAAATATTTACATGTTTATACAGATTATGTGTAAGAAATTACAGGTTTTTACTGATTCTGTGTAAACATTTGCAGGTATTTACAGATTCTCTGTAAATATTTACAGGTTTATACAGATTCTGTGTAAATATTTACATGTTCATCCAGATTCTGTGTAAACATTTACAGGTTTCTACATTTTCTGTGTAAACACTTTCAGACGTTTACAGATTCTGTGTAAATATTTACAGGTTTACTAAGATTCTGTGTAAATACTTACAGGTTTATACACTTTCGGTGTACATATTTATTTGTTTATACCAATTCTCTGTAAATATTTCATGTTTATAGAGATTCTGTGTAACTATTTACATGTTTATACAGATGCTATGTAAATATTTACATATTTATACAGATTCTTTGTAAATATATACATCTTTATACTGACTCTTTGTAAATATTTACATTTTTATACTGATTCTGTGTAAATCTTTACATGTTTATACAGATTGTGCGTAAATATTTACAGGTTTATACAGATTCTGTGTAAATATTTACAGGTTTTTACAGATTCTGTGAAAATATTTACATGTTCATTCAGATTCTGTGTAAATATTTACATGTTTACACATATTCTGCGTAAATATTTACATCTTCATACAGATTCTGTGTAAATGTATACAACTTTATACTGACTCTTTGTAAATACTTACATTTTTATACTGATTCTCTTTAAATCTTTACATGTTTATACAGATTCTGCGTAAATATTTATAGGTTTATACAGGTTCTGTGTAAATATTTACAGGTTTTTACACATTCTGTGTAAATATTTACATGTTTATACAGATTCTGTGAAACATATTTACATGTTTACACAGATTCTTCGTAAATATTTACATGATTATACCGATTCTGTGTAAATATTTACATGTTTATACAGATTCTTTGTAAATATATACATGTTGGTACAGACTCAGTGTAAATATTTACATGTTCATAGAGATTCTGTGTAAATATTTACATGTTCATGCAGATTCTGAGTAAATATTTGCATGTTCATACAGATTCTGTGTAAATATTTAC
The DNA here is from genome assembly GCF_028858775.2 of Pan troglodytes. NCBI lineage: Eukaryota > Metazoa > Chordata > Mammalia > Primates > Hominidae > Pan > Pan troglodytes. Next base: position 9,063,781 of record NC_072413.2, read on the forward strand.
ATCTTCACACAGATTCTGTGTAAAAATTTACATGTTCATACGGATTCTGTGTAAATATTTACATGTTCATACACATTCTGTATAAATATTTACATGTTCATACTGATTCTGTGTAAACATTTACATATTCATACAGATTCTCTGTAAACATTTGCAGGTTTCTACAGATTTTGTGTAAACATTTACAGGTTTTTACAGATTCTTTGTAAACATTTACATGTTTATACAGATTCTTTGTAAATATTTACATGTTGATACAGATTCTGTGTAAATATTTACATGTTGATACAGATTCTGTGTAAATATTTACATGTTTATGCCGATTCTGTGTAAATATTTACATGTTTATGCAGATTCTGTGTAAATATTTACATGTTGATACAGATTCTGTGTAAATATTTACATGTTGATACAGATTCTGTGTAAATATTTACATGTTTATGCAGATTCTGTGTAAATATTTACATGTTTATGCAGATTCTGTGTAAATATTTACATGTTGATACAGATTCTGTGTAAATATTTACATGTTTATGCAGATTCTCTGTAAATATTTACATGTTTATACAGATTCTATGTAAATATTTACATGTTGATACAGATTCTGTGTAAATATTTACATCTTTATACAGATTCTGTGTAAATATTTACTTCTTTATGCAGATTCTGTGCACATATTTACATGTTTATTCAGATTCTGTGTAAATATTTACATGTTTGTACAGATTCTGTGTAAATATTTACATGTTTATCCAGATTCTGTGTAAACATTTACAGGTTTTTACAGTTTCTTTGTAAACACTTTCAGGTTTTTTCATATTCTGTGTAAATATTTACAGGTTTACACAGATTCTTTGTAAATATTTACAGGTTTATACAGATTCTCTGTAAATATTTACATATTTACACAGATTCTGTGTAAATATTTACATGTTTATACAGATTCTGTGTAAATATTTACATGTTTATACAGATTCTGTGAAAATATTTACGTGTTCATACAGATTTTGTGTAAATATTTATGTGTTCCTGCAGATTCTGTATAAATATTTACGTGTACATACAAATTCTGTGTAACTATTTACATGTTTATAAAGATTCTGTTTAAATATTTACATGTTTATAGACATTCTGTGTAACTATTTACATGTTTATACAGATGCTGTGTAAATATTTACGTTTATACAGATTCTGTGTACATATTCACATGTTTTTACAGACTGTCTGTAAATATTTACATGTTTATACAGACTTTGTGTAAATATTTACATGTTTATACAGATTCTCTGTAAATATATACATCTTTATACAGCTTCTGTGTAAATATTTACATGTTATACAAATTCTGTGTCAATATTTACCTGTTCGTTCAGATTCTGTGTAAATATTTACATGTTTATACAGATTCTGTGTATATATTTACATGTTTTACAGATTCTTTGTAAATATTTACTTGATTATACAGATTCTGTGTAAATATTTACAAGTTTATACAGGTTCTATGTAAATATTTACATCTTTATACAGATTCTGTGTAAAGATTTACATCTTTATACAGATTCTGTGTAGATATTTACAGGTTTTTACAGATTCTGTGTAAATATTTACAGGTTTTTACAGATTCTGTGTAAATATTTACATGTTTGTACAGATTCTGTGTAAATATTTACAGGTTTACACAGATTCTGTGTAAATATTTACAGGTTTACAGATACTGTTTAAATATTTACACGTTTATACAGATTCTGTGTAAATATTTGCACGTTTACACAGATTCTGTGTAAATATTTGCATGTTTACACAGATTCTGTGTAAATATTTGCATGTTTACACAGATTCTGTGTAAATATTTGCATGTTTACACAGATTCTGTGTAAATATTTGCATGTTTACACAGATTCTGTGTAAATATTTACATCTTTATACAGATTCTGTGTAAATATTTACATCTATATACAGATTCTGTGTAAATATTTACATCTTTATACAGATTCTGTGTAAATATTTACATGTTTATACAGATTCTGTGGAAATATTTACATATTTATACAGATTCTGTGTAAATATTTACATGTTTATACAGATTCTGTGTAAATATTTACAGGTTCATACAGATTCAGTGCAAATATTTACAGGTTTATACAGATTCTGTGTAAATATTTACATGTTTATACAGATTCTGTGTACATATTTACATGTTTTTACAGACTGTCTGTAAATATTTACATGTTTATACAGACTTTGTGTAAATATTTACATGTTTATACAGATTCTCTGGAAATATATACATCTTTATACAGCTTCTGTGTAAATATTTACATGTTATACAAATTCTGTGTCAATATTTACCTGTTCGTTCAGATTCTGTGTAAATATTTACATGTTTATACAGATTCTGTGTATATATTTACATGTTTTACAGATTCTTTGTAAATATTTACTTGATTATACAGATTCTGTGTAAATATTTACAAGTTTATACAGGTTCTATGTAAATATTTACATCTTTATACAGATTCTGTATAAAGATTTACATCTTTATACAGATTCTGTGTAGATATTTACAGGTTTTTACAGATTCTGTGTAAGTATTTACAGGTTTTTACAGATTCTGTGTAAATATTTACATGTTTGTACAGATTCTGTGTAAATATTTACAGGTTTACACAGATTCTGTGTAAATATTTACAGGTTTACAGATACTGCTTAAATATTTACACGTTTATACAGATTCTGTGTAAATATTTGCATGTTTACACAGATTCTGTGTAAATATTTGCATGTTTACACAGATTCTGTGTAAATATTTGCATGTTTACACAGATTCTGTGTAAATATTTACATCTTTATACAGATTCTGTGTAAATATTTACATCTATATACAGATTCTGTGTAAATATTTACATCTTTATACAGATTCTGTGTAAATATTTACATGTTTATACAGATTCTGTGCAAATATTTACATGTTTATACAGATTCTGTGTAAATATTTACATGTTTATACAGATTCTGTGTAAATATTTACAGGTTCATACAGATTCAGTGCAAATATTTACAGGTTTATACAGATTCTGTGTAAATATTTACATGTTTATACAGTTTCTGTGTAAATATTTACATGTCTGTATATATTCTGTATAAGTATTTACATGTTTATACCGATTCTGTGATAATATTTACATATTCATACAGATTCTGCGTAAATATTTACATGTTCATTCAACTTCTGTGTAAATATTTACGTGTTTATACAGATTCTGTGTAAATATTTACATGTTTATACAGATTCTGTGTAAATATTTACATGTTTATACAGATTCTGTGTAAGAAATTACAGGTTTTTACTGATTCTGTGTAAACATTTGCAGGTATTTACAGATTCTCTGTAAATATTTACAGGTTTATACAGATTCTGTGTAAACATTTACATGTTCATCCAGATTCTGTGTAAACATTTACAGGTTTCTACATTTTCTGTGTAAACACTTTCAGACGTTTACAGATTCTGTGTAAATATTTACAGGTTTACTAAGATTCTGTGTAAATACTTACAGGTTTATACACTTTCGGTGTAAATATTTATTTGTTTATACCAATTCTCTGTAAATATTTCATGTTTATAGAGATTCTGTGTAACTATTTACATGTTTATACAGATGCTATGTAAATATTTACATATTTATACAGATTCTTTGTAAATATATACATCTTTATACTGACTCTTTGTAAATATTTACATTTTTATACTGATTCTGTGTAAATCTTTACATGTTTATACAGATTGTGCGTAAATATTTACAGGTTTATACAGATTCTGTGTAAATATTTACAGGCTTTTACAGATTCTGTGAAAATATTTACATGTTCATTCAGATTCTGTGTAAATATTTACATGTTTACACATATTCTGCGTAAATATTTACATCTTCATACAGATTCTGTGTAAATGTATACAACTTTATACTGACTCTTTGTAAATATTTACATTTTTATACTGATTCTCTTTAAATCTTTACATGTTTATACAGATTCTGCGTAAATATTTATAGGTTTATACAGGTTCTGTGTAAATATTTACAGGTTTTTACACATTCTGTGTAAATATTTACATGTTTATACAGATTCTGTGAAACATATTTACATGTTTACACAGATTCTTCATAAATATTTACATGATTATACCGATTCTGTGTAAATATTTACATGTTTATACAGATTCTTTGTAAATATATACATGTTGGTACAGACTCAGTGTAAATATTTACATGTTCATAGAGATTCTGTGTAAATATTTACATGTTCATGCAGATTCTGAGTAAATATTTGCATGTTCATACAGATTCTGTGTAAATATTTACATCTTCACACAGATTCTGTGTAAAAATTTACATGTTCATACGGATTCTGTGTAAATATTTACATGTTCATACACATTCTGTATAAATATTTACATGTTCATACTGATTCTGTGTAAACATTTACATATTCATACAGATTCTCTGTAAACATTTGCAGGATTCTACAGATTTTGTGTAAACATTTACAGGTTTTTACAGATTCTTTGTAAACATTTACATGTTTATACAGATTCTTTGTAAATATTTACATGTTGATACAGATTCTGTGTAAATATTTACATGTTGATACAGATTCTGTGTAAATATTTACATGTTTATGCAGATTCTGTGTAAATATTTACATGTTTATGCAGATTCTGTGTAAATATTTACATGTTGATACAGATTCTGTGTAAATATTTACATGTTTATACAGATTCTCTGTAAATATTTAAATGTTTATACAGATTCTATGTAAATATTTACATGTTTATACAGATTCTGTGTAAATATTTACATCTTTATACAGATTCTGTGTAAATATTTACTTCTTTATGCAGATTCTGTGCACATATTTACATGTTTATTCAGATTCTGTGTAAATATTTACATGTTTGTACAGATTCTGTGTAAATATTTACATGTTTATCCAGATTCTGTGTAAACATTTACAGGTTTTTACAGTTTCTGTGTAAACACTTTCAGGTTTTTTCATATTCTGTGTAAATATTTACAGGTTTACACAGATTCTTTGTAAATATTTACAGGTTTATACAGATTCTCTGTAAATATTTACATGTTTACACAGATTCTGTGTAAATATTTACATGTTTATACAGATTCTGTGTAAATATTTACATGTTTATACAGATTCTGTGTAAATATTTACGTGTTCATACAGATTTTGTGTAAATATTTATGTGTTCCTGCAGATTCTGTATAAATATTTACGTGTACATACAAATTCTGTGTAACTATTTACATGTTTATAAAGATTCTGTTTAAATATTTACATGTTGATAGACATTCTGTGTAACTATTTACATGTTTATACAGATGCTGTGTAAATATTTACGTTTATACAGATTCTGTGTACATATTTACATGTTTTTACAGACTGTCTGTAAATATTTACATGTTTATACAGACTTTGTGTAAATATTTACATGTTTATACAGATTCTCTGTAAATATATACATCTTTATACAGCTTCTGTGTAAATATTTACATGTTATACAAATTCTGTGTCAATATATACCTGTTCGTTCAGATTCTGTGTAAATATTTACATGTTTATACAGATTCTGTGTATATATTTACATGTTTTACAGATTCTTTGTAAATATTTACTTGATTATACAGATTCTGTGTAAATATTTACAAGTTTATACAGGTTCTATGTAAATACTTACATCTTTATACAGATTCAGTGTAAAGATTTACATCTTTATACAGATTCTGTGTAGAAATTTACAGGTTTTTACAGATTCTGTGTAAATATTTACAGGTTTTTACAGATTCTGTGTAAATATTTACATGTTTGTACAGATTCTGTGTAAATATTTACATGTTTGTACAGATTCTGTGTAAATATTTACAGGTTTACACAGATTCTGTGTAAATATTTACAGGTTTACACAGATTCTGTGTAAATATTTACAGGTTTACAGATACTGTTTAAATATTGACACGTTTATACAGATTCTGTGTAAATATTTGCATGTTTACACAGATTCTGTGTAAATATTTACATCTTCATACAGATTCTGTGTAAATATTTACATCTATATACAGATTCTGTGTAAATATTTACATCTTTATACAGATTCTGTGTAAATATTTACATGTTTATACAGATTCTGTGCAAATATTTACATATTTATACAGATTCTGTGTAAATATTTACATGTTTATACAGATTCTGTGTAAATATTTACAGGTTCATACAGATTCAGTGAAAATATTTACAGGTTTATACAGATTCTGTGTAAATATTTACATGTTTATACAGTTTCTGTGTAAATATTTACATGTCTGTATAGATTCTGTGGAAGTATTTACATGTTTATACCGATTCTGTGATAATATTTACATATTCATACAGATTCTGCGTAAATATTTACATGTTCATTCAACTTCTGTGTAAATATTTACGTGTTTATACAGATTCTGTGTAAATATTTACATGTTTATACAGATTCTGTGTAAATATTTACATGTTTATACAGATTCTGTGTAAGAAATTACAGGTTTTTACTGATTCTGTGTAAACATTTGCAGGTATTTACAGATTCTCTGTAAATATTTACAGGTTTATACAGATTCTGTGTAAATATTTACATGTTCATCCAGATTCTGTGTAAACATTTACAGGTTTCTACATTTTCTGTGTAAACACTTTCAGACGTTTACAGATTCTGTGTAAATATTTACAGGTTTACTAAGATTCTGTGTAAATACTTACAGGTTTATACACTTTCGGTGTAAATATTTATTTGTTTGTACCAATTCTCTGTAAATATTTCATGTTTATAGAGATTCTGTGTAACTATTTACATGTTTATACAGATGCTATGTAAATATTTACATATTTATACAGATGCTTTGTAAATATATACATCTTTATACTGACTCTTTGTAAATATTTACATTTTTATACTGATTCTGTGTAAATCTTTACATGTTTATACAGATTGTGCGTAAATATTTACAGGTTTATACAGATTCTGTGTAAATATTTACAGGTTTTTACAGATTCTGTGAAAATATTTACATGTTCATTCAGATTCTGTGTAAATATTTACATGTTTACACATATTCTGCGTAAATATTTACATCTTCATACAGATTCTGTGTAAATGTATACAACTTTATACTGACTCTTTGTAAATATTTACATTTTTATACTGATTCTCTTTAAATCTTTACATGTTTATACAGATTCTGCGTAAATATTTATAGGTTTATACAGGTTCTGTGTAAATATTTACAGGTTTTTACACATTCTGTGTAAATATTTACATGTTTATACAGATTCTGTGAAACATATTTACATGTTTACACAGATTCTTCGTAAATATTTACATGATTATAACGATTCTGTGTAAATATTTACATGTTTATACAGATTCTTTGTAAATATATACATGTTGGTACAGACTCAGTGTAAATATTTACATGTTCATAGAGATTCTGTGTAAATATTTACATGTTCATGCAGATTCTGAGTAAATATTTGCATGTTCATACAGATTCTGTGTAAATATTTACATCTTCACACAGATTCTGTGTAAAAATTTACATGTTCATACGGATTCTGTGTAAATATTTACATGTTCATACACATTCTGTATAAATATTTACATGTTCATACTGATTCTGTGTAAACATTTACATATTCATACAGATTCTCTGTAAACATTTGCAGGTTTCTACAGATTTTGTGTAAACATTTACAGGTTTTTACAGATTCTTTGTAAACATTTACATGTTGATACAGATTCTTTGTAAATATTTACATGTTGATACAGATTCTGTGTAAATATTTACATGTTGATACAGATTCTGTGTAAATATTTACATGTTTATGCAGATTCTGTGTAAATATTTACATGTTTATGCAGATTCTGTGTAAATATTTACATGTTGATACAGATTCTGTGTAAATATTTACATGTTTATACAGATTCTCTGTAAATATTTAAATGTTTATACAGATTCTATGTAAATATTTACATGTTTATACAGATTCTGTGTAAATATTTACATCTTTATACAGATTCTGTGTAAATATTTACTTCTTTATGCAGATTCTGTGCACATATTTACATGTTTATTCAGATTCTGTGTAAATATTTACATGTTTGTACAGATTCTGTGTAAATATTTACATGTTTATCCAGATTCTGTGTAAACATTTACAGGTTTTTACAGTTTCTGTGTAAACACTTTCAGGTTTTTTCATATTCTGTGTAAATATTTACAGGTTTACACAGATTCTTTGTAAATATTTACAGGTTTATACAGATTCTCTGTAAATATTTACATGTTTACACAGATTCTGTGTAAATATTTACATGTTTATACAGATTCTGTGTAAATATTTACGTGTTCATACAGATTTTGTGTAAATATTTATGTGTTCCTGCAGATTCTGTATAAATATTTACGTGTACATACAAATTCTGTGTAACTATTTACATGTTTATAAAGATTCTGTTTAAATATTTACATGTTGATAGACATTCTGTGTAACTATTTACATGTTTATACAGATGCTGTGTAAATATTTACGTTTATACAGATTCTGTGTACATATTTACATGTTTTTACAGACTGTCTGTAAATATTTACATGTTTATACAGACTTTGTGTAAATATTTACATGTTTATACAAATTCTCTGTAAATATATACATCTTTATACAGCTTCTGTGTAAATATTTACATGTTATACAAATTCTGTGTCAATATTTCCCTGTTCGTTCAGATTCTGTGTAAATATTTACATGTTTATACAGATTCTGTGTATATATTTACATGTTTTACAGATTCTTTGTAAATATTTACTTGATTATACAGATTCTGTGTAAATATTTACAAGTTTATACAGGTTCTATGTAAATACTTACATCTTTATACAGATTCAGTGTAAAGATTTACATCTTTATACAGATTCTGTGTAGAAATTTACAGGTTTTTACAGATTCTGTGTAAATATTTACAGGTTTTTACAGATTCTGTGTAAATATTTACGTTTGTACAGATTCTGTGTAAATATTTACATGTTTGTACAGATTCTGTGTAAATATTTACAGGTTTACACAGATTCTGTGTAAATATTTACAGGTTTACACAGATTCTGTGTAAATATTTACAGGTTTACAGATACTGTTTAAATATTGACACGTTTATACAGATTCTGTGTAAATATTTGCATGTTTACACAGATTCTGTGTAAATATTTGCATGTTTACACAGATTCTGTGTAAATATTTACATCTTCATACAGATTCTGTGTAAATATTTACATCTATATACAGATTCTGTGTAAATATTTACATCTTTATACAGATTCTGTGTAAATATTTACATGTTTATACAGATTCTGTGCAAATATTTACATATTTATACAGATTCTGTGTAAATATTTACATGTTTATACAGATTCTGTGTAAATATTTACAGGTTCATACAGATTCAGTGCAAATATTTACAGGTTTATACAGATTCTGTGTAAATATTTACATGTTTATACAGTTTCTGTGTAAATATTTACATGTCTGTATAGATTCTGTGTAAGTATTTACATGTTTATACCGATTCTGTGATAATATTTACATATTCATACAGATTCTGCGTAAATATTTACATGTTCATTCAACTTCTGTGTAAATATTTACGTGTTTATACAGATTCTGTGTAAATATTTACATGTTTATACAGATTCTGTGTAAATATTTACATGTTTATACAGATTCTGTGTAAGAAATTACAGGTTTTTACTGATTCTGTGTAAACATTTGCAGGTATTTACAGATTCTCTGTAAATATTTACAGGTTTATACAGATTCTGTGTAAATATTTACATGTTCATCCAGATTCTGTGTAAACATTTACAGGTTTCTACATTTTCTGTGTAAACACTTTCAGACGTTTACAGATTCTGTGTAAATATTTACAGGTTTACTAAGATTCTGTGTAAATACTTACAGGTTTATACACTTTCGGTGTAAATATTTATTTGTTTATACCAATTCTCTGTAAATATTTCATGTTTATAGAGATTCTGTGTAACTATTTACATGTTTATACAGATGCTATGTAAATATTTACATATTTATACAGATTCTTTGTAAATATATACATCTTTATACTGACTCTTTGTAAATATTTACATTTTTATACTGATTCTGTGTAAATCTTTACATGTTTATACAGATTGTGCGTAAATATTTACAGGTTTATACAGATTCTGTGTAAATATTTACAGGTTTTTACAGATTCTGTGAAAATATTTACATGTTCATTCAGATTCTGTGTAAATATTTACATGTTTACACATATTCTGCGTAAATATTTACATCTTCATACAGATTCTGTGTAAATGTATACAACTTTATACTGACTCTTTGTAAATATTTACATTTTCATACTGATTCTCTTTAAATCTTTACATGTTTATACAGATTCTGCGTAAATATTTATAGGTTTATACAGGTTCTGTGTAAATATTTACAGGTTTTTACACATTCTGTGTAAATATTTACATGTTTATACAGATTCTGTGAAACATATTTACATGTTTACACAGATTCTTCGTAAATATTTACATGATTATACCGATTCTGTGTAAATATTTACATGTTTATACAGATTCTTTGTAAATATATACATGTTGGTACAGACTCAGTGTAAATATTTACATGTTCATAGAGATTCTGTGTAAATATTTACATGTTCATGCAGATTCTGAGTAAATATTTGCATGTTCATACAGATTCTGTGTAAATATTTACATCTTCACACAGATTCTGTGTAAAAATTTACATGTTCATACGGATTCTGTGTAAATATTTACATGTTCATACACATTCTGTATAAATATTTACATGTTCATACTGATTCTGTGTAAACATTTACATATTCATACAGATTCTCTGTAAACATTTGCAGGTTTCTACAGATTTTGTGTAAACATTTACAGGTTTTTACAGATTCTTTGTAAACATTTACATGTTGATACAGATTCTTTGTAAATATTTACATGTTGATACAGATTCTGTGTAAATATTTACATGTTGATACAGATTCTGTGTAAATATTTACATGTTTATGCAGATTCTGTGTAAATATTTACATGTTTATGCAGATTCTGTGTAAATATTTACATGTTGATACAGATTCTGTGTAAATATTTACATGTTTATACAGATTCTCTGTAAATATTTAAATGTTTATACAGATTCTATGTAAATATTTACATGTTTATACAGATTCTGTGTAAATATTTACATCTTTATACAGATTCTGTGTAAATATTTACTTCTTTATGCAGATTCTGTGCACATATTTACATGTTTATTCAGATTCTGTGTAAATATTTACATGTTTGTACAGATTCTGTGTAAATATTTACATGTTTATCCAGATTCTGTGTAAACATTTACAGGTTTTTACAGTTTCTGTGTAAACACTTTCAGGTTTTTTCATATTCTGTGTAAATATTTACAGGTTTACACAGATTCTTTGTAAATATTTACAGGTTTATACAGATTCTCTGTAAATATTTACATGTTTACACAGATTCTGTGTAAATATTTACATGTTTATACAGATTCTGTGTAAATATTTACGTGTTCATACAGATTTTGTGTAAATATTTATGTGTTCCTGCAGATTCTGTATAAATATTTACGTGTACATACAAATTCTGTGTAACTATTTACATGTTTATAAAGATTCTGTTTAAATATTTACATGTTGATAGACATTCTGTGTAACTATTTACATGTTTATACAGATGCTGTGTAAATATTTACGTTTATACAGATTCTGTGTACATATTTACATGTTTTTACAGACTGTCTGTAAATATTTACATGTTTATACAGACTTTGTGTAAATATTTACATGTTTATACAAATTCTCTGTAAATATATACATCTTTATACAGCTTCTGTGTAAATATTTACATGTTATACAAATTCTGTGTCAATATTTCCCTGTTCGTTCAGATTCTGTGTAAATATTTACATGTTTATACAGATTCTGTGTATATATTTACATGTTTTACAGATTCTTTGTAAATATTTACTTGATTATACAGATTCTGTGTAAATATTTACAAGTTTATACAGGTTCTATGTAAATACTTACATCTTTATACAGATTCAGTGTAAAGATTTACATCTTTATACAGATTCTGTGTAGAAATTTACAGGTTTTTACAGATTCTGTGTAAATATTTACAGGTTTTTACAGATTCTGTGTAAATATTTACGTTTGTACAGATTCTGTGTAAATATTTACATGTTTGTACAGATTCTGTGTAAATATTTACAGGTTTACACAGATTCTGTGTAAATATTTACAGGTTTACACAGATTCTGTGTAAATATTTACAGGTTTACAGATACTGTTTAAATATTGACACGTTTATACAGATTCTGTGTAAATATTTGCATGTTTACACAGATTCTGTGTAAATATTTGCATGTTTACACAGATTCTGTGTAAATATTTACATCTTCATACAGATTCTGTGTAAATATTTACATCTATATACAGATTCTGTGTAAATATTTACATCTTTATACAGATTCTGTGTAAATATTTACATGTTTATACAGATTCTGTGCAAATATTTACATATTTATACAGATTCTGTGTAAATATTTACATGTTTATACAGATTCTGTGTAAATATTTACAGGTTCATACAGATTCAGTGCAAATATTTACAGGTTTATACAGATTCTGTGTAAATATTTACATGTTTATACAGTTTCTGTGTAAATATTTACATGTCTGTATAGATTCTGTGTAAGTATTTACATGTTTATACCGATTCTGTGATAATATTTACATATTCATACAGATTCTGCGTAAATATTTACATGTTCATTCAACTTCTGTGTAAATATTTACGTGTTTATACAGATTCTGTGTAAATATTTACATGTTTATACAGATTCTGTGTAAATATTTACATGTTTATACAGATTCTGTGTAAGAAATTACAGGTTTTTACTGATTCTGTGTAAACATTTGCAGGTATTTACAGATTCTCTGTAAATATTTACAGGTTTATACAGATTCTGTGTAAATATTTACATGTTCATCCAGATTCTGTGTAAACATTTACAGGTTTCTACATTTTCTGTGTAAACACTTTCAGACGTTTACAGATTCTGTGTAAATATTTACAGGTTTACTAAGATTCTGTGTAAATACTTACAGGTTTATACACTTTTGGTGTAAATATTTATTTGTTTATACCAATTCTCTGTAAATATTTCATGTTTATAGAGATTCTGTGTAACTATTTACATGTTTATACAGATGCTATGTAAATATTTACATATTTATACAGATTCTTTGTAAATATATACATCTTTATACTGACTCTTTGTAAATATTTACATTTTTATACTGATTCTGTGTAAATCTTTACATGTTTATACAGATTGTGCGTAAATATTTACAGGTTTATACAGATTCTGTGTAAATATTTACAGGTTTTTACAGATTCTGTGAAAATATTTACATGTTCATTCAGATTCTGTGTAAATATTTACATGTTTACACATATTCTGCGTAAATATTTACATCTTCATACAGATTCTGTGTAAATGTATACAACTTTATACTGACTCTTTGTAAATATTTACATTTTCATACTGATTCTCTTTAAATATTTACATGTTTATACAGATTCTGTGAAACATATTTACATGTTTACACAGATTCTTCGTAAATATTTACATGATTATACCGATTCTGTGTAAATATTTACATGTTTATACAGATTCTTTATAAATATATACATGTTGGTACAGACTCAGTGTAAATATTTACATGTTCATAGAGATTCTGTGTAAATATTTACATGTTCATGCAGATTCTGAGTAAATATTTGCATGTTCATACAGATTCTGTGTAAATATTTACATCTTCACACAGATTCTGTGTAAAAATTTACATGTTCATACGGATTCTGTGTAAATATTTACATGTTCATACACATTCTGTATAAATATTTACATGTTCATACTGATTCTGTGTAAACATTTACATATTCATACAGATTCTCTGTAAACATTTGCAGGTTTCTACAGATTTTGTGTAAACATTTACAGGTTTTTACAGATTCTTTGTAAACATTTACATGTTTATACAGATTCTTTGTAAATATTTACATGTTGATACAGATTCTGTGTAAATATTTACATGTTGATACAGATTCTGTGTAAATATTTACATGTTTATGCAGATTCTGTGTAAATATTTACATGTTTATGCAGATTCTGTGTAAATATTTACATGTTGATACAGATTCTGTGTAAATATTTACATGTTTATACAGATTCTCTGTAAATATTTAAATGTTTATACAGATTCTATGTAAATATTTACATGTTTATACAGATTCTGTGTAAATATTTACATCTTTATACAGATTCTGTGTAAATATTTACTTCTTTATGCAGATTCTGTGCACATATTTACATGTTTATTCAGATTCTGTGTAAATATTTACATGTTTGTACAGATTCTGTGTAAATATTTACATGTTTATCCAGATTCTGTGTAAACATTTACAGGTTTTTACAGTTTCTGTGTAAACACTTTCAGGTTTTTTCATATTCTGTGTAAATATTTACAGGTTTACACAGATTCTTTGTAAATATTTACAGGTTTATACAGATTCTCTGTAAATATTTACATGTTTACACAGATTCTGTGTAAATATTTACATGTTTATACAGATTCTGTGTAAATATTTACATGTTTATACAGATTCTGTGTAAATATTTACGTGTTCATACAGAGTTTCTGTAAATATTTATGTGTTCCTGCAGATTCTGTATAAATATTTACGTGTACATACAAATTCTGTGTAACTATTTACATGTTTATAAAGATTCTGTTTAAATATTTACATGTTTATGGACATTCTGTGTAACTATTTACATGTTTATACAGATGCTGTGTAAATATTTACGTTTATACAGATTCTGTGTACATATTTACATGTTTTTACAGACTGTCTGTAAATATTTACATGTTTATACAGACTTTGTGTAAATATTTACATGTTTATACAGATTCTCTGTAAATATATACATCTTTATACAGCTTCTGTGTAAATATTTACATGTTATACAAATTCTGTGTCAATATTTACCTGTTCGTTCAGATTCTGTGTAAATATTTACATGTTTATACAGATTCTGTGTATATATTTACATGTTTTACAGATTCTTTGTAAATATTTACTTGATTATACAGATTCTGTGTAAATATTTACAAGTTTATACAGGTTCTATGTAAATATTTACATCTTTATACAGATTCTGTGTAAAGATTTACATCTTTATACAGATTCTGTGTAGATATTTACAGGTTTTTACAGATTCTGTGTAAATATTTACAGGTTTACACAGATTCTGTGTAAATATTTACATGTTTGTACAGATTCTGTGTAAATATTTACAGGTTTACACAGATTCTGTGTAAATATTTACAGGTTTACAGATACTGTTTAAATATTTACACGTTTATACAGATTCTGTGTAAATATTTGCATGTTTACACAGATTCTGTGTAAATATTTGCATGTTTACACAGATTCTGTGTAAATATTTACATCTTTATACAGATTCTGTGTAAATATTTACATCTATATACAGATTCTGTGTAAATATTTACATCTTTATACAGATTCTGTGTAAATATTTACATGTTTATACAGATTCTGTGCAAATATTTACATATTTATACAGATTCTGTGTAAATATTTACATGTTTATACAGATTCTGTGTAAATATTTACAGGTTCATACAGATTCAGTGCAAATATTTACAGGTTTATACAGATTCTGTGTAAATATTTACATGTTTATACAGTTTCTGTGTAAATATTTACATGTCTGTATAGATTCTGTGGAAGTATTTACATGTTTATACCGATTCTGTGATAATATTTACATATTCATACAGATTCTGCGTAAATATTTACATGTTCATTCAACTTCTGTGTAAATATTTACGTGTTTATACAGATTCTGTGTAAATATTTACATGTTTATACAGATTCTGTGTAAATATTTACATGTTTATACAGATTCTGTGTAAGAAATTACAGGTTTTTACTGATTCTGTGTAAACATTTGCAGGTATTTACAGATTCTCTGTAAATATTTACAGGTTTATACAGATTCTGTGTAAACATTTACATGTTCATCCAGATTCTGTGTAAACATTTACAGGTTTCTACATTTTCTGTGTAAACACTTTCAGACGTTTACAGATTCTGTGTAAATATTTACAGGTTTACTAAGATTCTGTGTAAATACTTACAGGTTTATACACTTTCGGTGTAAATATTTATTTGTTTATACCAATTCTCTGTAAATATTTCATGTTTATAGAGATTCTGTGTAACTATTTACATGTTTATACAGATGCTATGTAAATATTTACATATTTATACAGATTCTTTGTAAATATATACATCTTTATACTGACTCTTTGTAAATATTTACATTTTTATACTGATTCTGTGTAAATCTTTACATGTTTATACAGATTGTGCATAAATATTTACAGGTTTATACAGATTCTGTGTAAATATTTACAGGTTTTTACAGATTCTGTGAAAATATTTACATGTTCATTCAGATTCTGTGTAAATATTTACATGTTTACACATATTCTGCGTAAATATTTACATCTTCATACAGATTCTGTGTAAATGTATACAACTTTATACTGACTCTTTGTAAATATTTACATTTTTATACTGATTCTCTTTAAATCTTTACATGTTTATACAGATTCTGCGTAAATATTTATAGGTTTATACAGGTTCTGTGTAAATATTTACAGGTTTTTACACATTCTGTGTAAATATTTACATGTTTATACAGATTCTGTGAAACATATTTACATGTTTACACAGATTCTTCGTAAATATTTACATGATTATACCGATTCTGTGTAAATATTTACATGTTTATACAGATTCTTTGTAAATATATACATGTTGGTACAGACTCAGTGTAAATATTTACATGTTCATAGAGATTCTGTGTAAATATTTACATGTTCATGCAGATTCTGAGTAAATATTTGCATGTTCATACAGATTCTGTGTAAATATTTACATCTTCACACAGATTCTGTGTAAAAATTTACATGTTCATACGGATTCTGTGTAAATATTTACATGTTCATACACATTCTGTATAAATATTTACATGTTCATACTGATTCTGTGTAAACATTTACATATTCATACAGATTCTCTGTAAACATTTGCAGGTTTCTACAGATTTTGTGTAAACATTTACAGGTTTTTACAGATTCTTTGTAAACATTTACATGTTTATACAGATTCTTTGTAAATATTTACATGTTGATACAGATTCTGTGTAAATATTTACATGTTGATACAGATTCTGTGTAAATATTTACATGTTTATGCAGATTCTGTGTAATTATTTACATGTTTATGCAGATTCTGTGTAAATATTTACATGTTGATACAGATTCTGTGTAAATATTTACATGTTTATACAGATTCTCTGTAAATATTTAAATGTTTATACAGATTCTATGTAAATATTTACATGTTTATACAGATTCTGTGTAAATATTTACATCTTTATACAGATTCTGTGTAAATATTTACTTCTTTATGCAGATTCTGTGCACATATTTACATGTTTATTCAGATTCTGTGTAAATATTTACATGTTTGTACAGATTCTGTGTAAATATTTACATGTTTATCCAGATTCTGTGTAAACATTTACAGGTTTTTACAGTTTCTTTGTAAACACTTTCAGGTTTTTTCATATTCTGTGTAAATATTTACAGGTTTACACAGATTCTTTGTAAATATTTACAGGTTTATACAGATTCTCTGTAAATATTTACATGTTTACACAGATTCTGTGTAAATATTTACATGTTTATACAGATTCTGTGTAAATATTTACGTGTTCATACAGATTTTGTGTAAATATTTATGTGTTCCTGCAGATTCTGTATAAATATTTACGTGTACATACAAATTCTGTGTAACTATTTACATGTTTATAAAGATTCTGTTTAAATATTTACATGTTTATAGACATTCTGTGTAACTATTTACATGTTTATACAGATGCTGTGTAAATACTTACGTTTATACAGATTCTGTGTACATATTTACATGTTTTTACAGACTGTCTGTAAATATTTACATGTTTATACAGACTTTGTGTAAATATTTACATGTTTATACAAATTCTCTGTAAATATATACATCTTTATACAGCTTCTGTGTAAATATTTACATGTTATACAAATTCTGTGTCAATATTTCCCTGTTCGTTCAGATTCTGTGTAAATATTTACATGTTTATACAGATTCTGTGTATATATTTACATGTTTTACAGATTCTTTGTAAATATTTACTTGATTATACAGATTCTGTGTAAATATTTACAAGTTTATACAGGTTCTATGTAAATACTTACATCTTTATACAGATTCAGTGTAAAGATTTACATCTTTATACAGATTCTGTGTAGAAATTTACAGGTTTTTACAGATTCTGTGTAAATATTTACAGGTTTTTACAGATTCTGTGTAAATATTTACATGTTTGTACAGATTCTGTGTAAATATTTACATGTTTGTACAGATTCTGTGTAAATATTTACAGGTTTACACAGATTCTGTGTAAATATTTACAGGTTTACACAGATTCTGTGTAAATATTTACAGGTTTACAGATACTGTTTAAATATTTACACGTTTATACAGATTCTGTGTAAATATTTGCATGTTTACACTGATTCTGTGTAAATATTTGCATGTTTACACAGATTCTGTGTAAATATTTACATCTTTATACAGATTCTGTGTAAATATTTACATCTATATACAGATTCTGTGTAAATATTTACATCTTTATACAGATTCTGTGTAAATATTTACATGTTTATACAGATTCTGTGCAAATATTTACATATTTATACAGATTCTGTGTAAATATTTACATGTTTATACAGATTCTGTGTAAATATTTACAGGTTCATACAGATTCAGTGCAAATATTTACAGGTTTATACAGATTCTGTGTAAATATTTACATGTTTATACAGTTTCTGTGTAAATATTTACATGTCTGTATAGATTCTGTGGAAGTATTTACATGTTTATACCGATTCTGTGATAATATTTACATATTCATACAGATTCTGCGTAAATATTTACATGTTCATTCAACTTCTGTGTAAATATTTACGTGTTTATACAGATTCTGTGTAAATATTTACATGTTTATACAGATTCTGTGTAAATATTTACATGTTTATACAGATTCTGTGTAAGAAATTACAGGTTTTTATTGATTCTGTGTAAACATTTGCAGGTATTTACAGATTCTCTGTAAATATTTACAGGTTTATACAGATTCTGTGTAAATATTTACATGTTCATCCAGATTCTGTGTAAACATTTACAGGTTTCTACATTTTCTGTGTAAACACTTTCAGACGTTTACAGATTCTGTGTAAATATTTACAGGTTTACTAAGATTCTGTGTAAATACTTACAGGTTTATACACTTTCGGTGTAAATATTTATTTGTTTATACCAATTCTCTGTAAATATTTCATGTTTATAGAGATTCTGTGTAACTATTTACATGTTTATACAGATGCTATGTAAATATTTACATATTTATACAGATTCTTTGTAAATATATACATCTTTATACTGACTCTTTGTAAATATTTACATTTTTATACTGATTCTGTGTAAATCTTTACATGTTTATACAGATTGTGCGTAAATATTTACAGGTTTATACAGATTCTGTGTAAATATTTACAGGTTTTTACAGATTCTGTGAAAATATTTACATGTTCATTCAGATTCTGTGTAAATATTTACATGTTTACACAAATTCTGCGTAAATATTTACATCTTCATACAGATTCTGTGTAAATGTATACAACTTTATACTGACTCTTTGTAAATATTTACATTTTTATACTGATTCTCTTTAAATCTTTACATGTTTATACAGATTCTGCGTAAATATTTATAGGTTTATACAGGTTCTGTGTAAATATTTACAGGTTTTTACACATTCTGTGTAAATATTTACATGTTTATACAGATTCTGTGAAACATATTTACATGTTTACACAGATTCTTCGTAAATATTTACATGATTATACCGATTCTGTGTAAATATTTACATGTTTATACAGATTCTTTGTAAATATATACATGTTGGTACAGACTCAGTGTAAATATTTACATGTTCATAGAGATTCTGTGTAAATATTTACATGTTCATGCAGATTCTGAGTAAATATTTGCATGTTCATACAGATTCTGTGTAAATATTTACATCTTCACACAGATTCTGTGTAAAAATTTACATGTTCATACGGATTCTGTGTAAATATTTACATGTTCATACACATTCTGTATAAATATTTACATGTTCATACTGATTCTGTGTAAACATTTACATATTCATACAGATTCTCTGTAAACATTTGCAGGTTTCTACAGATTTTGTGTAAACATTTACAGGTTTTTACAGATTCTTTGTAAACATTTACATGTTGATACAGATTCTTTGTAAATATTTACATGTTGATACAGATTCTGTGTAAATATTTACATGTTGATACAGATTCTGTGTAAATATTTACATGTTTATGCAGATTCTGTGTAAATATTTACATGTTTATGCAGATTCTGTGTAAATATTTACATGTTGATACAGATTCTGTGTAAATATTTACATGTTTATACAGATTCTCTGTAAATATTTAAATGTTTATACAGATTCTATGTAAATATTTACATGTTTATACAGATTCTGTGTAAATATTTACATCTTTATACAGATTCTGTGTAAATATTTACTTCTTTATGCAGATTCTGTGCACATATTTACATGTTTATTCAGATTCTGTGTAAATATTTACATGTTTGTACAGATTCTGTGTAAATATTTACATGTTTATCCAGATTCTGTGTAAACATTTACAGGTTTTTACAGTTTCTGTGTAAACACTTTCAGGTTTTTTCATATTCTGTGTAAATATTTACAGGTTTACACAGATTCTTTGTAAATATTTACAGGTTTATACAGATTCTCTGTAAATATTTACATGTTTACACAGATTCTGTGTAAATATTTACATGTTTATACAGATTCTGTGTAAATATTTACGTGTTCATACAGATTTTGTGTAAATATTTATGTGTTCCTGCAGATTCTGTATAAATATTTACGTGTACATACAAATTCTGTGTAACTATTTACATGTTTATAAAGATTCTGTTTAAATATTTACATGTTTATAGACATTCTGTGTAACTATTTACATGTTTATACAGATGCTGTGTAAATATTTACGTTTATACAGATTCTGTGTACATATTTACATGTTTTTACAGACTGTCTGTAAATATTTACATGTTTATACAGACTTTGTGTAAATATTTACATGTTTATACAAATTCTCTGTAAATATATACATCTTTATACAGCTTCTGTGTAAATATTTACATGTTATACAAATTCTGTGTCAATATTTCCCTGTTCGTTCAGATTCTGTGTAAATATTTACATGTTTATACAGATTCTGTGTATATATTTACATGTTTTACAGATTCTTTGTAAATATTTACTTGATTATACAGATTCTGTGTAAATATTTACCAGTTTATACAGGTTCTATGTAAATATTTACATCTTTATACAGATTCTGTGTAAAGATTTACATGTTTATACAGATTCTGTGTAGATATTTACTGGTTTTTACAGATTCTGTGTAAATATTTACAGGTTTTTACAGATTCTGTGTAAATATTTACACGTTTGTACAGATTCTGTGTAAATATTTACAGGTTTACACAGATTCTGTGTAAATATTTACAGGTTTACAGATACTGTTTAAATATTTACACGTTTATACAGATTCTGTGTAAATATTTGCATGTTTACACAGATTCTGTGTAAATATTTGCATGTTTACACAGATTCTGTGTAAATATTTGCATGTTTACACAGATTCTGTGTAAATATTTACATCTTTATACAGATTCTGTGTAAATATTTACATCTATATACAGATTCTGTGTAAATATTTACATCTTTATACAGATTCTGTGTAAATAGTTACATGTTTATACAGATTCTGTGCAAATATTTACATATTTATACAGATTCTGTGTAAATATTTACATGTTTATACAGATTCTGTGTAAATATTTACAGGTTCATACAGATTCAGTGCAAATATTTACAGGTTTATACAGATTCTGTGTAAATATTTACATGTTTATACAGTTTCTGTGTAAATATTTACATGTCTGTATAGATTCTGTGTAAGTATTTACATGTTTATACCGATTCTGTGATAATATTTACATATTCATACAGATTCTGCGTAAATATTTACATGTTCATTCAACTTCTGTGTAAATATTTACGTGTTTATACAGATTCTGTGTAAATATTTACATGTTTATACAGATTCTGTGTAAATATTTACATGTTTATACAGATTCTGTGTAAGAAATTACAGGTTTTTACTGATTCTGTGTAAACATTTGCAGGTATTTACAGATTCTCTGTAAATATTTACAGGTTTATACAGATTCTGTGTAAATATTTACATGTTCATCCAGATTCTGTGTAAACATTTACAGGTTTCTACATTTTCTGTGTAAACACTTTCAGACGTTTACAGATTCTGTGTAAATATTTACAGGTTTACTAAGATTCTGTGTAAATACTTACAGGTTTATACACTTTCGGTGTAAATATTTATTTGTTTATACCAATTCTCTGTAAATATTTCATGTTTATAGAGATTCTGTGTAACTATTTACATGTTTATACAGATGCTATGTAAATATTTACATATTTATACAGATGCTTTGTAAATATATACATCTTTATACTGACTCTTTGTAAATATTTACATTTTTATACTGATTCTGTGTAAATCTTTACATGTTTATACAGATTGTGCGTAAATATTTACAGGTTTATACAGATTCTGTGTAAATATTTACAGGTTTTTACAGATTCTGTGAAAATATTTACATGTTCATTCAGATTCTGTGTAAATATTTACATGTTTACACATATTCTGCGTAAATATTTACATCTTCATACAGATTCTGTGTAAATGTATACAACTTTATACTGACTCTTTGTAAATATTTACATTTTTATACTGATTCTCTTTAAATCTTTACATGTTTATACAGATTCTGCGTAAATATTTATAGGTTTATACAGGTTCTGTGTAAATATTTACAGGTTTTTACACATTCTGTGTAAATATTTACATGTTTATACAGATTCTGTGAAACATATTTACATGTTTACACAGATTCTTCGTAAATATTTACATGATTATACCGATTCTGTGTAAATATTTACATGTTTATACAGATTCTTTGTAAATATATACATGTTGGTACAGACTCAGTGTAAATATTTACATGTTCATAGAGATTCTGTGTAAATATTTACATGTTCATGCAGATTCTGAGTAAATATTTGCATGTTCATACAGATTCTGTGTAAATATTTACATCTTCACACAGATTCTGTGTAAAAATTTACATGTTCATACGGATTCTGTGTAAATATTTACATGTTCATACACATTCTGTATAAATATTTACATGTTCATACTGATTCTGTGTAAACATTTACATATTCATACAGATTCTCTGTAAACATTTGCAGGTTTCTACAGATTTTGTGTAAACATTTACAGGTTTTTACAGATTCTTTGTAAACATTTACATGTTTATACAGATTCTGTGTAAATATTTGCATGTTTACACAGATTCTGTGTAAATATTTGCATGTTTACACAGGTTCTGTGTAAATATTTACATCTTTATACAGATTCTGTGTAAATATTTACCTCTATATACAGATTCTGTGTAAATATTTACATCTTTATACAGATTCTGTGTAAATATTTACATGTTTATTCAGATTCTGTGCAAATATTTACATATTTATACAGATTCTGTGTAAATATTTACATGTTTATACAGATTCTGTGTAAATATTTACAGGTTCATACAGATTCAGTGCAAATATTTACAGGTTTATACAGATTCTGTGTAAATATTTACATGTTTATACAGTTTCTGTGTAAATATTTACATGTCTGTATAGATTCTGTGTAAGTATTTACATGTTTATACCGATTCTGTGATAATATTTACATATTCATACAGATTCTGCGTAAATATTTACATGTTCATTCAACTTCTGTGTAAATATTTACGTGTTTATACAGATTCTGTGTAAATATTTACATGTTTATACAGATTCTGTGTAAATATTTACATGTTTATACAGATTCTGTGTAAGAAATTACAGGTTTTTACTGATTCTGTGTAAACATTTGCAGGTATTTACAGATTCTCTGTAAATATTTACAGGTTTATACAGATTCTGTGTAAACATTTACATGTTCATCCAGATTCTGTGTAAACATTTACAGGTTTCTACATTTTCTGTGTAAACACTTTCAGACGTTTACAGATTCTGTGTAAATATTTACAGGTTTACTAAGATTCTGTGTAAATACTTACAGGTTTATACACTTTCGGTGTAAATATTTATTTGTTTATACCAATTCTCTGTAAATATTTCATGTTTATAGAGATTCCGTGTAACTATTTACATGTTTATACAGATGCTATGTAAATATTTACATATTTATACAGATTCTTTGTAAATATATACATCTTTATACTGACTCTTTGTAAATATTTACATTTTTATACTGATTCTGTGTAAATCTTTACATGTTTATACAGATTGTGCGTACATATTTACAGGTTTATACAGATTCTGTGTAAATATTTACAGGCTTTTACAGATTCTGTGAAAATATTTACATGTTCATTCAGATTCTGTGTAAATATTTACATGTTTACACATATTCTGCGTAAATATTTACATCTTCATACAGATTCTGTGTAAATGTATACAACTTTATACTGACTCTTTGTAAATATTTACATTTTTATACTGATTCTCTTTAAATCTTTACATGTTTATACAGATTCTGCGTAAATATTTATAGGTTTATACAGGTTCTGTGTAAATATTTACAGGTTTTTACACATTCTGTGTAAATATTTACATGTTTATACAGATTCTGTGAAACATATTTACATGTTTACACAGATTCTTCGTAAATATTTACATGATTATACCGATTCTGTGTAAATATTTACATGTTTATACAGATTCTTTGTAAATATATACATGTTGGTACAGACTCAGTGTAAATATTTACATGTTCATAGAGATTCTGTGTAAATATTTACATGTTCATGCAGATTCTGAGTAAATATTTGCATGTTCATACAGATTCTGTGTAAATATTTACATCTTCACACAGATTCTGTGTAAAAATTTACATGTTCATACGGATTCTGTGTAAATATTTACATGTTCATACACATTCTGTATAAATATTTACATGTTCATACTGATTCTGTGTAAACATTTACATATTCATACAGATTCTCTGTAAACATTTGCAGGTTTCTACAGATTTTGTGTAAACATTTACAGGTTTTTACAGATTCTTTGTAAACATTTACATGTTGATACAGATTCTTTGTAAATATTTACATGTTGATACAGATTCTGTGTAAATATTTACATGTTGATACAGATTCTGTGTAAATATTTACATGTTTATGCAGATTCTGTGTAAATATTTACATGTTTATGCAGATTCTGTGTAAATATTTACATGTTGATACAGATTCTGTGTAAATATTTACATGTTTATACAGATTCTCTGTAAATATTTAAATGTTTATACAGATTCTATGTAAATATTTACATGTTTATACAGATTCTGTGTAAATATTTACATCTTTATACAGATTCTGTGTAAATATTTACTTCTTTATGCAGATTCTGTGCACATATTTACATGTTTATTCAGATTCTGTGTAAATATTTACATGTTTGTACAGATTCTGTGTAAATATTTACATGTTTATCCAGATTCTGTGTAAACATTTACAGGTTTTTACAGTTTCTGTGTAAACACTTTCAGGTTTTTTCATATTCTGTGTAAATATTTACAGGTTTACACAGATTCTTTGTAAATATTTACAGGTTTATACAGATTCTCTGTAAATATTTACATGTTTACACAGATTCTGTGTAAATATTTACATGTTTATACAGATTCTGTGTAAATATTTACATGTTTATACAGATTCTGTGTAAATATTTACGTGTTCATACAGATTTTGTGTAAATATTTATGTGTTCCTGCAGATTCTGTATAAATATTTACGTGTACATACAAATTCTGTGTAACTATTTACATGTTTATAAAGATTCTGTTTAAATATTTACATGTTGATAGACATTCTGTGTAACTATTTACATGTTTATACAGATGCTGTGTAAATATTTACGTTTATACAGATTCTGTGTACATATTTACATGTTTTTACAGACTGTCTGTAAATATTTACATGTTTATACAGACTTTGTGTAAATATTTACATGTTTATACAGATTCTCTGTAAATATATACATCTTTATACAGCTTCTGTGTAAATATTTACATGTTATACAAATTCTGTGTCAATATATACCTGTTCGTTCAGATTCTGTGTAAATATTTACATGTTTATACAGATTCTGTGTATATATTTACATGTTTTACACATTCTTTGTAAATATTTACTTGATTATACAGATTCTGTGTAAATATTTACAAGTTTATACAGGTTCTATGTAAATACTTACATCTTTATACAGATTCAATGTAAAGATTTACATCTTTATACAGATTCTGTGTAGAAATTTACAGGTTTTTACAGATTCTGTGTAAATATTTACAGGTTTTTACAGATTCTGTGTAAATATTTACATGTTTGTACAGATTCTGTGTAAATATTTACATGTTTGTACAGATTCTGTGTAAATATTTACAGGTTTACACAGATTCTGTGTAAATATTTACAGGTTTACACAGATTCTGTGTAAATATTTACAGGTTTACAGATACTGTTTAAATATTGACACGTTTATACAGATTCTGTGTAAATATTTGCATGTTTACACAGATTCTGTGTAAATATTTGCATGTTTACACAGATTCTGTGTAAATATTTACATCTTCATACAGATTCTGTGTAAATATTTACATCTATATACAGATTCTGTGTAAATATTTACATCTTTATACAGATTCTGTGTAAATATTTACATGTTTATACAGATTCTGTGCAAATATTTACATATTTATACAGATTCTGTGTAAATATTTACATGTTTATACAGATTCTGTGTAAATATTTACAGGTTCATACAGATTCAGTGCAAATATTTACAGGTTTATACAGATTCTGTGTAAATATTTACATGTTTATACAGTTTCTGTGTAAATATTTACATGTCTGTATAGATTCTGTGTAAGTATTTACATGTTTATACCGATTCTGTGATAATATTTACATATTCATACAGATTCTGCGTAAATATTTACATGTTCATTCAACTTCTGTGTAAATATTTACGTGTTTATACAGATTCTGTGTAAATATTTACATGTTTATACAGATTCTGTGTAAATATTTACATGTTTATACAGATTCTGTGTAAGAAATTACAGGTTTTTACTGATTCTGCGTAAACATTTGCAGGTATTTACAGATTCTCTGTAAATATTTACAGGTTTATACAGATTCTGTGTAAATATTTACATGTTCATCCAGATTCTGTGTAAACATTTACAGGTTTCTACATTTTCTGTGTAAACACTTTCAGACGTTTACAGATTCTGTGTAAATATTTACAGGTTTACTAAGATTCTGTGTAAATACTTACAGGTTTATACACTTTCGGTGTAAATATTTATTTGTTTATACCAATTCTCTGTAAATATTTCATGTTTATAGAGATTCTGTGTAACTATTTACATGTTTATACAGATGCTATGTAAATATTTACATATTTATACAGATTCTTTGTAAATATATACATCTTTATACTGACTCTTTGTAAATATTTACATTTTTATACTGATTCTGTGTAAATCTTTACATGTTTATACAGATTGTGCGTAAATATTTACAGGTTTATACAGATTCTGTGTAAATATTTACAGGTTTTTACAGATTCTGTGAAAATATTTACATGTTCATTCAGATTCTGTGTAAATATTTACATGTTTACACATATTCTGCGTAAATATTTACATCTTCATACAGATTCTGTGTAAATGTATACAACTTTATACTGACTCTTTGTAAATATTTACATTTTTATACTGATTCTCTTTAAATCTTTACATGTTTATACAGATTCTGCGTAAATATTTATAGGTTTATACAGGTTCTGTGTAAATATTTACAGGTTTTTACACATTCTGTGTAAATATTTACATGTTTATACAGATTCTGTGAAACATATTTACATGTTTACACAGATTCTTCGTAAATATTTACATGATTATAACGATTCTGTGTAAATATTTACATGTTTATACAGATTCTTTGTAAATATATACATGTTGGTACAGACTCAGTGTAAATATTTACATGTTCATAGAGATTCTGTGTAAATATTTACATGTTCATGCAGATTCTGAATAAATATTTGCATGTTCATACAGATTCTGTGTAAATATTTACATCTTCACACAGATTCTGTGTAAAAATTTACATGTTCATACGGATTCTGTGTAAATATTTACATGTTCATACACATTCTGTATAAATATTTACATGTTCATACTGATTCTGTGTAAACATTTACATATTCATACAGATTCTCTGTAAACATTTGCAGGATTCTACAGATTTTGTGTAAACATTTACAGGTTTTTACAGATTCTTTGTAAACATTTACATGTTTATACAGATTCTTTGTAAATATTTACATGTTGATACAGATTCTGTGTAAATATTTACATGTTGATACAGATTCTGTGTAAATATTTACATGTTTATGCAGATTCTGTGTAAATATTTACATGTTTATGCAGATTCTGTGTAAATATTTACATGTTGATACAGATTCTGTGTAAATATTTACATGTTTATACAGATTCTCTGTAAATATTTAAATGTTTATACAGATTCTATGTAAATATTTACATGTTTATACAGATTCTGTGTAAATATTTACATCTTTATACAGATTCTGTGTAAATATTTACTTCTTTATGCAGATTCTGTGCACATATTTACATGTTTATTCAGATTCTGTGTAAATATTTACATGTTTGTACAGATTCTGTGTAAATATTTACATGTTTATCCAGATTCTGTGTAAACATTTACAGGTTTTTACAGTTTCTGTGTAAACACTTTCAGGTTTTTTCATATTCTGTGTAAATATTTACAGGTTTACACAGATTCTTTGTAAATATTTACAGGTTTATACAGATTCTCTGTAAATATTTACATGTTTACACAGATTCTGTGTAAATATTTACATGTTTATACAGATTCTGTGTAAATATTTACATGTTTATACAGATTCTGTGTAAATATTTACGTGTTCATACAGAGTTTGTGTAAATATTTATGTGTTCCTGCAGATTCTGTATAAATATTTACGTGTACATACAAATTCTGTGTAACTATTTACATGTTTATAAAGATTCTGTTTAAATATTTACATGTTTATGGACATTCTGTGTAACTATTTACATGTTTATACAGATGCTGTGTAAATATTTACGTTTATACAGATTCTGTGTACATATTTACATGTTTTTACAGACTGTCTGTAAATATTTACATGTTTATACAGACTTTGTGTAAATATTTACATGTTTATACAGATTCTCTGTAAATATATACATCTTTATACAGCTTCTGTGTAAATATTTACATGTTATACAAATTCTGTGTCAATATTTACCTGTTCGTTCAGATTCTGTGTAAATATTTACATGTTTATACAGATTCTGTGTATATATTTACATGTTTTACAGATTCTTTGTAAATATTTACTTGATTATACAGATTCTGTGTAAATATTTACAAGTTTATACAGGTTCTATGTAAATATTTACATCTTTATACAGATTCTGTGTAAAGATTTACATCTTTATACAGATTCTGTGTAGATATTTACAGGTTTTTACAGATTCTGTGTAAATATTTACAGGTTTTTACAGATTCTGTGTAAATATTTACATGTTTGTACAGATTCTGTGTAAATATTTACATGTTTGTACAGATTCTGTGTAAATATTTACAGGTTTACACAGATTCTGTGTAAATATTTACAGGTTTACAGATACTGTTTAAATATTTACACGTTTATACAGATTCTGTGTAAATATTTGCATGTTTACACAGATTCTGTGTAAATATTTGCATGTTTACACAGATTCTGTGTAAATATTTACATCTTTATACAGATTCTGTGTAAATATTTACATCTATATACAGATTCTGTGTAAATATTTACATCTTTATACAGATTCTGTGTAAATATTTACATGTTTATACAGATTCTGTGTAAATATTTACAGGTTCATACAGATTCAGTGCAAATATTTACAGGTTTATACAGATTCTGTGTAAATATTTACATGTTTATACAGTTTCTGTGTAAATATTTACATGTCTGTATAGATTCTGTGGAAGTATTTACATGTTTATACCGATTCTGTGATAATATTTACATATTCATACAGATTCTGCGTAAATATTTACATGTTCATTCAACTTCTGTGTAAATATTTACGTGTTTATACAGATTCTGTGTAAATATTTACATGTTTATACAGATTCTGTGTAAATATTTACATGTTTATACAGATTCTGTGTAAGAAATTACAGGTTTTTATTGATTCTGTGTAAACATTTGCAGGTATTTACAGATTCTCTGTAAATATTTACAGGTTTATACAGATTCTGTGTAAATATTTACATGTTCACCCAGATTCTGTGTAAACATTTACAGGTTTCTACATTTTCTGTGTAAACACTTTCAGACGTTTACAGATTCTGTGTAAATATTTACAGGTTTACTAAGATTCTGTGTAAATACTTACAGGTTTATACACTTTCGGTGTAAATATTTATTTGTTTATACCAATTCTCTGTAAATATTTCATGTTTATAGAGATTCTGTGTAACTATTTACATGTTTATACAGATGCTATGTAAATATTTACATATTTATACAGATTCTTTGTAAATATATACATCTTTATACTGACTCTTTGTAAATATTTACATTTTTATACTGATTCTGTGTAAATCTTTACATGTTTATACAGATTGTGCATAAATATTTACAGGTTTATACAGATTCTGTGTAAATATTTACAGGTTTTTACAGATTCTGTGAAAATATTTACATGTTCATTCAGATTCTGTGTAAATATTTACATGTTTACACATATTCTGCGTAAATATTTACATCTTCATACAGATTCTGTGTAAATGTATACAACTTTATACTGACTCTTTGTAAATATTTACATTTTTATACTGATTCTCTTTAAATCTTTACATGTTTATACAGATTCTGCGTAAATATTTATAGGTTTATACAGGTTCTGTGTAAATATTTACAGGTTTTTACACATTCTGTGTAAATATTTACATGTTTATACAGATTCTGTGAAACATATTTACATGTTTACACAGATTCTTCGTAAATATTTACATGATTATACCGATTCTGTGTAAATATTTACATGTTTATACAGATTCTTTGTAAATATATACATGTTGGTACAGACTCAGTGTAAATATTTACATGTTCATAGAGATTCTGTGTAAATATTTACATGTTCATGCAGATTCTGAGTAAATATTTGCATGTTCATACAGATTCTGTGTAAATATTTACATCTTCACACAGATTCTGTGTAAAAATTTACATGTTCATACGGATTCTGTGTAAATATTTACATGTTCATACACATTCTGTATAAATATTTACATGTTCATACTGATTCTGTGTAAACATTTACATATTCATACAGATTCTCTGTAAACATTTGCAGGTTTCTACAGATTTTGTGTAAACATTTACAGGTTTTTACAGATTCTTTGTAAACATTTACATGTTTATACAGATTCTTTGTAAATATTTACATGTTGATACAGATTCTGTGTAAATATTTACATGTTGATACAGATTCTGTGTAAATATTTACATGTTTATGCAGATTCTGTGTAAATATTTACATGTTTATGCAGATTCTGTGTAAATATTTACATGTTGATACAGATTCTGTGTAAATATTTACATGTTTATACAGATTCTCTGTAAATATTTAAATGTTTATACAGATTCTATGTAAATATTTACATGTTTATACAGATTCTGTGTAAATATTTACATCTTTATACAGATTCTGTGTAAATATTTACTTCTTTATGCAGATTCTGTGCACATATTTACATGTTTATTCAGATTCTGTGTAAATATTTACATGTTTGTACAGATTCTGTGTAAATATTTACATGTTTATCCAGATTCTGTGTAAACATTTACAGGTTTTTACAGTTTCTGTGTAAACACTTTCAGGTTTTTTCATATTCTGTGTAAATATTTACAGGTTTACACAGATTCTTTGTAAATATTTACAGGTTTATACAGATTCTCTGTAAATATTTACATGTTTACACAGATTCTGTGTAAATATTTACATGTTTATACAGATTCTGTGTAAATATTTACGTGTTCATACAGATTTTGTGTAAATATTTATGTGTTCCTGCAGATTCTGTATAAATATTTACGTGTACATACAAATTCTGTGTAACTATTTACATGTTTATAAAGATTCTGTTTAAATATTTACATGTTTATAGACATTCTGTGTAACTATTTACATGTTTATACAGATGCTGTGTAAATACTTACGTTTATACAGATTCTGTGTACATATTTACATGTTTTTACAGACTGTCTGTAAATATTTACATGTTTATACAGACTTTGTGTAAATATTTACATGTTTATACAAATTCTCTGTAAATATATACATCTTTATACAGCTTCTGTGTAAATATTTACATGTTATACAAATTCTGTGTCAATATTTCCCTGTTCGTTCAGATTCTGTGTAAATATTTACATGTTTATACAGATTCTGTGTATATATTTACATGTTTTACAGATTCTTTGTAAATATTTACTTGATTATACAGATTCTGTGTAAATATTTACAAGTTTATACAGGTTCTATGTAAATACTTACATCTTTATACAGATTCAGTGTAAAGATTTACATCTTTATACAGATTCTGTGTAGAAATTTACAGGTTTTTACAGATTCTGTGTAAATATTTACAGGTTTTTACAGATTCTGTGTAAATATTTACATGTTTGTACAGATTCTGTGTAAATATTTACATGTTTGTACAGATTCTGTGTAAATATTTACAGGTTTACACAGATTCTGTGTAAATATTTACAGGTTTACAGATACTGTTTAAATATTTACACGTTTATACAGATTCTGTGTAAATATTTGCATGTTTACACAGATTCTGTGTAAATATTTGCATGTTTACACAGATTCTGTGTAAATATTTACATCTTTATACAGATTCTGTGTAAATATTTACATCTATATACAGATTCTGTGTAAATATTTACATCTTTATACAGATTCTGTGTAAATATTTACATGTTTATACAGATTCTGTGTAAATATTTACAGGTTCATACAGATTCAGTGCAAATATTTACAGGTTTATACAGATTCTGTGTAAATATTTACATGTTTATACAGTTTCTGTGTAAATATTTACATGTCTGTATAGATTCTGTGGAAGTATTTACATGTTTATACCGATTCTGTGATAATATTTACATATTCATACAGATTCTGCGTAAATATTTACATGTTCATTCAACTTCTGTGTAAATATTTACGTGTTTATACAGATTCTGTGTAAATATTTACATGTTTATACAGATTCTGTGTAAATATTTACATGTTTATACAGATTCTGTGTAAGAAATTACAGGTTTTTATTGATTCTGTGTAAACATTTGCAGGTATTTACAGATTCTCTGTAAATATTTACAGGTTTATACAGATTCTGTGTAAATATTTACATGTTCACCCAGATTCTGTGTAAACATTTACAGGTTTCTACATTTTCTGTGTAAACACTTTCAGACGTTTACAGATTCTGTGTAAATATTTACAGGTTTACTAAGATTCTGTGTAAATACTTACAGGTTTATACACTTTCGGTGTAAATATTTATTTGTTTATACCAATTCTCTGTAAATATTTCATGTTTATAGAGATTCTGTGTAACTATTTACATGTTTATACAGATGCTATGTAAATATTTACATATTTATACAGATTCTTTGTAAATATATACATCTTTATACTGACTCTTTGTAAATATTTACATTTTTATACTGATTCTGTGTAAATCTTTACATGTTTATACAGATTGTGCATAAATATTTACAGGTTTATACAGATTCTGTGTAAATATTTACAGGTTTTTACAGATTCTGTGAAAATATTTACATGTTCATTCAGATTCTGTGTAAATATTTACATGTTTACACATATTCTGCGTAAATATTTACATCTTCATACAGATTCTGTGTAAATGTATACAACTTTATACTGACTCTTTGTAAATATTTACATTTTTATACTGATTCTCTTTAAATCTTTACATGTTTATACAGATTCTGCGTAAATATTTATAGGTTTATACAGGTTCTGTGTAAATATTTACAGGTTTTTACACATTCTGTGTAAATATTTACATGTTTATACAGATTCTGTGAAACATATTTACATGTTTACACAGATTCTTCGTAAATATTTACATGATTATACCGATTCTGTGTAAATATTTACATGTTTATACAGATTCTTTGTAAATATATACATGTTGGTACAGACTCAGTGTAAATATTTACATGTTCATAGAGATTCTGTGTAAATATTTACATGTTCATGCAGATTCTGAGTAAATATTTGCATGTTCATACAGATTCTGTGTAAATATTTACATCTTCACACAGATTCTGTGTAAAAATTTACATGTTCATACGGATTCTGTGTAAATATTTACATGTTCATACACATTCTGTATAAATATTTACATGTTCATACTGATTCTGTGTAAACATTTACATATTCATACAGATTCTCTGTAAACATTTGCAGGTTTCTACAGATTTTGTGTAAACATTTACAGGTTTTTACAGATTCTTTGTAAACATTTACATGTTTATACAGATTCTTTGTAAATATTTACATGTTGATACAGATTCTGTGTAAATATTTACATGTTGATACAGATTCTGTGTAAATATTTACATGTTTATGCAGATTCTGTGTAAATATTTACATGTTTATGCAGATTCTGTGTAAATATTTACATGTTGATACAGATTCTGTGTAAATATTTACATGTTTATACAGATTCTCTGTAAATATTTAAATGTTTATACAGATTCTATGTAAATATTTACATGTTTATACAGATTCTGTGTAAATATTTACATCTTTATACAGATTCTGTGTAAATATTTACTTCTTTATGCAGATTCTGTGCACATATTTACATGTTTATTCAGATTCTGTGTAAATATTTACATGTTTGTACAGATTCTGTGTAAATATTTACATGTTTATCCAGATTCTGTGTAAACATTTACAGGTTTTTACAGTTTCTGTGTAAACACTTTCAGGTTTTTTCATATTCTGTGTAAATATTTACAGGTTTACACAGATTCTTTGTAAATATTTACAGGTTTATACAGATTCTCTGTAAATATTTACATGTTTACACAGATTCTGTGTAAATATTTACATGTTTATACAGATTCTGTGTAAATATTTACGTGTTCATACAGATTTTGTGTAAATATTTATGTGTTCCTGCAGATTCTGTATAAATATTTACGTGTACATACAAATTCTGTGTAACTATTTACATGTTTATAAAGATTCTGTTTAAATATTTACATGTTTATAGACATTCTGTGTAACTATTTACATGTTTATACAGATGCTGTGTAAATACTTACGTTTATACAGATTCTGTGTACATATTTACATGTTTTTACAGACTGTCTGTAAATATTTACATGTTTATACAGACTTTGTGTAAATATTTACATGTTTATACAAATTCTCTGTAAATATATACATCTTTATACAGCTTCTGTGTAAATATTTACATGTTATACAAATTCTGTGTCAATATTTCCCTGTTCGTTCAGATTCTGTGTAAATATTTACATGTTTATACAGATTCTGTGTATATATTTACATGTTTTACAGATTCTTTGTAAATATTTACTTGATTATACAGATTCTGTGTAAATATTTACAAGTTTATACAGGTTCTATGTAAATACTTACATCTTTATACAGATTCAGTGTAAAGATTTACATCTTTATACAGATTCTGTGTAGAAATTTACAGGTTTTTACAGATTCTGTGTAAATATTTACAGGTTTTTACAGATTCTGTGTAAATATTTACATGTTTGTACAGATTCTGTGTAAATATTTACATGTTTGTACAGATTCTGTGTAAATATTTACAGGTTTACACAGATTCTGTGTAAATATTTACAGGTTTACACAGATTCTGTGTAAATATTTACAGGTTTACAGATACTGTTTAAATATTGACACGTTTATACAGATTCTGTGTAAATATTTGCATGTTTACACAGATTCTGTGTAAATATTTGCATGTTTACACAGATTCTGTGTAAATATTTACATCTTTATACAGATTCTGTGTAAATATTTACATCTATATACAGATTCTGTGTAAATATTTACATCTTTATACAGATTCTGTGTAAATATTTACATGTTTATACAGATTCTGTGCAAATATTTACATATTTATACAGATTCTGTGTAAATATTTACATGTTTATACAGATTCTGTGTAAATATTTACAGGTTCATACAGATTCAGTGCAAATATTTACAGGTTTATACAGATTCTGTGTAAATATTTACATGTTTATACAGTTTCTGTGTAAATATTTACATGTCTGTATAGATTCTGTGGAAGTATTTACATGTTTATACCGATTCTGTGATAATATTTACATATTCATACAGATTCTGCGTAAATATTTACATGTTCATTCAACTTCTGTGTAAATATTTACGTGTTTATACAGATTCTGTGTAAATATTTACATGTTTATACAGATTCTGTGTAAATATTTACATGTTTATACAGATTCTGTGTAAGAAATTACAGGTTTTTATTGATTCTGTGTAAACATTTGCAGGTATTTACAGATTCTCTGTAAATATTTACAGGTTTATACAGATTCTGTGTAAATATTTACATGTTCATCCAGATTCTGTGTAAACATTTACAGGTTTCTACATTTTCTGTGTAAACACTTTCAGACGTTTACAGATTCTGTGTAAATATTTACAGGTTTACTAAGATTCTGTGTAAATACTTACAGGTTTATACACTTTCGGTGTAAATATTTATTTGTTTATACCAATTCTCTGTAAATATTTCATGTTTATAGAGATTCTGTGTAACTATTTACATGTTTATACAGATGCTATGTAAATATTTACATATTTATACAGATTCTTTGTAAATATATACATCTTTATACTGACTCTTTGTAAATATTTACATTTTTATACTGATTCTGTGTAAATCTTTACATGTTTATACAGATTGTGCGTAAATATTTACAGGTTTATACAGATTCTGTGTAAATATTTACAGGTTTTTACAGATTCTGTGAAAATATTTACATGTTCATTCAGATTCTGTGTAAATATTTACATGTTTACACATATTCTGCGTAAATATTTACATCTTCATACAGATTCTGTGTAAATGTATACAACTTTATACTGACTCTTTGTAAATATTTACATTTTTATACTGATTCTCTTTAAATCTTTACATGTTTATACAGATTCTGCGTAAATATTTATAGGTTTATACAGGTTCTGTGTAAATATTTACAGGTTTTTACACATTCTGTGTAAATATTTACATGTTTATACAGATTCTGTGAAACATATTTACATGTTTACACAGATTCTTCGTAAATATTTACATGATTATACCGATTCTGTGTAAATATTTACATGTTTATACAGATTCTTTGTAAATATATACATGTTGGTACAGACTCAGTGTAAATATTTACATGTTCATAGAGATTCTGTGTAAATATTTACATGTTCATGCAGATTCTGAGTAAATATTTGCATGTTCATACAGATTCTGTGTAAATATTTACATCTTCACACAGATTCTGTGTAAAAATTTACATGTTCATACGGATTCTGTGTAAATATTTACATGTTCATACACATTCTGTATAAATATTTACATGTTCATACTGATTCTGTGTAAACATTTACATATTCATACAGATTCTCTGTAAACATTTGCAGGTTTCTACAGATTTTGTGTAAACATTTACAGGTTTTTACAGATTCTTTGTAAACATTTACATGTTGATACAGATTCTTTGTAAATATTTACATGTTGATACAGATTCTGTGTAAATATTTACATGTTGATACAGATTCTGTGTAAATATTTACATGTTTATGCAGATTCTGTGTAAATATTTACATGTTTATGCAGATTCTGTGTAAATATTTACATGTTGATACAGATTCTGTGTAAATATTTACATGTTTATACAGATTCTCTGTAAATATTTAAATGTTTATACAGATTCTATGTAAATATTTACATGTTTATACAGATTCTGTGTAAATATTTACATCTTTATACAGATTCTGTGTAAATATTTACTTCTTTATGCAGATTCTGTGCACATATTTACATGTTTATTCAGATTCTGTGTAAATATTTACATGTTTGTACAGATTCTGTGTAAATATTTACATGTTTATCCAGATTCTGTGTAAACATTTACAGGTTTTTACAGTTTCTGTGTAAACACTTTCAGGTTTTTTCATATTCTGTGTAAATATTTACAGGTTTACACAGATTCTTTGTAAATATTTACAGGTTTATACAGATTCTCTGTAAATATTTACATGTTTACACAGATTCTGTGTAAATATTTACATGTTTATACAGATTCTGTGTAAATATTTACGTGTTCATACAGATTTTGTGTAAATATTTATGTGTTCCTGCAGATTCTGTATAAATATTTACGTGTACATACAAATTCTGTGTAACTATTTACATGTTTATAAAGATTCTGTTTAAATATTTACATGTTTATAGACATTCTGTGTAACTATTTACATGTTTATACAGATGCTGTGTAAATATTTACGTTTATACAGATTCTGTGTACATATTTACATGTTTTTACAGACCTTCTGTAAATATTTACATGTTTATACAGACTTTGTGTAAATATTTACATGTTTATACAAATTCTCTGTAAATATATACATCTTTATACAGCTTCTGTGTAAATATTTACATGTTATACAAATTCTGTGTCAATATTTCCCTGTTCGTTCAGATTCTGTGTAAATATTTACATGTTTATACAGATTCTGTGTATATATTTACATGTTTTACAGATTCTTTGTAAATATTTACTTGATTATACAGATTCTGTGTAAATATTTACCAGTTTATACAGGTTCTATGTAAATATTTACATCTTTATACAGATTCTGTGTAAAGATTTACATGTTTATACAGATTCTGTGTAGATATTTACTGGTTTTTACAGATTCTGTGTAAATATTTACAGGTTTTTACAGATTCTGTGTAAATATTTACACGTTTGTACAGATTCTGTGTAAATATTTACAGGTTTACACAGATTCTGTGTAAATATTTACAGGTTTACAGATACTGTTTAAATATTTACACGTTTATACAGATTCTGTGTAAATATTTGCATGTTTACACAGATTCTGTGTAAATATTTGCATGTTTACACAGATTCTGTGTAAATATTTGCATGTTTACACAGATTCTGTGTAAATATTTACATCTTTATACAGATTCTGT
Organism: Pan troglodytes; assembly: GCF_028858775.2. Lineage (NCBI taxonomy): Eukaryota > Metazoa > Chordata > Mammalia > Primates > Hominidae > Pan > Pan troglodytes. The sequence continues at coordinate 9,103,896 of NC_072413.2, forward strand.
GTAAATATTTACATCTATATACAGATTCTGTGTAAATATTTACATCTTTATACAGATTCTGTGTAAATATTTACATGTTTATACAGATTCTGTGCAAATATTTACATATTTATACAGATTCTGTGTAAATATTTACATCTTTATACAGATTCTGTGTAAATATTTACAGGTTCATACAGATTCAGTGCAAATATTTACAGGTTTATACAGATTCTGTGTAAATATTTACATGTTTATACAGTTTCTGTGTAAATATTTACATGTCTGTATAGATTCTGTGTAAGTATTTACATGTTTATACCGATTCTGTGATAATATTTACATATTCATACAGATTCTGCGTAAATATTTACATGTTCATTCAACTTCTGTGTAAATATTTACGTGTTTATACAGATTCTGTGTAAATATTTACATGTTTATACAGATTCTGTGTAAATATTTACATGTTTATACAGATTCTGTGTAAGAAATTACAGGTTTTTACTGATTCTGTGTAAACATTTGCAGGTATTTACAGATTCTCTGTAAATATTTACAGGTTTATACAGATTCTGTGTAAATATTTACATGTTCATCCAGATTCTGTGTAAACATTTACAGGTTTCTACATTTTCTGTGTAAACACTTTCAGACGTTTACAGATTCTGTGTAAATATTTACAGGTTTACTAAGATTCTGTGTAAATACTTACAGGTTTATACACTTTCGGTGTAAATATTTATTTGTTTATACCAATTCTCTGTAAATATTTCATGTTTATAGAGATTCTGTGTAACTATTTACATGTTTATACAGATGCTATGTAAATATTTACATATTTATACAGATTCTTTGTAAATATATACATCTTTATACTGACTCTTTGTAAATATTTACATTTTTATACTGATTCTGTGTAAATCTTTACATGTTTATACAGATTGTGCGTAAATATTTACAGGTTTATACAGATTCTGTGTAAATATTTACAGGTTTTTACAGATTGTGTGAAAATATTTACATGTTCATTCAGATTCTGTGTAAATATTTACATGTTTACACATATTCTGCGTAAATATTTACATCTTCATACAGATTCTGTGTAAATGTATACAACTTTATACTGACTCTTTGTAAATATTTACATTTTTATACTGATTCTCTTTAAATCTTTACATGTTTATACAGATTCTGCGTAAATATTTATAGGTTTATACAGGTTCTGTGTAAATATTTACAGGTTTTTACACATTCTGTGTAAATATTTACATGTTTATACAGATTCTGTGAAACATATTTACATGTTTACACAGATTCTTCGTAAATATTTACATGATTATACCGATTCTGTGTAAATATTTACATGTTTATACAGATTCTTTGTAAATATATACATGTTGGTACAGACTCAGTGTAAATATTTACATGTTCATAGAGATTCTGTGTAAATATTTACATGTTCATGCAGATTCTGAGTAAATATTTGCATGTTCATACAGATTCTGTGTAAATATTTACATCTTCACACAGATTCTGTGTAAAAATTTACATGTTCATAAGGATTCTGTGTAAATATTTACATGTTCATACACATTCTGTATAAATATTTACATGTTCATACTGATTCTGTGTAAACATTTACATATTCATACAGATTCTCTGTAAACATTTGCAGGATTCTACAGATTTTGTGTAAACATTTACAGGTTTTTACAGATTCTTTGTAAACATTTACATGTTTATACAGATTCTTTGTAAATATTTACATGTTGATACAGATTCTGTGTAAATATTTACATGTTGATACAGATTCTGTGTAAATATTTACATGTTTATGCAGATTCTGTGTAAATATTTACATGTTTATGCAGATTCTGTGTAAATATTTACATGTTGATACAGATTCTGTGTAAATATTTACATGTTTATACAGATTCTCTGTAAATATTTAAATGTTTATACAGATTCTATGTAAATATTTACATGTTTATACAGATTCTGTGTAAATATTTACATCTTTATACAGATTCTGTGTAAATATTTACTTCTTTATGCAGATTCTGTGCACATATTTACATGTTTATTCAGATTCTGTGTAAATATTTACATGTTTGTACAGATTCTGTGTAAATATTTACATGTTTATCCAGATTCTGTGTAAACATTTACAGGTTTTTACAGTTTCTGTGTAAACACTTTCAGGTTTTTTCATATTCTGTGTAAATATTTACAGGTTTACACAGATTCTTTGTAAATATTTACAGGTTTATACAGATTCTCTGTAAATATTTACATGTTTACACAGATTCTGTGTAAATATTTACATGTTTATACAGATTCTGTGTAAATATTTACATGTTTATACAGATTCTGTGTAAATATTTACGTGTTCATACAGATTTTGTGTAAATATTTATGTGTTCCTGCAGATTCTGTATAAATATTTACGTGTACATACAAATTCTGTGTAACTATTTACATGTTTATAAAAATTCTGTTTAAATATTTACATGTTTATAGACATTCTGTGTAACTATTTACATGTTTATACAGATGCTGTGTAAATATTTACGTTTATACAGATTCTGTGTACATATTTACATGTTTTTACAGACTGTCTGTAAATATTTACATGTTTATACAGACTTTGTGTAAATATTTACATGTTTATACAGATTCTCTGTAAATATATACATCTTTATACAGCTTCTGTGTAAATATTTACATGTTATACAAATTCTGTGTCAATATTTACCTGTTCGTTCAGATTCTGTGTAAATATTTACATGTTTATACAGATTCTGTGTATATATTTACATGTTTTACAGATTCTTTGTAAATATTTACTTGATTATACAGATTCTGTGTAAATATTTACAAGTTTATACAGCTTCTATGTAAATATTTACATCTTTATACAGATTCTGTGTAAAGATTTACATCTTTATACAGATTCTGTGTAGATATTTACAGGTTTTTACAGATTCTGTGTAAATATTTACAGGTTTTTACAGATTCTGTGTAAATATTTACATGTTTGTACAGATTCTGTGTAAATATTTACAGGTTTACGCAGATTCTGTGTAAATATTTACAGGTTTACAGATACTGTTTAAATATTTACACGTTTATACAGATTCTGTGTAAATATTTGCATGTTTACACAGATTCTGTGTAAATATTTGCATGTTTACCCAGATTCTGTGTAAATATTTACATCTTTATACAGATTCTGTGTAAATATTTACATCTATATACAGATTCTGTGTAAATATTTACATCTTTATACAGATTCTGTGTAAATATTTACATGTTTATACAGATTCTGTGCAAATATTTACATATTTATACAGATTCTGTGTAAATATTTACATGTTTATACAGATTCTGTGTAAATATTTACAGGTTCATACAGATTCAGTGCAAATATTTACAGGTTTATACAGATTCTGTGTAAATATTTACAGGTTTATACAGTTTCTGTGTAAATATTTACATGTCTGTATAGATTCTGTGTAAGTATTTACATGTTTATACCGATTCTGTGATAATATTTACATATTCATACAGATTCTGCGTAAATATTTACATGTTCATTCAACTTCTGTGTAAATATTTACGTGTTTATACAGATTCTGTGTAAATATTTACATGTTTATACAGATTCTGTGTAAATATTTACATGTTTATACAGATTCTGTGTAAGAAATTACAGGTTTTTACTGATTCTGTGTAAACATTTGCAGGTATTTACAGATTCTCTGTAAATATTTACAGGTTTATACAGATTCTGTGTAAATATTTACATGTTCATCCAGATTCTGTGTAAACATTTACAGGTTTCTACATTTTCTGTGTAAACACTTTCAGACGTTTACAGATTCTGTGTAAATATTTACAGGTTTACTAAGATTCTGTGTAAATACTTACAGGTTTATACACTTTCGGTGTAAATATTTATTTGTTTATACCAATTCTCTGTAAATATTTCATGTTTATAGAGATTCTGTGTAACTACTTACATGTTTATACAGATGCTATGTAAATATTTACATATTTATACAGATTCTTTGTAAATATATACATCTTTATACTGACTCTTTGTAAATATTTACATTTTTATACTGATTCTGTGTAAATCTTTACATGTTTATACAGATTGTGCGTAAATATTTACAGGTTTATACAGATTCTGTGTAAATATTTACAGGTTTTTACAGATTCTGTGAAAATATTTACATGTTCATTCAGATTCTGTGTAAATATTTACATGTTTACACATATTCTGCGTAAATATTTACATCTTCATACAGATTCTGTGTAAATGTATACAACTTTATACTGACTCTTTGTAAATATTTACATTTTTATACTGATTCTCTTTAAATCTTTACATGTTTATACAGATTCTGCGTAAATATTTATAGGTTTATACAGGTTCTGTGTAAATATTTACAGGTTTTTACACATTCTGTGTAAATATTTACATGTTTATACAGATTCTGTGAAACATATTTACATGTTTACACAGATTCTTCGTAAATATTTACATGATTATACCGATTCTGTGTAAATATTTACATGTTTATACAGATTCTTTGTAAATATATACATGTTGGTACAGACTCAGTGTAAATATTTACATGTTCATAGAGATTCTGTGTAAATATTTACATGTTCATGCAGATTCTGAGTAAATATTTGCATGTTCATACAGATTCTGTGTAAATATTTACATCTTCACACAGATTCTGTGTAAAAATTTACATGTTCATACGGATTCTGTGTAAATATTTACATGTTCATACACATTCTGTATAAATATTTACATGTTCATACTGATTCTGTGTAAACATTTACATATTCATACAGATTCTCTGTAAACATTTGCAGGTTTCTACAGATTTTGTGTAAACATTTACAGGTTTTTACAGATTCTTTGTAAACATTTACATGTTGATACAGATTCTTTGTAAATATTTACATGTTGATACAGATTCTGTGTAAATATTTACATGTTGATACAGATTCTGTGTAAATATTTACATGTTTATGCAGATTCTGTGTAAATACTTACATGTTTATGCAGATTCTGTGTAAATATTTACATGTTGATACAGATTCTGTGTAAATATTTACATGTTTATACAGATTCTCTGTAAATATTTAAATGTTTATACAGATTCTATGTAAATATTTACATGTTTATACAGATTCTGTGTAAATATTTACATCTTTATACAGATTCTGTGTAAATATTTACTTCTTTATGCAGATTCTGTGCACATATTTACATGTTTATTCAGATTCTGTGTAAATATTTACATGTTTGTACAGATTCTGTGTAAATATTTACATGTTTATCCAGATTCTGTGTAAACATTTACAGGTTTTTACAGTTTCTGTGTAAACACTTTCAGGTTTTTTCATATTCTGTGTAAATATTTACAGGTTTACACAGATTCTTTGTAAATATTTACAGGTTTATACAGATTCTCTGTAAATATTTACATGTTTACACAGATTCTGTGTAAATATTTACATGTTTACACAGATTCTGTGTAAATATTTACATGTTTACACAGATTCTGTGTAAATATTTACATGTTTATACAGATTCTGTGTAAATATTTACATGTTCATACAGATTTTGTGTAAATATTTATGTGTTCCTGCAGATTCTGTATAAATATTTACGTGTACATACAAATTCTGTGTAACTATTTACATGTTTATAAAGATTCTGTATAAATATTTACATGTTTATAGACATTCTGTGTAACTATTTACATGTTTATACAGATGCTGTGTAAATATTTACGTTTATACAGATTCTGTGTACATATTTACATGTTTTTACAGACTGTCTGTAAATATTTACATGTTTATACAGACTTTGTGTAAATATTTACATGTTTATACAGATTCTCTGTAAATATATACATCTTTATTCAGCTTCTGTGTAAATATTTACATGTTATACAAATTCTGTGTCAATATTTACCTGTTCGTTCAGATTCTGTGTAAATATTTACATGTTTATACAGATGCTGTGTATATATTTACATGTTTTACAGATTCTTTGTAAATATTTACTTGATTATACAGATTCTGTGTAAATATTTACAAGTTTATACAGGTTCTATGTAAATATTTACATCTTTATACAGATTCTGTGTAAAGATTTACATCTTTATACAGATTCTGTGTAGATATTTACAGGTTTTTACAGATTCTGTGTAAATATATACAGGTTTTTACAGATTCTGTGTAAATATTTACATGTTTGTACAGATTCTGTGTAAATATTTACAGGTTTACACAGATTCTGTGTAAATATTTACAGGTTTACAGATACTGTTTAAATGTTTACACGTTTATACAGATTCTGTGTAAATATTTGCACGTTTACACAGATTCTGTGTAAATATTTGCACGTTTACACAGATTCTGTGTAAATATTTGCATGTTTACACAGATTCTGTGTAAATATTTGCATGTTTACACAGATTCTGTGTAAATATTTACATCTTTATACAGATTCTGTGTAAATATTTACATCTATATACAGATTCTGTGTAAATATTTACATCTTTATACAGATTCTGTGTAAATATTTACATGTTTATACAGATTCTGTGCAAATATTTACATATTTATACAGATTCTGTGTAAATATTTACTTGTTTATACAGATTCTGTGTAAATATTCACATGTTTATACAGATTCTGTGCAAATATTTACATATTTATACAGATTCTGTGTAAATATTTACATGTTTATACAGATTCTGTGTAAATATTTACAGGTTCATACAGATTCAGTGCTAATATTTACAGGTTTATACAGATTCTTTGTAAATATTTACATGTTTATACAGTTTCTGTGTAAATATTTACATGTCTGTATAGATTCTGTGTAAGTATTTACATGTTTATACCGATTCTGTGATAATATTTACATATTCATACAGATTCTGCATAAATATTTACATGTTCATTCAACTTCTGTGTAAATATTTACGTGTTTATACAGATTCTGTGTAAATATTTACATGTTTATACAGATTCTGTGTAAATATTTACATGTTTATACAGATTCTGTGTAAGAAATTACAGGTTTTTACTGATTCTGTGTAAACATTTGCAGGTATTTACAGATTCTCTGTAAATATTTACAGGTTTATACAGATTCTGTGTAAATATTTACATGTTCATCCAGATTCTGTGTAAACATTTACAGGTTTCTACATTTTCTGTGTAAACACTTTCAGACTTTTACAGATTCTGTGTAAATATTTACAGGTTTACTAAGATTCTGTGTAAATACTTACAGGTTTATACACTTTCGGTGTAAATATTTATTTGTTTATACCAATTCTCTGTAAATATTTCATGTTTATAGAGATTCTGTGTAACTATTTACATGTTTATACAGATGCTATGTAAATATTTACATATTTATACAGATTCTTTGTAAATATATACATCTTTATACTGACTCTTTGTAAATATTTACATTTTTATACTGATTCTGTGTAAATCTTTACATGTTTATACAGATTGTGCGTAAATATTTACAGGTTTATACAGATTCTGTGTAAATATTTACAGGTTTTTACAGATTGTGTGAAAATATTTACATGTTCATTCAGATTCTGTGTAAATATTTACATGTTTACACATATTCTGCGTAAATATTTACATCTTCATACAGATTCTGTGTAAATGTATACAACTTTATACTGACTCTTTGTAAATATTTACATTTTTATACTGATTCTCTTTAAATCTTTACATGTTTATACAGATTCTGTGTAAATATTTATAGGTTTATACAGGTTCTGTGTAAATATTTACAGGTTTTTACACATTCTGTGTAAATATTTACATGTTTATACAGATTCTGTGAAACATATTTACATGTTTACACAGATTCTTCGTAAATATTTACATGATTATACCGATTCTGTGTAAATATTTACATGTTTATACAGATTCTTTGTAAATATATACATGTTGGTACAGACTCAGTGTAAATATTTACATGTTCATAGAGATTCTGTGTAAATATTTACATGTTCATGCAGATTCTGAGTAAATATTTGCATGTTCATACAGATTCTGTGTAAATATTTACATCTTCACACAGATTCTGTGTAAAAATTTACATGTTCATACGGATTCTGTGTAAATATTTACATGTTCATACACATTCTGTATAAATATTTACATGTTCATACTGATTCTGTGTAAACATTTACATATTCATACAGATTCTCTGTAAACATTTGCAGGTTTCTACAGATTTTGTGTAAACATTTACAGGTTTTTACAGATTCTTTGTAAACATTTACATGTTTATACAGATTCTTTGTAAATATTTACATGTTGATACAGATTCTGTGTAAATATTTACATGTTGATACAGATTCTGTGTAAATATTTACATGTTTATGCAGATTCTGTGTAAATATTTACATGTTTATGCAGATTCTGTGTAAATATTTACATGTTGATACAGATTCTGTGTAAATATTTACATGTTTATACAGATTCTCTGTAAATATTTAAATGTTTATACAGATTCTATGTAAATATTTACATGTTTATACAGATTCTGTGTAAATATTTACATCTTTATACAGATTCTGTGTAAATATTTACTTCTTTATGCAGATTCTGTGCACATATTTACATGTTTATTCAGATTCTGTGTAAATATTTACATGTTTGTACAGATTCTGTGTAAATATTTACATGTTTATCCAGATTCTGTGTAAACATTTACAGGTTTTTACAGTTTCTGTGTAAACACTTTCAGGTTTTTTCATATTCTGTGTAAATATTTACAGGTTTACACAGATTCTTTGTAAATATTTACAGGTTTATACAGATTCTCTGTAAATATTTACATGTTTACACAGATTCTGTGTAAATATTTACATGTTTATACAGATTCTGTGTAAATATTTACATGTTTATACAGATTCTGTGTAAATATTTACGTGTTCATACAGATTTTGTGTAAATATTTATGTGTTCCTGCAGATTCTGTATAAATATTTACGTGTACATACAAATTCTGTGTAACTATTTACATGTTTATAAAAATTCTGTTTAAATATTTACATGTTTATAGACATTCTGTGTAACTATTTACATGTTTATACAGATGCTGTGTAAATATTTACATTTATACAGATTCTGTGTACATATTTACATGTTTTTACAGACTGTCTGTAAATATTTACATGTTTATACAGACTTTGTGTAAATATTTACATGTTTATACAGATTCTCTGTAAATATATACATCTTTATACAGCTTCTGTGTAAATATTTACATGTTATACAAATTCTGTGTCAATATTTACCTGTTCGTTCAGATTCTGTGTAAATATTTACATGTTTATACAGATTCTGTGTATATATTTACATGTTTTACAGATTCTTTGTAAATATTTACTTGATTATACAGATTCTGTGTAAATATTTACAAGTTTATACAGGTTCTATGTAAATATTTACATCTTTATACAGATTCTGTGTAAAGATTTACATCTTTATACAGATTCTGTGTAGATATTTACAGGTTTTTACAGATTCTGTGTAAATATTTACAGGTTTTTACAGATTCTGTGTAAATATTTACATGTTTGTACAGATTCTGTGTAAATATTTACAGGTTTACGCAGATTCTGTGTAAATATTTACAGGTTTACAGATACTGTTTAAATATTTACACGTTTATACAGATTCTGTGTAAATATTTGCATGTTTACACAGATTCTGTGTAAATATTTGCATGTTTACCCAGATTCTGTGTAAATATTTACATCTTTATACAGATTCTGTGTAAATATTTACATCTATATACAGATTCTGTGTAAATATTTACATCTTTATACAGATTCTGTGTAAATATTTACATGTTTATACAGATTCTGTGCAAATATTTACATATTTATACAGATTCTGTGTAAATATTTACATGTTTATACAGATTCTGTGTAAATATTTACAGGTTCATACAGATTCAGTGCAAATATTTACAGGTTTATACAGATTCTGTGTAAATATTTACAGGTTTATACAGTTTCTGTGTAAATATTTACATGTCTGTATAGATTCTGTGTAAGTATTTACATGTTTATACCGATTCTGTGATAATATTTACATATTCATACAGATTCTGCGTAAATATTTACATGTTCATTCAACTTCTGTGTAAATATTTACGTGTTTATACAGATTCTGTGTAAATATTTACATGTTTATACAGATTCTGTGTAAATATTTACATGTTTATACAGATTCTGTGTAAGAAATTACAGGTTTTTACTGATTCTGTGTAAACATTTGCAGGTATTTACAGATTCTCTGTAAATATTTACAGGTTTATACAGATTCTGTGTAAATATTTACATGTTCATCCAGATTCTGTGTAAACATTTACAGGTTTCTACATTTTCTGTGTAAACACTTTCAGACGTTTACAGATTCTGTGTAAATATTTACAGGTTTACTAAGATTCTGTGTAAATACTTACAGGTTTATACACTTTCGGTGTAAATATTTATTTGTTTATACCAATTCTCTGTAAATATTTCATGTTTATAGAGATTCTGTGTAACTACTTACATGTTTATACAGATGCTATGTAAATATTTACATATTTATACAGATTCTTTGTAAATATATACATCTTTATACTGACTCTTTGTAAATATTTACATTTTTATACTGATTCTGTGTAAATCTTTACATGTTTATACAGATTGTGCGTAAATATTTACAGGTTTATACAGATTCTGTGTAAATATTTACAGGTTTTTACAGATTCTGTGAAAATATTTACATGTTCATTCAGATTCTGTGTAAATATTTACATGTTTACACATATTCTGCGTAAATATTTACATCTTCATACAGATTCTGTGTAAATGTATACAACTTTATACTGACTCTTTGTAAATATTTACATTTTTATACTGATTCTCTTTAAATCTTTACATGTTTATACAGATTCTGCGTAAATATTTATAGGTTTATACAGGTTCTGTGTAAATATTTACAGGTTTTTACACATTCTGTGTAAATATTTACATGTTTATACAGATTCTGTGAAACATATTTACATGTTTACACAGATTCTTCGTAAATATTTACATGATTATACCGATTCTGTGTAAATATTTACATGTTTATACAGATTCTTTGTAAATATATACATGTTGGTACAGACTCAGTGTAAATATTTACATGTTCATAGAGATTCTGTGTAAATATTTACATGTTCATGCAGATTCTGAGTAAATATTTGCATGTTCATACAGATTCTGTGTAAATATTTACATCTTCACACAGATTCTGTGTAAAAATTTACATGTTCATACGGATTCTGTGTAAATATTTACATGTTCATACACATTCTGTATAAATATTTACATGTTCATACTGATTCTGTGTAAACATTTACATATTCATACAGATTCTCTGTAAACATTTGCAGGTTTCTACAGATTTTGTGTAAACATTTACAGGTTTTTACAGATTCTTTGTAAACATTTACATGTTGATACAGATTCGTTGTAAATATTTACATGTTGATACAGATTCTGTGTAAATATTTACATGTTGATACAGATTCTGTGTAAATATTTACATGTTTATGCAGATTCTGTGTAAATATTTACATGTTTATGCAGATTCTGTGTAAATATTTACATGTTGATACAGATTCTGTGTAAATATTTACATGTTTATACAGATTCTCTGTAAATATTTAAATGTTTATACAGATTCTATGTAAATATTTACATGTTTATACAGATTCTGTGTAAATATTTACATCTTTATACAGATTCTGTGTAAATATTTACTTCTTTATGCAGATTCTGTGCACATATTTACATGTTTATTCAGATTCTGTGTAAATATTTACATGTTTGTACAGATTCTGTGTAAATATTTACATGTTTATCCAGATTCTGTGTAAACATTTACAGGTTTTTACAGTTTCTGTGTAAACACTTTCAGGTTTTTTCATATTCTGTGTAAATATTTACAGGTTTACACAGATTCTTTGTAAATATTTACAGGTTTATACAGATTCTCTGTAAATATTTACATGTTTACACAGATTCTGTGTAAATATTTACATGTTTATACAGATTCTGTGTAAATATTTACGTGTTCATACAGATTTTGTGTAAATATTTATGTGTTCCTGCAGATTCTGTATAAATATTTACGTGTACATACAAATTCTGTGTAACTATTTACATGTTTATAAAGATTCTGTTTAAATATTTACATGTTTATAGACATTCTGTGTAACTATTTACATGTTTATACAGATGCTGTGTAAATATTTACGTTTATACAGATTCTGTGTACATATTTACATGTTTTTACAGACTGTCTGTAAATATTTACATGTTTATACAGACTTTGTGTAAATATTTACATGTTTATACAAATTCTCTGTAAATATATACATCTTTATACAGCTTCTGTGTAAATATTTACATGTTATACAAATTCTGTGTCAATATTTCCCTGTTCGTTCAGATTCTGTGTAAATATTTACATGTTTATACAGATTCTGTGTATATATTTACATGTTTTACAGATTCTTTGTAAATATTTACTTGATTATACAGATTCTGTGTAAATATTTACCAGTTTATACAGGTTCTATGTAAATATTTACATCTTTATACAGATTCTGTGTAAAGATTTACATGTTTATACAGATTCTGTGTAGATATTTACTGGTTTTTACAGATTCTGTGTAAATATTTACAGGTTTTTACAGATTCTGTGTAAATATTTACACGTTTGTACAGATTCTGTGTAAATATTTACAGGTTTACACAGATTCTGTGTAAATATTTACAGGTTTACAGATACTGTTTAAATATTTACACGTTTATACAGATTCTGTGTAAATATTTGCATGTTTACACAGATTCTGTGTAAATATTTGCATGTTTACACAGATTCTGTGTAAATATTTGCATGTTTACACAGATTCTGTGTAAATATTTACATCTTTATACAGATTCTGTGTAAATATTTACATCTATATACAGATTCTGTGTAAATATTTACATCTTTATACAGATTCTGTGTAAATAGTTACATGTTTATACAGATTCTGTGCAAATATTTACATATTTATACAGATTCTGTGTAAATATTTACATGTTTATACAGATTCTGTGTAAATATTTACAGGTTCATACAGATTCAGTGCAAATATTTACAGGTTTATACAGATTCTGTGTAAATATTTACATGTTTATACAGTTTCTGTGTAAATATTTACATGTCTGTATAGATTCTGTGGAAGTATTTACATGTTTATACCGATTCTGTGATAATATTTACATATTCATACAGATTCTGCGTAAATATTTACATGTTCATTCAACTTCTGTGTAAATATTTACGTGTTTATACAGATTCTGTGTAAATATTTACATGTTTATACAGATTCTGTGTAAATATTTACATGTTTATACAGATTCTGTGTAAGAAATTACAGGTTTTTACTGATTCTGTGTAAACATTTGCAGGTATTTACAGATTCTCTGTAAATATTTACAGGTTTATACAGATTCTGTGTAAATATTTACATGTTCATCCAGATTCTGTGTAAACATTTACAGGTTTCTACATTTTCTGTGTAAACACTTTCAGACGTTTACAGATTCTGTGTAAATATTTACAGGTTTACTAAGATTCTGTGTAAATACTTACAGGTTTATACACTTTCGGTGTAAATATTTATTTGTTTATACCAATTCTCTGTAAATATTTCATGTTTATAGAGATTCTGTGTAACTATTTACATGTTTATACAGATGCTATGTAAATATTTACATATTTATACAGATGCTTTGTAAATATATACATCTTTATACTGACTCTTTGTAAATATTTACATTTTTATACTGATTCTGTGTAAATCTTTACATGTTTATACAGATTGTGCGTAAATATTTACAGGTTTATACAGATTCTGTGTAAATATTTACAGGTTTTTACAGATTCTGTGAAAATATTTACATGTTCATTCAGATTCTGTGTAAATATTTACATGTTTACACATATTCTGCGTAAATATTTACATCTTCATACAGATTCTGTGTAAATGTATACAACTTTATACTGACTCTTTGTAAATATTTACATTTTTATACTGATTCTCTTTAAATCTTTACATGTTTATACAGATTCTGCGTAAATATTTATAGGTTTATACAGGTTCTGTGTAAATATTTACAGGTTTTTACACATTCTGTGTAAATATTTACATGTTTATACAGATTCTGTGAAACATATTTACATGTTTACACAGATTCTTCGTAAATATTTACATGATTATACCGATTCTGTGTAAATATTTACATGTTTATACAGATTCTTTGTAAATATATACATGTTGGTACAGACTCAGTGTAAATATTTACATGTTCATAGAGATTCTGTGTAAATATTTACATGTTCATGCAGATTCTGAGTAAATATTTGCATGTTCATACAGATTCTGTGTAAATATTTACATCTTCACACAGATTCTGTGTAAAAATTTACATGTTCATACGGATTCTGTGTAAATATTTACATGTTCATACACATTCTTTATAAATATTTACATGTTCATACTGATTCTGTGTAAACATTTACATATTCATACAGATTCTCTGTAAACATTTGCAGGTTTCTACAGATTTTGTGTAAACATTTACAGGTTTTTACAGATTCTTTGTAAACATTTACATGTTTATACAGATTCTGTGTAAATATTTGCATGTTTACACAGATTCTGTGTAAATATTTGCATGTTTACACAGGTTCTGTGTAAATATTTACATCTTTATACAGATTCTGTGTAAATATTTACATCTATATACAAATTCTGTGTAAATATTTACATCTTTATACAGATTCTGTGTAAATATTTACATGTTTATACAGATTCTGTGCAAATATTTACATATTTATACAGATTCTGTGTAAATATTTACATGTTTATACAGATTCTGTGTAAATATTTACAGGTTCATACAGATTCAGTGCAAATATTTACAGGTTTATACAGATTCTGTGTAAATATTTACATGTTTATACAGTTTCTGTGTAAATATTTACATGTCTGTATAGATTCTGTGTAAGTATTTACATGTTTATACCGATTCTGTGATAATATTTACATATTCATACAGATTCTGCGTAAATATTTACATGTTCATTCAACTTCTGTGTAAATATTTACGTGTTTATACAGATTCTGTGTAAATATTTACATGTTTATACAGATTCTGTGTAAATATTTACATGTTTATACAGATTCTGTGTAAGAAATTACAGGTTTTTACTGATTCTGTGTAAACATTTGCAGGTATTTACAGATTCTCTGTAAATATTTACAGGTTTATACAGATTCTGTGTAAACATTTACATGTTCATCCAGATTCTGTGTAAACATTTACAGGTTTCTACATTTTCTGTGTAAACACTTTCAGACGTTTACAGATTCTGTGTAAATATTTACAGGTTTACTAAGATTCTGTGTAAATACTTACAGGTTTATACACTTTCGGTGTAAATATTTATTTGTTTATACCAATTCTCTGTAAATATTTCATGTTTATAGAGATTCCGTGTAACTATTTACATGTTTATACAGATGCTATGTAAATATTTACATATTTATACAGATTCTTTGTAAATATATACATCTTTATACTGACTCTTTGTAAATATTTACATTTTTATACTGATTCTGTGTAAATCTTTACATGTTTATACAGATTGTGCGTACATATTTACAGGTTTATACAGATTCTGTGTAAATATTTACAGGCTTTTACAGATTCTGTGAAAATATTTACATGTTCATTCAGATTCTGTGTAAATATTTACATGTTTACACATATTCTGCGTAAATATTTACATCTTCATACAGATTCTGTGTAAATGTATACAACTTTATACTGACTCTTTGTAAATATTTACATTTTTATACTGATTCTCTTTAAATCTTTACATGTTTATACAGATTCTGCGTAAATATTTATAGGTTTATACAGGTTCTGTGTAAATATTTACAGGTTTTTACACATTCTGTGTAAATATTTACATGTTTATACAGATTCTGTGAAACATATTTACATGTTTACACAGATTCTTCGTAAATATTTACATGATTATACCGATTCTGTGTAAATATTTACATGTTTATACAGATTCTTTGTAAATATATACATGTTGGTACAGACTCAGTGTAAATATTTACATGTTCATAGAGATTCTGTGTAAATATTTACATGTTCATGCAGATTCTGAGTAAATATTTGCATGTTCATACAGATTCTGTGTAAATATTTACATCTTCACACAGATTCTGTGTAAAAATTTACATGTTCATACGGATTCTGTGTAAATATTTACATGTTCATACACATTCTGTATAAATATTTACATGTTCATACTGATTCTGTGTAAACATTTACATATTCATACAGATTCTCTGTAAACATTTGCAGGTTTCTACAGATTTTGTGTAAACATTTACAGGTTTTTACAGATTCTTTGTAAACATTTACATGTTGATACAGATTCTTTGTAAATATTTACATGTTGATACAGATTCTGTGTAAATATTTACATGTTGATACAGATTCTGTGTAAATATTTACATGTTTATGCAGATCCTGTGTAAATATTTACATGTTTATGCAGATTCTGTGTAAATATTTACATGTTGATACAGATTCTGTGTAAATATTTACATGTTTATACAGATTCTCTGTAAATATTTAAATGTTTATACAGATTCTATGTAAATATTTACATGTTTATACAGATTCTGTGTAAATATTTACATCTTTATACAGATTCTGTGTAAATATTTACTTCTTTATGCAGATTCTGTGCACATATTTACATGTTTATTCAGATTCTGTGTAAATATTTACATGTTTGTACAGATTCTGTGTAAATATTTACATGTTTATCCAGATTCTGTGTAAACATTTACAGGTTTTTACAGTTTCTGTGTAAACACTTTCAGGTTTTTTCATATTCTGTGTAAATATTTACAGGTTTACACAGATTCTTTGTAAATATTTACAGGTTTATACAGATTCTCTGTAAATATTTACATGTTTACACAGATTCTGTGTAAATATTTACATGTTTATACAGATTCTGTGTAAATATTTACATGTTTATACAGATTCTGTGTAAATATTTACGTGTTCATACAGATTTTGTGTAAATATTTATGTGTTCCTGCAGATTCTGTATAAATATTTACGTGTACATACAAATTCTGTGTAACTATTTACATGTTTATAAAGATTCTGTTTAAATATTTACATATTGATAGACATTCTGTGTAACTATTTACATGTTTATACAGATGCTGTGTAAATATTTACGTTTATACAGATTCTGTGTACATATTTACATGTTTTTACAGACTGTCTGTAAATATTTACATGTTTATACAGACTTTGTGTAAATATTTACATGTTTATACAGATTCTCTGTAAATATATACATCTTTATACAGCTTCTGTGTAAATATTTACATGTTATACAAATTCTGTGTCAATATATACCTGTTCGTTCAGATTCTGTGTAAATATTTACATGTTTATACAGATTCTGTGTATATATTTACATGTTTTACACATTCTTTGTAAATATTTACTTGATTATACAGATTCTGTGTAAATATTTACAAGTTTATACAGGTTCTATGTAAATACTTACATCTTTATACAGATTCAATGTAAAGATTTACATCTTTATACAGATTCTGTGTAGAAATTTACAGGTTTTTACAGATTCTGTGTAAATATTTACAGGTTTTTACAGATTCTGTGTAAATATTTACATGTTTGTACAGATTCTGTGTAAATATTTACATGTTTGTACAGATTCTGTGTAAATATTTACAGGTTTACACAGATTCTGTGTAAATATTTACAGGTTTACACAGATTCTGTGTTAATATTTACAGGTTTACAGATACTGTTTAAATATTGACACGTTTATACAGATTCTGTGTAAATATTTGCATGTTTACACAGATTCTGTGTAAATATTTGCATGTTTACACAGATTCTGTGTAAATATTTACATCTTCATACAGATTCTGTGTAAATATTTACATCTATATACAGATTCTGTGTAAATATTTACATCTTTATACAGATTCTGTGTAAATATTTACATGTTTATACAGATTCTGTGCAAATATTTACATATTTATACAGATTCTGTGTAAATATTTACATGTTTATACAGATTCTGTGTAAATATTTACAGGTTCATACAGATTCAGTGCAAATATTTACAGGTTTATACAGATTCTGTGTAAATATTTACATGTTTATACAGTTTCTGTGTAAATATTTACATGTCTGTATAGATTCTGTGTAAGTATTTACATGTTTATACCGATTCTGTGATAATATTTACATATTCATACAGATTCTGCGTAAATATTTACATGTTCATTCAACTTCTGTGTAAATATTTACGTGTTTATACAGATTCTGTGTAAATATTTACATGTTTATACAGATTCTGTGTAAATATTTACATGTTTATACAGATTCTGTGTAAGAAATTACAGGTTTTTACTGATTCTGTGTAAACATTTGCAGGTATTTACAGATTCTCTGTAAATATTTACAGGTTTATACAGATTCTGTGTAAATATTTACATGTTCATCCAGATTCTGTGTAAACATTTACAGGTTTCTACATTTTCTGTGTAAACACTTTCAGACGTTTACAGATTCTGTGTAAATATTTACAGGTTTACTAAGATTCTGTGTAAATACTTACAGGTTTATACACTTTCGGTGTAAATATTTATTTGTTTATACCAATTCTCTGTAAATATTTCATGTTTATAGAGATTCTGTGTAACTATTTACATGTTTATACAGATGCTATGTAAATATTTACATATTTATACAGATTCTTTGTAAATATATACATCTTTATACTGACTCTTTGTAAATATTTACATTTTTATACTGATTCTGTGTAAATCTTTACATGTTTATACAGATTGTGCGTAAATATTTACAGGTTTATACAGATTCTGTGTAAATATTTACAGGTTTTTACAGATTCTGTGAAAATATTTACATGTTCATTCAGATTCTGTGTAAATATTTACATGTTTACACATATTCTGCGTAAATATTTACATCTTCATACAGATTCTGTGTAAATGTATACAACTTTATACTGACTCTTTGTAAATATTTACATTTTTATACTGATTCTCTTTAAATCTTTACATGTTTATACAGATTCTGCGTAAATATTTATAGGTTTATACAGGTTCTGTGTAAATATTTACAGGTTTTTACACATTCTGTGTAAATATTTACATGTTTATACAGATTCTGTGAAACATATTTACATGTTTACACAGATTCTTCGTAAATATTTACATGATTATAACGATTCTGTGTAAATATTTACATGTTTATACAGATTCTTTGTAAATATATACATGTTGGTACAGACTCAGTGTAAATATTTACATGTTCATAGAGATTCTGTGTAAATATTTACATGTTCATGCAGATTCTGAGTAAATATTTGCATGTTCATACAGATTCTGTGTAAATATTTACATCTTCACACAGATTCTGTGTAAAAATTTACATGTTCATACGGATTCTGTGTAAATATTTACATGTTCATACACATTCTGTATAAATATTTACATGTTCATACTGATTCTGTGTAAACATTTACATATTCATACAGATTCTCTGTAAACATTTGCAGGTTTCTACAGATTTTGTGTAAACATTTACAGGTTTTTACAGATTCTTTGTAAACATTTACATGTTTATACAGATTCTTTGTAAATATTTACATGTTGATACAGATTCTGTGTAAATATTTACATGTTGATACAGATTCTGTGTAAATATTTACATGTTTATGCAGATTCTGTGTAAATATTTACATGTTTATGCAGATTCTGTGTAAATATTTACATGTTGATACAGATTCTGTGTAAATATTTACATGTTTATACAGATTCTCTGTAAATATTTAAATGTTTATACAGATTCTATGTAAATATTTACATGTTTATACAGATTCTGTGTAAATATTTACATCTTTATACAGATTCTGTGTAAATATTTACTTCTTTATGCAGATTCTGTGCACATATTTACATGTTTATTCAGATTCTGTGTAAATATTTACATGTTTGTACAGATTCTGTGTAAATATTTACATGTTTATCCAGATTCTGTGTAAACATTTACAGGTTTTTACAGTTTCTGTGTAAACACTTTCAGGTTTTTTCATATTCTGTGTAAATATTTACAGGTTTACACAGATTCTTTGTAAATATTTACAGGTTTATACAGATTCTCTGTAAATATTTACATGTTTACACAGATTCTGTGTAAATATTTACATGTTTATACAGATTCTGTGTAAATATTTACATGTTTATACAGATTCTGTGTAAATATTTACGTGTTCATACAGAGTTTGTGTAAATATTTATGTGTTCCTGCAGATTCTGTATAAATATTTACGTGTACATACAAATTCTGTGTAACTATTTACATGTTTATAAAGATTCTGTTTAAATATTTACATGTTTATGGACATTCTGTGTAACTATTTACATGTTTATACAGATGCTGTGTAAATATTTACGTTTATACAGATTCTGTGTACATATTTACATGTTTTTACAGACTGTCTGTAAATATTTACATGTTTATACAGACTTTGTGTAAATATTTACATGTTTATACAGATTCTCTGTAAATATATACATCTTTATACAGCTTCTGTGTAAATATTTACATGTTATACAAATTCTGTGTCAATATTCACCTGTTCGTTCAGATTCTGTGTAAATATTTACATGTTTATACAGATTCTGTGTATATATTTACATGTTTTACAGATTCTTTGTAAATATTTACTTGATTATACAGATTCTGTGTAAATATTTACAAGTTTATACAGGTTCTATGTAAATATTTACATCTTTATACAGATTCTGTGTAAAGATTTACATCTTTATACAGATTCTGTGTAGATATTTACAGGTTTTTACAGATTCTGTGTAAATATTTACAGGTTTTTACAGATTCTGTGTAAATATTTACATGTTTGTACAGATTCTGTGTAAATATTTACATGTTTGTACAGATTCTGTGTAAATATTTACAGGTTTACACAGATTCTGTGTAAATATTTACAGGTTTACAGATACTGTTTAAATATTTACACGTTTATACAGATTCTGTGTAAATATTTGCATGTTTACACAGATTCTGTGTAAATATTTGCATGTTTACACAGATTCTGTGTAAATATTTACATCTTTATACAGATTCTGTGTAAATATTTACATCTATATACAGATTCTGTGTAAATATTTACATCTTTATACAGATTCTGTGTAAATATTTACATGTTTATACAGATTCTGTGTAAATATTTACAGGTTCATACAGATTCAGTGCAAATATTTACAGGTTTATACAGATTCTGTGTAAATATTTACATGTTTATACAGTTTCTGTGTAAATATTTACATGTCTGTATAGATTCTGTGGAAGTATTTACATGTTTATACCGATTCTGTGATAATATTTACATATTCATACAGATTCTGCGTAAATATTTACATGTTCATTCAACTTCTGTGTAAATATTTACGTGTTTATACAGATTCTGTGTAAATATTTACATGTTTATACAGATTCTGTGTAAATATTTACATGTTTATACAGATTCTGTGTAAGAAATTACAGGTTTTTATTGATTCTGTGTAAACATTTGCAGGTATTTACAGATTCTCTGTAAATATTTACAGGTTTATACAGATTCTGTGTAAATATTTACATGTTCACCCAGATTCTGTGTAAACATTTACAGGTTTCTACATTTTCTGTGTAAACACTTTCAGACGTTTACAGATTCTGTGTAAATATTTACAGGTTTACTAAGATTCTGTGTAAATACTTACAGGTTTATACACTTTCGGTGTAAATATTTATTTGTTTATACCAATTCTCTGTAAATATTTCATGTTTATAGAGATTCTGTGTAACTATTTACATGTTTATACAGATGCTATGTAAATATTTACATATTTATACAGATTCTTTGTAAATATATACATCTTTATACTGACTCTTTGTAAATATTTACATTTTTATACTGATTCTGTGTAAATCTTTACATGTTTATACAGATTGTGCATAAATATTTACAGGTTTATACAGATTCTGTGTAAATATTTACAGGTTTTTACAGATTCTGTGAAAATATTTACATGTTCATTCAGATTCTGTGTAAATATTTACATGTTTACACATATTCTGCGTAAATATTTACATCTTCATACAGATTCTGTGTAAATGTATACAACTTTATACTGACTCTTTGTAAATATTTACATTTTTATACTGATTCTCTTTAAATCTTTACATGTTTATACAGATTCTGCGTAAATATTTATAGGTTTATACAGGTTCTGTGTAAATATTTACAGGTTTTTACACATTCTGTGTAAATATTTACATGTTTATACAGATTCTGTGAAACATATTTACATGTTTACACAGATTCTTCGTAAATATTTACATGATTATACCGATTCTGTGTAAATATTTACATGTTTATACAGATTCTTTGTAAATATATACATGTTGGTACAGACTCAGTGTAAATATTTACATGTTCATAGAGATTCTGTGTAAATATTTACATGTTCATGCAGATTCTGAGTAAATATTTGCATGTTCATACAGATTCTGTGTAAATATTTACATCTTCACACAGATTCTGTGTAAAAATTTACATGTTCATACGGATTCTGTGTAAATATTTACATGTTCATACACATTCTGTATAAATATTTACATGTTCATACTGATTCTGTGTAAACATTTACATATTCATACAGATTCTCTGTAAACATTTGCAGGTTTCTACAGATTTTGTGTAAACATTTACAGGTTTTTACAGATTCTTTGTAAACATTTACATGTTTATACAGATTCTTTGTAAATATTTACATGTTGATACAGATTCTGTGTAAATATTTACATGTTGATACAGATTCTGTGTAAATATTTACATGTTTATGCAGATTCTGTGTAAATATTTACATGTTTATGCAGATTCTGTGTAAATATTTACATGTTGATACAGATTCTGTGTAAATATTTACATGTTTATACAGATTCTCTGTAAATATTTAAATGTTTATACAGATTCTATGTAAATATTTACATGTTTATACAGATTCTGTGTAAATATTTACATCTTTATACAGATTCTGTGTAAATATTTACTTCTTTATGCAGATTCTGTGCACATATTTACATGTTTATTCAGATTCTGTGTAAATATTTACATGTTTGTACAGATTCTGTGTAAATATTTACATGTTTATCCAGATTCTGTGTAAACATTTACAGGTTTTTACAGTTTCTGTGTAAACACTTTCAGGTTTTTTCATATTCTGTGTAAATATTTACAGGTTTACACAGATTCTTTGTAAATATTTACAGGTTTATACAGATTCTCTGTAAATATTTACATGTTTACACAGATTCTGTGTAAATATTTACATGTTTATACAGATTCTGTGTAAATATTTACGTGTTCATACAGATTTTGTGTAAATATTTATGTGTTCCTGCAGATTCTGTATAAATATTTACGTGTACATACAAATTCTGTGTAACTATTTACATGTTTATAAAGATTCTGTTTAAATATTTACATGTTTATAGACATTCTGTGTAACTATTTACATGTTTATACAGATGCTGTGTAAATACTTACGTTTATACAGATTCTGTGTACATATTTACATGTTTTTACAGACTGTCTGTAAATATTTACATGTTTATACAGACTTTGTGTAAATATTTACATGTTTATACAAATTCTCTGTAAATATATACATCTTTATACAGCTTCTGTGTAAATATTTACATGTTATACAAATTCTGTGTCAATATTTCCCTGTTCGTTCAGATTCTGTGTAAATATTTACATGTTTATACAGATTCTGTGTATATATTTACATGTTTTACAGATTCTTTGTAAATATTTACTTGATTATACAGATTCTGTGTAAATATTTACAAGTTTATACAGGTTCTATGTAAATACTTACATCTTTATACAGATTCAGTGTAAAGATTTACATCTTTATACAGATTCTGTGTAGAAATTTACAGGTTTTTACAGATTCTGTGTAAATATTTACAGGTTTTTACAGATTCTGTGTAAATATTTACATGTTTGTACAGATTCTGTGTAAATATTTACATGTTTGTACAGATTCTGTGTAAATATTTACAGGTTTACACAGATTCTGTGTAAATATTTACAGGTTTACACAGATTCTGTGTAAATATTTACAGGTTTACAGATACTGTTTAAATATTGACACGTTTATACAGATTCTGTGTAAATATTTGCATGTTTACACAGATTCTGTGTAAATATTTGCATGTTTACACAGATTCTGTGTAAATATTTACATCTTTATACAGATTCTGTGTAAATATTTACATCTATATACAGATTCTGTGTAAATATTTACATCTTTATACAGATTCTGTGTAAATATTTACATGTTTATACAGATTCTGTGCAAATATTTACATATTTATACAGATTCTGTGTAAATATTTACATGTTTATACAGATTCTGTGTAAATATTTACAGGTTCATACAGATTCAGTGCAAATATTTACAGGTTTATACAGATTCTGTGTAAATATTTACATGTTTATACAGTTTCTGTGTAAATATTTACATGTCTGTATAGATTCTGTGGAAGTATTTACATGTTTATACCGATTCTGTGATAATATTTACATATTCATACAGATTCTGCGTAAATATTTACATGTTCATTCAACTTCTGTGTAAATATTTACGTGTTTATACAGATTCTGTGTAAATATTTACATGTTTATACAGATTCTGTGTAAATATTTACATGTTTATACAGATTCTGTGTAAGAAATTACAGGTTTTTATTGATTCTGTGTAAACATTTGCAGGTATTTACAGATTCTCTGTAAATATTTACAGGTTTATACAGATTCTGTGTAAATATTTACATGTTCATCCAGATTCTGTGTAAACATTTACAGGTTTCTACATTTTCTGTGTAAACACTTTCAGACGTTTACAGATTCTGTGTAAATATTTACAGGTTTACTAAGATTCTGTGTAAATACTTACAGGTTTATACACTTTCGGTGTAAATATTTATTTGTTTATACCAATTCTCTGTAAATATTTCATGTTTATAGAGATTCTGTGTAACTATTTACATGTTTATACAGATGCTATGTAAATATTTACATATTTATACAGATTCTTTGTAAATATATACATCTTTATACTGACTCTTTGTAAATATTTACATTTTTATACTGATTCTGTGTAAATCTTTACATGTTTATACAGATTGTGCGTAAATATTTACAGGTTTATACAGATTCTGTGTAAATATTTACAGGTTTTTACAGATTCTGTGAAAATATTTACATGTTCATTCAGATTCTGTGTAAATATTTACATGTTTACACATATTCTGCGTAAATATTTACATCTTCATACAGATTCTGTGTAAATGTATACAACTTTATACTGACTCTTTGTAAATATTTACATTTTTATACTGATTCTCTTTAAATCTTTACATGTTTATACAGATTCTGCGTAAATATTTATAGGTTTATACAGGTTCTGTGTAAATATTTACAGGTTTTTACACATTCTGTGTAAATATTTACATGTTTATACAGATTCTGTGAAACATATTTACATGTTTACACAGATTCTTCGTAAATATTTACATGATTATACCGATTCTGTGTAAATATTTACATGTTTATACAGATTCTTTGTAAATATATACATGTTGGTACAGACTCAGTGTAAATATTTACATGTTCATAGAGATTCTGTGTAAATATTTACATGTTCATGCAGATTCTGAGTAAATATTTGCATGTTCATACAGATTCTGTGTAAATATTTACATCTTCACACAGATTCTGTGTAAAAATTTACATGTTCATACGGATTCTGTGTAAATATTTACATGTTCATACACATTCTGTATAAATATTTACATGTTCATACTGATTCTGTGTAAACATTTACATATTCATACAGATTCTCTGTAAACATTTGCAGGTTTCTACAGATTTTGTGTAAACATTTACAGGTTTTTACAGATTCTTTGTAAACATTTACATGTTGATACAGATTCTTTGTAAATATTTACATGTTGATACAGATTCTGTGTAAATATTTACATGTTGATACAGATTCTGTGTAAATATTTACATGTTTATGCAGATTCTGTGTAAATATTTACATGTTTATGCAGATTCTGTGTAAATATTTACATGTTGATACAGATTCTGTGTAAATATTTACATGTTTATACAGATTCTCTGTAAATATTTAAATGTTTATACAGATTCTATGTAAATATTTACATGTTTATACAGATTCTGTGTAAATATTTACATCTTTATACAGATTCTGTGTAAATATTTACTTCTTTATGCAGATTCTGTGCACATATTTACATGTTTATTCAGATTCTGTGTAAATATTTACATGTTTGTACAGATTCTGTGTAAATATTTACATGTTTATCCAGATTCTGTGTAAACATTTACAGGTTTTTACAGTTTCTGTGTAAACACTTTCAGGTTTTTTCATATTCTGTGTAAATATTTACAGGTTTACACAGATTCTTTGTAAATATTTACAGGTTTATACAGATTCTCTGTAAATATTTACATGTTTACACAGATTCTGTGTAAATATTTACATGTTTATACAGATTCTGTGTAAATATTTACGTGTTCATACAGATTTTGTGTAAATATTTATGTGTTCCTGCAGATTCTGTATAAATATTTACGTGTACATACAAATTCTGTGTAACTATTTACATGTTTATAAAGATTCTGTTTAAATATTTACATGTTTATAGACATTCTGTGTAACTATTTACATGTTTATACAGATGCTGTGTAAATATTTACGTTTATACAGATTCTGTGTACATATTTACATGTTTTTACAGACCTTCTGTAAATATTTACATGTTTATACAGACTTTGTGTAAATATTTACATGTTTATACAAATTCTCTGTAAATATATACATCTTTATACAGCTTCTGTGTAAATATTTACATGTTATACAAATTCTGTGTCAATATTTCCCTGTTCGTTCAGATTCTGTGTAAATATTTACATGTTTATACAGATTCTGTGTATATATTTACATGTTTTACAGATTCTTTGTAAATATTTACTTGATTATACAGATTCTGTGTAAATATTTACCAGTTTATACAGGTTCTATGTAAATATTTACATCTTTATACAGATTCTGTGTAAAGATTTACATGTTTATACAGATTCTGTGTAGATATTTACTGGTTTTTACAGATTCTGTGTAAATATTTACAGGTTTTTACAGATTCTGTGTAAATATTTACACGTTTGTACAGATTCTGTGTAAATATTTACAGGTTTACACAGATTCTGTGTAAATATTTACAGGTTTACAGATACTGTTTAAATATTTACACGTTTATACAGATTCTGTGTAAATATTTGCATGTTTACACAGATTCTGTGTAAATATTTGCATGTTTACACAGATTCTGTGTAAATATTTGCATGTTTACACAGATTCTGTGTAAATATTTACATCTTTATACAGATTCTGTGTAAATATTTACATCTATATACAGATTCTGTGTAAATATTTACATCTTTATACAGATTCTGTGTAAATATTTACATGTTTATACAGATTCTGTGCAAATATTTACATATTTATACAGATTCTGTGTAAATATTTACATCTTTATACAGATTCTGTGTAAATATTTACAGGTTCATACAGATTCAGTGCAAATATTTACAGGTTTATACAGATTCTGTGTAAATATTTACATGTTTATACAGTTTCTGTGTAAATATTTACATGTCTGTATAGATTCTGTGTAAGTATTTACATGTTTATACCGATTCTGTGATAATATTTACATATTCATACAGATTCTGCGTAAATATTTACATGTTCATTCAACTTCTGTGTAAATATTTACGTGTTTATACAGATTCTGTGTAAATATTTACATGTTTATACAGATTCTGTGTAAATATTTACATGTTTATACAGATTCTGTGTAAGAAATTACAGGTTTTTACTGATTCTGTGTAAACATTTGCAGGTATTTACAGATTCTCTGTAAATATTTACAGGTTTATACAGATTCTGTGTAAATATTTACATGTTCATCCAGATTCTGTGTAAACATTTACAGGTTTCTACATTTTCTGTGTAAACACTTTCAGACGTTTACAGATTCTGTGTAAATATTTACAGGTTTACTAAGATTCTGTGTAAATACTTACAGGTTTATACACTTTCGGTGTAAATATTTATTTGTTTATACCAATTCTCTGTAAATATTTCATGTTTATAGAGATTCTGTGTAACTATTTACATGTTTATACAGATGCTATGTAAATATTTACATATTTATACAGATTCTTTGTAAATATATACATCTTTATACTGACTCTTTGTAAATATTTACATTTTTATACTGATTCTGTGTAAATCTTTACATGTTTATACAGATTGTGCGTAAATATTTACAGGTTTATACAGATTCTGTGTAAATATTTACAGGTTTTTACAGATTGTGTGAAAATATTTACATGTTCATTCAGATTCTGTGTAAATATTTACATGTTTACACATATTCTGCGTAAATATTTACATCTTCATACAGATTCTGTGTAAATGTATACAACTTTATACTGACTCTTTGTAAATATTTACATTTTTATACTGATTCTCTTTAAATCTTTACATGTTTATACAGATTCTGCGTAAATATTTATAGGTTTATACAGGTTCTGTGTAAATATTTACAGGTTTTTACACATTCTGTGTAAATATTTACATGTTTATACAGATTCTGTGAAACATATTTACATGTTTACACAGATTCTTCGTAAATATTTACATGATTATACCGATTCTGTGTAAATATTTACATGTTTATACAGATTCTTTGTAAATATATACATGTTGGTACAGACTCAGTGTAAATATTTACATGTTCATAGAGATTCTGTGTAAATATTTACATGTTCATGCAGATTCTGAGTAAATATTTGCATGTTCATACAGATTCTGTGTAAATATTTACATCTTCACACAGATTCTGTGTAAAAATTTACATGTTCATAAGGATTCTGTGTAAATATTTACATGTTCATACACATTCTGTATAAATATTTACATGTTCATACTGATTCTGTGTAAACATTTACATATTCATACAGATTCTCTGTAAACATTTGCAGGATTCTACAGATTTTGTGTAAACATTTACAGGTTTTTACAGATTCTTTGTAAACATTTACATGTTTATACAGATTCTTTGTAAATATTTACATGTTGATACAGATTCTGTGTAAATATTTACATGTTGATACAGATTCTGTGTAAATATTTACATGTTTATGCAGATTCTGTGTAAATATTTACATGTTTATGCAGATTCTGTGTAAATATTTACATGTTGATACAGATTCTGTGTAAATATTTACATGTTTATACAGATTCTCTGTAAATATTTAAATGTTTATACAGATTCTATGTAAATATTTACATGTTTATACAGATTCTGTGTAAATATTTACATCTTTATACAGATTCTGTGTAAATATTTACTTCTTTATGCAGATTCTGTGCACATATTTACATGTTTATTCAGATTCTGTGTAAATATTTACATGTTTGTACAGATTCTGTGTAAATATTTACATGTTTATCCAGATTCTGTGTAAACATTTACAGGTTTTTACAGTTTCTGTGTAAACACTTTCAGGTTTTTTCATATTCTGTGTAAATATTTACAGGTTTACACAGATTCTTTGTAAATATTTACAGGTTTATACAGATTCTCTGTAAATATTTACATGTTTACACAGATTCTGTGTAAATATTTACATGTTTATACAGATTCTGTGTAAATATTTACATGTTTATACAGATTCTGTGTAAATATTTACGTGTTCATACAGATTTTGTGTAAATATTTATGTGTTCCTGCAGATTCTGTATAAATATTTACGTGTACATACAAATTCTGTGTAACTATTTACATGTTTATAAAAATTCTGTTTAAATATTTACATGTTTATAGACATTCTGTGTAACTATTTACATGTTTATACAGATGCTGTGTAAATATTTACGTTTATACAGATTCTGTGTACATATTTACATGTTTTTACAGACTGTCTGTAAATATTTACATGTTTATACAGACTTTGTGTAAATATTTACATGTTTATACAGATTCTCTGTAAATATATACATCTTTATACAGCTTCTGTGTAAATATTTACATGTTATACAAATTCTGTGTCAATATTTACCTGTTCGTTCAGATTCTGTGTAAATATTTACATGTTTATACAGATTCTGTGTATATATTTACATGTTTTACAGATTCTTTGTAAATATTTACTTGATTATACAGATTCTGTGTAAATATTTACAAGTTTATACAGGTTCTATGTAAATATTTACATCTTTATACAGATTCTGTGTAAAGATTTACATCTTTATACAGATTCTGTGTAGATATTTACAGGTTTTTACAGATTCTGTGTAAATATTTACAGGTTTTTACAGATTCTGTGTAAATATTTACATGTTTGTACAGATTCTGTGTAAATATTTACAGGTTTACGCAGATTCTGTGTAAATATTTACAGGTTTACAGATACTGTTTAAATATTTACACGTTTATACAGATTCTGTGTAAATATTTGCATGTTTACACAGATTCTGTGTAAATATTTGCATGTTTACCCAGATTCTGTGTAAATATTTACATCTTTATACAGATTCTGTGTAAATACTTACATCTATATACAGATTCTGTGTAAATATTTACATCTTTATACAGATTCTGTGTAAATATTTACATGTTTATACAGATTCTGTGCAAATATTTACATATTTATACAGATTCTGTGTAAATATTTACATGTTTATACAGATTCTGTGTAAATATTTACAGGTTCATACAGATTCAGTGCAAATATTTACAGGTTTATACAGATTCTGTGTAAATATTTACAGGTTTATACAGTTTCTGTGTAAATATTTACATGTCTGTATAGATTCTGTGTAAGTATTTACATGTTTATACCGATTCTGTGATAATATTTACATATTCATACAGATTCTGCGTAAATATTTACATGTTCATTCAACTTCTGTGTAAATATTTACGTGTTTATACAGATTCTGTGTAAATATTTACATGTTTATACAGATTCTGTGTAAATATTTACATGTTTATACAGATTCTGTGTAAGAAATTACAGGTTTTTACTGATTCTGTGTAAACATTTGCAGGTATTTACAGATTCTCTGTAAATATTTACAGGTTTATACAGATTCTGTGTAAATATTTACATGTTCATCCAGATTCTGTGTAAACATTTACAGGTTTCTACATTTTCTGTGTAAACACTTTCAGACGTTTACAGATTCTGTGTAAATATTTACAGGTTTACTAAGATTCTGTGTAAATACTTACAGGTTTATACACTTTCGGTGTAAATATTTATTTGTTTATACCAATTCTCTGTAAATATTTCATGTTTATAGAGATTCTGTGTAACTACTTACATGTTTATACAGATGCTATGTAAATATTTACATATTTATACAGATTCTTTGTAAATATATACATCTTTATACTGACTCTTTGTAAATATTTACATTTTTATACTGATTCTGTGTAAATCTTTACATGTTTATACAGATTGTGCGTAAATATTTACAGGTTTATACAGATTCTGTGTAAATATTTACAGGTTTTTACAGATTCTGTGAAAATATTTACATGTTCATTCAGATTCTGTGTAAATATTTACATGTTTACACATATTCTGCGTAAATATTTACATCTTCATACAGATTCTGTGTAAATGTATACAACTTTATACTGACTCTTTGTAAATATTTACATTTTTATACTGATTCTCTTTAAATCTTTACATGTTTATACAGATTCTGCGTAAATATTTATAGGTTTATACAGGTTCTGTGTAAATATTTACAGGTTTTTACACATTCTGTGTAAATATTTACATGTTTATACAGATTCTGTGAAACATATTTACATGTTTACACAGATTCTTCGTAAATATTTACATGATTATACCGATTCTGTGTAAATATTTACATGTTTATACAGATTCTTTGTAAATATATACATGTTGGTACAGACTCAGTGTAAATATTTACATGTTCATAGAGATTCTGTGTAAATATTTACATGTTCATGCAGATTCTGAGTAAATATTTGCATGTTCATACAGATTCTGTGTAAATATTTACATCTTCACACAGATTCTGTGTAAAAATTTACATGTTCATACGGATTCTGTGTGAATATTTACATGTTCATACACATTCTGTATAAATATTTACATGTTCATACTGATTCTGTGTAAACATTTACATATTCATACAGATTCTCTGTAAACATTTGCAGGTTTCTACAGATTTTGTGTAAACATTTACAGGTTTTTACAGATTCTTTGTAAACATTTACATGTTGATACAGATTCTTTGTAAATATTTACATGTTGATACAGATTCTGTGTAAATATTTACATGTTGATACAGATTCTGTGTAAATATTTACATGTTTATGCAGATTCTGTGTAAATACTTACATGTTTATGCAGATTCTGTGTAAATATTTACATGTTGATACAGATTCTGTGTAAATATTTACATGTTTATACAGATTCTCTGTAAATATTTAAATGTTTATACAGATTCTATGTAAATATTTACATGTTTATACAGATTCTGTGTAAATATTTACATCTTTATACAGATTCTGTGTAAATATTTACTTCTTTATGCAGATTCTGTGCACATATTTACATGTTTATTCAGATTCTGTGTAAATATTTACATGTTTGTACAGATTCTGTGTAAATATTTACATGTTTATCCAGATTCTGTGTAAACATTTACAGGTTTTTACAGTTTCTGTGTAAACACTTTCAGGTTTTTTCATATTCTGTGTAAATATTTACAGGTTTACACAGATTCTTTGTAAATATTTACAGGTTTATACAGATTCTCTGTAAATATTTACATGTTTACACAGATTCTGTGTAAATATTTACATGTTTACACAGATTCTGTGTAAATATTTACATGTTTACACAGATTCTGTGTAAATATTTACATGTTTATACAGATTCTGTGTAAATATTTACATGTTCATACAGATTTTGTGTAAATATTTATGTGTTCCTGCAGATTCTGTATAAATATTTACGTGTACATACAAATTCTGTGTAACTATTTACATGTTTATAAAGATTCTGTATAAATATTTACATGTTTATAGACATTCTGTGTAACTATTTACATGTTTATACAGATGCTGTGTAAATATTTACGTTTATACAGATTCTGTGTACATATTTACATGTTTTTACAGACTGTCTGTAAATATTTACATGTTTATACAGACTTTGTGTAAATATTTACATGTTTATACAGATTCTCTGTAAATATATACATCTTTATACAGCTTCTGTGTAAATATTTACATGTTATACAAATTCTGTGTCAATATTTACCTGTTCGTTCAGATTCTGTGTAAATATTTACATGTTTATACAGATGCTGTGTATATATTTACATGTTTTACAGATTCTTTGTAAATATTTACTTGATTATACAGATTCTGTGTAAATATTTACAAGTTTATACAGGTTCTATGTAAATATTTACATCTTTATACAGATTCTGTGTAAAGATTTACATCTTTATACAGATTCTGTGTAGATATTTACAGGTTTTTACAGATTCTGTGTAAATATTTACAGGTTTTTACAGATTCTGTGTAAATATTTACATGTTTGTACAGATTCTGTGTAAATATTTACAGGTTTACACAGATTCTGTGTAAATATTTACAGGTTTACAGATACTGTTTAAATATTTACACGTTTATACAGATTCTGTGTAAATATTTGCACGTTTACACAGATTCTGTGTAAATATTTGCACGTTTACACAGATTCTGTGTAAATATTTGCATGTTTACACAGATTCTGTGTAAATATTTGCATGTTTACACAGATTCTGTGTAAATATTTACATCTTTATACAGATTCTGTGTAAATATTTACATCTATATACAGATTCTGTGTAAATATTTACATCTTTATACAGATTCTGTGTAAATATTTACATGTTTATACAGATTCTGTGCAAATATTTACATATTTATACAGATTCTGTGTAAATATTTACTTGTTTATACAGATTCTGTGTAAATATTCACATGTTTATACAGATTCTGTGCAAATATTTACATATTTATACAGATTCTGTGTAAATATTTACATGTTTATACAGATTCTGTGTAAATATTTACAGGTTCATACAGATTCAGTGCTAATATTTACAGGTTTATACAGATTCTTTGTAAATATTTACATGTTTATACAGTTTCTGTGTAAATATTTACATGTCTGTATAGATTCTGTGTAAGTATTTACATGTTTATACCGATTCTGTGATAATATTTACATATTCATACAGATTCTGCATAAATATTTACATGTTCATTCAACTTCTGTGTAAATATTTACGTGTTTATACAGATTCTGTGTAAATATTTACATGTTTATACAGATTCTGTGTAAATATTTACATGTTTATACAGATTCTGTGTAAGAAATTACAGGTTTTTACTGATTCTGTGTAAACATTTGCAGGTATTTACAGATTCTCTGTAAATATTTACAGGTTTATACAGATTCTGTGTAAATATTTACATGTTCATCCAGATTCTGTGTAAACATTTACAGGTTTCTACATTTTCTGTGTAAACACTTTCAGACGTTTACAGATTCTGTGTAAATATTTACAGGTTTACTAAGATTCTGTGTAAATACTTACAGGTTTATACACTTTCGGTGTAAATATTTATTTGTTTATACCAATTCTCTGTAAATATTTCATGTTTATAGAGATTCTGTGTAACTATTTACATGTTTATACAGATGCTATGTAAATATTTACATATTTATACAGATTCTTTGTAAATATATACATCTTTATACTGACTCTTTGTAAATATTTACATTTTTATACTGATTCTGTGTAAATCTTTACATGTTTATACAGATTGTGCGTAAATATTTACAGGTTTATACAGATTCTGTGTAAATATTTACAGGTTTTTACAGATTGTGTGAAAATATTTACATGTTCATTCAGATTCTGTGTAAATATTTACATGTTTACACATATTCTGCGTAAATATTTACATCTTCATACAGATTCTGTGTAAATGTATACAACTTTATACTGACTCTTTGTAAATATTTACATTTTTATACTGATTCTCTTTAAATCTTTACATGTTTATACAGATTCTGCGTAAATATTTATAGGTTTATACAGGTTCTGTGTAAATATTTACAGGTTTTTACACATTCTGTGTAAATATTTACATGTTTATACAGATTCTGTGAAACATATTTACATGTTTACACAGATTCTTCGTAAATATTTACATGATTATACCGATTCTGTGTAAATATTTACATGTTTATACAGATTCTTTGTAAATATATACATGTTGGTACAGACTCAGTGTAAATATTTACATGTTCATAGAGATTCTGTGTAAATATTTACATGTTCATGCAGATTCTGAGTAAATATTTGCATGTTCATACAGATTCTGTGTAAATATTTACATCTTCACACAGATTCTGTGTAAAAATTTACATGTTCATACGGATTCTGTGTAAATATTTACATGTTCATACACATTCTGTATAAATATTTACATGTTCATACTGATTCTGTGTAAACATTTACATATTCATACAGATTCTCTGTAAACATTTGCAGGTTTCTACAGATTTTGTGTAAACATTTACAGGTTTTTACAGATTCTTTGTAAACATTTACATGTTTATACAGATTCTTTGTAAATATTTACATGTTGATACAGATTCTGTGTAAATATTTACATGTTGATACAGATTCTGTGTAAATATTTACATGTTTATGCAGATTCTGTGTAAATATTTACATGTTTATGCAGATTCTGTGTAAATATTTACATGTTGATACAGATTCTGTGTAAATATTTACATGTTTATACAGATTCTCTGTAAATATTTAAATGTTTATACAGATTCTATGTAAATATTTACATGTTTATACAGATTCTGTGTAAATATTTACATCTTTATACAGATTCTGTGTAAATATTTACTTCTTTATGCAGATTCTGTGCACATATTTACATGTTTATTCAGATTCTGTGTAAATATTTACATGTTTGTACAGATTCTGTGTAAATATTTACATGTTTATCCAGATTCTGTGTAAACATTTACAGGTTTTTACAGTTTCTGTGTAAACACTTTCAGGTTTTTTCATATTCTGTGTAAATATTTACAGGTTTACACAGATTCTTTGTAAATATTTACAGGTTTATACAGATTCTCTGTAAATATTTACATGTTTACACAGATTCTGTGTAAATATTTACATGTTTATACAGATTCTGTGTAAATATTTACGTGTTCATACAGATTTTGTGTAAATATTTATGTGTTCCTGCAGATTCTGTATAAATATTTACGTGTACATACAAATTCTGTGTAACTATTTACATGTTTATAAAGATTCTGTTTAAATATTTACATGTTTATAGACATTCTGTGTAACTATTTACATGTTTATACAGATGCTGTGTAAATACTTACGTTTATACAGATTCTGTGTACATATTTACATGTTTTTACAGACTGTCTGTAAATATTTACATGTTTATACAGACTTTGTGTAAATATTTACATGTTTATACAAATTCTCTGTAAATATATACATCTTTATACAGCTTCTGTGTAAATATTTACATGTTATACAAATTCTGTGTCAATATTTCCCTGTTCGTTCAGATTCTGTGTAAATATTTACATGTTTATACAGATTCTGTGTATATATTTACATGTTTTACAGATTCTTTGTAAATATTTACTTGATTATACAGATTCTGTGTAAATATTTACAAGTTTATACAGGTTCTATGTAAATACTTACATCTTTATACAGATTCAGTGTAAAGATTTACATCTTTATACAGATTCTGTGTAGAAATTTACAGGTTTTTACAGATTCTGTGTAAATATTTACAGGTTTTTACAGATTCTGTGTAAATATTTACATGTTTGTACAGATTCTGTGTAAATATTTACATGTTTGTACAGATTCTGTGTAAATATTTACAGGTTTACACAGATTCTGTGTAAATATTTACAGGTTTACACAGATTCTGTGTAAATATTTACAGGTTTACAGATACTGTTTAAATATTGACACGTTTATACAGATTCTGTGTAAATATTTGCATGTTTACACAGATTCTGTGTAAATATTTGCATGTTTACACAGATTCTGTGTAAATATTTACATCTTTATACAGATTCTGTGTAAATATTTACATCTATATACAGATTCTGTGTAAATATTTACATCTTTATACAGATTCTGTGTAAATATTTACATGTTTATACAGATTCTGTGCAAATATTTACATATTTATACAGATTCTGTGTAAATATTTACATGTTTATACAGATTCTGTGTAAATATTTACAGGTTCATACAGATTCAGTGCAAATATTTACAGGTTTATACAGATTCTGTGTAAATATTTACATGTTTATACAGTTTCTGTGTAAATATTTACATGTCTGTATAGATTCTGTGGAAGTATTTACATGTTTATACCGATTCTGTGATAATATTTACATATTCATACAGATTCTGCGTAAATATTTACATGTTCATTCAACTTCTGTGTAAATATTTACGTGTTTATACAGATTCTGTGTAAATATTTACATGTTTATACAGATTCTGTGTAAATATTTACATGTTTATACAGATTCTGTGTAAGAAATTACAGGTTTTTATTGATTCTGTGTAAACATTTGCAGGTATTTACAGATTCTCTGTAAATACTTACAGGTTTATACAGATTCTGTGTAAATATTTACATGTTCATCCAGATTCTGTGTAAACATTTACAGGTTTCTACATTTTCTGTGTAAACACTTTCAGACGTTTACAGATTCTGTGTAAATATTTACAGGTTTACTAAGATTCTGTGTAAATACTTACAGGTTTATACACTTTCGGTGTAAATATTTATTTGTTTATACCAATTCTCTGTAAATATTTCATGTTTATAGAGATTCTGTGTAACTATTTACATGTTTATACAGATGCTATGTAAATATTTACATATTTATACAGATTCTTTGTAAATATATACATCTTTATACTGACTCTTTGTAAATATTTACATTTTTATACTGATTCTGTGTAAATCTTTACATGTTTATACAGATTGTGCGTAAATATTTACAGGTTTATACAGATTCTGTGTAAATATTTACAGGTTTTTACAGATTCTGTGAAAATATTTACATGTTCATTCAGATTCTGTGTAAATATTTACATGTTTACACATATTCTGCGTAAATATTTACATCTTCATACAGATTCTGTGTAAATGTATACAACTTTATACTGACTCTTTGTAAATATTTACATTTTTATACTGATTCTCTTTAAATCTTTACATGTTTATACAGATTCTGCGTAAATATTTATAGGTTTATACAGGTTCTGTGTAAATATTTACAGGTTTTTACACATTCTGTGTAAATATTTACATGTTTATACAGATTCTGTGAAACATATTTACATGTTTACACAGATTCTTCGTAAATATTTACATGATTATACCGATTCTGTGTAAATATTTACATGTTTATACAGATTCTTTGTAAATATATACATGTTGGTACAGACTCAGTGTAAATATTTACATGTTCATAGAGATTCTGTGTAAATATTTACATGTTCATGCAGATTCTGAGTAAATATTTGCATGTTCATACAGATTCTGTGTAAATATTTACATCTTCACACAGATTCTGTGTAAAAATTTACATGTTCATACGGATTCTGTGTAAATATTTACATGTTCATACACATTCTGTATAAATATTTACATGTTCATACTGATTCTGTGTAAACATTTACATATTCATACAGATTCTCTGTAAACATTTGCAGGTTTCTACAGATTTTGTGTAAACATTTACAGGTTTTTACAGATTCTTTGTAAACATTTACATGTTGATACAGATTCTTTGTAAATATTTACATGTTGATACAGATTCTGTGTAAATATTTACATGTTGATACAGATTCTGTGTAAATATTTACATGTTTATGCAGATTCTGTGTAAATATTTACATGTTTATGCAGATTCTGTGTAAATATTTACATGTTGATACAGATTCTGTGTAAATATTTACATGTTTATACAGATTCTCTGTAAATATTTAAATGTTTATACAGATTCTATGTAAATATTTACATGTTTATACAGATTCTGTGTAAATATTTACATCTTTATACAGATTCTGTGTAAATATTTACTTCTTTATGCAGATTCTGTGCACATATTTACATGTTTATTCAGATTCTGTGTAAATATTTACATGTTTGTACAGATTCTGTGTAAATATTTACATGTTTATCCAGATTCTGTGTAAACATTTACAGGTTTTTACAGTTTCTGTGTAAACACTTTCAGGTTTTTTCATATTCTGTGTAAATATTTACAGGTTTACACAGATTCTTTGTAAATATTTACAGGTTTATACAGATTCTCTGTAAATATTTACATGTTTACACAGATTCTGTGTAAATATTTACATGTTTATACAGATTCTGTGTAAATATTTACGTGTTCATACAGATTTTGTGTAAATATTTATGTGTTCCTGCAGATTCTGTATAAATATTTACGTGTACATACAAATTCTGTGTAACTATTTACATGTTTATAAAGATTCTGTTTAAATATTTACATGTTTATAGACATTCTGTGTAACTATTTACATGTTTATACAGATGCTGTGTAAATATTTACGTTTATACAGATTCTGTGTACATATTTACATGTTTTTACAGACCTTCTGTAAATATTTACATGTTTATACAGACTTTGTGTAAATATTTACATGTTTATACAAATTCTCTGTAAATATATACATCTTTATACAGCTTCTGTGTAAATATTTACATGTTATACAAATTCTGTGTCAATATTTCCCTGTTCGTTCAGATTCTGTGTAAATATTTACATGTTTATACAGATTCTGTGTATATATTTACATGTTTTACAGATTCTTTGTAAATATTTACTTGATTATACAGATTCTGTGTAAATATTTACCAGTTTATACAGGTTCTATGTAAATATTTACATCTTTATACAGATTCTGTGTAAAGATTTACATGTTTATACAGATTCTGTGTAGATATTTACTGGTTTTTACAGATTCTGTGTAAATATTTACAGGTTTTTACAGATTCTGTGTAAATATTTACACGTTTGTACAGATTCTGTGTAAATATTTACAGGTTTACACAGATTCTGTGTAAATATTTACAGGTTTACAGATTCTGTTTAAATATTTACACGTTTATACAGATTCTGTGTAAATATTTGCATGTTTACACAGATTCTGTGTAAATATTTGCATGTTTACACAGATTCTGTGTAAATATTTGCATGTTTACACAGATTCTGTGTAAATATTTACATCTTTATACAGATTCTGTGTAAATATTTACATCTATATACAGATTCTGTGTAAATATTTACATCTTTATACAGATTCTGTGTAAATATTTACATGTTTATACAGATTCTGTGCAAATATTTACATATTTATACAGATTCTGTGTAAATATTTACATCTTTATACAGATTCTGTGTAAATATTTACAGGTTCATACAGATTCAGTGCAAATATTTACAGGTTTATACAGATTCTGTGTAAATATTTACATGTTTATACAGTTTCTGTGTAAATATTTACATGTCTGTATAGATTCTGTGTAAGTATTTACATGTTTATACCGATTCTGTGATAATATTTACATATTCATACAGATTCTGCGTAAATATTTACATGTTCATTCAACTTCTGTGTAAATATTTACGTGTTTATACAGATTCTGTGTAAATATTTACATGTTTATACAGATTCTGTGTAAATATTTACATGTTTATACAGATTCTGTGTAAGAAATTACAGGTTTTTACTGATTCTGTGTAAACATTTGCAGGTATTTACAGATTCTCTGTAAATATTTACAGGTTTATACAGATTCTGTGTAAATATTTACATGTTCATCCAGATTCTGTGTAAACATTTACAGGTTTCTACATTTTCTGTGTAAACACTTTCAGACGTTTACAGATTCTGTGTAAATATTTACAGGTTTACTAAGATTCTGTGTAAATACTTACAGGTTTATACACTTTCGGTGTAAATATTTATTTGTTTATACCAATTCTCTGTAAATATTTCATGTTTATAGAGATTCTGTGTAACTATTTACATGTTTATACAGATGCTATGTAAATATTTACATATTTATACAGATTCTTTGTAAATATATACATCTTTATACTGACTCTTTGTAAATATTTACATTTTTATACTGATACTGTGTAAATCTTTACATGTTCATACAGATTGTGCGTAAATATTTACAGGTTTATACAGATTCTGTGTAAATATTTACAGGTTTTTACAGATTGTGTGAAAATATTTACATGTTCATTCAGATTCTGTGTAAATATTTACATGTTTACACATATTCTGCGTAAATATTTACATCTTCATACAGATTCTGTGTAAATGTATACAACTTTATACTGACTCTTTGTAAATATTTACATTTTTATACTGATTCTCTTTAAATCTTTACATGTTTATACAGATTCTGCGTAAATATTTATAGGTTTATACAGGTTCTGTGTAAATATTTACAGGTTTTTACACATTCTGTGTAAATATTTACATGTTTATACAGATTCTGTGAAACATATTTACATGTTTACACAGATTCTTCGTAAATATTTACATGATTATACCGATTCTGTGTAAATATTTACATGTTTATACAGATTCTTTGTAAATATATACATGTTGGTACAGACTCAGTGTAAATATTTACATGTTCATAGAGATTCTGTGTAAATATTTACATGTTCATGCAGATTCTGAGTAAATATTTGCATGTTCATACAGATTCTGTGTAAATATTTACATCTTCACACAGATTCTGTGTAAAAATTTACATGTTCATAAGGATTCTGTGTAAATATTTACATGTTCATACACATTCTGTATAAATATTTACATGTTCATACTGATTCTGTGTAAACATTTACATATTCATACAGATTCTCTGTAAACATTTGCAGGATTCTACAGATTTTGTGTAAACATTTACAGGTTTTTACAGATTCTTTGTAAACATTTACATGTTTATACAGATTCTTTGTAAATATTTACATGTTGATACAGATTCTGTGTAAATATTTACATGTTGATACAGATTCTGTGTAAATATTTACATGTTTATGCAGATTCTGTGTAAATATTTACATGTTTATGCAGATTCTGTGTAAATATTTACATGTTGATACAGATTCTGTGTAAATATTTACATGTTTATACAGATTCTCTGTAAATATTTAAATGTTTATACAGATTCTATGTAAATATTTACATGTTTATACAGATTCTGTGTAAATATTTACATCTTTATACAGATTCTGTGTAAATATTTACTTCTTTATGCAGATTCTGTGCACATATTTACATGTTTATTCAGATTCTGTGTAAATATTTACATGTTTGTACAGATTCTGTGTAAATATTTACATGTTTATCCAGATTCTGTGTAAACATTTACAGGTTTTTACAGTTTCTGTGTAAACACTTTCAGGTTTTTTCATATTCTGTGTAAATATTTACAGGTTTACACAGATTCTTTGTAAATATTTACAGGTTTATACAGATTCTCTGTAAATATTTACATGTTTACACAGATTCTGTGTAAATATTTACATGTTTATACAGATTCTGTGTAAATATTTACATGTTTATACAGATTCTGTGTAAATATTTACGTGTTCATACAGATTTTGTGTAAATATTTATGTGTTCCTGCAGATTCTGTATAAATATTTACGTGTACATACAAATTCTGTGTAACTATTTACATGTTTATAAAAATTCTGTTTAAATATTTACATGTTTATAGACATTCTGTGTAACTATTTACATGTTTATACAGATGCTGTGTAAATATTTACGTTTATACAGATTCTGTGTACATATTTACATGTTTTTACAGACTGTCTGTAAATATTTACATGTTTATACAGACTTTGTGTAAATATTTACATGTTTATACAGATTCTCTGTAAATATATACATCTTTATACAGCTTCTGTGTAAATATTTACATGTTATACAAATTCTGTGTCAATATTTACCTGTTCGTTCAGA
Source organism: Pan troglodytes (assembly GCF_028858775.2). NCBI lineage: Eukaryota > Metazoa > Chordata > Mammalia > Primates > Hominidae > Pan > Pan troglodytes. Next base: position 9,147,556 of record NC_072413.2, read on the forward strand.
TTCTGTGTAAATATTTACATGTTTATACAGATTCTGTGTATATATTTACATGTTTTACAGATTCTTTGTAAATATTTACTTGATTATACAGATTCTGTGTAAATATTTACAAGTTTATACAGGTTCTATGTAAATATTTACATCTTTATACAGATTCTGTGTAAAGATTTACATCTTTATACAGATTCTGTGTAGATATTTACAGGTTTTTACAGATTCTGTGTAAATATTTACAGGTTTTTACAGATTCTGTGTAAATATTTACATGTTTGTACAGATTCTGTGTAAATATTTACAGGTTTACGCAGATTCTGTGTAAATATTTACAGGTTTACAGATACTGTTTAAATATTTACACGTTTATACAGATTCTGTGTAAATATTTGCATGTTTACACAGATTCTGTGTAAATATTTGCATGTTTACCCAGATTCTGTGTAAATATTTACATCTTTATACAGATTCTGTGTAAATATTTACATCTATATACAGATTCTGTGTAAATATTTACATCTTTATACAGATTCTGTGTAAATATTTACATGTTTATACAGATTCTGTGCAAATATTTACATATTTATACAGATTCTGTGTAAATATTTACATGTTTATACAGATTCTGTGTAAATATTTACAGGTTCATACAGATTCAGTGCAAATATTTACAGGTTTATACAGATTCTGTGTAAATATTTACAGGTTTATACAGTTTCTGTGTAAATATTTACATGTCTGTATAGATTCTGTGTAAGTATTTACATGTTTATACCGATTCTGTGATAATATTTACATATTCATACAGATTCTGCGTAAATATTTACATGTTCATTCAACTTCTGTGTAAATATTTACGTGTTTATACAGATTCTGTGTAAATATTTACATGTTTATACAGATTCTGTGTAAATATTTACATGTTTATACAGATTCTGTGTAAGAAATTACAGGTTTTTACTGATTCTGTGTAAACATTTGCAGGTATTTACAGATTCTCTGTAAATATTTACAGGTTTATACAGATTCTGTGTAAATATTTACATGTTCATCCAGATTCTGTGTAAACATTTACAGGTTTCTACATTTTCTGTGTAAACACTTTCAGACGTTTACAGATTCTGTGTAAATATTTACAGGTTTACTAAGATTCTGTGTAAATACTTACAGGTTTATACACTTTCGGTGTAAATATTTATTTGTTTATACCAATTCTCTGTAAATATTTCATGTTTATAGAGATTCTGTGTAACTACTTACATGTTTATACAGATGCTATGTAAATATTTACATATTTATACAGATTCTTTGTAAATATATACATCTTTATACTGACTCTTTGTAAATATTTACATTTTTATACTGATTCTGTGTAAATCTTTACATGTTTATACAGATTGTGCGTAAATATTTACAGGTTTATACAGATTCTGTGTAAATATTTACAGGTTTTTACAGATTCTGTGAAAATATTTACATGTTCATTCAGATTCTGTGTAAATATTTACATGTTTACACATATTCTGCGTAAATATTTACATCTTCATACAGATTCTGTGTAAATGTATACAACTTTATACTGACTCTTTGTAAATATTTACATTTTTATACTGATTCTCTTTAAATCTTTACATGTTTATACAGATTCTGCGTAAATATTTATAGGTTTATACAGGTTCTGTGTAAATATTTACAGGTTTTTACACATTCTGTGTAAATATTTACATGTTTATACAGATTCTGTGAAACATATTTACATGTTTACACAGATTCTTCGTAAATATTTACATGATTATACCGATTCTGTGTAAATATTTACATGTTTATACAGATTCTTTGTAAATATATACATGTTGGTACAGACTCAGTGTAAATATTTACATGTTCATAGAGATTCTGTGTAAATATTTACATGTTCATGCAGATTCTGAGTAAATATTTGCATGTTCATACAGATTCTGTGTAAATATTTACATCTTCACACAGATTCTGTGTAAAAATTTACATGTTCATACGGATTCTGTGTGAATATTTACATGTTCATACACATTCTGTATAAATATTTACATGTTCATACTGATTCTGTGTAAACATTTACATATTCATACAGATTCTCTGTAAACATTTGCAGGTTTCTACAGATTTTGTGTAAACATTTACAGGTTTTTACAGATTCTTTGTAAACATTTACATGTTGATACAGATTCTTTGTAAATATTTACATGTTGATACAGATTCTGTGTAAATATTTACATGTTGATACAGATTCTGTGTAAATATTTACATGTTTATGCAGATTCTGTGTAAATACTTACATGTTTATGCAGATTCTGTGTAAATATTTACATGTTGATACAGATTCTGTGTAAATATTTACATGTTTATACAGATTCTCTGTAAATATTTAAATGTTTATACAGATTCTATGTAAATATTTACATGTTTATACAGATTCTGTGTAAATATTTACATCTTTATACAGATTCTGTGTAAATATTTACTTCTTTATGCAGATTCTGTGCACATATTTACATGTTTATTCAGATTCTGTGTAAATATTTACATGTTTGTACAGATTCTGTGTAAATATTTACATGTTTATCCAGATTCTGTGTAAACATTTACAGGTTTTTACAGTTTCTGTGTAAACACTTTCAGGTTTTTTCATATTCTGTGTAAATATTTACAGGTTTACACAGATTCTTTGTAAATATTTACAGGTTTATACAGATTCTCTGTAAATATTTACATGTTTACACAGATTCTGTGTAAATATTTACATGTTTACACAGATTCTGTGTAAATATTTACATGTTTACACAGATTCTGTGTAAATATTTACATGTTTATACAGATTCTGTGTAAATATTTACATGTTCATACAGATTTTGTGTAAATATTTATGTGTTCCTGCAGATTCTGTATAAATATTTACGTGTACATACAAATTCTGTGTAACTATTTACATGTTTATAAAGATTCTGTATAAATATTTACATGTTTATAGACATTCTGTGTAACTATTTACATGTTTATACAGATGCTGTGTAAATATTTACGTTTATACAGATTCTGTGTACATATTTACATGTTTTTACAGACTGTCTGTAAATATTTACATGTTTATACAGACTTTGTGTAAATATTTACATGTTTATACAGATTCTCTGTAAATATATACATCTTTATACAGCTTCTGTGTAAATATTTACATGTTATACAAATTCTGTGTCAATATTTACCTGTTCGTTCAGATTCTGTGTAAATATTTACATGTTTATACAGATGCTGTGTATATATTTACATGTTTTACAGATTCTTTGTAAATATTTACTTGATTATACAGATTCTGTGTAAATATTTACAAGTTTATACAGGTTCTATGTAAATATTTACATCTTTATACAGATTCTGTGTAAAGATTTACATCTTTATACAGATTCTGTGTAGATATTTACAGGTTTTTACAGATTCTGTGTAAATATTTACAGGTTTTTACAGATTCTGTGTAAATATTTACATGTTTGTACAGATTCTGTGTAAATATTTACAGGTTTACACAGATTCTGTGTAAATATTTACAGGTTTACAGATACTGTTTAAATATTTACACGTTTATACAGATTCTGTGTAAATATTTGCACGTTTACACAGATTCTGTGTAAATATTTGCACGTTTACACAGATTCTGTGTAAATATTTGCACGTTTACACAGATTCTGTGTAAATATTTGCATGTTTACACAGATTCTGTGTAAATATTTACATCTTTATACAGATTCTGTGTAAATATTTACATCTATATACAGATTCTGTGTAAATATTTACATCTTTATACAGATTCTGTGTAAATATTTACATGTTTATACAGATTCTGTGCAAATATTTACATATTTATACAGATTCTGTGTAAATATTTACTTGTTTATACAGATTCTGTGTAAATATTCACATGTTTATACAGATTCTGTGCAAATATTTACATATTTATACAGATTCTGTGTAAATATTTACATGTTTATACAGATTCTGTGTAAATATTTACAGGTTCATACAGATTCAGTGCTAATATTTACAGGTTTATACAGATTCTTTGTAAATATTTACATGTTTATACAGTTTCTGTGTAAATATTTACATGTCTGTATAGATTCTGTGTAAGTATTTACATGTTTATACCGATTCTGTGATAATATTTACATATTCATACAGATTCTGCATAAATATTTACATGTTCATTCAACTTCTGTGTAAATATTTACGTGTTTATACAGATTCTGTGTAAATATTTACATGTTTATACAGATTCTGTGTAAATATTTACATGTTTATACAGATTCTGTGTAAGAAATTACAGGTTTTTACTGATTCTGTGTAAACATTTGCAGGTATTTACAGATTCTCTGTAAATATTTACAGGTTTATACAGATTCTGTGTAAATATTTACATGTTCATCCAGATTCTGTGTAAACATTTACAGGTTTCTACATTTTCTGTGTAAACACTTTCAGACGTTTACAGATTCTGTGTAAATGTTTACAGGTTTACTAAGATTCTGTGTAAATACTTACAGGTTTATACACTTTCGGTGTAAATATTTATTTGTTTATACCAATTCTCTGTAAATATTTCATGTTTATAGAGATTCTGTGTAACTATTTACATGTTTATACAGATGCTATGTAAATATTTACATATTTATACAGATTCTTTGTAAATATATACATCTTTATACTGACTCTTTGTAAATATTTACATTTTTATACTGATTCTGTGTAAATCTTTACATGTTTATACAGATTGTGCGTAAATATTTACAGGTTTATACAGATTCTGTGTAAATATTTACAGGTTTTTACAGATTGTGTGAAAATATTTACATGTTCATTCAGATTCTGTGTAAATATTTACATGTTTACACATATTCTGCGTAAATATTTACATCTTCATACAGATTCTGTGTAAATGTATACAACTTTATACTGACTCTTTGTAAATATTTACATTTTTATACTGATTCTCTTTAAATCTTTACATGTTTATACAGATTCTGCGTAAATATTTATAGGTTTATACAGGTTCTGTGTAAATATTTACAGGTTTTTACACATTCTGTGTAAATATTTACATGTTTATACAGATTCTGTGAAACATATTTACATGTTTACACAGATTCTTCGTAAATATTTACATGATTATACCGATTCTGTGTAAATATTTACATGTTTATACAGATTCTTTGTAAATATATACATGTTGGTACAGACTCAGTGTAAATATTTACATGTTCATAGAGATTCTGTGTAAATATTTACATGTTCATGCAGATTCTGAGTAAATATTTGCATGTTCATACAGATTCTGTGTAAATATTTACATCTTCACACAGATTCTGTGTAAAAATTTACATGTTCATACGGATTCTGTGTAAATATTTACATGTTCATACACATTCTGTATAAATATTTACATGTTCATACTGATTCTGTGTAAACATTTACATATTCATACAGATTCTCTGTAAACATTTGCAGGTTTCTACAGATTTTGTGTAAACATTTACAGGTTTTTACAGATTCTTTGTAAACATTTACATGTTTATACAGATTCTTTGTAAATATTTACATGTTGATACAGATTCTGTGTAAATATTTACATGTTGATACAGATTCTGTGTAAATATTTACATGTTTATGCAGATTCTGTGTAAATATTTACATGTTTATGCAGATTCTGTGTAAATATTTACATGTTGATACAGATTCTGTGTAAATATTTACATGTTTATACAGATTCTCTGTAAATATTTAAATGTTTATACAGATTCTATGTAAATATTTACATGTTTATACAGATTCTGTGTAAATATTTACATCTTTATACAGATTCTGTGTAAATATTTACTTCTTTATGCAGATTCTGTGCACATATTTACATGTTTATTCAGATTCTGTGTAAATATTTACATGTTTGTACAGATTCTGTGTAAATATTTACATGTTTATCCAGATTCTGTGTAAACATTTACAGGTTTTTACAGTTTCTGTGTAAACACTTTCAGGTTTTTTCATATTCTGTGTAAATATTTACAGGTTTACACAGATTCTTTGTAAATATTTACAGGTTTATACAGATTCTCTGTAAATATTTACATGTTTACACAGATTCTGTGTAAATATTTACATGTTTACACAGATTCTGTGTAAATATTTACATGTTTATACAGATTCTGTGTAAATATTTACATGTTCATACAGATTTTGTGTAAATATTTATGTGTTCCTGCAGATTCTGTATAAATATTTACGTGTACATACAAATTCTGTGTAACTATTTACATGTTTATAAAGATTCTGTTTAAATATTTACATGTTTATAGACATTCTGTGTAACTATTTACATGTTTATACAGATGCTGTGTAAATATTTACGTTTATACAGATTCTTTGTACATATTTACATGTTTTTACAGACTGTCTGTAAATATTTACATGTTTATACAGACTTTGTGTAAATATTTACATGTTTATACAGATTCTCTGTAAATATATACATCTTTATACAGCTTCTGTGTAAATATTTACATGTTATACAAATTCTGTGTCAATATTTACCTGTTCGTTCAGATTCTGTGTAAATATTTACATGTTTATACAGATTCTGTGTATATATTTACATGTTTTACAGATTCTTTGTAAATATTTACTTGATTATACAGATTCTGTGTAAATATTTACAAGTTTATACAGGTTCTATGTAAATATTTACATCTTTATACAGATTCTGTGTAAAGATTTACATCTTTATACAGATTCTGTGTAGATATTTACAGGTTTTTACAGATTCTGTGTAAATATTTACAGGTTTTTACAGATTCTGTGTAAATATTTACATGTTTGTACAGATTCTGTGTAAATATTTACAGGTTTACGCAGATTCTGTGTAAATATTTACAGGTTTACAGATACTGTTTAAATATTTACACGTTTATACAGATTCTGTGTAAATATTTGCATGTTTACACAGATTCTGTGTAAATATTTGCATGTTTACCCAGATTCTGTGTAAATATTTACATCTTTATACAGATTCTGTGTAAATATTTACATCTATATACAGATTCTGTGTAAATATTTACATCTTTATACAGATTCTGTGTAAATATTTACATGTTTATACAGATTCTGTGCAAATATTTACATATTTATACAGATTCTGTGTAAATATTTACATGTTTATACAGATTCTGTGTAAATATTTACAGGTTCATACAGATTCAGTGCAAATATTTACAGGTTTATACAGATTCTGTGTAAATATTTACAGGTTTATACAGTTTCTGTGTAAATATTTACATGTCTGTATAGATTCTGTGTAAGTATTTACATGTTTATACCGATTCTGTGATAATATTTACATATTCATACAGATTCTGCGTAAATATTTACATGTTCATTCAACTTCTGTGTAAATATTTACGTGTTTATACAGATTCTGTGTAAATATTTACATGTTTATACAGATTCTGTGTAAATATTTACATGTTTATACAGATTCTGTGTAAGAAATTACAGGTTTTTACTGATTCTGTGTAAACATTTGCAGGTATTTACAGATTCTCTGTAAATATTTACAGGTTTATACAGATTCTGTGTAAATATTTACATGTTCATCCAGATTCTGTGTAAACATTTACAGGTTTCTACATTTTCTGTGTAAACACTTTCAGACGTTTACAGATTCTGTGTAAATATTTACAGGTTTACTAAGATTCTGTGTAAATACTTACAGGTTTATACACTTTCGGTGTAAATATTTATTTGTTTATACCAATTCTCTGTAAATATTTCATGTTTATAGAGATTCTGTGTAACTACTTACATGTTTATACAGATGCTATGTAAATATTTACATATTTATACAGATTCTTTGTAAATATATACATCTTTATACTGACTCTTTGTAAATATTTACATTTTTATACTGATTCTGTGTAAATCTTTACATGTTTATACAGATTGTGCGTAAATATTTACAGGTTTATACAGATTCTGTGTAAATATTTACAGGTTTTTACAGATTCTGTGAAAATATTTACATGTTCATTCAGATTCTGTGTAAATATTTACATGTTTACACATATTCTGCGTAAATATTTACATCTTCATACAGATTCTGTGTAAATGTATACAACTTTATACTGACTCTTTGTAAATATTTACATTTTTATACTGATTCTCTTTAAATCTTTACATGTTTATACAGATTCTGCGTAAATATTTATAGGTTTATACAGGTTCTGTGTAAATATTTACAGGTTTTTACACATTCTGTGTAAATATTTACATGTTTATACAGATTCTGTGAAACATATTTACATGTTTACACAGATTCTTCGTAAATATTTACATGATTATACCGATTCTGTGTAAATATTTACATGTTTATACAGATTCTTTGTAAATATATACATGTTGGTACAGACTCAGTGTAAATATTTACATGTTCATAGAGATTCTGTGTAAATATTTACATGTTCATGCAGATTCTGAGTAAATATTTGCATGTTCATACAGATTCTGTGTAAATATTTACATCTTCACACAGATTCTGTGTAAAAATTTACATGTTCATACGGATTCTGTGTAAATATTTACATGTTCATACACATTCTGTATAAATATTTACATGTTCATACTGATTCTGTGTAAACATTTACATATTCATACAGATTCTCTGTAAACATTTGCAGGTTTCTACAGATTTTGTGTAAACATTTACAGGTTTTTACAGATTCTTTGTAAACATTTACATGTTTATACAGATTCTTTGTAAATATTTACATGTTGATACAGATTCTGTGTAAATATTTACATGTTGATACAGATTCTGTGTAAATATTTACATGTTTATGCAGATTCTGTGTAAATATTTACATGTTTATGCAGATTCTGTGTAAATATTTACATGTTGATACAGATTCTGTGTAAATATTTACATGTTTATACAGATTCTCTGTAAATATTTAAATGTTTATACAGATTCTATGTAAATATTTACATGTTTATACAGATTCTGTGTAAATATTTACATCTTTATACAGATTCTGTGTAAATATTTACTTCTTTATGCAGATTCTGTGCACATATTTACATGTTTATTCAGATTCTGTGTAAATATTTACATGTTTGTACAGATTCTGTGTAAATATTTACATGTTTATCCAGATTCTGTGTAAACATTTACAGGTTTTTACAGTTTCTGTGTAAACACTTTCAGGTTTTTTCATATTCTGTGTAAATATTTACAGGTTTACACAGATTCTTTGTAAATATTTACAGGTTTATACAGATTCTCTGTAAATATTTACATGTTTACACAGATTCTGTGTAAATATTTACATGTTTATACAGATTCTGTGTAAATATTTACATGTTTATACAGATTCTGTGTAAATATTTACATGTTCATACAGATTTTGTGTAAATATTTATGTGTTCCTGCAGATTCTGTATAAATATTTACGTGTACATACAAATTCTGTGTAACTATTTACATGTTTATAAAGATTCTGTATAAATATTTACATGTTTATAGACATTCTGTGTAACTATTTACATGTTTATACAGATGCTGTGTAAATATTTACGTTTATACAGATTCTGTGTACATATTTACATGTTTTTACAGACTGTCTGTAAATATTTACATGTTTATACAGACTTTGTGTAAATATTTACATGTTTATACAGATTCTCTGTAAATATATACATCTTTATACAGCTTCTGTGTAAATATTTACATGTTATACAAATTCTGTGTCAATATTTACCTGTTCGTTCAGATTCTGTGTAAATATTTACATGTTTATACAGATTCTGTGTATATATTTACATGTTTTACAGATTCTTTGTAAATATTTACTTGATTATACAGATTCTGTGTAAATATTTACAAGTTTATACAGGTTCTATGTAAATATTTACATCTTTATACAGATTCTGTGTAAAGATTTACATCTTTGTACAGATTCTGTGTAGATATTTACAGGTTTTTACAGATTCTGTGTAAATATTTACAGGTTTTAACAGATTCTGTGTAAATATTTACATGTTTGTACAGATTCTGTGTAAATATTTACAGGTTTACACAGATTCTGTGTAAATATTTACAGGTTTACAGATACTGTTTAAATATTTACACGTTTATACAGATTCTGTGTAAATATTTGCATGTTTACACAGATTCTGTGTAAATATTTGCATGTTTACACAGATTCTGTGTAAATATTTACATCTTTATACAGATTCTGTGTAAATATTTACATCTATATACAGATTCTGTGTAAATATTTACATCTTTATACAGATTCTGTGTAAATATTTACATGTTTATACAGATTCTGTGCAAATATTTACATATTTATACAGATTCTGTGTAAATATTTACATGTTTATACAGATTCTGTGTAAATATTTACAGGTTCATACAGATTCAGTGCAAATATTTACAGGTTTATACAGATTCTGTGTAAATATTTACATGTTTATACAGTTTCTGTGTAAATATTTACATGTCTGTATAGATTCTGTGTAAGTATTTACATGTTTATACCGATTCTGTGATAATATTTACGTATTCATACAGATTCTGCATAAATATTTACATGTTCATTCAACTTCTGTGTAAATATTTATGTGTTTATACAGATTCTGTGTAAATATTTACATGTTTATACAGATTCTGTGTAAGAAATTCCAGGTTTTTACTGATTCTGTGTAAACATTTGCAGGTATTTACAGATTCTCTGTAAATATGTACAGGTTTATACAGATTCTGTGTAAATATTTACATGTTCATCCAGATTCTGTGTAAACATTTACAGGTTTCTACATTTTCTGTGTAAACACTTTCAGACGTTTACAGATTCTGTGTAAATATTTACAGGTTTACTAAGATTCTGTGTAAATACTTACAGGTTTATACACTTTCGGTGTAAATATTTATTTGTTTATACCAATTCTCTGTAAATATTTCTTGTTTATAGAGATTCTGTGTAACTATTTACATGTTTATACAGATGCTATGTAAATATTTACATATTTATACAGATTCTTTGTAAATATATACATCTTTATACTGACTCTTTGTAAATATTTACATTTTTATACTGATTCTGTGTAAATCTTTACATGTTTATACAGATTGTGCGTAAATATTTACAGGTTTATACAGATTCTGTGTAAATATTTACAGGTTTTTACAGATTCTGTGAAAATATTTACATGTTCATTCAGATTCTGTGTAAATATTTACATGTTTACACATATTCTGCGTAAATATTTACATCTTCATACAGATTCTGTGTAAATGTATACAACTTTATACTGACTCTTTGTAAATATTTACATTTTTATACTGATTCTCTTTAAATCTTTACATGTTTATACAGACTCTGCGTAAATATTTACAGGTTTATACAGGTTCTGTGTAAATATTTACAGGTTTTTACACATTCTGTGTAAATATTTACATGTTTATACAGATTCTGTGAAACATATTTACATGTTTACACAGATTCTTCGTAAATATTTACATGATTATACCGATTCTGTGTAAATATTTACATGTTTATACAGATTCTTTGTAAATATATACATGTTGGTACAGACTCAGTGTAAATATTTACATGTTCATAGAGATTCTGTGTAAATATTTACATGTTCATGCAGATTCTGAGTAAATATTTGCATGTTCATACAGATTCTGTGTAAATATTTACATCTTCACACAGATTCTGTGTAAAAATTTACATGTTCATACGGATTCTGTGTAAATATTTACATGTTCATACACATTCTGTATAAATATTTACATGTTCATACTGATTCTGTGTAAACATTTACATATTCATACAGATTCTCTGTAAACATTTGCAGGTTTCTACAGATTTTGTGTAAACATTTACAGGTTTTTACAGATTCTTTGTAAACATTTACATGTTGATACAGATTCTTTGTAAATATTTACATGTTGATACAGATTCTGTGTAAATATTTACATGTTGATACAGATTCTGTGTAAATATTTACATGTTTATGCAGATTCTGTGTAAATATTTACATGTTTATGCAGATTCTGTGTAAATATTTACATGTTGATACAGATTCTGTGTAAATATTTACATGTTTATACAGATTCTCTGTAAATATTTAAATGTTTATACAGATTCTATGTAAATATTTACATGTTTATACAGATTCTGTGTAAATATTTACATCTTTATACAGATTCTGTGTAAATATTTACTTCTTTATGCAGATTCTGTGCACATATTTACATGTTTATTCAGATTCTGTGTAAATATTTACATGTTTGTACAGATTCTGTGTAAATATTTACATGTTTATCCAGATTCTGTGTAAACATTTACAGGTTTTTACAGTTTCTGTGTAAACACTTTCAGGTTTTTTCATATTCTGTGTAAATATTTACAGGTTTACACAGATTCTTTGTAAATATTTACAGGTTTATACAGATTCTCTGTAAATATTTACATGTTTACACAGATTCTGTGTAAATATTTACATGTTTATACAGATTCTGTGTAAATATTTACGTGTTCATACAGATTTTGTGTAAATATTTATGTGTTCCTGCAGATTCTGTATAAATATTTACGTGTACATACAAATTCTGTGTAACTATTTACATGTTTATAAAGATTCTGTTTAAATATTTACATGTTTATAGACATTCTGTGTAACTATTTACATGTTTATACAGATGCTGTGTAAATATTTACGTTTATACAGATTCTGTGTACATATTTACATGTTTTTACAGACCTTCTGTAAATATTTACATGTTTATACAGACTTTGTGTAAATATTTACATGTTTATACAAATTCTCTGTAAATATATACATCTTTATACAGCTTCTGTGTAAATATTTACATGTTATACAAATTCTGTGTCAATATTTCCCTGTTCGTTCAGATTCTGTGTAAATATTTACATGTTTATACAGATTCTGTGTATATATTTACATGTTTTACAGATTCTTTGTAAATATTTACTTGATTATACAGATTCTGTGTAAATATTTACCAGTTTATACAGGTTCTATGTAAATATTTACATCTTTATACAGATTCTGTGTAAAGATTTACATGTTTATACAGATTCTGTGTAGATATTTACTGGTTTTTACAGATTCTGTGTAAATATTTACAGGTTTTTACAGATTCTGTGTAAATATTTACACGTTTGTACAGATTCTGTGTAAATATTTACAGGTTTACACAGATTCTGTGTAAATATTTACAGGTTTACAGATTCTGTTTAAATATTTACACGTTTATACAGATTCTGTGTAAATATTTGCATGTTTACACAGATTCTGTGTAAATATTTGCATGTTTACACAGATTCTGTGTAAATATTTGCATGTTTACACAGATTCTGTGTAAATATTTACATCTTTATACAGATTCTGTGTAAATATTTACATCTATATACAGATTCTGTGTAAATATTTACATCTTTATACAGATTCTGTGTAAATATTTACATGTTTATACAGATTCTGTGCAAATATTTACATATTTATACAGATTCTGTGTAAATATTTACATCTTTATACAGATTCTGTGTAAATATTTACAGGTTCATACAGATTCAGTGCAAATATTTACAGGTTTATACAGATTCTGTGTAAATATTTACATGTTTATACAGTTTCTGTGTAAATATTTACATGTCTGTATAGATTCTGTGTAAGTATTTACATGTTTATACCGATTCTGTGATAATATTTACATATTCATACAGATTCTGCGTAAATATTTACATGTTCATTCAACTTCTGTGTAAATATTTACGTGTTTATACAGATTCTGTGTAAATATTTACATGTTTATACAGATTCTGTGTAAATATTTACATGTTTATACAGATTCTGTGTAAGAAATTACAGGTTTTTACTGATTCTGTGTAAACATTTGCAGGTATTTACAGATTCTCTGTAAATATTTACAGGTTTATACAGATTCTGTGTAAATATTTACATGTTCATCCAGATTCTGTGTAAACATTTACAGGTTTCTACATTTTCTGTGTAAACACTTTCAGACGTTTACAGATTCTGTGTAAATATTTACAGGTTTACTAAGATTCTGTGTAAATACTTACAGGTTTATACACTTTCGGTGTAAATATTTATTTGTTTATACCAATTCTCTGTAAATATTTCATGTTTATAGAGATTCTGTGTAACTATTTACATGTTTATACAGATGCTATGTAAATATTTACATATTTATACAGATTCTTTGTAAATATATACATCTTTATACTGACTCTTTGTAAATATTTACATTTTTATACTGATACTGTGTAAATCTTTACATGTTCATACAGATTGTGCGTAAATATTTACAGGTTTATACAGATTCTGTGTAAATATTTACAGGTTTTTACAGATTGTGTGAAAATATTTACATGTTCATTCAGATTCTGTGTAAATATTTACATGTTTACACATATTCTGCGTAAATATTTACATCTTCATACAGATTCTGTGTAAATGTATACAACTTTATACTGACTCTTTGTAAATATTTACATTTTTATACTGATTCTCTTTAAATCTTTACATGTTTATACAGATTCTGCGTAAATATTTATAGGTTTATACAGGTTCTGTGTAAATATTTACAGGTTTTTACACATTCTGTGTAAATATTTACATGTTTATACAGATTCTGTGAAACATATTTACATGTTTACACAGATTCTTCGTAAATATTTACATGATTATACCGATTCTGTGTAAATATTTACATGTTTATACAGATTCTTTGTAAATATATACATGTTGGTACAGACTCAGTGTAAATATTTACATGTTCATAGAGATTCTGTGTAAATATTTACATGTTCATGCAGATTCTGAGTAAATATTTGCATGTTCATACAGATTCTGTGTAAATATTTACATCTTCACACAGATTCTGTGTAAAAATTTACATGTTCATAAGGATTCTGTGTAAATATTTACATGTTCATACACATTCTGTATAAATATTTACATGTTCATACTGATTCTGTGTAAACATTTACATATTCATACAGATTCTCTGTAAACATTTGCAGGATTCTACAGATTTTGTGTAAACATTTACAGGTTTTTACAGATTCTTTGTAAACATTTACATGTTTATACAGATTCTTTGTAAATATTTACATGTTGATACAGATTCTGTGTAAATATTTACATGTTGATACAGATTCTGTGTAAATATTTACATGTTTATGCAGATTCTGTGTAAATATTTACATGTTTATGCAGATTCTGTGTAAATATTTACATGTTGATACAGATTCTGTGTAAATATTTACATGTTTATACAGATTCTCTGTAAATATTTAAATGTTTATACAGATTCTATGTAAATATTTACATGTTTATACAGATTCTGTGTAAATATTTACATCTTTATACAGATTCTGTGTAAATATTTACTTCTTTATGCAGATTCTGTGCACATATTTACATGTTTATTCAGATTCTGTGTAAATATTTACATGTTTGTACAGATTCTGTGTAAATATTTACATGTTTATCCAGATTCTGTGTAAACATTTACAGGTTTTTACAGTTTCTGTGTAAACACTTTCAGGTTTTTTCATATTCTGTGTAAATATTTACAGGTTTACACAGATTCTTTGTAAATATTTACAGGTTTATACAGATTCTCTGTAAATATTTACATGTTTACACAGATTCTGTGTAAATATTTACATGTTTATACAGATTCTGTGTAAATATTTACATGTTTATACAGATTCTGTGTAAATATTTACGTGTTCATACAGATTTTGTGTAAATATTTATGTGTTCCTGCAGATTCTGTATAAATATTTACGTGTACATACAAATTCTGTGTAACTATTTACATGTTTATAAAAATTCTGTTTAAATATTTACATGTTTATAGACATTCTGTGTAACTATTTACATGTTTATACAGATGCTGTGTAAATATTTACGTTTATACAGATTCTGTGTACATATTTACATGTTTTTACAGACTGTCTGTAAATATTTACATGTTTATACAGACTTTGTGTAAATATTTACATGTTTATACAGATTCTCTGTAAATATATACATCTTTATACAGCTTCTGTGTAAATATTTACATGTTATACAAATTCTGTGTCAATATTTACCTGTTCGTTCAGATTCTGTGTAAATATTTACATGTTTATACAGATTCTGTGTATATATTTACATGTTTTACAGATTCTTTGTAAATATTTACTTGATTATACAGATTCTGTGTAAATATTTACAAGTTTATACAGGTTCTATGTAAATATTTACATCTTTATACAGATTCTGTGTAAAGATTTACATCTTTATACAGATTCTGTGTAGATATTTACAGGTTTTTACAGATTCTGTGTAAATATTTACAGGTTTTTACAGATTCTGTGTAAATATTTACATGTTTGTACAGATTCTGTGTAAATATTTACAGGTTTACGCAGATTCTGTGTAAATATTTACAGGTTTACAGATACTGTTTAAATATTTACACGTTTATACAGATTCTGTGTAAATATTTGCATGTTTACACAGATTCTGTGTAAATATTTGCATGTTTACCCAGATTCTGTGTAAATATTTACATCTTTATACAGATTCTGTGTAAATATTTACATCTATATACAGATTCTGTGTAAATATTTACATCTTTATACAGATTCTGTGTAAATATTTACATGTTTATACAGATTCTGTGCAAATATTTACATATTTATACAGATTCTGTGTAAATATTTACATGTTTATACAGATTCTGTGTAAATATTTACAGGTTCATACAGATTCAGTGCAAATATTTACAGGTTTATACAGATTCTGTGTAAATATTTACAGGTTTATACAGTTTCTGTGTAAATATTTACATGTCTGTATAGATTCTGTGTAAGTATTTACATGTTTATACCGATTCTGTGATAATATTTACATATTCATACAGATTCTGCGTAAATATTTACATGTTCATTCAACTTCTGTGTAAATATTTACGTGTTTATACAGATTCTGTGTAAATATTTACATGTTTATACAGATTCTGTGTAAATATTTACATGTTTATACAGATTCTGTGTAAGAAATTACAGGTTTTTACTGATTCTGTGTAAACATTTGCAGGTATTTACAGATTCTCTGTAAATATTTACAGGTTTATACAGATTCTGTGTAAATATTTACATGTTCATCCAGATTCTGTGTAAACATTTACAGGTTTCTACATTTTCTGTGTAAACACTTTCAGACGTTTACAGATTCTGTGTAAATATTTACAGGTTTACTAAGATTCTGTGTAAATACTTACAGGTTTATACACTTTCGGTGTAAATATTTATTTGTTTATACCAATTCTCTGTAAATATTTCATGTTTATAGAGATTCTGTGTAACTACTTACATGTTTATACAGATGCTATGTAAATATTTACATATTTATACAGATTCTTTGTAAATATATACATCTTTATACTGACTCTTTGTAAATATTTACATTTTTATACTGATTCTGTGTAAATCTTTACATGTTTATACAGATTGTGCGTAAATATTTACAGGTTTATACAGATTCTGTGTAAATATTTACAGGTTTTTACAGATTCTGTGAAAATATTTACATGTTCATTCAGATTCTGTGTAAATATTTACATGTTTACACATATTCTGCGTAAATATTTACATCTTCATACAGATTCTGTGTAAATGTATACAACTTTATACTGACTCTTTGTAAATATTTACATTTTTATACTGATTCTCTTTAAATCTTTACATGTTTATACAGATTCTGCGTAAATATTTATAGGTTTATACAGGTTCTGTGTAAATATTTACAGGTTTTTACACATTCTGTGTAAATATTTACATGTTTATACAGATTCTGTGAAACATATTTACATGTTTACACAGATTCTTCGTAAATATTTACATGATTATACCGATTCTGTGTAAATATTTACATGTTTATACAGATTCTTTGTAAATATATACATGTTGGTACAGACTCAGTGTAAATATTTACATGTTCATAGAGATTCTGTGTAAATATTTACATGTTCATGCAGATTCTGAGTAAATATTTGCATGTTCATACAGATTCTGTGTAAATATTTACATCTTCACACAGATTCTGTGTAAAAATTTACATGTTCATACGGATTCTGTGTGAATATTTACATGTTCATACACATTCTGTATAAATATTTACATGTTCATACTGATTCTGTGTAAACATTTACATATTCATACAGATTCTCTGTAAACATTTGCAGGTTTCTACAGATTTTGTGTAAACATTTACAGGTTTTTACAGATTCTTTGTAAACATTTACATGTTGATACAGATTCTTTGTAAATATTTACATGTTGATACAGATTCTGTGTAAATATTTACATGTTGATACAGATTCTGTGTAAATATTTACATGTTTATGCAGATTCTGTGTAAATACTTACATGTTTATGCAGATTCTGTGTAAATATTTACATGTTGATACAGATTCTGTGTAAATATTTACATGTTTATACAGATTCTCTGTAAATATTTAAATGTTTATACAGATTCTATGTAAATATTTACATGTTTATACAGATTCTGTGTAAATATTTACATCTTTATACAGATTCTGTGTAAATATTTACTTCTTTATGCAGATTCTGTGCACATATTTACATGTTTATTCAGATTCTGTGTAAATATTTACATGTTTGTACAGATTCTGTGTAAATATTTACATGTTTATCCAGATTCTGTGTAAACATTTACAGGTTTTTACAGTTTCTGTGTAAACACTTTCAGGTTTTTTCATATTCTGTGTAAATATTTACAGGTTTACACAGATTCTTTGTAAATATTTACAGGTTTATACAGATTCTCTGTAAATATTTACATGTTTACACAGATTCTGTGTAAATATTTACATGTTTACACAGATTCTGTGTAAATATTTACATGTTTACACAGATTCTGTGTAAATATTTACATGTTTATACAGATTCTGTGTAAATATTTACATGTTCATACAGATTTTGTGTAAATATTTATGTGTTCCTGCAGATTCTGTATAAATATTTACGTGTACATACAAATTCTGTGTAACTATTTACATGTTTATAAAGATTCTGTATAAATATTTACATGTTTATAGACATTCTGTGTAACTATTTACATGTTTATACAGATGCTGTGTAAATATTTACGTTTATACAGATTCTGTGTACATATTTACATGTTTTTACAGACTGTCTGTAAATATTTACATGTTTATACAGACTTTGTGTAAATATTTACATGTTTATACAGATTCTCTGTAAATATATACATCTTTATACAGCTTCTGTGTAAATATTTACATGTTATACAAATTCTGTGTCAATATTTACCTGTTCGTTCAGATTCTGTGTAAATATTTACATGTTTATACAGATGCTGTGTATATATTTACATGTTTTACAGATTCTTTGTAAATATTTACTTGATTATACAGATTCTGTGTAAATATTTACAAGTTTATACAGGTTCTATGTAAATATTTACATCTTTATACAGATTCTGTGTAAAGATTTACATCTTTATACAGATTCTGTGTAGATATTTACAGGTTTTTACAGATTCTGTGTAAATATTTACAGGTTTTTACAGATTCTGTGTAAATATTTACATGTTTGTACAGATTCTGTGTAAATATTTACAGGTTTACACAGATTCTGTGTAAATATTTACAGGTTTACAGATACTGTTTAAATATTTACACGTTTATACAGATTCTGTGTAAATATTTGCACGTTTACACAGATTCTGTGTAAATATTTGCACGTTTACACAGATTCTGTGTAAATATTTGCACGTTTACACAGATTCTGTGTAAATATTTGCATGTTTACACAGATTCTGTGTAAATATTTACATCTTTATACAGATTCTGTGTAAATATTTACATCTATATACAGATTCTGTGTAAATATTTACATCTTTATACAGATTCTGTGTAAATATTTACATGTTTATACAGATTCTGTGCAAATATTTACATATTTATACAGATTCTGTGTAAATATTTACTTGTTTATACAGATTCTGTGTAAATATTCACATGTTTATACAGATTCTGTGCAAATATTTACATATTTATACAGATTCTGTGTAAATATTTACATGTTTATACAGATTCTGTGTAAATATTTACAGGTTCATACAGATTCAGTGCTAATATTTACAGGTTTATACAGATTCTTTGTAAATATTTACATGTTTATACAGTTTCTGTGTAAATATTTACATGTCTGTATAGATTCTGTGTAAGTATTTACATGTTTATACCGATTCTGTGATAATATTTACATATTCATACAGATTCTGCATAAATATTTACATGTTCATTCAACTTCTGTGTAAATATTTACGTGTTTATACAGATTCTGTGTAAATATTTACATGTTTATACAGATTCTGTGTAAATATTTACATGTTTATACAGATTCTGTGTAAGAAATTACAGGTTTTTACTGATTCTGTGTAAACATTTGCAGGTATTTACAGATTCTCTGTAAATATTTACAGGTTTATACAGATTCTGTGTAAATATTTACATGTTCATCCAGATTCTGTGTAAACATTTACAGGTTTCTACATTTTCTGTGTAAACACTTTCAGACGTTTACAGATTCTGTGTAAATGTTTACAGGTTTACTAAGATTCTGTGTAAATACTTACAGGTTTATACACTTTCGGTGTAAATATTTATTTGTTTATACCAATTCTCTGTAAATATTTCATGTTTATAGAGATTCTGTGTAACTATTTACATGTTTATACAGATGCTATGTAAATATTTACATATTTATACAGATTCTTTGTAAATATATACATCTTTATACTGACTCTTTGTAAATATTTACATTTTTATACTGATTCTGTGTAAATCTTTACATGTTTATACAGATTGTGCGTAAATATTTACAGGTTTATACAGATTCTGTGTAAATATTTACAGGTTTTTACAGATTGTGTGAAAATATTTACATGTTCATTCAGATTCTGTGTAAATATTTACATGTTTACACATATTCTGCGTAAATATTTACATCTTCATACAGATTCTGTGTAAATGTATACAACTTTATACTGACTCTTTGTAAATATTTACATTTTTATACTGATTCTCTTTAAATCTTTACATGTTTATACAGATTCTGCGTAAATATTTATAGGTTTATACAGGTTCTGTGTAAATATTTACAGGTTTTTACACATTCTGTGTAAATATTTACATGTTTATACAGATTCTGTGAAACATATTTACATGTTTACACAGATTCTTCGTAAATATTTACATGATTATACCGATTCTGTGTAAATATTTACATGTTTATACAGATTCTTTGTAAATATATACATGTTGGTACAGACTCAGTGTAAATATTTACATGTTCATAGAGATTCTGTGTAAATATTTACATGTTCATGCAGATTCTGAGTAAATATTTGCATGTTCATACAGATTCTGTGTAAATATTTACATCTTCACACAGATTCTGTGTAAAAATTTACATGTTCATACGGATTCTGTGTAAATATTTACATGTTCATACACATTCTGTATAAATATTTACATGTTCATACTGATTCTGTGTAAACATTTACATATTCATACAGATTCTCTGTAAACATTTGCAGGTTTCTACAGATTTTGTGTAAACATTTACAGGTTTTTACAGATTCTTTGTAAACATTTACATGTTTATACAGATTCTTTGTAAATATTTACATGTTGATACAGATTCTGTGTAAATATTTACATGTTGATACAGATTCTGTGTAAATATTTACATGTTTATGCAGATTCTGTGTAAATATTTACATGTTTATGCAGATTCTGTGTAAATATTTACATGTTGATACAGATTCTGTGTAAATATTTACATGTTTATACAGATTCTCTGTAAATATTTAAATGTTTATACAGATTCTATGTAAATATTTACATGTTTATACAGATTCTGTGTAAATATTTACATCTTTATACAGATTCTGTGTAAATATTTACTTCTTTATGCAGATTCTGTGCACATATTTACATGTTTATTCAGATTCTGTGTAAATATTTACATGTTTGTACAGATTCTGTGTAAATATTTACATGTTTATCCAGATTCTGTGTAAACATTTACAGGTTTTTACAGTTTCTGTGTAAACACTTTCAGGTTTTTTCATATTCTGTGTAAATATTTACAGGTTTACACAGATTCTTTGTAAATATTTACAGGTTTATACAGATTCTCTGTAAATATTTACATGTTTACACAGATTCTGTGTAAATATTTACATGTTTACACAGATTCTGTGTAAATATTTACATGTTTATACAGATTCTGTGTAAATATTTACATGTTCATACAGATTTTGTGTAAATATTTATGTGTTCCTGCAGATTCTGTATAAATATTTACGTGTACATACAAATTCTGTGTAACTATTTACATGTTTATAAAGATTCTGTTTAAATATTTACATGTTTATAGACATTCTGTGTAACTATTTACATGTTTATACAGATGCTGTGTAAATATTTACGTTTATACAGATTCTTTGTACATATTTACATGTTTTTACAGACTGTCTGTAAATATTTACATGTTTATACAGACTTTGTGTAAATATTTACATGTTTATACAGATTCTCTGTAAATATATACATCTTTATACAGCTTCTGTGTAAATATTTACATGTTATACAAATTCTGTGTCAATATTTACCTGTTCGTTCAGATTCTGTGTAAATATTTACATGTTTATACAGATTCTGTGTATATATTTACATGTTTTACAGATTCTTTGTAAATATTTACTTGATTATACAGATTCTGTGTAAATATTTACAAGTTTATACAGGTTCTATGTAAATATTTACATCTTTATACAGATTCTGTGTAAAGATTTACATCTTTATACAGATTCTGTGTAGATATTTACAGGTTTTTACAGATTCTGTGTAAATATTTACAGGTTTTTACAGATTCTGTGTAAATATTTACATGTTTGTACAGATTCTGTGTAAATATTTACAGGTTTACGCAGATTCTGTGTAAATATTTACAGGTTTACAGATACTGTTTAAATATTTACACGTTTATACAGATTCTGTGTAAATATTTGCATGTTTACACAGATTCTGTGTAAATATTTGCATGTTTACCCAGATTCTGTGTAAATATTTACATCTTTATACAGATTCTGTGTAAATATTTACATCTATATACAGATTCTGTGTAAATATTTACATCTTTATACAGATTCTGTGTAAATATTTACATGTTTATACAGATTCTGTGCAAATATTTACATATTTATACAGATTCTGTGTAAATATTTACATGTTTATACAGATTCTGTGTAAATATTTACAGGTTCATACAGATTCAGTGCAAATATTTACAGGTTTATACAGATTCTGTGTAAATATTTACAGGTTTATACAGTTTCTGTGTAAATATTTACATGTCTGTATAGATTCTGTGTAAGTATTTACATGTTTATACCGATTCTGTGATAATATTTACATATTCATACAGATTCTGCGTAAATATTTACATGTTCATTCAACTTCTGTGTAAATATTTACGTGTTTATACAGATTCTGTGTAAATATTTACATGTTTATACAGATTCTGTGTAAATATTTACATGTTTATACAGATTCTGTGTAAGAAATTACAGGTTTTTACTGATTCTGTGTAAACATTTGCAGGTATTTACAGATTCTCTGTAAATATTTACAGGTTTATACAGATTCTGTGTAAATATTTACATGTTCATCCAGATTCTGTGTAAACATTTACAGGTTTCTACATTTTCTGTGTAAACACTTTCAGACGTTTACAGATTCTGTGTAAATATTTACAGGTTTACTAAGATTCTGTGTAAATACTTACAGGTTTATACACTTTCGGTGTAAATATTTATTTGTTTATACCAATTCTCTGTAAATATTTCATGTTTATAGAGATTCTGTGTAACTACTTACATGTTTATACAGATGCTATGTAAATATTTACATATTTATACAGATTCTTTGTAAATATATACATCTTTATACTGACTCTTTGTAAATATTTACATTTTTATACTGATTCTGTGTAAATCTTTACATGTTTATACAGATTGTGCGTAAATATTTACAGGTTTATACAGATTCTGTGTAAATATTTACAGGTTTTTACAGATTCTGTGAAAATATTTACATGTTCATTCAGATTCTGTGTAAATATTTACATGTTTACACATATTCTGCGTAAATATTTACATCTTCATACAGATTCTGTGTAAATGTATACAACTTTATACTGACTCTTTGTAAATATTTACATTTTTATACTGATTCTCTTTAAATCTTTACATGTTTATACAGATTCTGCGTAAATATTTATAGGTTTATACAGGTTCTGTGTAAATATTTACAGGTTTTTACACATTCTGTGTAAATATTTACATGTTTATACAGATTCTGTGAAACATATTTACATGTTTACACAGATTCTTCGTAAATATTTACATGATTATACCGATTCTGTGTAAATATTTACATGTTTATACAGATTCTTTGTAAATATATACATGTTGGTACAGACTCAGTGTAAATATTTACATGTTCATAGAGATTCTGTGTAAATATTTACATGTTCATGCAGATTCTGAGTAAATATTTGCATGTTCATACAGATTCTGTGTAAATATTTACATCTTCACACAGATTCTGTGTAAAAATTTACATGTTCATACGGATTCTGTGTAAATATTTACATGTTCATACACATTCTGTATAAATATTTACATGTTCATACTGATTCTGTGTAAACATTTACATATTCATACAGATTCTCTGTAAACATTTGCAGGTTTCTACAGATTTTGTGTAAACATTTACAGGTTTTTACAGATTCTTTGTAAACATTTACATGTTTATACAGATTCTTTGTAAATATTTACATGTTGATACAGATTCTGTGTAAATATTTACATGTTGATACAGATTCTGTGTAAATATTTACATGTTTATGCAGATTCTGTGTAAATATTTACATGTTTATGCAGATTCTGTGTAAATATTTACATGTTGATACAGATTCTGTGTAAATATTTACATGTTTATACAGATTCTCTGTAAATATTTAAATGTTTATACAGATTCTATGTAAATATTTACATGTTTATACAGATTCTGTGTAAATATTTACATCTTTATACAGATTCTGTGTAAATATTTACTTCTTTATGCAGATTCTGTGCACATATTTACATGTTTATTCAGATTCTGTGTAAATATTTACATGTTTGTACAGATTCTGTGTAAATATTTACATGTTTATCCAGATTCTGTGTAAACATTTACAGGTTTTTACAGTTTCTGTGTAAACACTTTCAGGTTTTTTCATATTCTGTGTAAATATTTACAGGTTTACACAGATTCTTTGTAAATATTTACAGGTTTATACAGATTCTCTGTAAATATTTACATGTTTACACAGATTCTGTGTAAATATTTACATGTTTATACAGATTCTGTGTAAATATTTACATGTTTATACAGATTCTGTGTAAATATTTACATGTTCATACAGATTTTGTGTAAATATTTATGTGTTCCTGCAGATTCTGTATAAATATTTACGTGTACATACAAATTCTGTGTAACTATTTACATGTTTATAAAGATTCTGTATAAATATTTACATGTTTATAGACATTCTGTGTAACT
This sequence comes from Pan troglodytes, assembly GCF_028858775.2. NCBI lineage: Eukaryota > Metazoa > Chordata > Mammalia > Primates > Hominidae > Pan > Pan troglodytes. The sequence goes on from NC_072413.2 coordinate 9,173,408, forward strand.
ATTTACATGTTTATACAGATGCTGTGTAAATATTTACGTTTATACAGATTCTGTGTACATATTTACATGTTTTTACAGACTGTCTGTAAATATTTACATGTTTATACAGACTTTGTGTAAATATTTACATGTTTATACAGATTCTCTGTAAATATATACATCTTTATACAGCTTCTGTGTAAATATTTACATGTTATACAAATTCTGTGTCAATATTTACCTGTTCGTTCAGATTCTGTGTAAATATTTACATGTTTATACAGATTCTGTGTATATATTTACATGTTTTACAGATTCTTTGTAAATATTTACTTGATTATACAGATTCTGTGTAAATATTTACAAGTTTATACAGGTTCTATGTAAATATTTACATCTTTATACAGATTCTGTGTAAAGATTTACATCTTTGTACAGATTCTGTGTAGATATTTACAGGTTTTTACAGATTCTGTGTAAATATTTACAGGTTTTAACAGATTCTGTGTAAATATTTACATGTTTGTACAGATTCTGTGTAAATATTTACAGGTTTACACAGATTCTGTGTAAATATTTACAGGTTTACAGATACTGTTTAAATATTTACACGTTTATACAGATTCTGTGTAAATATTTGCATGTTTACACAGATTCTGTGTAAATATTTGCATGTTTACACAGATTCTGTGTAAATATTTACATCTTTATACAGATTCTGTGTAAATATTTACATCTATATACAGATTCTGTGTAAATATTTACATCTTTATACAGATTCTGTGTAAATATTTACATGTTTATACAGATTCTGTGCAAATATTTACATATTTATACAGATTCTGTGTAAATATTTACATGTTTATACAGATTCTGTGTAAATATTTACAGGTTCATACAGATTCAGTGCAAATATTTACAGGTTTATACAGATTCTGTGTAAATATTTACATGTTTATACAGTTTCTGTGTAAATATTTACATGTCTGTATAGATTCTGTGTAAGTATTTACATGTTTATACCGATTCTGTGATAATATTTACGTATTCATACAGATTCTGCATAAATATTTACATGTTCATTCAACTTCTGTGTAAATATTTATGTGTTTATACAGATTCTGTGTAAATATTTACATGTTTATACAGATTCTGTGTAAGAAATTCCAGGTTTTTACTGATTCTGTGTAAACATTTGCAGGTATTTACAGATTCTCTGTAAATATGTACAGGTTTATACAGATTCTGTGTAAATATTTACATGTTCATCCAGATTCTGTGTAAACATTTACAGGTTTCTACATTTTCTGTGTAAACACTTTCAGACGTTTACAGATTCTGTGTAAATATTTACAGGTTTACTAAGATTCTGTGTAAATACTTACAGGTTTATACACTTTCGGTGTAAATATTTATTTGTTTATACCAATTCTCTGTAAATATTTCTTGTTTATAGAGATTCTGTGTAACTATTTACATGTTTATACAGATGCTATGTAAATATTTACATATTTATACAGATTCTTTGTAAATATATACATCTTTATACTGACTCTTTGTAAATATTTACATTTTTATACTGATTCTGTGTAAATCTTTACATGTTTATACAGATTGTGCGTAAATATTTACAGGTTTATACAGATTCTGTGTAAATATTTACAGGTTTTTACAGATTCTGTGAAAATATTTACATGTTCATTCAGATTCTGTGTAAATATTTACATGTTTACACATATTCTGCGTAAATATTTACATCTTCATACAGATTCTGTGTAAATGTATACAACTTTATACTGACTCTTTGTAAATATTTACATTTTTATACTGATTCTCTTTAAATCTTTACATGTTTATACAGACTCTGCGTAAATATTTACAGGTTTATACAGGTTCTGTGTAAATATTTACAGGTTTTTACACATTCTGTGTAAATATTTACATGTTTATACAGATTCTGTGAAACATATTTACATGTTTACACAGATTCTTCGTAAATATTTACATGATTATACCGATTCTGTGTAAATATTTACATGTTTATACAGATTCTTTGTAAATATATACATGTTGGTACAGACTCAGTGTAAATATTTACATGTTCATAGAGATTCTGTGTAAATATTTACATGTTCATGCAGATTCTGAGTAAATATTTGCATGTTCATACAGATTCTGTGTAAATATTTACATCTTCACACAGATTCTGTGTAAAAATTTACATGTTCATACGGATTCTGTGTAAATATTTACATGTTCATACACATTCTGTATAAATATTTACATGTTCATACTGATTCTGTGTAAACATTTACATATTCATACAGATTCTCTGTAAACATTTGCAGGTTTCTACAGATTTTGTGTAAACATTTACAGGTTTTTACAGATTCTTTGTAAACATTTACATGTTGATACAGATTCTTTGTAAATATTTACATGTTGATACAGATTCTGTGTAAATATTTACATGTTGATACAGATTCTGTGTAAATATTTACATGTTTATGCAGATTCTGTGTAAATATTTACATGTTTATGCAGATTCTGTGTAAATATTTACATGTTGATACAGATTCTGTGTAAATATTTACATGTTTATACAGATTCTCTGTAAATATTTAAATGTTTATACAGATTCTATGTAAATATTTACATGTTTATACAGATTCTGTGTAAATATTTACATCTTTATACAGATTCTGTGTAAATATTTACTTCTTTATGCAGATTCTGTGCACATATTTACATGTTTATTCAGATTCTGTGTAAATATTTACATGTTTGTACAGATTCTGTGTAAATATTTACATGTTTATCCAGATTCTGTGTAAACATTTACAGGTTTTTACAGTTTCTGTGTAAACACTTTCAGGTTTTTTCATATTCTGTGTAAATATTTACAGGTTTACACAGATTCTTTGTAAATATTTACAGGTTTATACAGATTCTCTGTAAATATTTACATGTTTACACAAATTCTGTGTAAATATTTACATGTTTATACAGATTCTGTGTAAATATTTACATGTTTATACAGATTCTGTGTAAATATTTACGTGTTCATACAGAGTTTGTGTAAATATTTATGTGTTCCTGCAGATTCTGTATAAATATTTACGTGTACATACAAATTCTGTGTAACTATTTACATGTTTATAAAGATTCTGTTTAAATATTTACATGTTTATAGACATTCTGTGTAACTATTTACATGTTTATACAGATGCTGTGTAAATATTTACGTTTATACAGATTCTGTGTACATATTTACATGTTTTTACAGACTGTCTGTAAATATTTACATGTTTATACAGACTTTGTGTAAATATTTACATGTTTTTACAGATTCTCTGTAAATATATACATCTTTATACAGCTTCTGTGTAAATATTTACATGTTATACATATTCTGTGTCTATATTTACCTGTTCGTTCAGATTCTGTGTAAATATTTACATGTTTATACAGATTCTCTGTATATATTTACATGTTTTACAGATTCTTTGTAAATATTTACTTGATTATACAGATTCTGTGTAAATATTTACAAGTTTATACAGGTTCTATGTAAATATTTACATCTTTATACAGATTCTGTGTAAAGATTTACATCTTTATACAGATTCTGTGTAGATATTTACAGGTTTTTACAGATTCTGTGTAAATATTTACAGGTTTTTACAGATTCTGTGTAAATATTTACATGTTTGTACAGATTCTGTGTAAATATTTACAGGTTTACACAGATTCTGTGTAAATATTTACAGGTTTACAGATACTGTTTAAATATTTACACGTTTATACAGATTCTGTGTAAATATTTGCATGTTTACACAGATTCTGTGTAAATATTTGCATGTTTACACAGATTCTGTGTAAATATTTACATCTTTATACCGATTCTGTGTAAATATTTACATCTATATACAGATTCTGTGTAAATATTTACATCTTTATACAGATTCTGTGTAAATAGTTACATGTTTATACAGATTCTGTGCAAATATTTACATATTTATACAGATTCTGTGTAAATATTTACATGTTTATACAGATTCTGTGTAAATATTTACAGGTTCGTACAGATTCAGTGCAAATATTTACAGGTTTATACAGATTCTGTGTAAATATTTACATGTTTATACAGTTTCTGTGTAAATATTTACATGTCTGTATAGATTCTGTGGAAGTATTTACATGTTTATACCGATTCTGTGATAATATTTACATATTCATACAGATTCTGCGTAAATATTTACATGTTCATTCAACTTCTGTGTAAATATTTACGTGTTTATACAGATTCTGTGTAAATATTTACATGTTTATACAGATTCTGTGTAAATATTTACATGTTTATACAGATTCTGTGTAAGAAATTACAGGTTTTTACTGATTCTGTGTAAACATTTGCAGGTATTTACAGATTCTCTGTAAATATTTACAGGTTTATACAGATTCTGTGTAAATATTTACATGTTCATCCAGATTCTGTGTAAACATTTACAGGTTTCTACATTTTCTGTGTAAACACTTTCAGACGTTTACAGATTCTGTGTAAATATTTACAGGTTTACTAAGATTCTGTGTAAATACTTACAGGTTTATACACTTTCGGTGTAAATATTTATTTGTTTATACCAATTCTCTGTAAATATTTCATGTTTATAGAGATTCTGTGTAACTATTTACATGTTTATACAGATGCTATGTAAATATTTACATATTTATACAGATTCTTTGTAAATATATACATCTTTATACTGACTCTTTGTAAATATTTACATTTTTATACTGATTCTGTGTAAATCTTTACATGTTTATACAGATTGTGCGTAAATATTTACAGGTTTATACAGATTCTGTGTAAATATTTACAGGTTTTTACAGATTCTGTGAAAATATTTACATGTTCATTCAGATTCTGTGTAAATATTTACATGTTTACACATATTCTGCGTAAATATTTACATCTTCATACAGATTCTGTGTAAATGTATACAACTTTATACTGACTCTTTGTAAATATTTACATTTTTATACTGATTCTCTTTAAATCTTTACATGTTTATACAGACTCTGCGTAAATATTTACAGGTTTATACAGGTTCTGTGTAAATATTTACAGGTTTTTACACATTCTGTGTAAATATTTACATGTTTATACAGATTCTGTGAAACATATTTACATGTTTACACAGATTCTTCGTAAATATTTACATGATTATACCGATTCTGTGTAAATATTTACATGTTTATACAGATTCTTTGTAAATATATACATGTTGGTACAGACTCAGTGTAAATATTTACATGTTCATAGAGATTCTGTGTAAATATTTACATGTTCATGCAGATTCTGAGTAAATATTTGCATGTTCATACAGATTCTGTGTAAATATTTACATCTTCACACAGATTCTGTGTAAAAATTTACATGTTCATACGGATTCTGTGTAAATATTTACATGTTCATACTGATCCTGTGTAAACATTTACATATTCATACAGATTCTCTGTAAACATTTGCAGGTTTCTACAGATTTTGTGTAAACATTTACAGGTTTTTACAGATTCTTTGTAAACATTTACATGTTTATACAGATTCTTTGTAAATATTTACATGTTGATACAGATTCTGTGTAAATATTTACATGTTGATACAGATTCTGTGTAAATATTTACATGCTTATGCAGATTCTGTGTAAATATTTACATGTTTATGCAGATTCTGTGTAAATATTTACATGTTGATACAGATTCTGTGTAAATATTTACATGTTGATACAGATTCTCTGTAAATATTTAAATGTTTATACAGATTCTATGTAAATATTTACATGTTTATACAGATTCTGTGTAAATATTTACATCTTTATACAGATTCTGTGTAAATATTTACTTCTTTATGCAGATTCTGTGCACATATTTACATGTTTATTCAGATTCTGTGTAAATATTTACATGTTTGTACAGATTCTGTGTAAATATTTACATGTTTATCCAGATTCTGTGTAAACATTTACAGGTTTTTACAGTTTCTGTGTAAACACTTTCAGGTTTTTTCATATTCTGTGTAAATATTTACAGGTTTACACAGATTCTTTGTAAATATTTACAGGTTTATACAGATTCTCTGTAAATATTTACATGTTTACACAGATTCTGTGTAAATATTTACATGTTTATACAGATTCTGTGTAAATATTTACGTGCTCATACAGATTTTGTGTAAATATTTATGTGTTCCTGCAGATTCTGTATAAATATTTACGTGTACATACAAATTCTGTGTAACTATTTACATGTTTATAAAGATTCTGTTTAAATATTTACATGTTTATAGACATTCTGTGTAACTATTTACATGTTTATACAGATGCTGTGTAAATATTTACGTTTATACAGATTCTGTGTACATATTTACATGTTTTTACAGACTGTCTGTAAATATTTACATGTTTATACAGACTTTGTGTAAATATTTACATGTTTATACAGATTCTCTGTAAATATATACATCTTTATACAGCTTCTGTGTAAATATTTACATGTTATACAAATTCTGTGTCAATATTTACCTGTTCGTTCAGATTCTGTGTAAATATTTACATGTTTATACAGATTCTGTGTATATATTTACATGTTTTACAGATTCTTTGTAAATATTTACTTGATTATACAGATTCTGTGTAAATATTTGCATGTTTACACAGATTCTGTGTAAATATTTGCATGTTTACACAGATTCTGTGTAAATATTTGCATGTTTACACAGATTCTGTGTAAATATTTACATCTTTATACAGATTCTGTGTAAATATTTACATCTATATACAGATTCTGTGTAAATATTTACATCTTTATACAGATTCTGTGTAAATATTTACATGTTTATACAGATTCTGTGCAAATATTTACATATTTATACAGATTCTGTGTAAATATTTACATGTTTATACAGATTCTGTGTAAATATTTACAGGTTCATACAGATTCAGTGCAAATATTTACAGGTTTATACAGATTCTGTGTAAATATTTACATGTTTATACAGTTTCTGTGTAAATATTTACATGTCTGTATAGATTCTGTGTAAGTATTTACATGTTTATACCGATTCTGTGATAATATTTACATATTCATACAGATTCTGCATAAATATTTACATGTTCATTCAACTTCTGTGTAAATATTTATGTGTTTATACAGATTCTGTGTAAATATTTACATGTTTATACAGATTCTGTGTAAGAAATTCCAGGTTTTTACTGATTCTGTGTAAACATTTGCAGGTATTTACAGATTCTCTGTAAATATGTACAGGTTTATACAGATTCTGTGTAAATATTTACATGTTCATCCAGATTCTGTGTAAACATTTACAGGTTTCTACATTTTCTGTGTAAACACTTTCAGACGTTTACAGATTCTGTGTAAATATTTACAGGTTTACTAAGATTCTGTGTAAATACTTACAGGTTTATACACTTTCGGTGTAAATATTTATTTGTTTATACCAATTCTCTGTAAATATTTCATGTTTATAGAGATTCTGTGTAACTATTTACATGTTTATACAGATGCTATGTAAATATTTACATATTTATACAGATTCTTTTTAAATATATACATCTTTATACTGACTCTTTGTAAATATTTACATTTTTATACTGATTCTGTGTAAATCTTTACATGTTTATACAGATTGTGCGTAAATATTTACAGGTTTATACAGATTCTGTGTAAATATTTACAGGTTTTTACAGATTCTGTGAAAATATTTACATGTTCATTCAGATTCTGTGTAAATATTTACATGTTTACACATATTCTGCGTAAATATTTACATCTTCATACAGATTCTGTGTAAATGTATACAACTTTATACTGACTCTTTGTAAATATTTACATTTTTATACTGATTCTCTTTAAATCTTTACATGTTTATACAGACTCTGCGTAAATATTTATAGGTTTATACAGGTTCTGTGTAAATATTTACAGGTTTTTACACATTCTGTGTAAATATTTACATGTTTATACAGATTCTGTGAAACATATTTACATGTTTACACAGATTCTTCGTAAATATTTACATGATTATACCGATTCTGTGTAAATATTTACATGTTTATACAGATTCTTTGTAAATATATACATGTTGGTACAGACTCAGTGTAAATATTTACATGTTCATAGAGATTCTGTGTAAATATTTACATGTTCATGCAGATTCTGAGTAAATATTTGCATATTCATACAGATTCTGTGTAAATATTTACATCTTCACACAGATTCTGTGTAAAAATTTACATGTTCATATGGATTCTGTGTAAATATTTACATGTTCATACACATTCTGTATAAATATTTACATGTTCATACTGATTCTGTGTAAACATTTACATATTCATACAGATTCTCTGTAAACATTTGCAGCTTTCTACAGATTTTGTGTAAACATTTACAGGTTTTTACAGATTCTTTGTAAACATTTACATGTTTATACAGATTCTTTGTAAATATTTACATGTTGATACAGATTCTGTGTAAATATTTACATGTTGATACAGATTCTGTGTAAATATTTACATGTTTATGCAGATTCTGTGTAAATATTTACATGTTTATGCAGATTCTGTGTAAATATTTACATGTTGATACAGATTCTGTGTAAATATTTACATGTTTATACAGATTCTCTGTAAATATTTAAATGTTTATACAGATTCTATGTAAATATTTACATGTTTATACAGATTCTGTGTAAATATTTACATCTTTATACAGATTCTGTGTAAATATTTACTTCTTTATGCAGATTCTGTGCACATATTTACATGTTTATTCAGATTCTGTGTAAATATTTACATGTTTGTACAGATTCTGTGTAAATATTTACATGTTTATCCAGATTCTGTGTAAACATTTACAGGTTTTTACAGTTTCTGTGTAAACACTTTCAGGTTTTTTCATATTCTGTGTAAATATTTACAGGTTTACACAGATTCTTTGTAAATATTTACAGGTTTATACAGATTCTCTGTAAATATTTACATGTTTACACACATTCTGTGTAAATATTTACATGTTTATACAGATTCTGTGTAAATATTTACGTGTTCATACAGATTTTGTGTAAATATTTATGTGTTCCTGCAGATTCTGTATAAATATTTACGTGTACATACAAATTCTGTGTAACTATTTACATGTTTATAAAGATTCTGTTTAAATATTTACATGTTTATAGACATTCTGTGTAACTATTTACATGTTTATACAGATGCTGTGTAAATATTTACGTTTATACAGATTCTGTGTACATATTTACATGTTTTTACAGACTGTCTGTAAATATTTACATGTTTATACAGACTTTGTGTAAATATTTACATGTTTATACAGATTCTCTGTAAATATATACATCTTTATACAGCTTCTGTGTAAATATTTACATGTTATACAAATTCTGTGTCAATATTTACCTGTTCGTTCAGATTCTGTGTACATATTTACATGTTTATACAGATTCTGTGTATATATTTACATGTTTTACAGATTCTTTGTAAATATTTACTTGATTATACAGTTTCTGTGTAAATATTTACAAGTTTATACAGGTTCTATGTAAATATTTACATCTTTATACAGATTCTGTGTAAAGATTTACATCTTTATACAGATTCTGTGTAGATATTTACAGGTTTTTACAGATTCTGTGTAAATATTTACAGGTTTTTACAGATTCTGTGTAAATATTTACACGTTTGTACAGATTCTGTGTAAATATTTACATGTTTATACAGATTCTGTGTATATATTTACATGTTTTACAGATTCTTTGTAAATATTTACTTGATTATACAGATTCTGTGTAAATATTTGCATGTTTACACAGATTCTGTGTAAATATTTGCATGTTTACACAGATTCTGTGTAAATATTTGCATGTTTACACAGATTCTGTGTAAATATTTACATCTTTATACAGATTCTGTGTAAATATTTACATCTATATACAGATTCTGTGTAAATATTTACATCTTTATACAGATTCTGTGTAAATATTTACATGTTTATACAGATTCTGTGCAAATATTTACATATTTATACAGATTCTGTGTAAATATTTACATGTTTATACAGATTCTGTGTAAATATTTACAGGTTCATACAGATTCAGTGCAAATATTTACAGGTTTATACAGATTCTGTGTAAATATTTACATGTTTATACAGTTTCTGTGTAAATATTTACATGTCTGTATAGATTCTGTGTAAGTATTTACATGTTTATACCGATTCTGTGATAATATTTACATATTCATACAGATTCTGCATAAATATTTACATGTTCATTCAACTTCTGTGTAAATATTTATGTGTTTATACAGATTCTGTGTAAATATTTACATGTTTATACAGATTCTGTGTAAGAAATTCCAGGTTTTTACTGATTCTGTGTAAACATTTGCAGGTATTTACAGATTCTCTGTAAATATGTACAGGTTTATACAGATTCTGTGTAAATATTTACATGTTCATCCAGATTCTGTGTAAACATTTACAGGTTTCTACATTTTCTGTGTAAACACTTTCAGACGTTTACAGATTCTGTGTAAATATTTACAGGTTTACTAAGATTCTGTGTAAATACTTACAGGTTTATACACTTTCGGTGTAAATATTTATTTGTTTATACCAATTCTCTGTAAATATTTCATGTTTATAGAGATTCTGTGTAACTATTTACATGTTTATACAGATGCTATGTAAATATTTACATATTTATACAGATTCTTTGTAAATATATACATCTTTATACTGACTCTTTGTAAATATTTACATTTTTATACTGATTCTGTGTAAATCTTTACATGTTTATACAGATTGTGCGTAAATATTTACAGGTTTATACAGATTCTGTGTAAATATTTACAGGTTTTTACAGATTCTGTGAAAATATTTACATGTTCATTCAGATTCTGTGTAAATATTTACATGTTTACACATATTCTGCGTAAATATTTACATCTTCATACAGATTCTGTGTAAATGTATACAACTTTATACTGACTCTTTGTAAATATTTACATTTTTATACTGATTCTCTTTAAATCTTTACATGTTTATACAGACTCTGCGTAAATATTTATAGGTTTATACAGGTTCTGTGTAAATATTTACAGGTTTTTACACATTCTGTGTAAATATTTACATGTTTATACAGATTCTGTGAAACATATTTACATGTTTACACAGATTCTTCGTAAATATTTACATGATTATACCGATTCTGTGTAAATATTTACATGTTTATACAGATTCTTTGTAAATATATACATGTTGGTACAGACTCAGTGTAAATATTTACATGTTCATAGAGATTCTGTGTAAATATTTACATGTTCATGCAGATTCTGAGTAAATATTTGCATGTTCATACAGATTCTGTGTAAATATTTACATCTTCACACAGATTCTGTGTAAAAATTTACATGTTCATACGGATTCTGTGTAAATATTTACATGTTCATACACATTCTGTATAAATATTTACATGTTCATACTGATTCTGTGTAAACATTTACATATTCATACAGATTCTCTGTAAACATTTGCAGCTTTCTACAGATTTTGTGTAAACATTTACAGGTTTTTACAGATTCTTTGTAAACATTTACATGTTTATACAGATTCTTTGTAAATATTTACATGTTGATACAGATTCTGTGTAAATATTTACATGTTGATACAGATTCTGTGTAAATATTTACATGTTTATGCAGATTCTGTGTAAATATTTACATGTTTATGCAGATTCTGTGTAAATATTTACATGTTGATACAGATTCTGTGTAAATATTTACATGTTTATACAGATTCTCTGTAAATATTTAAATGTTTATACAGATTCTATGTAAATATTTACATGTTTATACAGATTGTGTGTAAATATTTACATCTTTATACAGATTCTGTGTAAATATTTACTTCTTTATGCAGATTCTGTGCACATATTTACATGTTTATTCAGATTCTGTGTAAATATTTACATGTTTGTACAGATTCTGTGTAAATATTTACATGTTTATCCAGATTCTGTGTAAACATTTACAGGTTTTTACAGTTTCTGTGTAAACACTTTCAGGTTTTTTCATATTCTGTGTAAATATTTACAGGTTTACACAGATTCTTTGTAAATATTTACAGGTTTATACAGATTCTCTGTAAATATTTACATGTTTACACACATTCTGTGTAAATATTTACATGTTTATACAGATTCTGTGTAAATATTTACGTGTTTATACAGATTCTGTGTAAATATTTACGTGTTCATACAGATTTTGTGTAAATATTTATGTGTTCCTGCAGATTCTGTATAAATATTTACGTGTACATACAAATTCTGTGTAACTATTTACATGTTTATAAAGATTCTGTTTAAATATTTACATGTTTATAGACATTCTGTGTAACTATTTACATGTTTATACAGATGCTGTGTAAATATTTACGTTTATACAGATTCTGTGTACATATTTACATGTTTTTACAGACTGCCTGTAAATATTTACATGTTTATACAGACTTTGTGTAAATATTTACAGGTTTTTACAGATTCTGTGAAAATATTTACATGTTCATTCAGATTCTGTGTAAATATTTACATGTTTACACATATTCTGCGTAAATATTTACATCTTCATACAGATTCTGTGTAAATGTATACAACTTTATACTGACTCTTTGTAAATATTTACATTTTTATACTGATTCTCTTTAAATCTTTACATGTTTATACAGATTCTGCGTAAATATTTATAGGTTTATACAGGTTCTGTGTAAATATTTACAGGTTTTTACACATTCTGTGTAAATATTTACATGTTTATACAGATTCTGTGAAACATATTTACATGTTTACACAGATTCTTCGTAAATATTTACATGATTATACCGATTCTGTGTAAATATTTACATGTTTATACAGATTCTTTGTAAATATATACATGTTGGTACAGACTCAGTGTAAATATTTACATGTTCATAGAGATTCTGTGTAAATATTTACATGTTCATGCAGATTCTGAGTAAATATTTGCATGTTCATACAGATTCTGTGTAAATATTTACATCTTCACACAGATTCTGTGTAAAAATTTACATGTTCATACGGATTCTGTGTAAATATTTACATGTTCATACACATTCTGTATAAATATTTACATGTTCATACTGATCCTGTGTAAACATTTACATATTCATACAGATTCTCTGTAAACATTTGCAGGTTTCTACAGATTTTGTGTAAACATTTACAGGTTTTTACAGATTCTTTGTAAACATTTACATGTTTATACACATTCTTTGTAAATATTTACATGTTGATACAGATTCTGTGTAAATATTTACATGTTGATACAGATTCTGTGTAAATATTTACATGTTTATGCAGATTCTGTGTAAATATTTACATGTTTATGCAGATTCTGTGTAAATATTTACATGTTGATACAGGTTCTGTGTAAATATTTACATGTTTATACAGATTCTCTGTAAATATTTAAACGTTTATACAGATTCTCTGTAAATATTTACATGTTTATACAGATTCTGTGTAAATATTTACATCTTTATACAGATTCTGTGTAAATATTTACTTCTTTATGCAGATTCTGTGCACATATTTACATGTTTATTCAGATTCTGTGTAAATATTTACATGTTTGTACAGATTCTGTGTAAATATTTACATGTTTATCCAGATTCTGTGTAAACATTTACAGGTTTTTACAGTTTCTGTGTAAACACTTTCAGGTTTTTTCATATTCTGTGTAAATATTTACAGGTTTACACAGATTCTTTGTAAATATTTACAGGTTTATACAGATTCTCTGTAAATATTTACATGTTTACACACATTCTGTGTAAATATTTACATGTTTATACAGATTCTGTGTAAATATTTACATGTTTATACAGATTCTGTGTAAATATTTACGTGTTCATACAGATTTTGTGTAAATATTTATGTGTTCCTGCAGATTCTGTATAAATATTTACGTGTACATACAAATTCTGTGTAACTATTTACATGTTTATAAAGATTCTGTTTAAATATTTACATGTTTATAGACATTCTGTGTAACTATTTACATGTTTATACAGATGCTGTGTAAATATTTACGTTTATACAGATTCTGTGTACATATTTACATGTTTTTACAGACTGTCTGTAAATATTTACATGTTTATACAGACTTTGTGTAAATATTTACATGTTTGTACAGATTATCTGTAAATATATACATCTTTATACAGCTTCTGTGTAAATATTTACATGTTATACAAATTCTGTGTCAATATTTACCTGTTCGTTCAGATTCTGTGTAAATATTTACATGTTTATACAGATTCTGTGTATATATTTACATGTTTTACAGATTCTTTGTAAATATTTACTTGATTATACAGATTCTGTGTAAATATTTACAAGTTTATACAGGTTCTATGTAAATATTTACATCTTTATACAGATTCTGTGTAAAGATTTACATCTTTATACAGATTCTGTGTAGATATTTACAGGTTTTTACAGATTCTGTGTAAATATTTACAGGTTTTTACAGATTCTGTGTAAATATTTACATGTTTGTACAGATTCTGTGTAAATATTTACAGGTTTACACAGATTCTGTGTACATATTTACAGGTTTACAGATACTGTTTAAATATTTACACGTTTATACAGATTCTGTGTAAATATTTGCATGTTTACACAGATTCTGTGTAAATATTTGCATGTTTACACAGATTCTGTGTAAATATTTGCATGTTTACACAGATTCTGTGTAAATATTTACATCTTTATACAGATTCTGTGTAAATATTTACATCTATATACAGATTCTGTGTAAATATTTACATCTTTATACAGATTCTGTGTAAATATTTACATGTTTATACAGATTCTGTGCAAATATTTACATATTGATACAGATTCTGTGTAAATATTTACATGTTTATACAGATTCTGTGTAAATATTTACAGGTTCATACAGATTCAGTGCAAATATTTACAGGTTTATACAGATTCTGTGTAAATATTTACATGTTTATACAGTTTCTGTGTAAATATTTACATGTCTGTATAGATTCTGTGTAAGTATTTACATGTTTATACCGATTCTGTGATAATATTTACATATTCATACATATTCTGCGTAAATATTTACATGTTCATTCAACTTCTGTGTAAATATTTACGTGTTTATACAGATTCTGTGTAAATATTTACATGTTTATACAGATTCTGTGTAAATATTTACATGTTTATACAGATTCTGTGTAAGAAATTACAGGTTTTTACTGATTCTGTGTAAACATTTGCAGGTATTTACAGATTCTCTGTAAATATTTACAGGTTTATACAGATTCTGTGTAAATATTTACATGTTCATCCAGATTCTGTGTAAACATTTACAGGTTTCTACATTTTCTGTGTAAACACTTTCAGACGTTTACAGATTCTGTGTAAATATTTACAGTTTTACTAAGATTCTGTGTAAATACTCACAGGTTTATACGCTTTCGGTGTAAATATTTATTTGTTTATACCAATTCTCTGTAAATATTTCATGTTTATAGAGATTCTGTGTAACTATTTACATGTTTATACAGATGCTATGTAAATATTTACATATTTATACAGATTCTTTATAAATATATACATCTTTATACTGACTCTTTGTAAATATTTACATTTTTATACTGATTCTGTGTAAATCTTTACATGTTTATACAGATTGTGCGTACATATTTACAGGTTTATACAGATTCTGTGTAAATATTTACAGGTTTTTACAGATTCTGTGAAAATATTTACATGTTCATTCAGATTCTGTGTAAATATTTACATGTTTACACATATTCTGCGTAAATATTTACATCTTCATACAGATTCTGTGTAAATGTATACAACTTTATACTGACTCTTTGTAAATATTTACATTTTTATACTGATTCTCTTTAAATCTTTACATGTTTATACAGATTCTGTGTAAATATTTATAGGTTTATACAGGTTCTGTGTAAATATTTACAGGTTTTTACACATTCTGTGTAAATATTTACATGTTTATACAGATTCTGTGAAACATATTCACATGTTTACACAGATTCTTCGTAAATATTTACATGATTATACCGATTCTGTGTAAATATTTACATGTTTATACAGATTCTTTGTAAATATATACATGTTGGTACAGACTCAGTGTAAATATTTACATGTTCATAGAGATTCTGTGTAAATATTTACATGTTCATGCAGATTCTGAGTAAATATTTGCATGTTCATACAGATTCTGTGTAAATATTTACATCTTCACACAGATTCTGTGTAAAAATTTACATGTTCATACGGATTCTGTGTAAATATTTACATGTTCATACACATTCTGTATAAATATTTACATGTTCATATTGATTCTGTGTTAACATTTACATATTCATACAGATTCTCTGTAAACATTTGCAGGTTTCTACAGATTTTGTGTAAACATTTACAGGTTTTTACAGATTCTTTGTAAACATTTACATGTTTATACAGATTCTTTGTAAATATTTACATGTTGATACAGATTCTGTGTAAATATTTACATGTTTATGCAGATTCTGTGTAAATATTTACATGTTTATGCAGATTCTGTGTAAATATTTACATGTTGATACAGGTTCTGTGTAAATATTTACATGTTTATACAGATTCTCTGTAAATATTTAAACGTTTATACAGATTCTCTGTAAATATTTACATGTTTATACAGATTCTGTGTAAATATTTACATCTTTATACAGATTCTGTGTAAATATTTACTTCTTTATGCAGATTCTGTGCACATATTTACATGTTTATTCAGATTCTGTGTAAATATTTACATGTTTGTACAGATTCTGTGTAAATATTTACATGTTTATCCAGATTCTGTGTAAACATTTACAGGTTTTTACAGTTTCTGTGTAAACACTTTCAGGTTTTTTCATATTCTGTGTAAATATTTACAGGTTTACACAGATTCTTTGTAAATATTTACAGGTTTATACAGATTCTCTGTAAATATTTACATGTTTACACACATTCTGTGTAAATATTTACATGTTTATACAGATTCTGTGTAAATATTTACATGTTTATACAGATTCTGTGTAAATATTTACGTGTTCATACAGATTTTGTGTAAATATTTATGTGTTCCTGCAGATTCTGTATAAATATTTACGTGTACATACAAATTCTGTGTAACTATTTACATGTTTATAAAGATTCTGTTTAAATATTTACATGTTTATAGACATTCTGTGTAACTATTTACATGTTTATACAGATGCTGTGTAAATATTTACGTTTATACAGATTCTGTGTACATATTTACATGTTTTTACAGACTGTCTGTAAATATTTACATGTTTATACAGACTTTGTGTAAATATTTACATGTTTGTACAGATTATCTGTAAATATATACATCTTTATACAGCTTCTGTGTAAATATTTACATGTTATACAAATTCTGTGTCAATATTTACCTGTTCGTTCAGATTCTGTGTAAATATTTACATGTTTATACAGATTCTGTGTATATATTTACATGTTTTACAGATTCTTTGTAAATATTTACTTGATTATACAGATTCTGTGTAAATATTTACAAGTTTATACAGGTTCTATGTAAATATTTACATCTTTATACAGATTCTGTGTAAAGATTTACATCTTTATACAGATTCTGTGTAGATATTTACAGGTTTTTACAGATTCTGTGTAAATATTTACAGGTTTTTACAGATTCTGTGTAAATATTTACATGTTTGTACAGATTCTGTGTAAATATTTACAGGTTTACACAGATTCTGTGTAAATATTTACAGGTTTACAGATACTGTTTAAATATTTACACGTTTATACAGATTCTGTGTAAATATTTGCATGTTTACACAGATTCTGTGTAAATATTTGCATGTTTACACAGATTCTGTGTAAATATTTGCATGTTTACACAGATTCTGTGTAAATATTTACATCTTTATACAGATTCTGTGTAAATATTTACATCTATATACAGATTCTGTGTAAATATTTACATCTTTATACAGATTCTGTGTAAATATTTACATGTTTATACAGATTCTGTGCAAATATTTACATATTGATACAGATTCTGTGTAAATATTTACATGTTTATACAGATTCTGTGTAAATATTTACAGGTTCATACAGATTCAGTGCAAATATTTACAGGTTTATACAGATTCTGTGTAAATATTTACATGTTTATACAGTTTCTGTGTAAATATTTACATGTCTGTATAGATTCTGTGTAAGTATTTACATGTTTATACCGATTCTGTGATAATATTTACATATTCATACATATTCTGCGTAAATATTTACATGTTCATTCAACTT
This sequence comes from Pan troglodytes, assembly GCF_028858775.2. Taxonomy (NCBI): domain Eukaryota; kingdom Metazoa; phylum Chordata; class Mammalia; order Primates; family Hominidae; genus Pan; species Pan troglodytes. The sequence goes on from NC_072413.2 coordinate 9,191,871, forward strand.
CTGTGTAAATATTTACGTGTTTATACAGATTCTGTGTTAATATTTACATGTTTATACAGATTCTGTGTAAATATTTACATGTTTATACAGATTCTGTGTAAGAAATTACAGGTTTTTACTGATTCTGTGTAAACATTTGCAGGTATTTACAGATTCTCTGTAAATATTTACAGGTTTATACAGATTCTGTGTAAATATTTACATGTTCATCCAGATTCTGTGTAAACATTTACAGGTTTCTACATTTTCTGTGTAAACACTTTCAGACGTTTACAGATTCTGTGTAAATATTTACAGGTTTACTAAGATTCTGTGTAAATACTCACAGGTTTATACGCTTTCGGTGTAAATATTTATTTGTTTATACCAATTCTCTGTAAATATTTCATGTTTATAGAGATTCTGTGTAACTATTTACATGTTTATACAGATGCTATGTAAATATTTACATATTTATACAGATTCTTTATAAATATATACATCTTTATACTGACTCTTTGTAAATATTTACATTTTTATACTGATTCTGTGTAAATCTTTACATGTTTATACAGATTGTGCGTACATATTTACAGGTTTATACAGATTCTGTGTAAATATTTACAGGTTTTTACAGATTCTGTGAAAATATTTACATGTTCATTCAGATTCTGTGTAAATATTTACATGTTTACACATATTCTGCGTAAATATTTACATCTTCATACAGATTCTGTGTAAATGTATACAACTTTATACTGACTCTTTGTAAATATTTACATTTTTATACTGATTCTCTTTAAATCTTTACATGTTTATACAGATTCTGTGTAAATATTTATAGGTTTATACAGGTTCTGTGTAAATATTTACAGGTTTTTACACATTCTGTGTAAATATTTACATGTTTATACAGATTCTGTGAAACATATTCACATGTTTACACAGATTCTTCGTAAATATTTACATGATTATACCGATTCTGTGTAAATATTTACATGTTTATACAGATTCTTTGTAAATATATACATGTTGGTACAGACTCAGTGTAAATATTTACATGTTCATAGAGATTCTGTGTAAATATTTACATGTTCATGCAGATTCTGAGTAAATATTTGCATGTTCATACAGATTCTGTGTAAATATTTACATCTTTACACAGATTCTGTGTAAAAATTTACATGTTCATACGGATTCTGTGTAAATATTTACATGTTCATACACATTCTGTATAAATATTTACATGTTCATATTGATTCTGTGTTAACATTTACATATTCATACAGATTCTCTGTAAACATTTGCAGGTTTCTACAGATTTTGTGTAAACATTTACAGGTTTTTACAGATTCTTTGTAAACATTTACATGTTTATACAGATTCTTTGTAAATATTTACATGTTGATACAGATTCTGTGTAAATATTTACATGTTGATACAGATTCTGTGTAAATATTTACATGTTTATGCAGATTCTGTGTAAATATTTACATGTTTATGCAGATTCTGTGTAAATATTTACATGTTGATACAGATTCTGTGTAAATATTTACATGTTTATACAGATTCTCTGTAAATATTGAAATGTTTATACAGATTCTATGTAAATATTTACATGTTTATACAGATTCTGTGTAAATATTTACATCTTTATACAGATTCTGTGTAAATATTTACTTCTTTATGCAGATTCTGTGCACATATTTACATGTTTATTCAGATTCTGTGTAAATATTTACATGTTTGTACAGATTCTGTGTAAATATTTACATGTTTATCCAGATTCTGTGTAAACATTTACAGGTTTTTACAGTTTCTGTGTAAACACTTTCAGGTTTTTTCATATTCTGTGTAAATATTTACAGGTTTACACAGATTCTTTGTAAATATTTACAGGTTTATACAGATTCTCTGTAAATATTTACATGTTTACACACATTCTGTGTAAATATTTACATGTTTATACAGATTCTGTGTAAATATTTACGTGTTCATACAGATTTTGTGTAAATATTTATGTGTTCCTGCAGATTCTGTATAAATATTTACGTGTACATACAAATTCTGTGTAACTATTTACATGTTTATAAAGATTCTGTTTAAATATTTACATGTTTATAGACATTCTGTGTAACTATTTACATGTTTATAGACATTCTGTGTAACTATTTACATGTTTATACAGATGCTGTGTAAATATTTACGTTTATACAGATTCTGTGTACATATTTACATGTTTTTACAGACTGTCTGTAAATATTTACATGTTTATACAGACTTTGTGTAAATATTTACATGTTTATACAGATTCTCTGTAAATATATACATCTTTATACAGCTTCTGTGTAAATATTTACATGTTATACAAATTCTGTGTCAATATTTACCTGTTCGTTCAGATTCTGTGTAAATATTTACATGTTTATACAGATTCTGTGTATATATTTACATGTTTTACAGATTCTTTGTAAATATTTACTTGATTATACAGATTCTGTGTAAATATTTACAAGTTTATACAGGTTCTATGTAAATATTTACATCTTTATACAGATTCTGTGTAAAGATTTACATCTTTATACAGATTCTGTGTAGATATTTACAGGTTTTTACAGATTCTGTGTAAATATTTACAGGTTTTTACAGATTCTGTGTAAATATTTACATGTTTGTACAGATTCTGTGTAAATATTTACAGGTTTACACAGATTCTGTGTAAATATTTACAGGTTTACAGATACTGTTTAAATATTTACACGTTTATACAGATTCTGTGTAAATATTTGCATGTTTACACAGATTCTGTGTAAATATTTGCATGTTTACACAGATTCTGTGTAAATATTTACATCTTTATACAGATTCTGTGTAAATATTTACATCTATATACAGATTCTGTGTAAATATTTACATCTTTATACAGATTCTGTGTAAATATTTACATGTTTATACAGATTCTGTGCAAATATTTACATATTTATACAGATTCTGTGTAAATATTTACATGTTTATACAGATTCTGTGTAAATATTTACAGGTTCATACAGATTCAGTGCAAATATTTACAGGTTTATACAGATTCTGTGTAAATAATTACATGTTTATACAGTTTCTGTGTAAATATTTACATGTCTGTATAGATTCTGTGTAAGTATTTACATGTTTATACCGATTCTGTGATAATATTTACATATTCATACAGATTCTGCGTAAATATTTACATGTTCATTCAACTTCTGTGTAAATATTTACGTGTTTATACAGATTCTGTGTAAATATTTACATGTTTATACAGATTCTGTGTAAATATTTACATGTTTATACAGATTCTGTGTAAGAAATTACAGGTTTTTACAGATTCTGTGTAAACATTTGCAGGTATTTACAGATTCTCTGTAAATATTTACAGGTTTATACAGATTCTGTGTAAACATTTACAGGTTTCTACATTTTCTGTGTAAACACTTTCAGACGTTTACAGATTCTGTGTAAATATTTACAGGTTTACTAAGATTCTGTGTAAATACTTACAGGTTTATACACTTTCGGTGTAAATATTTATTTGTTTATACCAATTCTCTGTAAATATTTCATGTTTATAGAGATTCTGTGTAACTATTTACATGTTTATATAGATGCTATGTAAATATTTACATATTTATACAGATTCTTTGTAAATATATACATCTTTATACTGACTCTTTGTAAATATTTACATTTTTATACTGATTCTGTGTAAATCTTTACATGTTTATACAGATTGTGCGTACATATTTACAGGTTTATACAGATTCTGTGTAAATATTTACAGGTTTTTACAGATTCTGTGAAAATATTTACATGTGCATTCAGATTCTGTGTAAATATTGACATGTTTACACATATTCTGCATAAATATTTCCATCTTCATACAGATTCTGTGTAAATGTATACAACTTTATACTGACTCTTTGTAAATATTTACATTTTTATACTGATTCTCTTTAAATCTTTACATGTTTATACAGATTCTGCGTAAATATTTATAGGTTTATACAGGTTCTGTGTAAATATTTACAGGCTTTTACACATTCTGTGTAAATATTTACATGTTTATACAGATTCTGTGAAACATATTTACATGTTTACACAGATTCTTCGTAAATATTTACATGATTATACCGATTCTGTGTAAATATTTACATGTTTATACAGATTCTTTGTAAATATATACATGTTGGTACAGACTCAGTGTAAATATTTACATGTTCATAGAGATTCTGTGTAAATATTTACATGTTCATGCAGATTCTGAGTAAATATTTGCATGTTCATACAGATTCTGTGTAAATATTTACATCTTCACACAGATTCTGTGTAAAAATTTACATGTTCATACGGATTCTGTGTAAATATTTACATGTTCATACACATTCTGTATAAATATTTACATGTTCATACTGATTCTGTGTTAACATTTACATATTCATACAGATTCTCTGTAAACATTTGCAGGTTTCTACAGATTTTGTGTAAACATTTACAGGTTTTTACAGATTCTTTGTAAACATTTACATGTTTATACAGATTCTTTGTAAATATTTACATGTTGATACAGATTCTGTGTAAATATTTACATGTTGATACAGATTCTGTGTAAATATTTACATGTTTATGCAGATTCTGTGTAAATATTTACATGTTTATGCAGATTCTGTGTAAATATTTACATGTTGATACAGATTCTGTGTAAATATTTACATGTTTATACAGATTCTCTGTAAATATTGAAATGTTTATACAGATTCTATGTAAATATTTACATGTTTATACAGATTCTGTGTAAATATTTACATCTTTATACAGATTCTGTGTAAATATTTACTTCTTTATGCAGATTCTGTGCACATATTTACATGTTTATTCAGATTCTGTGTAAATATTTACATGTTTGTACAGATTCTGTGTAAATATTTACATGTTTATCCAGATTCTGTGTAAACATTTACAGGTTTTTACAGTTTCTGTGTAAACACTTTCAGGTTTTTTCATATTCTGTGTAAATATTTACAGGTTTACACAGATTCTTTGTAAATATTTACAGGTTTATACAGATTCTCTGTAAATATTTACATGTTTACACAGATTCTGTGTAAATATTTACATGTTTATACAGATTCTGTGTAAATATTTACATGTTTATACAGATTCTGTGTAAATATTTACGTGTTCATACAGATTTTGTGTAAATATTTATGTGTTCCTGCAGATTCTGTATAAATATTTACGTGTACATACAAATTCTGTGTAACTATTTACATGTTTATAAAGATTCTGTTTAAATATTTACATGTTTATAGATATTCTGTGTAACTATTTACATGTTTATACAGATGCTGTGTAAATATTTACGTTTATACAGAGTCTGTGTACATATTTACATGTTTTTACAGACTGTCTGTAAATATTTACATGTTTATACAGACTTTGTGTAAATATTTACATGTTTATACAGATTCTCTGTAAATATATACATCTTTATACAGCTTCTGTGTAAATATTTACATGTTATACAAATTCTGTGTCAATATTTACCTGTTCGTTCAGATTCTGTGTAAATATTTACATGTTTATACAGATTCTGTGTATATATTTACATGTTTTACAGATTCTTTGTAAATATTTACTTGATTATACAGATTCTGTGTAAATATTTACAAGTTTATACAGGTTCTATGTAAATATTTACATCTTTATACAGATTCTGTGTAAAGATTTACATCTTTATACAGATTCTGTGTAGATATTTACAGGTTTTTACAGATTCTGTGTAAATATTTACAGGTTTTTACAGATTCTGTGTAAATATTTACATGTTTGTACAGATTCTGTGTAAATATTTACAGGTTTACACAGATTCTGTGTAAATATTTACAGGTTTACAGATACTGTTTAAATATTTACACGTTTATACAGATTCTGTGTAAATATTTGCATGTTTACACAGATTCTGTGTAAATATTTGCATGTTTACACAGATTCTGTGTAAATATTTACATCTTTATACAGATTCTGTGTAAATATTTACATCTATATACAGATTCTGTGTAAATATTTACATCTTTATACAGATTCTGTGTAAATATTTACATGTTTATACAGATTCTGTGCAAATATTTACATATTTATACAGATTCTGTGTAAATATTTACATGTTTATACAGATTCTGTGTAAATATTTACAGGTTCATACAGATTCAGTGCAAATATTTACAGGTTTATACAGATTCTGTGTAAATAATTACATGTTTATACAGTTTCTGTGTAAATATTTACATGTCTGTATAGATTCTGTGTAAGTATTTACATGTTTATACCGATTCTGTGATAATATTTACATATTCATACAGATTCTGCGTAAATATTTACATGTTCATTCAACTTCTGTGTAAATATTTACGTGTTTATACAGATTCTGTGTAAATATTTACATGTTTATACAGATTCTGTGTAAATATTTACATGTTTATACAGATTCTGTGTAAGAAATTACAGGTTTTTACAGATTCTGTGTAAACATTTGCAGGTATTTACAGATTCTCTGTAAATATTTACAGGTTTATACAGATTCTGTGTAAACATTTACAGGTTTCTACATTTTCTGTGTAAACACTTTCAGACGTTTACAGATTCTGTGTAAATATTTACAGGTTTACTAAGATTCTGTGTAAATACTTACAGGTTTATACACTTTCGGTGTAAATATTTATTTGTTTATACCAATTCTCTGTAAATATTTCATGTTTATAGAGATTCTGTGTAACTATTTACATGTTTATATAGATGCTATGTAAATATTTACATATTTATACAGATTCTTTGTAAATATATACATCTTTATACTGACTCTTTGTAAATATTTACATTTTTATACTGATTCTGTGTAAATCTTTACATGTTTATACAGATTGTGCGTACATATTTACAGGTTTATACAGATTCTGTGTAAATATTTACAGGTTTTTACAGATTCTGTGAAAATATTTACATGTGCATTCAGATTCTGTGTAAATATTGACATGTTTACACATATTCTGCATAAATATTTCCATCTTCATACAGATTCTGTGTAAATGTATACAACTTTATACTGACTCTTTGTAAATATTTACATTTTTATACTGATTCTCTTTAAATCTTTACATGTTTATACAGATTCTGCGTAAATATTTATAGGTTTATACAGGTTCTGTGTAAATATTTACAGGCTTTTACACATTCTGTGTAAATATTTACATGTTTATACAGATTCTGTGAAACATATTTACATGTTTACACAGATTCTTCGTAAATATTTACATGATTATACCGATTCTGTGTAAATATTTACATGTTTATACAGATTCTTTGTAAATATATACATGTTGGTACAGACTCAGTGTAAATATTTACATGTTCATAGAGATTCTGTGTAAATATTTACATGTTCATGCAGATTCTGAGTAAATATTTGCATGTTCATACAGATTCTGTGTAAATATTTACATCTTCACACAGATTCTGTGTAAAAATTTACATGTTCATACGGATTCTGTGTAAATATTTACATGTTCATACACATTCTGTATAAATATTTACATGTTCATACTGATTCTGTGTAAACATTTACATATTCATACAGATTCTCTGTAAACATTTGCAGGTTTCTACAGATTTTGTGTAAACATTTACAGGTTTTTACAGATTCTTTGTAAACATTTACATGTTTATACAGATTCTTTGTAAATATTTACATGTTGATACAGATTCTGTGTAAATATTTACATGTTGATACAGATTCTGTGTAAATATTTACATGTTTATGCAGATTCTGTGTAAATATTTACATGTTTATGCAGATTCTGTGTAAATATTTACATGTTGATACAGATTCTGTGTAAATATTTACATGTTTATACAGATTCTCTGTAAATATTTAAATGTTTATACAGATTCTATGTAAATATTTACATGTTTATACAGATTCTGTGTAAATATTTACATCTTTATACAGATTCTGTGTAAATATTTACTTCTTTATGCAGATTCTGTGCACATATTTACATGTTTATTCAGATTCTGTGTAAATATTTACATGTTTGTACAGATTCTGTGTAAATATTTACATGTTTATCCAGATTCTGTGTAAACATTTACAGGTTTTTACAGTTTCTGTGTAAACACTTTCAGGTTTTTTCATATTCTGTGTAAATATTTACAGGTTTACACAGATTCTTTGTAAATATTTACAGGTTTATACAGATTCTCTGTAAATATTTACATGTTTACACAGATTCTGTGTAAATATTTACATGTTTATACAGATTCTGTGTAAATATTTACATGTTTATACAGATTCTGTGTAAATATTTACGTGTTCATACAGATTTTGTGTAAATATTTATGTGTTCCTGCAGATTCTGTATAAATATTTACGTGTACATACAAATTCTGTGTAACTATTTACATGTTTATAAAGATTCTGTTTAAATATTTACATGTTTATAGACATTCTGTGTAACTATTTACATGTTTATACAGATGCTGTGTAAATATTTACGTTTATACAGAGTCTGTGTACATATTTACATGTTTTTACAGACTGTCTGTAAATATTTACATGTTTATACAGACTTTGTGTAAATATTTACATGTTTATACAGATTCTCTGTAAATATATACATCTTTATACAGCTTCTGTGTAAATATTTACATGTTATACAAATTCTGTGTCAATATTTACCTGTTCGTTCAGATTCTGTGTAAATATTTACATGTTTATACAGATTCTGTGTATATATTTACATGTTTTACAGATTCTTTGTAAATATTTACTTGATTATACAGATTCTGTGTAAATATTTACAAGTTTATACAGGTTCTATGTAAATATTTACATCTTTATACAGATTCTGTGTAAAGATTTACATCTTTATACAGATTCTGTGTAGATATTTACAGGTTTTTACAGATTCTGTGTAAATATTTACAGGTTTTTACAGATTCTGTGTAAATATTTACATGTTTGTACAGATTCTGTGTAAATATTTACAGGTTTACACAGATTCTGTGTAAATATTTACAGGTTTACAGATACTGTTTAAATATTTACACGTTTATACAGATTCTGTGTAAATATTTGCATGTTTACACAGATTCTGTGTAAATATTTGCTTGTTTACACAGATTCTGTGTAAATATTTACATCTTTATACAGATTCTGTGTAAATATTTACATCTATATACAGATTCTGTGTAAATATTTACATCTTTATACAGATTCTGTGTAAATATTTACATGTTTATACAGATTCTGTGCAAATATTTACATATTTATAGAGATTCTGTGTAAATATTTACATGTTTATACAGATTCTGTGTAAATATTTACAGGTTCATACAGATTCAGTGCAAATATTTACAGGTTTATACAGATTCTGTGTAAATATTTACATGTTTATACAGTTTCTGTGTAAATATTTACATGTCTGTATAGATTCTGTGTAAGTATTTACATGTTTATACCGATTCTGTGATAATATTTACATATTCATACAGATTCTGCGTAAATATTTACATGTTCATTCAACTTCTGTGTAAATATTTACGTGTTTATACAGATTCTGTGTAAATATTTACATGTTTATACAGATTCTGTGTAAATATTTACATGTTTATACAGATTCTGTGTAAGAAATTACTGGTTTTTACTGATTCTGTGTAAACATTTGCAGGTATTTACAGATTCTCTGTAAATATTTACAGGTTTATACAGATTCTGTGTAAACATTTACAGGTTTCTACATTTTCTGTGTAAACACTTTCAGACTTTTACAGATTCTGTGTAAATATTTACAGGTTTACTAAGATTCTGTGTAAATACTTACAGGTTTATACACTTTCGGTGTAAATATTTATTTGTTTATACCAATTCTCTGTAAATATTTCATGTTTATAGAGATTCTGTGTAACTATTTACATGTTTATACAGATGCTATGTAAATATTTACATATTTATACAGATTCTTTGTAAATATATACATCTTTATACTGACTCTTTGTAAATATTTACATTTTTATACTGATTCTGTGTAAATCTTTACATGTTTATACAGATTGTGCGTAAATATTTACAGGTTTATACAGATTCTGTGTAAATATTTACAGGTTTTTACAGATTCTGTGAAAATATTTACATGTTCATTCAGATTCTGTGTAAATATTTACATGTTTACACATATTCTGCGTAAATATTTACATCTTCATACAGATTCTGTGTAAATGTATACAACTTTATACTGACTCTTTGTAAATATTTACATTTTTATACTGATTCTCTTTAAATCTTTACATGTTTATACAGATTCTGCGTAAATATTTATAGGTTTATACAGGTTCTGTGTAAATATTTACAGGTTTTTACACATTCTGTGTAAATATTTACATGTTTATACAGATTCTGTGAAACATATTTACATGTTTACACAGATTCTTCGTAAATATTTACATGATTATACCGATTCTGTGTAAATATTTACATGTTTATACAGATTCTTTGTAAATATATACATGTTGGTACAGACTCAGTGTAAATATTTACATGTTCATAGAGATTCTGTGTAAATATTTACATGTTCATGCAGATTCTGAGTAAATATTTGCATGTTCATACAGATTCTGTGTAAATATTTACATCTTCACACAGATTCTGTGTAAAAATTTACATGTTCATACGGATTCTGTGTAAATATTTACATGTTCATACACATTCTGCATAAATATTTACATGTTCATACTGATTCTGTGTAAACATTTACATATTCATACAGATTCTCTGTAAACATTTGCAGGTTTCTACAGATTTTGTGTAAACATTTACAGGTTTTTACAGATTCTTTGTAAACATTTACATGTTTATACAGATTCTTTGTAAATATTTACATGTTGATACAGATTCTGTGTAAATATTTACATGTTGATACAGATTCTGTGTAAATATTTACATGTTTATGCAGATTCTGTGTAAATATTTACATGTTTATGCAGATTCTGTGTAAATATTTACATGTTGATACAGATTCTGTGTAAATATTTACATGTTTATACAGATTCTCTGTAAATATTTAAATGTTTATACAGATTCTATGTAAATATTTACATGTTTATACAGATTCTGTGTAAATATTTACATCTTTATACAGATTCTGTGTAAATATTTACTTCTTTATGCAGATTCTGTGCACATATTTACATGTTTATTCAGATTCTGTGTAAATATTTACATGTTTGTACAGATTCTGTGTAAATATTTACATGTTTATCCAGATTCTGTGTAAACATTTACAGGTTTTTACAGTTTCTGTGTAAACACTTTCAGGTTTTTTCATATTCTGTGTAAATATTTACAGGTTTACACAGATTCTTTGTAAATATTTACAGGTTTATACAGATTCTCTGTAAATATTTACATGTTTACACACATTCTGTGTAAATATTTACATGTTTATACAGATTCTGTGTAAATATTTACATGTTTATACAGATTCTGTGTAAATATTTACGTGTTCATACAGATTTTGTGTAAATATTTATGTGTTCCTGCAGATTCTGTATAAATATTTACGTGTACATACAAATTCTGTGTAACTATTTACATGTTTATAAAGATTCTGTTTAAATATTTACATGTTTATAGACATTCTGTGTAACTATTTACATGTTTATACAGATGCTGTTTAAATATTTACGTTTATACAGATTCTGTGTACATATTTACATGTTTTTACAGACTGTCTGTAAATATTTACATGTTTATACAGACTTTGTGTAAATATTTACATGTTTATACAGATTCTCTGTAAATATATACATCTTTATACAGCTTCTGTGTAAATATTTACATGTTATACAAATTCTGTGTCAATATTTACCTGTTCGTTCAGATTCTGTGTAAATATTTACATGTTTATACAGATTCTGTGTATATATTTATATGTTTTACAGATTCTTTGTAAATATTTACTTGATTATACAGATTCTGTGTAAATATTTACAAGTTTATACAGGTTCTATGTAAATATTTACATCTTTATACAGATTCTGTGTAAAGATTTACATCTTTATACAGATTCTGTGTAGATATTTACAGGTTTTTACAGATTCTGTGTAAATATTTACAGGTTTTTACAGATTCTGTGTAAATATTTACATGTTTGTACAGATTCTGTGTAAATATTTACAGGTTTACACAGATTCTGTGTAAATATTTACAGGTTTACAGATACTGTTTAAATATTTACACGTTTATACAGATTCTGTGTAAATATTTGCATGTTTACACAGATTCTGTGTAAATATTTGCATGTTTACACAGATTCTGTGTAAATATTTGCATGTTTACACAGATTCTGTGTAAATATTTGCATGTTTACACAGATTCTGTGTAAATATTTACATCTTTATACAGATTCTGTGTAAATATTTACATCTATATACAGATTCTGTGTAAATATTTACATCTTTATACAGATTCTGTGTAAATATTTACATGTTTATACAGATTCTGTGCAAATATTTACATGTTTATACAGATTCTGTGTAAATATTTACATGTTTATACAGATTCTGTGTAAATATTTACAGGTTCATACAGATTCAGTGCAAATATTTACAGGTTTATACAGATTCTGTGTAAATATTTACATGTTTATACAGTTTCTGTGTAAATATTTACATGTCTGTATAGATTCTGTGGAAGTATTTACATGTTTATACCGATTCTGTGATAATATTTACATATTCATACAGATTCTGCGTAAATATTTACATGTTCATTCAACTTCTGTGTAAATATTTACGTGTTTATACAGATTCTGTGTAAATATTTACGTGTTTATACAGATTCTGTGTAAATATTTACATGTTTATACAGATTCTGTGTAAGAAATTACAGGTTTTTACTGATTCTGTGTAAACATTTGCAGGTATTTACAGATTCTCTGTAAATATTTACAGGTTTATACAGATTCTGTGTAAACATTTACAGGTTTCTACATTTTCTGTGTAAACACTTTCAGACTTTCACAGATTCTGTGTAAATATTTACAGGTTTACTAAGATTCTGTGTAAATACTTACAGGTTTATACACTTTCGGTGTAAATATTTATTTGTTTATACCAATTCTCTGTAAATATTTCATGTTTATAGAGATTCTGTGTAACTATTTACATGTTTATACAGATGCTATGTAAATATTTACATATTTATACAGATTCTTTGTAAATATATACATCTTTATACTGACTCTTTGTAAATATTTACATTTTTATACTGATTCTGTGTAAATCTTTACATGTTTATACAGATTGTGCGTAAATATTTACAGGTTTATACAGATTCTGTGTAAATATTTACAGGTTTTTACAGATTCTGTGAAAATATTTACATGTTCATTCAGATTCTGTGTAAATATTTACATGTTTACACATATTCTGCGTAAATATTTACATCTTCATACAGATTCTGTGTAAATGTATACAACTTTATACTGACTCTTTGTAAATATTTACATTTTTATACTGATTCTCTTTAAATCTTTACATGTTTATACAGATTCTGCGTAAATATTTATAGGTTTATACAGGTTCTGTGTAAATATTTACAGGTTTTTACACATTCTGTGTAAATATTTACATGTTTATACAGATTCTGTGAAACATATTTACATGTTTACACAGATTCTTCGTAAATATTTACATGATTATACCGATTCTGTGTAAATATTTACATGTTTATACAGATTCTTTGTAAATATATACATGTTGGTACAGACTCAGTGTAAATATTTACATGTTCATAGAGATTCTGTGTAAATATTTACATGTTCATGCAGATTCTGAGTAAATATTTGCATGTTCATACAGATTCTGTGTAAATATTTACATCTTCACACAGATTCTGTGTAAAAATTTACATGTTCATACGGATTCTGTGTAAATATTTACATGTTCATACACATTCTGCATAAATATTTACATGTTCATACTGATTCTGTGTAAACATTTACATATTCATACAGATTCTCTGTAAACATTTGCAGCTTTCTACAGATTTTGTGTAAACATTTACAGGTTTTTACAGATTCTTTGTAAACATTTACATGTTTATACAGATTCTTTGTAAATATTTACATGTTGATACAGATTCTGTGTAAATATTTACATGTTGATACAGATTCTGTGTAAATATTTACATGTTTATGCAGATTCTGTGTAAATATTTACATGTTTATGCAGATTCTGTGTAAATATTTACATGTTGATACAGATTCTGTGTAAATATTTACATGTTTATACAGATTCTCTGTAAATATTTAAATGTTTATACAGATTCTATGTAAATATTTACATGTTTATACAGATTCTGTGTAAATATTTACATCTTTATACAGATTCTGTGTAAATATTTACTTCTTTATGCAGATTCTGTGCACATATTTACATGTTTATTCAGATTCTGTGTAAATATTTACATGTTTGTACAGATTCTGTGTAAATATTTACATGTTTATCCAGATTCTGTGTAAACATTTACAGGTTTTTACAGTTTCTGTGTAAACACTTTCAGGTTTTTTCATATTCTGTGTAAATATTTACAGGTTTACACAGATTCTTTGTAAATATTTACAGGTTTATACAGATTCTCTGTAAATATTTACATGTTTACACACATTCTGTGTAAATATTTACATGTTTATACAGATTCTGTGTAAATATTTACGTGTTCATACAGATTTTGTGTAAATATTTATGTGTTCCTGCAGATTCTGTATAAATATTTACGTGTACATACAAATTCTGTGTAACTATTTACATGTTTATAAAGATTCTGTTTAAATATTTACATGTTTATAGACATTCTGTGTAACTATTTACATGTTTATACAGATGCTGTGTAAATATTTACGTTTATACAGATTCTGTGTACATATTTACATGTTTTTACAGACTGCCTGTAAATATTTACATGTTTATACAGACTTTGTGTAAATATTTACAGGTTTTTACAGATTCTGTGAAAATATTTACATGTTCATTCAGATTCTGTGTAAATATTTACATGTTTACACATATTCTGCGTAAATATTTACATCTTCATACAGATTCTGTGTAAATGTATACAACTTTATACTGACTCTTTGTAAATATTTACATTTTTATACTGATTCTCTTTAAATCTTTACATGTTTATACAGATTCTGCGTAAATATTTATAGGTTTATACAGGTTCTGTGTAAATATTTACAGGTTTTTACACATTCTGTGTAAATATTTACATGTTTATACAGATTCTGTGAAACATATTTACATGTTTACACAGATTCTTCGTAAATATTTACATGATTATACCGATTCTGTGTAAATATTTACATGTTTATACAGATTCTTTGTAAATATATACATGTTGGTACAGACTCAGTGTAAATATTTACATGTTCATAGAGATTCTGTGTAAATATTTACATGTTCATGCAGATTCTGAGTAAATATTTGCATGTTCATACAGATTCTGTGTAAATATTTACATCTTCACACAGATTCTGTGTAAAAATTTACATGTTCATACGGATTCTGTGTAAATATTTACATGTTCATACACATTCTGTATAAATATTTACATGTTCATACTGATCCTGTGTAAACATTTACATATTCATACAGATTCTCTGTAAACATTTGCAGGTTTCTACAGATTTTGTGTAAACATTTACAGGTTTTTACAGATTCTTTGTAAACATTTACATGTTTATACACATTCTTTGTAAATATTTACATGTTGATACAGATTCTGTGTAAATATTTACATGTTGATACAGATTCTGTGTAAATATTTACATGTTTATGCAGATTCTGTGTAAATATTTACATGTTTATGCAGATTCTGTGTAAATATTTACATGTTGATACAGATTCTGTGTAAATATTTACATGTTTATACAGATTCTCTGTAAATATTTAAACGTTTATACAGATTCTCTGTAAATATTTACATGTTTATACAGATTCTGTGTAAATATTTACATCTTTATACAGATTCTGTGTAAATATTTACTTCTTTATGCAGATTCTGTGCACATATTTACATGTTTATTCAGATTCTGTGTAAATATTTACATGTTTGTACAGATTCTGTGTAAATATTTACATGTTTATCCAGATTCTGTGTAAACATTTACAGGTTTTTACAGTTTCTGTGTAAACACTTTCAGGTTTTTTCATATTCTGTGTAAATATTTACAGGTTTACACAGATTCTTTGTAAATATTTACAGGTTTATACAGATTCTCTGTAAATATTTACATGTTTACACAGATTCTGTGTAAATATTTACATGTTTATACAGATTCTGTGTAAATATTTACGTGTTCATACAGATTTTGTGTAAATATTTATGTGTTCCTGCAGATTCTGTATAAATATTTACGTGTACATACAAATTCTGTGTAACTATTTACATGTTTATAAAGATTCTGTTTAAATATTTACATGTTTATAGACATTCTGTGTAACTATTTACATGTTTATACAGATGCTGTGTAAATATTTACGTTTATACAGAGTCTGTGTACATATTTACGTGTTTTTACAGACTGTCTGTAAATATTTACATGTTTATACAGACTTTGTGTAAATATTTACATGTTTATACAGATTCTCTGTAAATATATACATCTTTATACAGCTTCTGTGTAAATATTTACATGTTATACAAATTCTGTGTCAATATTTACCTGTTCGTTCAGATTCTGTGTAAATATTTACATGTTTATACAGATTCTGTGTATATATTTACATGTTTTACAGATTCTTTGTAAATATTTACTTGATTATACAGATTCTGTGTAAATATTTACAAGTTTATACAGGTTCTATGTAAATATTTACATCTTTATACAGATTCTGTGTAAAGATTTACATCTTTATACAGATTCTGTGTAGATATTTACAGGTTTTTACAGATTCTGTGTAAATATTTACAGGTTTTTACAGATTCTGTGTAAATATTTACATGTTTGTACAGATTCTGTGTAAATATTTACAGGTTTACACAGATTCTGTGTAAATATTTACAGGTTTACAGATACTGTTTAAATATTTACACGTTTATACAGATTCTGTGTAAATATTTGCATGTTTACACAGATTCTGTGTAAATATTTGCATGTTTACACAGATTCTGTGTAAATATTTACATCTTTATACAGATTCTGTGTAAATATTTACATCTATATACAGATTCTGTGTAAATATTTACATCTTTATACAGATTCTGTGTAAATATTTACATGTTTATACAGATTCTGTGCAAATATTTACATATTTATACAGATTCTGTGTAAATATTTACATGTTTATACAGATTCTGTGTAAATATTTACAGGTTCATACAGATTCAGTGCAAATATTTACAGGTTTATACAGATTCTGTGTAAATAATTACATGTTTATACAGTTTCTGTGTAAATATTTACATGTCTGTATAGATTCTGTGTAAGTATTTACATGTTTATACCGATTCTGTGATAATATTTACATATTCATACAGATTCTGCGTAAATATTTACATGTTCATTCAACTTCTGTGTAAATATTTACGTGTTTATACAGATTCTGTGTAAATATTTACATGTTTATACAGATTCTGTGTAAATATTTACATGTTTATACAGATTCTGTGTAAGAAATTACAGGTTTTTACAGATTCTGTGTAAACATTTGCAGGTATTTACAGATTCTCTGTAAATATTTACAGGTTTATACAGATTCTGTGTAAACATTTACAGGTTTCTACATTTTCTGTGTAAACACTTTCAGACGTTTACAGATTCTGTGTAAATATTTACAGGTTTACTAAGATTCTGTGTAAATACTTACAGGTTTATACACTTTCGGTGTAAATATTTATTTGTTTATACCAATTCTCTGTAAATATTTCATGTTTATAGAGATTCTGTGTAACTATTTACATGTTTATATAGATGCTATGTAAATATTTACATATTTATACAGATTCTTTGTAAATATATACATCTTTATACTGACTCTTTGTAAATATTTACATTTTTATACTGATTCTGTGTAAATCTTTACATGTTTATACAGATTGTGCGTACATATTTACAGGTTTATACAGATTCTGTGTAAATATTTACAGGTTTTTACAGATTCTGTGAAAATATTTACATGTGCATTCAGATTCTGTGTAAATATTGACATGTTTACACATATTCTGCATAAATATTTCCATCTTCATACAGATTCTGTGTAAATGTATACAACTTTATACTGACTCTTTGTAAATATTTACATTTTTATACTGATTCTCTTTAAATCTTTACATGTTTATACAGATTCTGCGTAAATATTTATAGGTTTATACAGGTTCTGTGTAAATATTTACAGGCTTTTACACATTCTGTGTAAATATTTACATGTTTATACAGATTCTGTGAAACATATTTACATGTTTACACAGATTCTTCGTAAATATTTACATGATTATACCGATTCTGTGTAAATATTTACATGTTTATACAGATTCTTTGTAAATATATACATGTTGGTACAGACTCAGTGTAAATATTTACATGTTCATAGAGATTCTGTGTAAATATTTACATGTTCATGCAGATTCTGAGTAAATATTTGCATGTTCATACAGATTCTGTGTAAATATTTACATCTTCACACAGATTCTGTGTAAAAATTTACATGTTCATACGGATTCTGTGTAAATATTTACATGTTCATACACATTCTGTATAAATATTTACATGTTCATACTGATTCTGTGTAAACATTTACATATTCATACAGATTCTCTGTAAACATTTGCAGGTTTCTACAGATTTTGTGTAAACATTTACAGGTTTTTACAGATTCTTTGTAAACATTTACATGTTTATACAGATTCTTTGTAAATATTTACATGTTGATACAGATTCTGTGTAAATATTTACATGTTGATACAGATTCTGTGTAAATATTTACATGTTTATGCAGATTCTGTGTAAATATTTACATGTTTATGCAGATTCTGTGTAAATATTTACATGTTGATACAGATTCTGTGTAAATATTTACATGTTTATACAGATTCTCTGTAAATATTTAAATGTTTATACAGATTCTATGTAAATATTTACATGTTTATACAGATTCTGTGTAAATATTTACATCTTTATACAGATTCTGTGTAAATATTTACTTCTTTATGCAGATTCTGTGCACATATTTACATGTTTATTCAGATTCTGTGTAAATATTTACATGTTTGTACAGATTCTGTGTAA
This sequence comes from Pan troglodytes, assembly GCF_028858775.2. Classification (NCBI taxonomy): domain Eukaryota; kingdom Metazoa; phylum Chordata; class Mammalia; order Primates; family Hominidae; genus Pan; species Pan troglodytes. The sequence goes on from NC_072413.2 coordinate 9,211,223, forward strand.
ATATTTACATGTTTATCCAGATTCTGTGTAAACATTTACAGGTTTTTACAGTTTCTGTGTAAACACTTTCAGGTTTTTTCATATTCTGTGTAAATATTTACAGGTTTACACAGATTCTTTGTAAATATTTACAGGTTTATACAGATTCTCTGTAAATATTTACATGTTTACACAGATTCTGTGTAAATATTTACATGTTTATACAGATTCTGTGTAAATATTTACATGTTTATACAGATTCTGTGTAAATATTTACGTGTTCATACAGATTTTGTGTAAATATTTATGTGTTCCTGCAGATTCTGTATAAATATTTACGTGTACATACAAATTCTGTGTAACTATTTACATGTTTATAAAGATTCTGTTTAAATATTTACATGTTTATAGACATTCTGTGTAACTATTTACATGTTTATACAGATGCTGTTTAAATATTTACGTTTATACAGATTCTGTGTACATATTTACATGTTTTTACAGACTGTCTGTAAATATTTACATGTTTATACAGACTTTGTGTAAATATTTACATGTTTATACAGATTCTCTGTAAATATATACATCTTTATACAGCTTCTGTGTAAATATTTACATGTTATACAAATTCTGTGTCAATATTTACCTGTTCGTTCAGATTCTGTGTAAATATTTACATGTTTATACAGATTCTGTGTATATATTTATATGTTTTACAGATTCTTTGTAAATATTTACTTGATTATACAGATTCTGTGTAAATATTTACAAGTTTATACAGGTTCTATGTAAATATTTACATCTTTATACAGATTCTGTGTAAAGATTTACATCTTTATACAGATTCTGTGTAGATATTTACAGGTTTTTACAGATTCTGTGTAAATATTTACAGGTTTTTACAGATTCTGTGTAAATATTTACATGTTTGTACAGATTCTGTGTAAATATTTACAGGTTTACACAGATTCTGTGTAAATATTTACAGGTTTACAGATACTGTTTAAATATTTACACGTTTATACAGATTCTGTGTAAATATTTGCATGTTTACACAGATTCTGTGTAAATATTTGCATGTTTACACAGATTCTGTGTAAATATTTGCATGTTTACACAGATTCTGTGTAAATATTTGCATGTTTACACAGATTCTGTGTAAATATTTACATCTTTATACAGATTCTGTGTAAATATTTACATCTATATACAGATTCTGTGTAAATATTTACATCTTTATACAGATTCTGTGTAAATATTTACATGTTTATACAGATTCTGTGCAAATATTTACATGTTTATACAGATTCTGTGTAAATATTTACATGTTTATACAGATTCTGTGTAAATATTTACAGGTTCATACAGATTCAGTGCAAATATTTACAGGTTTATACAGATTCTGTGTAAATATTTACATGTTTATACAGTTTCTGTGTAAATATTTACATGTCTGTATAGATTCTGTGGAAGTATTTACATGTTTATACCGATTCTGTGATAATATTTACATATTCATACAGATTCTGCGTAAATATTTACATGTTCATTCAACTTCTGTGTAAATATTTACGTGTTTATACAGATTCTGTGTAAATATTTACGTGTTTATACAGATTCTGTGTAAATATTTACATGTTTATACAGATTCTGTGTAAGAAATTACAGGTTTTTACTGATTCTGTGTAAACATTTGCAGGTATTTACAGATTCTCTGTAAATATTTACAGGTTTATACAGATTCTGTGTAAACATTTACAGGTTTCTACATTTTCTGTGTAAACACTTTCAGACTTTTACAGATTCTGTGTAAATATTTACAGGTTTACTAAGATTCTGTGTAAATACTTACAGGTTTATACACTTTCGGTGTAAATATTTATTTGTTTATACCAATTCTCTGTAAATATTTCATGTTTATAGAGATTCTGTGTAACTATTTACATGTTTATACAGATGCTATGTAAATATTTACATATTTATACAGATTCTTTGTAAATATATACATCTTTATACTGACTCTTTGTAAATATTTACATTTTTATACTGATTCTGTGTAAATCTTTACATGTTTATACAGATTGTGCGTAAATATTTACAGGTTTATACAGATTCTGTGTAAATATTTACAGGTTTTTACAGATTCTGTGAAAATATTTACATGTTCATTCAGATTCTGTGTAAATATTTACATGTTTACACATATTCTGCGTAAATATTTACATCTTCATACAGATTCTGTGTAAATGTATACAACTTTATACTGACTCTTTGTAAATATTTACATTTTTATACTGATTCTCTTTAAATCTTTACATGTTTATACAGATTCTGCGTAAATATTTATAGGTTTATACAGGTTCTGTGTAAATATTTACAGGTTTTTACACATTCTGTGTAAATATTTACATGTTTATACAGATTCTGTGAAACATATTTACATGTTTACACAGATTCTTCGTAAATATATACATGATTATACCGATTCTGTGTAAATATTTACATGTTTATACAGATTCTTTGTAAATATATACATGTTGGTACAGACTCAGTGTAAATATTTACATGTTCATAGAGATTCTGTGTAAATATTTACATGTTCATGCAGATTCTGAGTAAATATTTGCATGTTCATACAGATTCTGTGTAAATATTTACATCTTCACACAGATTCTGTGTAAAAATTTACATGTTCATACGGATTCTGTGTAAATATTTACATGTTCATACACATTCTGCATAAATATTTACATGTTCATACTGATTCTGTGTAAACATTTACATATTCATACAGATTCTCTGTAAACATTTGCAGGTTTCTACAGATTTTGTGTAAACATTTACAGGTTTTTACAGATTCTTTGTAAACATTTACATGTTTATACAGATTCTTTGTAAATATTTACATGTTGATACAGATTCTGTGTAAATATTTACATGTTGATACAGATTCTGTGTAAATATTTACATGTTTATGCAGATTCTGTGTAAATATTTACATGTTTATGCAGATTCTGTGTAAATATTGACATGTTGATACAGATTCTGTTTAAATATTTACATGTTTATACAGATTCTCTGTAAATATTTAAATGTTTATACAGATTCTATGTAAATATTTACATGTTTATACAGATTCTGTGTAAATATTTACATCTTTATACAGATTCTGTGTAAATATTTACTTCTTTATGCAGATTCTGTGCACATATTTACATGTTTATTCAGATTCTGTGTAAATATTTACATGTTTGTACAGATTCTGTGTAAATATTTACATGTTTATCCAGATTCTGTGTAAACATTTACAGGTTTTTACAGTTTCTGTGTAAACACTTTCAGGTTTTTTCATATTCTGTGTAAATATTTACAGGTTTACACAGATTCTTTGTAAATATTTACAGGTTTATACAGATTCTCTGTAAATATTTACATGTTTACACACATTCTGTGTAAATATTTACATGTTTATACAGATTCTGTGTAAATATTTACATGTTTATACAGATTCTGTGTAAATATTTACGTGTTCATACAGATTTTGTGTAAATATTTATGTGTTCCTGCAGATTCTGTATAAATATTTACGTGTACATACAAATTCTGTGTAACTATTTACATGTTTATAAAGATTCTGTTTAAATATTTACATGTTTATAGACATTCTGTGTAACTATTTACATGTTTATACAGATGCTGTGTAAATATTTACGTTTATACAGATTCTGTGTACATATTTACATGTTTTTACAGACTGTCTGTAAATATTTACATGTTTATACAGACTTTGTGTAAATATTTACATGTTTACACAGATTCTCTGTAAATATATACATCTTTATACAGCTTCTGTGTAAATATTTACATGTTATACAAATTCTGTGTCAATATTTACCTGTTCGTTCAGATTCTGTGTAAATATTTACATGTTTATACAGATTCTGTGTAAATATTTACATGTTTATCCAGATTCTGTGTAAACATTTACAGGTTTTTACAGTTTCTGTGTAAACACTTTCAGGTTTTTTCATATTCTGTGTAAATATTTACAGGTTTACACAGATTCTTTGTAAATATTTACAGGTTTATACAGATTCTCTGTAAATATTTACATGTTTACACAGATTCTGTGTAAATATTTACATGTTTATACAGATTCTGTGTAAATATTTACATGTTTATACAGATTCTGTGTAAATATTTACGTGTTCATACAGATTTTGTGTAAATATTTATGTGTTCCTGCAGATTCTGTATAAATATTTACGTGTACATACAAATTCTGTGTAACTATTTACATGTTTATAAAGATTCTGTTTAAATATTTACATGTTTATAGACATTCTGTGTAACTATTTACATGTTTATACAGATGCTGTGTAAATATTTACGTTTATACAGAGTCTGTGTACATATTTACATGTTTTTACAGACTGTCTGTAAATATTTACATGTTTATACAGACTTTGTGTAAATATTTACATGTTTATACAGATTCTCTGTAAATATATACATCTTTATACAGCTTCTGTGTAAATATTTACATGTTATACAAATTCTGTGTCAATATTTACCTGTTCGTTCAGATTCTGTGTAAATATTTACATGTTTATACAGATTCTGTGTATATATTTACATGTTTTACAGATTCTTTGTAAATATTTACTTGATTATACAGATTCTGTGTAAATATTTACAAGTTTATACAGGTTCTATGTAAATATTTACATCTTTATACAGATTCTGTGTAAAGATTTACATCTTTATACAGATTCTGTGTAGATATTTACAGGTTTTTACAGATTCTGTGTAAATATTTACAGGTTTTTACAGATTCTGTGTAAATATTTACATGTTTGTACAGATTCTGTGTAAATATTTACAGGTTTACACAGATTCTGTGTAAATATTTACAGGTTTACAGATACTGTTTAAATATTTACACGTTTATACAGATTCTGTGTAAATATTTGCATGTTTACACAGATTCTGTGTAAATATTTGCATGTTTACACAGATTCTGTGTAAATATTTACATCTTTATACAGATTCTGTGTAAATATTTACATCTATATACAGATTCTGTGTAAATATTTACATCTTTATACAGATTCTGTGTAAATATTTACATGTTTATACAGATTCTGTGCAAATATTTACATATTTATAGAGATTCTGTGTAAATATTTACATGTTTATACAGATTCTGTGTAAATATTTACAGGTTCATACAGATTCAGTGCAAATATTTACAGGTTTATACAGATTCTGTGTAAATATTTACATGTTTATACAGTTTCTGTGTAAATATTTACATGTCTGTATAGATTCTGTGTAAGTATTTACATGTTTATACCGATTCTGTGATAATATCTACATATTCATACAGATTCTGCGTAAATATTTACATGTTCATTCAACTTCTGTGTAAATATTTACGTGTTTATACAGATTCTGTGTAAATATTTACATGTTTATACAGATTCTGTGTAAATATTTACATGTTTATACAGATTCTGTGTAAGAAATTACTGGTTTTTACTGATTCTGTGTAAACATTTGCAGGTATTTACAGATTCTCTGTAAATATTTACAGGTTTATACAGATTCTGTGTAAACATTTACAGGTTTCTACATTTTCTGTGTAAACACTTTCAGACTTTTACAGATTCTGTGTAAATATTTACAGGTTTACTAAGATTCTGTGTAAATACTTACAGGTTTATACACTTTCGGTGTAAATATTTATTTGTTTATACCAATTCTCTGTAAATATTTCATGTTTATAGAGATTCTGTGTAACTATTTACATGTTTATACAGATGCTATGTAAATATTTACATATTTATACAGATTCTTTGTAAATATATACATCTTTATACTGACTCTTTGTAAATATTTACATTTTTATACTGATTCTGTGTAAATCTTTACATGTTTATACAGATTGTGCGTAAATATTTACAGGTTTATACAGATTCTGTGTAAATATTTACAGGTTTTTACAGATTCTGTGAAAATATTTACATGTTCATTCAGATTCTGTGTAAATATTTACATGTTTACACATATTCTGCGTAAATATTTACATCTTCATACAGATTCTGTGTAAATGTATACAACTTTATACTGACTCTTTGTAAATATTTACATTTTTATACTGATTCTCTTTAAATCTTTACATGTTTATACAGATTCTGCGTAAATATTTATAGGTTTATACAGGTTCTGTGTAAATATTTACAGGTTTTTACACATTCTGTGTAAATATTTACATGTTTATACAGATTCTGTGAAACATATTTACATGTTTACACAGATTCTTCGTAAATATTTACATGATTATACCGATTCTGTGTAAATATTTACATGTTTATACAGATTCTTTGTAAATATATACATGTTGGTACAGACTCAGTGTAAATATTTACATGTTCATAGAGATTCTGTGTAAATATTTACATGTTCATGCAGATTCTGAGTAAATATTTGCATGTTCATACAGATTCTGTGTAAATATTTACATCTTCACACAGATTCTGTGTAAAAATTTACATGTTCATACGGATTCTGTGTAAATATTTACATGTTCATACACATTCTGCATAAATATTTACATGTTCATACTGATTCTGTGTAAACATTTACATATTCATACAGATTCTCTGTAAACATTTGCAGGTTTCTACAGATTTTGTGTAAACATTTACAGGTTTTTACAGATTCTTTGTAAACATTTACATGTTTATACAGATTCTTTGTAAATATTTACATGTTGATACAGATTCTGTGTAAATATTTACATGTTGATACAGATTCTGTGTAAATATTTACATGTTTATGCAGATTCTGTGTAAATATTTACATGTTTATGCAGATTCTGTGTAAATATTTACATGTTGATACAGATTCTGTGTAAATATTTACATGTTTATACAGATTCTCTGTAAATATTTAAATGTTTATACAGATTCTATGTAAATATTTACATGTTTATACAGATTCTGTGTAAATATTTACATCTTTATACAGATTCTGTGTAAATATTTACTTCTTTATGCAGATTCTGTGCACATATTTACATGTTTATTCAGATTCTGTGTAAATATTTACATGTTTGTACAGATTCTGTGTAAATATTTACATGTTTATCCAGATTCTGTGTAAACATTTACAGGTTTTTACAGTTTCTGTGTAAACACTTTCAGGTTTTTTCATATTCTGTGTAAATATTTACAGGTTTACACAGATTCTTTGTAAATATTTACAGGTTTATACAGATTCTCTGTAAATATTTACATGTTTACACACATTCTGTGTAAATATTTACATGTTTATACAGATTCTGTGTAAATATTTACATGTTTATACAGATTCTGTGTAAATATTTACGTGTTCATACAGATTTTGTGTAAATATTTATGTGTTCCTGCAGATTCTGTATAAATATTTACGTGTACATACAAATTCTGTGTAACTATTTACATGTTTATAAAGATTCTGTTTAAATATTTACATGTTTATAGACATTCTGTGTAACTATTTACATGTTTATACAGATGCTGTTTAAATATTTACGTTTATACAGATTCTGTGTACATATTTACATGTTTTTACAGACTGTCTGTAAATATTTACATGTTTATACAGACTTTGTGTAAATATTTACATGTTTATACAGATTCTCTGTAAATATATACATCTTTATACAGCTTCTGTGTAAATATTTACATGTTATACAAATTCTGTGTCAATATTTACCTGTTCGTTCAGATTCTGTGTAAATATTTACATGTTTATACAGATTCTGTGTATATATTTATATGTTTTACAGATTCTTTGTAAATATTTACTTGATTATACAGATTCTGTGTAAATATTTACAAGTTTATACAGGTTCTATGTAAATATTTACATCTTTATACAGATTCTGTGTAAAGATTTACATCTTTATACAGATTCTGTGTAGATATTTACAGGTTTTTACAGATTCTGTGTAAATATTTACAGGTTTTTACAGATTCTGTGTAAATATTTACATGTTTGTACAGATTCTGTGTAAATATTTACAGGTTTACACAGATTCTGTGTAAATATTTACAGGTTTACAGATACTGTTTAAATATTTACACGTTTATACAGATTCTGTGTAAATATTTGCATGTTTACACAGATTCTGTGTAAATATTTGCATGTTTACACAGATTCTGTGTAAATATTTGCATGTTTACACAGATTCTGTGTAAATATTTGCATGTTTACACAGATTCTGTGTAAATATTTACATCTTTATACAGATTCTGTGTAAATATTTACATCTATATACAGATTCTGTGTAAATATTTACATCTTTATACAGATTCTGTGTAAATATTTACATGTTTATACAGATTCTGTGCAAATATTTACATGTTTATACAGATTCTGTGTAAATATTTACATGTTTATACAGATTCTGTGTAAATATTTACAGGTTCATACAGATTCAGTGCAAATATTTACAGGTTTATACAGATTCTGTGTAAATATTTACATGTTTATACAGTTTCTGTGTAAATATTTACATGTCTGTATAGATTCTGTGGAAGTATTTACATGTTTATACCGATTCTGTGATAATATTTACATATTCATACAGATTCTGCGTAAATATTTACATGTTCATTCAACTTCTGTGTAAATATTTACGTGTTTATACAGATTCTGTGTAAATATTTACGTGTTTATACAGATTCTGTGTAAATATTTACATGTTTATACAGATTCTGTGTAAGAAATTACAGGTTTTTACTGATTCTGTGTAAACATTTGCAGGTATTTACAGATTCTCTGTAAATATTTACAGGTTTATACAGATTCTGTGTAAACATTTACAGGTTTCTACATTTTCTGTGTAAACACTTTCAGACTTTTACAGATTCTGTGTAAATATTTACAGGTTTACTAAGATTCTGTGTAAATACTTACAGGTTTATACACTTTCGGTGTAAATATTTATTTGTTTATACCAATTCTCTGTAAATATTTCATGTTTATAGAGATTCTGTGTAACTATTTACATGTTTATACAGATGCTATGTAAATATTTACATATTTATACAGATTCTTTGTAAATATATACATCTTTATACTGACTCTTTGTAAATATTTACATTTTTATACTGATTCTGTGTAAATCTTTACATGTTTATACAGATTGTGCGTAAATATTTACAGGTTTATACAGATTCTGTGTAAATATTTACAGGTTTTTACAGATTCTGTGAAAATATTTACATGTTCATTCAGATTCTGTGTAAATATTTACATGTTTACACATATTCTGCGTAAATATTTACATCTTCATACAGATTCTGTGTAAATGTATACAACTTTATACTGACTCTTTGTAAATATTTACATTTTTATACTGATTCTCTTTAAATCTTTACATGTTTATACAGATTCTGCGTAAATATTTATAGGTTTATACAGGTTCTGTGTAAATATTTACAGGTTTTTACACATTCTGTGTAAATATTTACATGTTTATACAGATTCTGTGAAACATATTTACATGTTTACACAGATTCTTCGTAAATATTTACATGATTATACCGATTCTGTGTAAATATTTACATGTTTATACAGATTCTTTGTAAATATATACATGTTGGTACAGACTCAGTGTAAATATTTACATGTTCATAGAGATTCTGTGTAAATATTTACATGTTCATGCAGATTCTGAGTAAATATTTGCATGTTCATACAGATTCTGTGTAAATATTTACATCTTCACACAGATTCTGTGTAAAAATTTACATGTTCATACGGATTCTGTGTAAATATTTACATGTTCATACACATTCTGCATAAATATTTACATGTTCATACTGATTCTGTGTAAACATTTACATATTCATACAGATTCTCTGTAAACATTTGCAGCTTTCTACAGATTTTGTGTAAACATTTACAGGTTTTTACAGATTCTTTGTAAACATTTACATGTTTATACAGATTCTTTGTAAATATTTACATGTTGATACAGATTCTGTGTAAATATTTACATGTTGATACAGATTCTGTGTAAATATTTACATGTTTATGCAGATTCTGTGTAAATATTTACATGTTTATGCAGATTCTGTGTAAATATTTACATGTTGATACAGATTCTGTGTAAATATTTACATGTTTATACAGATTCTCTGTAAATATTTAAAGGTTTATACAGATTCTATGTAAATATTTACATGTTTATACAGATTCTGTGTAAATATTTACATCTTTATACAGATTCTGTGTAAATATTTACTTCTTTATGCAGATTCTGTGCACATATTTACATGTTTATTCAGATTCTGTGTAAATATTTACATGTTTGTACAGATTCTGTGTAAATATTTACATGTTTATCCAGATTCTGTGTAAACATTTACAGGTTTTTACAGTTTCTGTGTAAACACTTTCAGGTTTTTTCATATTCTGTGTAAATATTTACAGGTTTACACAGATTCTTTGTAAATATTTACAGGTTTATACAGATTCTCTGTAAATATTTACATGTTTACACACATTCTGTGTAAATATTTACATGTTTATACAGATTCTGTGTAAATATTTACGTGTTCATACAGATTTTGTGTAAATATTTATGTGTTCCTGCAGATTCTGTATAAATATTTACGTGTACATACAAATTCTGTGTAACTATTTACATGTTTATAAAGATTCTGTTTAAATATTTACATGTTTATAGACATTCTGTGTAACTATTTACATGTTTATACAGATGCTGTGTAAATATTTACGTTTATACAGATTCTGTGTACATATTTACATGTTTTTACAGACTGCCTGTAAATATTTACATGTTTATACAGACTTTGTGTAAATATTTACAGGTTTTTACAGATTCTGTGAAAATATTTACATGTTCATTCAGATTCTGTGTAAATATTTACATGTTTACACATATTCTGCGTAAATATTTACATCTTCATACAGATTCTGTGTAAATGTATACAACTTTATACTGACTCTTTGTAAATATTTACATTTTTATACTGATTCTCTTTAAATCTTTACATGTTTATACAGATTCTGCGTAAATATTTATAGGTTTATACAGGTTCTGTGTAAATATTTACAGGTTTTTACACATTCTGTGTAAATATTTACATGTTTATACAGATTCTGTGAAACATATTTACATGTTTACACAGATTCTTCGTAAATATTTACATGATTATACCGATTCTGTGTAAATATTTACATGTTTATACAGATTCTTTGTAAATATATACATGTTGGTACAGACTCAGTGTAAATATTTACATGTTCATAGAGATTCTGTGTAAATATTTACATGTTCATGCAGATTCTGAGTAAATATTTGCATGTTCATACAGATTCTGTGTAAATATTTACATCTTCACACAGATTCTGTGTAAAAATTTACATGTTCATACGGATTCTGTGTAAATATTTACATGTTCATACACATTCTGTATAAATATTTACATGTTCATACTGATCCTGTGTAAACATTTACATATTCATACAGATTCTCTGTAAACATTTGCAGGTTTCTACAGATTTTGTGTAAACATTTACAGGTTTTTACAGATTCTTTGTAAACATTTACATGTTTATACACATTCTTTGTAAATATTTACATGTTGATACAGATTCTGTGTAAATATTTACATGTTGATACAGATTCTGTGTAAATATTTACATGTTTATGCAGATTCTGTGTAAATATTTACATGTTTATGCAGATTCTGTGTAAATATTTACATGTTGATACAGATTCTGTGTAAATATTTACATGTTTATACAGATTCTCTGTAAATATTTAAACGTTTATACAGATTCTCTGTAAATATTTACATGTTTATACAGATTCTGTGTAAATATTTACATCTTTATACAGATTCTGTGTAAATATTTACTTCTTTATGCAGATTCTGTGCACATATTTACATGTTTATTCAGATTCTGTGTAAATATTTACATGTTTGTACAGATTCTGTGTAAATATTTACATGTTTATCCAGATTCTGTGTAAACATTTACAGGTTTTTACAGTTTCTGTGTAAACACTTTCAGGTTTTTTCATATTCTGTGTAAATATTTACAGGTTTACACAGATTCTTTGTAAATATTTACAGGTTTATACAGATTCTCTGTAAATATTTACATGTTTATACAGATTCTGTGTAAATATTTACATGTTTATACAGATTCTGTGTAAATATTTACGTGTTCATACAGATTTTGTGTAAATATTTATGTGTTCCTGCAGATTCTGTATAAATATTTACGTGTACATACAAATTCTGTGTAACTATTTACATGTTTATAAAGATTCTGTTTAAATATTTACATGTTTATAGACATTCTGTGTAACTATTTACATGTTTATACAGATGCTGTGTAAATATTTACGTTTATACAGATTCTGTGTACATATTTACATGTTTTTACAGACTGTCTGTAAATATTTACATGTTTATACAGACTTTGTGTAAATATTTACATGTTTATACAGATTCTCTGTAAATATATACATCTTTATACAGCTTCTGTGTAAATATTTACATGTTATACAAATTCTGTGTCAATATTTACCTGTTCGTTCAGATTCTGTGTAAATATTTACATGTTTATACAGATTCTGTGTATATATTTACATGTTTTACAGATTCTTTGTAAATATTTACTTGATTATACAGATTCTGTGTAAATATTTACAAGTTTATACAGGTTCTATGTAAATATTTACATCTTTATACAGATTCTGTGTAAAGATTTACATCTTTATACAGATTCTGTGTAGATATTTACAGGTTTTTACAGATTCTGTGTAAATATTTACAGGTTTTTACAGATTCTGTGTAAATATTTACATGTTTGTACAGATTCTGTGTAAATATTTACAGGTTTACACAGATTCTGTGTAAATATTTACAGGTTTACAGATACTGTTTAAATATTTACACGTTTATACAGATTCTGTGTAAATATTTGCATGTTTACACAGATTCTGTGTAAATATTTGCATGTTTACACAGATTCTGTGTAAATATTTACATCTTTATACAGATTCTGTGTAAATATTTACATCTATATACAGATTCTGTGTAAATATTTACATCTTTATACAGATTCTGTGTAAATATTTACATGTTTATACAGATTCTGTTCAAATATTTACATATTTATACAGATTCTGTGTAAATATTTACATGTTTATACAGATTCTGTGTAAATATTTACAGGTTCATACAGATTCAGTGCAAATATTTACAGGTTTATACAGATTCTGTGTAAATAATTACATGTTTATACAGTTTCTGTGTAAATATTTACATGTCTGTATAGATTCTGTGTAAGTATTTACATGTTTATACCGATTCTGTGATAATATTTACATATTCATACAGATTCTGCGTAAATATTTACATGTTCATTCAACTTCTGTGTAAATATTTACGTGTTTATACAGATTCTGTGTAAATATTTACATGTTTATACAGATTCTGTGTAAATATTTACATGTTTATACAGATTCTGTGTAAGAAATTACAGGTTTTTACAGATTCTGTGTAAACATTTGCAGGTATTTACAGATTCTCTGTAAATATTTACAGGTTTATACAGATTCTGTGTAAACATTTACAGGTTTCTACATTTTCTGTGTAAACACTTTCAGACGTTTACAGATTCTGTGTAAATATTTACAGGTTTACTAAGATTCTGTGTAAATACTTACAGGTTTATACACTTTCGGTGTAAATATTTATTTGTTTATACCAATTCTCTGTAAATATTTCATGTTTATAGAGATTCTGTGTAACTATTTACATGTTTATATAGATGCTATGTAAATATTTACATATTTATACAGATTCTTTGTAAATATATACATCTTTATACTGACTCTTTGTAAATATTTACATTTTTATACTGATTCTGTGTAAATCTTTACATGTTTATACAGATTGTGCGTACATATTTACAGGTTTATACAGATTCTGTGTAAATATTTACAGGTTTTTACAGATTCTGTGAAAATATTTACATGTGCATTCAGATTCTGTGTAAATATTGACATGTTTACACATATTCTGCATAAATATTTCCATCTTCATACAGATTCTGTGTAAATGTATACAACTTTATACTGACTCTTTGTAAATATTTACATTTTTATACTGATTCTCTTTAAATCTTTACATGTTTATACAGATTCTGCGTAAATATTTATAGGTTTATACAGGTTCTGTGTAAATATTTACAGGCTTTTACACATTCTGTGTAAATATTTACATGTTTATACAGATTCTGTGAAACATATTTACATGTTTACACAGATTCTTCGTAAATATTTACATGATTATACCGATTCTGTGTAAATATTTACATGTTTATACAGATTCTTTGTAAATATATACATGTTGGTACAGACTCAGTGTAAATATTTACATGTTCATAGAGATTCTGTGTAAATATTTACATGTTCATGCAGATTCTGAGTAAATATTTGCATGTTCATACAGATTCTGTGTAAATATTTACATCTTCACACAGATTCTGTGTAAAAATTTACATGTTCATACGGATTCTGTGTAAATATTTACATGTTCATACACATTCTGTATAAATATTTACATGTTCATACTGATTCTGTGTAAACATTTACATATTCATACAGATTCTCTGTAAACATTTGCAGGTTTCTACAGATTTTGTGTAAACATTTACAGGTTTTTACAGATTCTTTGTAAACATTTACATGTTTATACAGATTCTTTGTAAATATTTACATGTTGATACAGATTCTGTGTAAATATTTACATGTTGATACAGATTCTGTGAAAATATTTACATGTTTATGCAGATTCTGTGTAAATATTTACATGTTTATGCAGATTCTGTGTAAATATTTACATGTTGATACAGATTCTGTGTAAATATTTACATGTTTATACAGATTCTCTGTAAATATTTAAATGTTTATACAGATTCTATGTAAATATTTACATGTTTATACAGATTCTGTGTAAATATTTACATCTTTATACAGATTCTGTGTAAATATTTACTTCTTTATGCAGATTCTGTGCACATATTTACATGTTTATTCAGATTCTGTGTAAATATTTACATGTTTGTACAGATTCTGTGTAAATATTTACATGTTTATCCAGATTCTGTGTAAACATTTACAGGTTTTTACAGTTTCTGTGTAAACACTTTCAGGTTTTTTCATATTCTGTGTAAATATTTACAGGTTTACACAGATTCTTTGTAAATATTTACAGGTTTATACAGATTCTCTGTAAATATTTACATGTTTACACAGATTCTGTGTAAATATTTACATGTTTATACAGATTCTGTGTAAATATTTACATGTTTATACAGATTCTGTGTAAATATTTACGTGTTCATACAGATTTTGTGTAAATATTTATGTGTTCCTGCAGATTCTGTATAAATATTTACGTGTACATACAAATTCTGTGTAACTATTTACATGTTTATAAAGATTCTGTTTAAATATTTACATGTTTATAGACATTCTGTGTAACTATTTACATGTTTATACAGATGCTGTGTAAATATTTACGTTTATACAGAGTCTGTGTACATATTTACATGTTTTTACAGACTGTCTGTAAATATTTACATGTTTATACAGACTTTGTGTAAATATTTACATGTTTATACAGATTCTCTGTAAATATATACATCTTTATACAGCTTCTGTGTAAATATTTACATGTTATACAAATTCTGTGTCAATATTTACCTGTTCGTTCAGATTCTGTGTAAATATTTACATGTTTATACAGATTCTGTGTATATATTTACATGTTTTACAGATTCTTTGTAAATATTTACTTGATTATACAGATTCTGTGTAAATATTTACAAGTTTATACAGGTTCTATGTAAATATTTACATCTTTATACAGATTCTGTGTAAAGATTTACATCTTTATACAGATTCTGTGTAGATATTTACAGGTTTTTACAGATTCTGTGTAAATATTTACAGGTTTTTACAGATTCTGTGTAAATATTTACATGTTTGTACAGATTCTGTGTAAATATTTACAGGTTTACACAGATTCTGTGTAAATATTTACAGGTTTACAGATACTGTTTAAATATTTACACGTTTATACAGATTCTGTGTAAATATTTGCATGTTTACACAGATTCTGTGTAAATATTTGCATGTTTACACAGATTCTGTGTAAATATTTACATCTTTATACAGATTCTGTGTAAATATTTACATCTATATACAGATTCTGTGTAAATATTTACATCTTTATACAGATTCTGTGTAAATATTTACATGTTTATACAGATTCTGTGCAAATATTTACATATTTATAGAGATTCTGTGTAAATATTTACATGTTTATACAGATTCTGTGTAAATATTTACAGGTTCATACAGATTCAGTGCAAATATTTACAGGTTTATACAGATTCTGTGTAAATATTTACATGTTTATACAGTTTCTGTGTAAATATTTACATGTCTGTATAGATTCTGTGTAAGTATTTACATGTTTATACCGATTCTGTGATAATATTTACATATTCATACAGATTCTGCGTAAATATTTACATGTTCATTCAACTTCTGTGTAAATATTTACGTGTTTATACAGATTCTGTGTAAATATTTACATGTTTATACAGATTCTGTGTAAATATTTACATGTTTATACAGATTCTGTGTAAGAAATTACTGGTTTTTACTGATTCTGTGTAAACATTTGCAGGTATTTACAGATTCTCTGTAAATATTTACAGGTTTATACAGATTCTGTGTAAACATTTACAGGTTTCTACATTTTCTGTGTAAACACTTTCAGACTTTTACAGATTCTGTGTAAATATTTACAGGTTTACTAAGATTCTGTGTAAATACTTACAGGTTTATACACTTTCGGTGTAAATATTTATTTGTTTATACCAATTCTCTGTAAATATTTCATGTTTATAGAGATTCTGTGTAACTATTTACATGTTTATACAGATGCTATGTAAATATTTACATATTTATACAGATTCTTTGTAAATATATACATCTTTATACTGACTCTTTGTAAATATTTACATTTTTATACTGATTCTGTGTAAATCTTTACATGTTTATACAGATTGTGCGTAAATATTTACAGGTTTATACAGATTCTGTGTAAATATTTACAGGTTTTTACAGATTCTGTGAAAATATTTACATGTTCATTCAGATTCTGTGTAAATATTTACATGTTTACACATATTCTGCGTAAATATTTACATCTTCATACAGATTCTGTGTAAATGTATACAACTTTATACTGACTCTTTGTAAATATTTACATTTTTATACTGATTCTCTTTAAATCTTTACATGTTTATACAGATTCTGCGTAAATATTTATAGGTTTATACAGGTTCTGTGTAAATATTTACAGGTTTTTACACATTCTGTGTAAATATTTACATGTTTATACAGATTCTGTGAAACATATTTACATGTTTACACAGATTCTTCGTAAATATTTACATGATTATACCGATTCTGTGTAAATATTTACATGTTTATACAGATTCTTTGTAAATATATACATGTTGGTACAGACTCAGTGTAAATATTTACATGTTCATAGAGATTCTGTGTAAATATTTACATGTTCATGCAGATTCTGAGTAAATATTTGCATGTTCATACAGATTCTGTGTAAATATTTACATCTTCACACAGATTCTGTGTAAAAATTTACATGTTCATACGGATTCTGTGTAAATATTTACATGTTCATACACATTCTGCATAAATATTTACATGTTCATACTGATTCTGTGTAAACATTTACATATTCATACAGATTCTCTGTAAACATTTGCAGGTTTCTACAGATTTTGTGTAAACATTTACAGGTTTTTACAGATTCTTTGTAAACATTTACATGTTTATACAGATTCTTTGTAAATATTTACATGTTGATACAGATTCTGTGTAAATATTTACATGTTGATACAGATTCTGTGTAAATATTTACATGTTTATGCAGATTCTGTGTAAATATTTACATGTTTATGCAGATTCTGTGTAAATATTTACATGTTGATACAGATTCTGTGTAAATATTTACATGTTTATACAGATTCTCTGTAAATATTTAAATGTTTATACAGATTCTATGTAAATATTTACATGTTTATACAGATTCTGTGTAAATATTTACATCTTTATACAGATTCTGTGTAAATATTTACTTCTTTATGCAGATTCTGTGCACATATTTACATGTTTATTCAGATTCTGTGTAAATATTTACATGTTTGTACAGATTCTGTGTAAATATTTACATGTTTATCCAGATTCTGTGTAAACATTTACAGGTTTTTACAGTTTCTGTGTAAACACTTTCAGGTTTTTTCATATTCTGTGTAAATATTTACAGGTTTACACAGATTCTTTGTAAATATTTACAGGTTTATACAGATTCTCTGTAAATATTTACATGTTTACACACATTCTGTGTAAATATTTACATGTTTATACAGATTCTGTGTAAATATTTACATGTTTATACAGATTCTGTGTAAATATTTACGTGTTCATACAGATTTTGTGTAAATATTTATGTGTTCCTGCAGATTCTGTATAAATATTTACGTGTACATACAAATTCTGTGTAACTATTTACATGTTTATAAAGATTCTGTTTAAATATTTACATGTTTATAGACATTCTGTGTAACTATTTACATGTTTATACAGATGCTGTTTAAATATTTACGTTTATACAGATTCTGTGTACATATTTACATGTTTTTACAGACTGTCTGTAAATATTTACATGTTTATACAGACTTTGTGTAAATATTTACATGTTTATACAGATTCTCTGTAAATATATACATCTTTATACAGCTTCTGTGTAAATATTTACATGTTATACAAATTCTGTGTCAATATTTACCTGTTCGTTCAGATTCTGTGTAAATATTTACATGTTTATACAGATTCTGTGTATATATTTATATGTTTTACAGATTCTTTGTAAATATTTACTTGATTATACAGATTCTGTGTAAATATTTACAAGTTTATACAGGTTCTATGTAAATATTTACATCTTTATACAGATTCTGTGTAAAGATTTACATCTTTATACAGATTCTGTGTAGATATTTACAGGTTTTTACAGATTCTGTGTAAATATTTACAGGTTTTTACAGATTCTGTGTAAATATTTACATGTTTGTACAGATTCTGTGTAAATATTTACAGGTTTACACAGATTCTGTGTAAATATTTACAGGTTTACAGATACTGTTTAAATATTTACACGTTTATACAGATTCTGTGTAAATATTTGCATGTTTACACAGATTCTGTGTAAATATTTGCATGTTTACACAGATTCTGTGTAAATATTTGCATGTTTACACAGATTCTGTGTAAATATTTGCATGTTTACACAGATTCTGTGTAAATATTTACATCTTTATACAGATTCTGTGTAAATATTTACATCTATATACAGATTCTGTGTAAATATTTACATCTTTATACAGATTCTGTGTAAATATTTACATGTTTATACAGATTCTGTGCAAATATTTACATGTTTATACAGATTCTGTGTAAATATTTACATGTTTATACAGATTCTGTGTAAATATTTACAGGTTCATACAGATTCAGTGCAAATATTTACAGGTTTATACAGATTCTGTGTAAATATTTACATGTTTATACAGTTTCTGTGTAAATATTTACATGTCTGTATAGATTCTGTGGAAGTATTTACATGTTTATACCGATTCTGTGATAATATTTACATATTCATACAGATTCTGCGTAAATATTTACATGTTCATTCAACTTCTGTGTAAATATTTACGTGTTTATACAGATTCTGTGTAAATATTTACGTGTTTATACAGATTCTGTGTAAATATTTACATGTTTATACAGATTCTGTGTAAGAAATTACAGGTTTTTACTGATTCTGTGTAAACATTTGCAGGTATTTACAGATTCTCTGTAAATATTTACAGGTTTATACAGATTCTGTGTAAACATTTACAGGTTTCTACATTTTCTGTGTAAACACTTTCAGACTTTTACAGATTCTGTGTAAATATTTACAGGTTTACTAAGATTCTGTGTAAATACTTACAGGTTTATACACTTTCGGTGTAAATATTTATTTGTTTATACCAATTCTCTGTAAATATTTCATGTTTATAGAGATTCTGTGTAACTATTTACATGTTTATACAGATGCTATGTAAATATTTACATATTTATACAGATTCTTTGTAAATATATACATCTTTATACTGACTCTTTGTAAATATTTACATTTTTATACTGATTCTGTGTAAATCTTTACATGTTTATACAGATTGTGCGTAAATATTTACAGGTTTATACAGATTCTGTGTAAATATTTACAGGTTTTTACAGATTCTGTGAAAATATTTACATGTTCATTCAGATTCTGTGTAAATATTTACATGTTTACACATATTCTGCGTAAATATTTACATCTTCATACAGATTCTGTGTAAATGTATACAACTTTATACTGACTCTTTGTAAATATTTACATTTTTATACTGATTCTCTTTAAATCTTTACATGTTTATACAGATTCTGCGTAAATATTTATAGGTTTATACAGGTTCTGTGTAAATATTTACAGGTTTTTACACATTCTGTGTAAATATTTACATGTTTATACAGATTCTGTGAAACATATTTACATGTTTACACAGATTCTTCGTAAATATATACATGATTATACCGATTCTGTGTAAATATTTACATGTTTATACAGATTCTTTGTAAATATATACATGTTGGTACAGACTCAGTGTAAATATTTACATGTTCATAGAGATTCTGTGTAAATATTTACATGTTCATGCAGATTCTGAGTAAATATTTGCATGTTCATACAGATTCTGTGTAAATATTTACATCTTCACACAGATTCTGTGTAAAAATTTACATGTTCATACGGATTCTGTGTAAATATTTACATGTTCATACACATTCTGCATAAATATTTACATGTTCATACTGATTCTGTGTAAACATTTACATATTCATACAGATTCTCTGTAAACATTTGCAGGTTTCTACAGATTTTGTGTAAACATTTACAGGTTTTTACAGATTCTTTGTAAACATTTACATGTTTATACAGATTCTTTGTAAATATTTACATGTTGATACAGATTCTGTGTAAATATTTACATGTTGATACAGATTCTGTGTAAATATTTACATGTTTATGCAGATTCTGTGTAAATATTTACATGTTTATGCAGATTCTGTGTAAATATTTACATGTTGATACAGATTCTGTGTAAATATTTACATGTTTATACAGATTCTCTGTAAATATTTAAATGTTTATACAGATTCTATGTAAATATTTACATGTTTATACAGATTCTGTGTAAATATTTACATCTTTATACAGATTCTGTGTAAATATTTACTTCTTTATGCAGATTCTGTGCACATATTTACATGTTTATTCAGATTCTGTGTAAATATTTACATGTTTGTACAGATTCTGTGTAAATATTTACATGTTTATCCAGATTCTGTGTAAACATTTACAGGTTTTTACAGTTTCTGTGTAAACACTTTCAGGTTTTTTCATATTCTGTGTAAATATTTACAGGTTTACACAGATTCTTTGTAAATATTTACAGGTTTATACAGATTCTCTGTAAATATTTACATGTTTACACACATTCTGTGTAAATATTTACATGTTTATACAGATTCTGTGTAAATATTTACATGTTTATACAGATTCTGTGTAAATATTTACGTGTTCATACAGATTTTGTGTAAATATTTATGTGTTCCTGCAGATTCTGTATAAATATTTACGTGTACATACAAATTCTGTGTAACTATTTACATGTTTATAAAGATTCTGTTTAAATATTTACATGTTTATAGACATTCTGTGTAACTATTTACATGTTTATACAGATGCTGTGTAAATATTTACGTTTATACAGATTCTGTGTACATATTTACATGTTTTTACAGACTGTCTGTAAATATTTACATGTTTATACAGACTTTGTGTAAATATTTACATGTTTACACAGATTCTCTCTAAATATATACATCTTTATACAGCTTCTGTGTAAATATTTACATGTTATACAAATTCTGTGTCAATATTTACCTGTTCGTTCAGATTCTGTGTAAATATTTACATGTTTATACAGATTCTGTGTATATATTTATATGTTTTACAGATTCTTTGTAAATATTTACTTGATTATACAGATTCTGTGTAAATATTTACAAGTTTATACAGGTTCTATGTAAATATTTACATCTTTATACAGATTCTGTGTAAAGATTTACATCTTTATACAGATTCTGTGTAGATATTTACAGGTTTTTACAGATTCTGTGTAAATATTTACAGGTTTTTACAGATTCTGTGTAAATATTTACATGTTTGTACAGATTCTGTGTAAATATTTACAGGTTTACACAGATTCTGTGTAAATATTTACAGGTTTACAGATACTGTTTAAATATTTACACGTTTATACAGATTCTGTGTAAATATTTGCATGTTTACACAGATTCTGTGTAAATATTTGCATGTTTACACAGATTCTGTGTAAATATTTGCATGTTTACACAGATTCTGTGTAAATATTTGCATGTTTACACAGATTCTGTGTAAATATTTGCATCTTTATACAGATTCTGTGTAAATATTTACATCTATATACAGATTCTGTGTAAATATTTACATCTTTATACAGATTCTGTGTAAATATTTACATGTTTATACAGATTCTGTGCAAATATTTACATTTTTATACAGATTCTGTGTAAATATTTACATGTTTATACAGATTCTGTGTAAATATTTACAGGTTCATACAGATTCAGTGCAAATATTTACAGGTTTATACAGATTCTGTGTAAATATTTACATGTTTATACAGTTTCTGTGTAAATATTTACATGTCTGTATAGATTCTGTGGAAGTATTTACATGTTTATACCGATTCTGTGATAATATTTACATATTCATACAGATTCTGCGTAAATATTTACATGTTCATTCAACTTCTGTGTAAATATTTACGTGTTTATACAGATTCTGTGTAAATATTTACGTGTTTATAGAGATTCTGTGTAAATATTTACATGTTTATACAGATTCTGTGTAAGAAATTACAGGTTTTTACTGATTCTGTGTAAACATTTGCAGGTATTTACAGATTCTCTGTAAATATTTACAGGTTTATACACTTTCGGTGTAAATATTTATTTGTTTATACCAATTCTCTGTAAATATTTCATGTTTATAGAGATTCTGTGTAACTATTTACATGTTTATACAGATGCTATGTAAATATTTACATATTTATACAGATTCTTTGTAAATATATACATCTTTATACTGACTCTTTGTAAATATTTACATTTTTATACTGATTCTGTGTAAATCTTTACATGTTTATACAGATTGTGTGTAAATATTTACAGGTTTATACAGATTCTGTGTAAATATTTACAGGTTTTTACAGATTCTGTGAAAATATTTACATGTTCATTCAGATTCTGTGTAAATATTTACATGTTTACACATATTCTGCGTAAATATTTACATCTTCATACAGATTCTGTGTAAATGTATACAACTTTATACTGACTCTTTGTAAATATTTACATTTTTATACTGATTCTCTTTAAATCTTTACATGTTTATACAGATTCTGCGTAAATATTTATAGGTTTATACAGGTTCTGTGTAAATATTTACAGGTTTTTACACATTCTGTGTAAATATTTACATGTTTATACAGATTCTGTGAAACATATTTACATGTTTACACAGATTCTTCGTAAATATTTACATGATTATACCGATTCTGTGTAAATATTTACATGTTTATACAGATTCTTTGTAAATATATACATGTTGGTACAGACTCAGTGTAAATATTTACATGTTCATAGAGATTCTGTGTAAATATTTACATGTTCATGCAGATTCTGAGTAAATATTTGCATGTTCATACAGATTCTGTGTAAATATTTACATCTTCACACAGATTCTGTGTAAAAATTTACATGTTCATACGGATTCTGTGTAAATATTTACATGTTCATACACATTCTGCATAAATATTTACATGTTCATACTGATTCTGTGTAAACATTTACATATTCATACAGATTCTCTGTAAACATTTGCAGGTTTCTACAGATTTTGTGTAAACATTTACAGGTTTTTACAGATTCTTTGTAAACATTTACATGTTTATACAGATTCTTTGTAAATATTTACATGTTGATACAGATTCTGTGTAAATATTTACATGTTGATACAGATTCTGTGTAAATATTTACATGTTTATGCAGATTCTGTGTAAATATTTACATGTTTATGCAGATTCTGTGTAAATATTTACATGTTGATACAGATTCTGTGTAAATATTTACATGTTTATACAGATTCTCTGTAAATATTTAAATGTTTATACAGATTCTATGTAAATATTTACATGTTTATACAGATTCTGTGTAAATATTTACATCTTTATACAGATTCTGTGTAAATATTTACTTCTTTATGCAGATTCTGTGCACATATTTACATGTTTATTCAGATTCTGTGTAAATATTTACATGTTTGTACAGATTCTGTGTAAATATTTACATGTTTATCCAGATTCTGTGTAAACATTTACAGGTTTTTACAGTTTCTGTGTAAACACTTTCAGGTTTTTTCATATTCTGTGTAAATATTCACAGGTTTACACAGATTCTTTGTAAATATTTACAGGTTTATACAGATTCTCTGTAAATATTTACATGTTTACACACATTCTGTGTAAATATTTACATGTTTATACAGATTCTGTGTAAATATTTACATGTTTATACAGATTCTGTGTAAATATTTACGTGTTCATACAGATTTTGTGTAAATATTTATGTGTTCCTGCAGATTCTGTATAAATATTTACGTGTACATACAAATTCTGTGTAACTATTTACATGTTTATAAAGATTCTGTTTAAATATTTACATGTTTATAGACATTTTGTGTAACTATTTACATGTTTATACAGATGCTGTGTAAATATTTACGTTTATACAGATTCTGTTTACATATTTACATGTTTTTACAGACTGTCTGTAAATATTTACATGTTTATACAGACTTTGTGTAAATATTTACATGTTTATACAGATTCTCTGTAAATATATACATCTTTATACAGCTTCTGTGTAAATATTTACATGTTATACAAATTCTGTGTCAATATTTACCTGTTCGTTCAGATTCTGTGTAAATATTTACATGTTTATACAGATTCTGTGTATATATTTATATGTTTTACAGATTCTTTGTAAATGTTTACTTGATTATACAGATTCTGTGTAAATATTTACAAGTTTATACAGGTTCTATGTAAATATTTACATCTTTATACAGATTCTGTGTAAAGATTTACATCTTTATACAGATTCTGTGTAGATATTTACAGGTTTTTACAGATTCTGTGTAAATATTTACAGGTTTTTACAGATTCTGTGTAAATATTTACATGTTTGTACAGATTCTGTGTAAATATTTACAGGTTTACACAGATTCTGTGTAAATATTTACAGGTTTACAGATACTGTTTAAATATTTACACGTTTATACAGATTCTGTGTAAATATTTGCATGTTTACACAGATTCTGTGTAAATATTTGCATGTTTACACAGATTCTGTGTAAATATTTGCATGTTTACACAGATTCTGTGTAAATATTTGCATGTTTACACAGATTCTGTGTAAATATTTGCATGTTTACACAGATTCTGTGTAAATATTTGCATCTTTATACAGATTCTGTGTAAATATTTACATCTATATACAGATTCTGTGTAAATATTTACATCTTTATACAGATTCTGTGTAAATATTTACATGTTTATACAGATTCTGTGCAAATATTTACATGTTTATACAGATTCTGTGTAAATATTTACATGTTTATACAGATTCTGTGTAAATATTTACAGGTTCATACAGATTCAGTGCAAATATTTACAGGTTTATACAGATTCTGTGTAAATATTTACATGTTTATACAGTTTCTGTGTAAATATTTACATGTCTGTATAGATTCTGTGGAAGTATTTACATGTTTATACCGATTCTGTGATAATATTTACATATTCATACAGATTCTGCGTAAATATTTACATGTTCATTCAACTTCTGTGTAAATATTTACGTGTTTATACAGATTCTGTGTAAATATTTACGTGTTTATACAGATTCTGTGTAAATATTTACATGTTTATACAGATTCTGTGTAAGAAATTACAGGTTTTTACTGATTCTGTGTAAACATTTGCAGGTATTTACAGATTCTCTGTAAATATTTACAGGTTTATACAGATTCTGTGTAAATATTTACATGTTCATCCAGATTCTGTGTAAACATTTACAGGTTTCTACATTTTCTGTGTAAACACTTTCAGACGTTTACAGATTCTGTGTAAATATTTACAGGTTTACTAAGATTCTGTGTAAATACTTACAGGTTTATACACTTTCGGTGTAAATATTTATTTGTTTATACCAATTCTCTGTAAATATTTCATGTTTATAGAGATTCTGTGTAACTATTTACATGTTTATACAGATGCTATGTAAATATTTACATATTTATACAGATTCTTTGTAAATATATACATCTTTATACTGACTCTTTGTAAATATTTACATTTTTATACTGATTCTGTGTAAATCTTTACATGTTTATACAGATTGTGCGTAAATATTTACAGGTTTATACAGATTCTGTGTAAATATTTACAGGTTTTTACAGATTCTGTGAAAATATTTACATGTTCATTCAGATTCTGTGTAAATATTTACATGTTTACACATATTCTGCGTAAATATTTACATCTTCATACAGATTCTGTGTAAATGTATACAACTTTATACTGACTCTTTGTAAATATTTACATTTTTATACTGATTCTCTTTAAATCTTTACATGTTTATACAGATTCTGCGTAAATATTTATAGGTTTATACAGGTTCTGTGTAAATATTTACAGGTTTTTACACATTCTGTGTAAATATTTACATGTTTATACAGATTCTGTGAAACATATTTACATGTTTACACAGATTCTTCGTAAATATTTACATGATTATACCGATTCTGTGTAAATATTTACATGTTTATACAGATTCTTTGTAAATATATACATGTTGGTACAGACTCAGTGTAAATATTTACATGTTCATAGAGATTCTGTGTAAATATTTACATGTTCATGCAGATTCTGAGTAAATATTTGCATGTTCATACAGATTCTGTGTAAATATTTACATCTTCACACAGATTCTGTGTAAAAATTTACATGTTCATACGGATTCTGTGTAAATATTTACATGTTCATACACATTCTGCATAAATATTTACATGTTCATACTGATTCTGTGTAAACATTTACATATTCATACAGATTCTCTGTAAACATTTGCAGGTTTCTACAGATTTTGTGTAAACATTTACAGGTTTTTACAGATTCTTTGTAAACATTTACATGTTTATACAGATTCTTTGTAAATATTTACATGTTGATACAGATTCTGTGTAAATATTTACATGTTGATACAGATTCTGTGTAAATATTTACATGTTTATGCAGATTCTGTGTAAATATTTACATGTTGATACAGATTCTGTGTAAATATTTACATGTTTATACAGATTCTCTGTAAATATTTAAATGTTTATACAGATTCTATGTAAATATTTACATGTTTATACAGATTCTGTGTAAATATTTACATCTTTATACAGATTCTGTGTAAATATTTACTTCTTTATGCAGATTCTGTGCACATATTTACATGTTTATTCAGATTCTGTGTAAATATTTACATGTTTGTACAGATTCTGTGTAAATATTTACATGTTTATCCAGATTCTGTGTAAACATTTACAGGTTTTTACAGTTTCTGTGTAAACACTTTCAGGTTTTTTCATATTCTGTGTAAATATTTACAGGTTTACACAGATTCTTTGTAAATATTTACAGGTTTATACAGATTCTCTGTAAATATTTACATGTTTACACACATTCTGTGTAAATATTTACATGTTTATACAGATTCTGTGTAAATATTTACATGTTTATACAGATTCTGTGTAAATATTTACGTGTTCATACAGATTTTGTGTAAATATTTATGTGTTCCTGCAGATTCTGTATAAATATTTACGTGTACATACAAATTCTGTGTAACTATTTACATGTTTATGAAGATTCTGTTTAAATATTTACATGTTTATAGACATTCTGTGTAACTATTTACATGTTTATACAGATGCTGTGTAAATATTTACGTTTATACAGATTCTGTGTACATATTTACATGTTTTTACAGACTGTCTGTAAATATTTACATGTTTATACAGACTTTGTGTAAATATTTACATGTTTATACAGATTCTCTGTAAATATATACATCTTTATACAGCTTCTGTGTAAATATTTACATGTTATACAAATTCTGTGTCAATATTTACCTGTTCGTTCAGATTCTGTGTAAATATTTACATGTTTATACAGATTCTGTGTATATATTTACATGTTTTACAGATTCTTTGTAAATATTTACTTGATTATACAGATTCTGTGTAAATATTTACAAGTTTACACAGGTTCTATGTAAATATTTACATCTTTATACAGATTCTGTGTAGATATTTACAGGTTTTTACAGATTCTGTGTAAATATTTACAGGTTTTTACAGATTCTGTGTAAATATTTACATGTTTGTACAGATTCTGTGTAAATATTTACAGGTTTACACAGATTCTGTGTAAATATTTACAGGTTTACAGATACTGTTTAAATATTTACACGTTTATACAGATTCTGTGTAAATATTTGCATGTTTACACAGATTCTGTGTAAATATTTGCATGTTTACACAGATTCTATGTAAATATTTACATCTTTATACAGATTCTGTGTAAATATTTACATCTATATACAGATTCTGTGTAAATATTTACATCTTTATACAGATTCTGTGTAAATATTTACATGTTTATACAGATTCTGTGCAAATATTTACATATTTATACAGATTCTGTGTAAATATTTACATGTTTATACAGATTCTGTGTAAATATTTACAGGTTCATACAGATTCAGTGCAAATATTTACAGGTTTATACAGATTCTGTGTAAATATTTACATGTTTATACAGTTTCTGTGTAAATATTTACATGTCTGTATAGATTCTGTGGAAGTATTTACATGTTTATACCGATTCTGTGATAATATTTACATATTCATACAGATTCTGCGTAAATATTTACATGTTCATTCAACTTCTGTGTAAATATTTACGTGTTTATACAGATTCTGTGTAAATATTTACATGTTTATACAGATTCTGTGTAAATATTTACATGTTTATACAGATTCTGTGTAAGAAATTACAGGTTTTTACTGATTCTGTGTAAACATTTGCAGGTATTTACAGATTCTCTGTAAATATTTACAGGTTTATACAGATTCTGTGTAAATATTTACATGTTCATCCAGATTCTGTGTAAACATTTACAGGTTTCTACATTTTCTGTGTAAACACTTTCAGACGTTTACAGATTCTGTGTAAATATTTACAGGTTTACTAAGATTCTGTGTAAATACTTACAGGTTTATACACTTTCGGTGTAAATATTTATTTGTTTCTACCAATTCTCTGTAAATATTTCATGTTTATAGAGATTCTGTGTAAGTATTTACATGTTTATACAGATGCTATGTAAATATTTACATATTTATACAGATTCTTTGTAAATATATACATCTTTATACTGACTCTTTGTAAATATTTACATTTTTATACTGATTCTGTGTAAATCTTTACATGTTTATACAGATTGTGCGTAAATATTTACAGGTTTATACAGATTCTGTGTAAATATTTACAGGTTTTTACAGATTCTGTGAAAATATTTACATGTTCATTCAGATTCTGTGTAAATATTTACATGTTTACACATATTCTGCGTAAATATTTACATCTTCATACAGATTCTGTGTAAATGTATACAACTTTATACTGACTCTTTGTAAATATTTACATTTTTATACTGATTCTCTTTAAATCTTTACATGTTTATACAGATTCTGCGTAAATATTTATAGGTTTATACAGGTTCTGTGTAAATATTTACAGGTTTTAACACATTCTGTGTAAATATTTACATGTTTATACAGATTCTGTGAAATATATTTACATGTTTACACAGATTCTTCGTAAATATTTACATGATTATACCGATTCTGTGTAAATATTTACATGTTTATACAGATTCTTTGTAAATATATACATGTTGGTACAGACTCAGTGTAAATATTTACATGTTCATAGAGATTCTGTGTAAATATTTACATGTTCATGCAGATTCTGAGTAAATATTTGCATGTTCATACAGATTCTGTGTAAATATTTACATCTTCACACAGATTCTGTGTAAAAATTTACATGTTCATACGGATTCTGTGTAAATATTTACATGTTCATACACATTCTGCATAAATATTTACATGTTCATACTGATTCTGTGTAAACATTTACATATTCATACAGATTCTCTGTAAACATTTACATATTCATACAGATTCTCTGTAAACATTTGCAGGTTTCTACAGATTTTGTGTAAACATTTACAGGTTTTTACAGATTCTTTGTAAACATTTACATGTTTATACAGATTCTTTGTAAATATTTACATGTTGATACAGATTCTGTGTAAATATTTACATGTTGATACAGATTCTGTGTAAATATTTACATGTTTATGCAGATTCTGTGTAAATATTTACATGTTTATGCAGATTCTGTGTAAATATTTACATGTTGATACAGATTCTGTGTAAATATTTACATGTTTATACAGATTCTCTGTAAATATTTAAATGTTTATACAGATTCTATGTAAATATTTACATGTTTATACAGATTGTGTGTAAATATTTACATCTTTATACAGATTCTGTGTAAATATTTACTTCTTTATGCAGATTCTGTGCACATATTTACATGTTTATTCAGATTCTGTGTAAATATTTACATGTTTGTACAGATTCTGTGTAAATATTTACATGTTTATCCAGATTCTGTGTAAACATTTACAGGTTTTTACAGTTTCTGTGTAAACACTTTCAGGTTTTTTCATATTCTGTGTAAATATTTACAGGTTTACACAGATTCTTTGTAAATATTTACAGGTTTATACAGATTCTCTGTAAATATTTACATGTTTACACACATTCTGTGTAAATATTTACATGTTTATACAGATTCTGTGTAAATATTTACATGTTTATACAGATTCTGTGTAAATATTTACGTGTTCATACAGATTTTGTGTAAATATTTATGTGTTCCTGCAGATTCTGTATAAATATTTACGTGTACATACAAATTCTGTGTAACTATTTACATGTTTATAAAGATTCTGTTTAAATATTTACATGTTTATAGACATTCTGTGTAACTATTTACATGTTTATACAGATGCTGTGTAAATATTTACGTTTATACAGATTCTGTGTACATATTTACATGTTTTTACAGACTGTCTGTAAATATTTACATGTTTATACAGACTTTGTGTAAATATTTACATGTTTATACAGATTCTCTGTAAATATATACATCTTTATACAGCTTCTGTGTAAATATTTACATGTTATACAAATTCTGTGTCAATATTTACCTGTTCGTTCAGATTCTGTGTAAATATTTACATGTTTATACAGATTCTGTGTATATATTTACATGTTTTACAGATTCTTTGTAAATATTTACTTGATTATACAGATTCTGTGTAAATATTTACAAGTTTACACAGGTTCTATGTAAATATTTACATCTTTATACAGATTCTGTGTAGATATTTACAGGTTTTTACAGATTCTGTGTAAATATTTACAGGTTTTTACAGATTCTGTGTAAATATTTACATGTTTGTACAGATTCTGTGTAAATATTTACAGGTTTACACAGATTCTGTGTAAATATTTACAGGTTTACAGATACTGTTTAAATATTTACACGTTTATACAGATTCTGTGTAAATATTTGCATGTTTACACAGATTCTGTGTAAATATTTGCATGTTTACACAGATTCTATGTAAATATTTACATCTTTATACAGATTCTGTGTAAATATTTACATCTATATACAGATTCTGTGTAAATATTTACATCTTTATACAGATTCTGTGTAAATATTTACATGTTTATACAGATTCTGTGCAAATATTTACATATTTATACAGATTCTGTGTAAATATTTACATGTTTATACAGATTCTGTGTAAATATTTACAGGTTCATACAGATTCAGTGCAAATATTTACAGGTTTATACAGATTCTGTGTAAATATTTACATGTTTATACAGTTTCTGTGTAAATACTTACATGTCTGTATAGATTCTGTGTAAGTATTTACATGTTTATACCGATTCTGTGATAATATTTACATATTCATACAGATTCTGCGTAAATATTTACATGTTCATTCAACTTCTGTGTAAATATTTACGTGTTTATACAGATTCTGTGTAAATATTTACATGTTTATACAGATTCTGTGTAAATATTTACATGTTTATACAGATTCTGTGTAAGAAATTACAGGTTTTTACTGATTCTGTGTAAACATTTGCAGGTATTTACAGATTCTCTGTAAATATTTACAGGTTTATACAGATTCTGTGTAAATATTTACATGTTCATCCAGATTCTGTGTAAACATTTACAGGTTTCTACATTTTCTGTGTAAACACTTTCAGACGTTTACAGATTCTGTGTAAATATTTACAGGTTTACTAAGATTCTGTGTAAATACTTACAGGTTTATACACTTTCGGTGTAAATATTTATTTGTTTATACCAATTCTCTGTAAATATTTCATGTTTATAGAGATTCTGTGTAACTATTTACATGTTTATACAGATGCTATGTAAATATTTACATATTTATACAGATTCTTTGTAAATATATACATCTTTATACTGACTCTTTGTAAATATTTACATTTTTATACTGATTCTGTGTAAATCTTTACATGTTTATACAGATTGTGCGTACATATTTACAGGTTTATACAGATTCTGTGTAAATATTTACAGGTTTTTACAGATTCTGTGAAAATGTTTACATGTTCATTCAGATTCTGTGTAAATATTTACATGTTTACACATATTCTGCGTAAATATTTACATCTTCATACAGATTCTGTGTAAATGTATACAACTTTATACTGACTCTTTGTAAATATTTACATTTTTATACTGATTCTCTTTAAATCTTTACATGTTTATACAGATTCTGCGTAAATATTTATAGGTTTATACAGGTTCTGTGTAAATATTTACAGGTTTTTACACATTCTGTGTAAATATTTACATGTTTATACAGATTCTGTGAAACATATTTACATGTTTACACAGATTCTTCGTAAATATTTACATGATTATACCGATTCTGTGTAAATATTTACATGTTTATACAGATTCTTTGTAAATATATACATGTTGGTACAGACTCAGTGTAAATATTTACATGTTCATAGAGATTCTGTGTAAATATTTACATGTTCATGCAGATTCTGAGTAAATATTTGCATGTTCATACAGATTCTGTGTAAATATTTACATCTTCACACAGATTCTGTGTAAAAATTTACATGTTCATACGGATTCTGTGTAAATATTTACATGTTCATACACATTCTGTATAAATATTTACATGTTCATACTGATTCTGTGTAAACATTTACATATTCATACAGATTCTCTGTAAACATTTGCAGGTTTCTACAGATTTTGTGTAAACATTTACAGGTTTTTACAGATTCTTTGTAAACATTTACATGTTTATACAGATTCTTTGTAAATATTTACATGTTGATACAGATTCTGTGTAAATATTTACATGTTGATACAGATTCTGTGTAAATATTTACATGTTTATGCAGATTCTGTGTAAATATTTACATGTTTATGCAGATTCTGTGTAAATATTTACATGTTGATACAGATTCTGTGTAAATATTTACATGTTTATACAGATTCTCTGTAAATATTGAAATGTTTATACAGATTCTATGTAAATATTTACATGTTTATACAGATTCTGTGTAAATATTTACATCTTTATACAGATTCTGTGTAAATATTTACTTCTTTATGCAGATTCTGTGCACATATTTACATGTTTATTCAGATTCTGTGTAAATATTTACATGTTTGTACAGATTCTGTGTAAATAATTACATGTTTATCCAGATTCTGTGTAAACATTTACAGGTTTTTACAGTTTCTGTGTAAACACTTTCAGGTTTTTTCATATTCTGTGTAAATATTTACAGGTTTACACAGATTCTTTGTAAATATTTACAGGTTTATACAGATTCTCTGTAAATATTTACATGTTTACACAGATTCTGTGTAAATATTTACATGTTTATACAGATTCTGTGTAAATATTTACATGTTTATACAGATTCTGTGTAAATATTTACGTGTTCATACAGATTTTGTGTAAATATTTATGTGTTCCTGCAGATTCTGTATAAATATTTACGTGTACATACAAATTCTGTGTAACTATTTACATGTTTATAAAGATTCTGTTTAAATATTTACATGTTTATAGACATTCTGTGTAACTATTTACATGTTTTTACAGATGCTGTGTAAATATTTACGTTTATACAGATTCTGTGTACATATTTACATGTTTTTACAGACTGCCTGTAAATATTTACATGTTTATACAGACTTTGTGTAAATATTTACATGTTTATACAGATTCTCTGTAAATATATACATCTTTATACAGCTTCTGTGTAAATATTTACATGTTATACAAATTCTGTGTCAATATTTACCTGTTCGTTCAGATTCTGTGTAAATATTTACATGTTTATACAGATTCTGTGTATATATTTACATATTTTAAAGATTCTTTGTAAATATTTACTTGATTATACAGATTCTGTGTAAATATTTACAAGTTTATACAGGTTCTACGTAAATATTTACATCTTTATACAGATTCTGTGTAAAGATTTACATCTTTATACAGATTCTGTGTAGATATTTACAGGTTTTTACAGATTCTGTGTAAATATTTACAGGTTTTTACAGATTCTGTGTAAATATTTACATGTTTGTACAGATTCTGTGTAAATATTTACAGGTTTACACAGATTCTGTGTAAATATTTACAGGTTTACAGATACTGTTTATATATTTACACGTTTATACAGATTCTGTGTAAATATTTGCATGTTTACACAGATTCTGTGTAAATATTTGCATGTTTACACAGATTCTGTGTAAATATTTACATCTTTATACAGATTCTGTGTAAATATTTACATCTATATACAGATTCTGTGTAAATATTTACATCTTTATACAGATTCTGTGTAAATATTTACATGTTTATACAGATTCTGTGCAAATATTTACATATTTATACAGATTCTGTGTAAATATTTACATGTTTATACAGATTCTGTGTAAATATTTACAGGTTCATACAGATTCAGTGCAAATATTTACAGGTTTATACAGATTCTGTGTAAATATTTACATGTTTATACAGTTTCTGTGTAAATACTTACATGTCTGTATAGATTCTGTGTAAGTATTTACATGTTTATACCGATTCTGTGATAATATTTACATATTCATACAGATTCTGCGTAAATATTTACATGTTCATTCAACTTCTGTGTAAATATTTACGTGTTTATACAGATTCTGTGTAAATATTTACATGTTTATACAGATTCTGTGTAAATATTTACATGTCTATACAGATTCTGTGTAAGAAATTACAGGTTTTTACTGATTCTGTGTAAACATTTGCAGGTATTTACAGATTCTCTGTAAATATTTACAGGTTTATACAGATTCTGTGTAAATATTTACATGTTCATCCAGATTCTGTGTAAACATTTACAGGTTTCTACATTTTCTGTGTAAACACTTTCAGACGTTTACAGATTCTGTGTAAATATTTACAGGTTTACTAAGATTCTGTGTAAATACTTACAGGTTTATACACTTTCGGTGTAAATATTTATTTGTTTATACCAATTCTCTGTAAATATTTCATGTTTATAGAGATTCTGTGTAACTATTTACATGTTTATACAGATGCTATGTAAATATTTACATATTTATACAGATTCTTTGTAAATATATACATCTTTATACTGACTCTTTGTAAATATTTACATTTTTATACTGATTCTGTGTAAATCTTTACATGTTTATACAGATTGTGCGTACATATTTACAGGTTTATACAGATTCTGTGTAAATATTTACAGGTTTTTACAGATTCTGTGAAAATGTTTACATGTTCATTCAGATTCTGTGTAAATATTTACATGTTTACACATATTCTGCGTAAATATTTACATCTTCATACAGATTCTGTGTAAATGTATACAACTTTATACTGACTCTTTGTAAATATTTACATTTTTATACTGATTCTCTTTAAATCTTTACATGTTTATACAGATTCTGCGTAAATATTTATAGGTTTATACAGGTTCTGTGTAAATATTTACAGGTTTTTACACATTCTGTGTAAATATTTACATGTTTATACAGATTCTGTGAAACATATTTACATGTTTACACAGATTCTTCGTAAATATTTACATGATTATACCGATTCTGTGTAAATATTTACATGTTTATACAGATTCTTTGTAAATATATACATGTTGGTACAGACTCAGTGTAAATATTTACATGTTCATAGAGATTCTGTGTAAATATTTACATGTTCATGCAGATTCTGAGTAAATATTTGCATGTTCATACAGATTCTGTGTAAATATTTACATCTTCACACAGATTCTGTGTAAAAATTTACATGTTCATACGGATTCTGTGTAAATATTTACATGTTCATACACATTCTGTATAAATATTTACATGTTCATACTGATTCTGTGTTAACATTTACATATTCATACAGATTCTCTGTAAACATTTGCAGGTTTCTACAGATTTTGTGTAAACATTTACAGGTTTTTACAGATTCTTTGTAAACATTTACATGTTTATACAGATTCTTTGTAAATATTTACATGTTGATACAGATTCTGTGTAAATATTTACATGTTGATACAGATTCTGTGTAAATATTTACATGTTTATGCAGATTCTGTGTAAATATTTACATGTTTATGCAGATTCTGTGTAAATATTTACATGTTGATACAGATTCTGTGTAAATATTTACATGTTTATACAGATTCTCTGTAAATATTTAAATGTTTATACAGATTCTATGTAAATATTTACATGTTTATACAGATTCTGTGTAAATATTTACATCTTTATACAGATTCTGTGTAAATATTTACTTCTTTATGCAGATTCTGTGCACATATTTACATGTTTATTCAGATTCTGTGTAAATATTTACATGTTTATACAGTTTCTGTGTAAATATTTACATGTCTGTATAGATTCTGTGGAAGTATTTACATGTTTATACCGATTCTGTGATAATATTTACATATTCATACAGATTCTGCGTAAATATTTACATGTTCTTTCAACTTCTGTGTAAATATTTACGTGTTTATACAGATTCTGTGTAAATATTTACATGTTTATACAGATTCTGTGTAAATATTTACATGTTTATACAGATTCTGTGTAAGAAATTACAGGTTTTTACTGATTCTGTGTAAACATTTGCAGGTATTTACAGATTCTCTGTAAATATTTACAGGTTTATACAGATTCTGTGTAAATATTTACATGTTCATCCAGATTCTGTGTAAACATTTACAGGTTTCTACATTTTCTGTGTAAACACTTTCAGACGTTTACAGATTCTGTGTAAATATTTACAGGTTTACTAAGATTCTGTGTAAATACTTACAGGTTTATACACTTTCGGTGTAAATATTTATTTGTTTGTACCAATTCTCTGTAAATATTTCATGTTTATAGAGATTCTGTGTAACTATTTACATGTTTATACAGATGCTATGTAAATATTTACATATTTATACAGATTCTTTGTAAATATATACATCTTTATACTGACTCTTTGTAAATATTTACATTTTTATACTGATTCTGTGTAAATCTTTACATGTTTATACAGATTGTGCGTAAATATTTACAGGTTTATACAGATTCTGTGTAAATATTTACAGGTTTTTACAGATTCTGTGAAAATATTTACATGTTCATTCAGATTCTGTGTAAATATTTACATGTTTACACATATTCTGCGTAAATATTTACATCTTCATACAGATTCTGTGTAAATGTATACAACTTTATACTGACTCTTTGTAAATATTTACATTTTTATACTGATTCTCTTTAAATCTTTACATGTTTATACAGATTCTGCGTAAATATTTATAGGTTTATACAGGTTCTGTGTAAATATTTACAGGTTTTTACACATTCTGTGTAAATATTTACATGTTTATACAGATTCTGTGAAACATATTTACATGTTTACACAGATTCTTCGTAAATATTTACATGATTATACCGATTCTGTGTAAATATTTACATGTTTATACAGATTCTTTGTAAATATATACATGTTGGTACAGACTCAGTGTAAATATTTACATGTTCATAGAGATTCTGTGTAAATATTTACATGTTCATGCAGATTCTGAGTAAATATTTGCATGTTCATACAGATTCTGTGTAAATATTTACATCTTCACACAGATTCTGTGTAAAAATTTACATGTTCATACGGATTCTGTGTAAATATTTACATGTTCATACACATTCTGTATAAATATTTACATGTTCATACTGATTCTGTGTTAACATTTACATATTCATACAGATTCTCTGTAAACATTTGCAGGTTTCTACAGATTTTGTGTAAACATTTACAGGTTTTTACAGATTCTTTGTAAACATTTACATGTTTATACAGATTCTTTGTAAATATTTACATGTTGATACAGATTCTGTGTAAATATTTACATGTTGATACAGATTCTGTGTAAATATTTACATGTTTATGCAGATTCTGTGTAAATATTTACATGTTTATGCAGATTCTGTGTAAATATTTACATGTTGATACAGATTCTGTGTAAATATTTACATGTTTATACAGATTCTCTGTAAATATTTAAATGTTTATACAGATTCCATGTAAATATTTACATGTTTATACAGATTCTGTGTAAATATTTACATCTTTATACAGATTCTGTGTAAATATTTACTTCTTTATGCAGATTCTGTGCACATATTTACATGTTTATTCAGATTCTGTGTAAATATTTTCATGTTTGTACAGATTCTGTGTAAATATTTACATGTTTATCCAGATTCTGTGTAAACATTTACAGGTTTTTACAGTTTCTGTGTAAACACTTTCAGGTTTTTTCATATTCTGTGTAAATATTTACAGGTTTACACAGATTCTTTGTAAATATTTACAGGTTTATACAGATTCTCTGTAAATATTTACATGTTTACACAGATTCTGTGTAAATATTTACATGTTTATACAGATTCTGTGTAAATATTTACATGTTTATACAGATTCTGTGTAAATATTTACGTGTTCATACAGATTTTGTGTAAATATTTATGTGTTCCTGCAGATTCTGTATAAATATTTACGTGTACATACAAATTCTGTGTAACTATTTACATGTTTATAAAGATTCTGTTTAAATATTTACATGTTTATAGACATTCTGTGTAACTATTTACATGTTTATACAGATGCTGTGTAAATATTTACGTTTATACAGATTCTGTGTACATATTTACATGTTTTTACAGACTGCCTGTAAATATTTACATGTTTATACAGACTTTGTGTAAATATTTACATGTTTATACAGATTCTCTGTAAATATATACATCTTTATACAGCTTCTGTGTAAATATTTACATGTTATACAAATTCTGTGTCAATATTTACCTGTTCGTTCAGATTCTGTGTAAATATTTACATGTTTATACAGATTCTGTGTATATATTTACATGTTTTACACATTCTTTGTAAATATTTACTTGATTATACAGAT
Source organism: Pan troglodytes (assembly GCF_028858775.2). NCBI lineage: Eukaryota > Metazoa > Chordata > Mammalia > Primates > Hominidae > Pan > Pan troglodytes. Next base: position 9,251,440 of record NC_072413.2, read on the forward strand.
TCTGTGTAAATATTTACAAGTTTATACAGGTTCTATGTAAATATTTACATCTTTATACAGATTCTGTGTAAAGATTTACATCTTTATACAGATTCTGTGTAAATATTTACAGGTTTTTACAGATTCTGTGTAAATATTTACAGGTTTTTACAGATTCTGTGTAAATATTTACATGTTTGTACAGATTCTGTGTAAATATTTACAGGTTTACACAGATTCTGTGTAAATATTTACAGGTTTACAGATACTGTTTAAATATTTACACGTTTATACAGATTCTGTGTAAATATTTGCATGTTTACACAGATTCTGTGTAAATATTTGCATGTTTACACAGATTCTGTGTAAATATTTACATCTTTATACAGATTCTGTGTAAATATTTACATCTATATACAGATTCTGTGTAAATATTTACATCTTTCTACAGATTCTGTGTAAATATTTACATGTTTATACAGATTCTGTGCAAATATTTACATATTTATACAGATTCTGTGTAAATATTTACATGTTTATACAGATTCTGTGTAAATATTTACAGGTTCATACAGATTCAGTGCAAATATTTACAGGTTTATACAGATTCTGTGTAAATATTTACATGTTTATACAGTTTCTGTGTAAATACTTACATGTCTGTATAGATTCTGTGTAAGTATTTACATGTTTATACCGATTCTGTGATAATATTTACATATTCATACAGATTCTGCATAAATATTTACATGTTCATTCAACTTCTGTGTAAATATTTACGTGTTTATACATATTCTGTGTAAATATTTACATGTTTATACAGATTCTGTGTAAATATTTACATGTTTATACAGATTCTGTGTAAGAAATTACAGGTTTTTACTGATTCTGTGTAAACATTTGCAGGTATTTACAGATTCTCTGTAAATATTTACAGGTTTATACAGATTCTGTGTAAATATTTACATGTTCATCGAGATTCTGTGTAAACCTTTACAGGTTTCTACATTTTCTGTGTAAACACTTTCAGACGTTTACAGATTCTGTGTAAATATTTACAGGTTTACTAAGATTCTGTGTAAATACTTACAGGTTTATACACTTTCGGTGTAAATATTTCTTTGTTTATACCAATTCTCTGTAAATATTTCATGTTTATAGAGATTCTGTGTAAGTATTTACATGTTTATACAGATGCTATGTAAATATTTACATATTTATACAGATTCTTTGTAAATATATACATCTTTATACTGACTCTTTGTAAATATTTACATTTTTATACTGATTCTGTGTAAATCTTTACATGTTTATACAGATTGTGCGTAAATATTTACAGGTTTATACAGATTCTGTGTAAATATTTACAGGTTTTTACAGATTCTGTGAAAATATTTACATGTTCATTCAGATTCTGTGTAAATATTTACATGTTTACACATATTCTGCGTAAATATTTACATCTTCATACAGATTCTGTGTAAATGTATACAACTTTATACTGACTCTTTGTAAATATTTACATTTTTATACTGATTCTCTTTAAATCTTTACATGTTTATACAGATTCTGCGTAAATATTTATAGGTTTATACAGGTTCTGTGTAAATATTTACAGGTTTTTACACATTCTGTGTAAATATTTACATGTTTATACAGATTCTGTGAAACATATTTACATGTTTACACAGATTCTTCGTAAATATTTACATGATTATACCGATTCTGTGTAAATATTTACATGTTTATACAGATTCTTTGTAAATATATACATGTTGGTACAGACTCAGTGTAAATATTTACATGTTCATAGAGATTCTGTGTAAATATTTACATGTTCATGCAGATTCTGAGTAAATATTTGCATGTTCATACAGATTCTGTGTAAATATTTACATCTTCACACAGATTCTGTGTAAAAATTTACATGTTCATACGGATTCTGTGTAAATATTTACATGTTCATACACATTCTGTATAAATATTTACATGTTCATACTGATTCTGTGTAAACATTTACATATTCATACAGATTCTCTGTAAACATTTGCAGGTTTCTACAGATTTTGTGTAAACATTTACAGGTTTTTACAGATTCTTTGTAAACATTTACATGTTTATACAGATTCTTTGTAAATATTTACATGTTGATACAGATTCTGTGTAAATATTTACATGTTGATACAGATTCTGTGTAAATATTTACATGTTTATGCAGATTCTGTGTAAATATTTACATGTTTATGCAGATTCTGTGTAAATATTTACATGTTGATACAGATTCTGTGTAAATATTTACATGTTTATACAGATTCTCTGTAAATATTTAAATGTTTATACAGATTCTATGTAAATATTTACATGTTTATACAGATTCTGTGTAAATATTTACATCTTTATACAGATTCTGTGTAAATATTTACTTCTTTATGCAGATTCTGTGCACATATTTACATGTTTATTCAGATTCTGTGTAAATATTTACATGTTTGTACAGATTCTGTGTAAATATTTACATGTTTATCCAGATTCTGTGTAAACATTTGCAGGTTTTTACAGTTTCTGTGTAAACACTTTCAGGTTTTTTCATATTCTGTGTAAATATTTACAGGTTTACACAGATTCTTTGTAAATATTTACAGGTTTATACAGATTCTCTGTAAATATTTACATGTTTACACAGATTCTGTGTAAATATTTACATGTTTATACAGATTCTGTGTAAATATTTACATGTTTATACAGATTCTGTGTAAATATTTACGTGTTCATACAGATTTTGTGTAAATATTTATGTGTTCCTGCAGATTCTGTATAAATATTTACGTGTACATACAAATTCTATGTAACTATTTACATGTTTATAAAGATTCTGTTTAAATATTTACATGTTTATAGACATTCTGTGTAACTATTTACATGTTTTTACAGATGCTGTGTAAATATTTACGTTTATACAGATTCTGTGTACATATTTACATGTTTTTACAGACTGCCTGTAAATATTTACATGTTTATACAGACTTTGTGTAAATATTTACATGTTTATACAGATTCTCTGTAAATATATACATCTTTATACAGCTTCTGTGTAAATATTTACATGTTATACAAATTCTGTGTCAATATTTACCTGTTCGTTCAGATTCTGTGTAAATATTTACATGTTTATACAGATTCTGTGTATATATTTACATGTTTTACAGATTCTCTGTAAATATTTACTTGATTATACAGATTCTGTGTAAATATTTACAAGTTTATACAGGTTCTATGTAAATATTTACATCTTTATACAGATTCTGTGTAAAGATTTACATCTTTATACAGATTCTGTGTAGATATTTACAGGTTTTTACAGATTCTGTGTAAATATTTACAGGTTTTTACAGATTCTGTGTAAATATTTACATGTTTGTACAGATTCTGTGTAAATATTTACAGGTTTACACAGATTCTGTGTAAATATTTACAGGTTTACAGATACTGTTTAAATATTTACACGTTTATACAGATTCTGTGTAAATATTTGCATGTTTACACAGATTCTGTGTAAATATTTGCATGTTTCCACAGATTCTGTGTAAATATTTACATCTTTATACAGATTCTGTGTAAATATTTACATCTATATACAGATTCTGTGTAAATATTTACATCTTTATACAGATTCTGTGTAAATAGTTACATGTTTATACAGATTCTGTGCAAATATTTACATATTTATACAGATTCTGTGTAAATATTTACGTGTTTATACAGATTCTGTGTAAATATTTACAGGTTCATACAGATTCAGTGCAAATATTTACAGGTTTATACAGATTCTGTGTAAATATTTACATGTTTATACAGTTTCTGTGTAAATATTTACATGTCTGTATAGATTCTGTGTAAGTATTTACATGTTTATACCGATTCTGTGATAATATTTACATATTCATACAGATTCTGCGTAAATATTTACATGTTCATTCAACTTCTGTGTAAATATTTACATGTTTATACAGATTCTGTGTAAATATTTACATGTTTATACAGATTCTGTGTAAATATTTACATGTTTATACAGATTCTGTGTAAGAAATTACAGGTTTTTACTGATTCTGTGTAAACATTTGCAGGTATTTACAGATTCTCTGTAAATATTTACAGGTTTATACAGATTCTGTGTAAATATTTACATGTTCATCCAGATTCTGTGTAAACATTTACAGGTTTCTACATTTTCTGTGTAAACACTTTCAGACGTTTACAGATTCTGTGTAAATATTTACAGGTTTACTAAGATTCTGTGTAAATACTTACAGGTTTATACACTTTCGGTGTAAATATTTATTTGTTTATACCAATTCTCTGTAAATATTTCATGTTTATAGAGATTCTGTGTAACTATTTACATGTTTATACAGATGCTATGTAAATATTTACATATTTATACAGATTCTTTGTAAATATATACATCTTTATACTGACTCTTTGTAAATATTTACATTTTTATACTGATTCTGTGTAAATCTTTACATGTTTATACAGATTGTGCGTAAATATTTACAGGTTTATACAGATTCTGTGTAAATATTTACAGGTTTTTACAGATTCTGTGAAAATATTTACATGTTCATTCAGATTCTGTGTAAATATTTACATGTTTACACATATTCTGCGTAAATATTTACATCTTCATACATATTCTGTGTAAATGTATACAACTTTATACTGACTCTTTGTAAATATTTACATTTTTATACTGATTCTCTTTAAATCTTTACATGTTTATTCAGATTCTGCGTAAATATTTATAGGTTTATACAGGTTCTGTGTAAATATTTACAGGTTTTTACACATTCTGTGTAAATATTTACATGTTTATACAGATTCTGTGAAACATATTTACATGTTTACACAGATTCTTCGTAAATATTTACATGTTTATACCGATTCTGTGTAAATATTTACATGTTTATACAGATTCTTTGTAAAATATACATGTTGGTACAGACTCAGTGTAAATATTTACATGTTCATAGAGATTCTGTGTAAATATTTACATGTTCATGCAGATTCTGAGTAAATATTTGCATGTTCATACAGATTCTGTGTAAATATTTACATCTTCACACAGATTCTGTGTAAAAATTTACATGTTCATACGGATTCTGTGTAAATATTTACATGTTCATACACATTCTGTATAAATATTTACATGTTCATACTGATTCTGTGTAAACATTTACATATTCATACAGATTCTCTGTAAACATTTGCAGGTTTCTACAGATTTTGTGTAAACATTTACAGGTTTTTACAGATTCTTTGTAAACATTTACATGTTTATACAGATTCTTTGTAAATATTTACATGTTGATACAGATTCTGTGTAAATATTTACATGTTGATACTGATTCTGTGTAAATATTTACATGTTTATGCAGATTCTGTGTAAATATTTACATGTTTATGCAGATTCTGTGTAAATATTTACATGTTGATACAGATTCTGTGTAAATATTTACATGTTTATACAGATTCTCTGTAAATATTTAAATGTTTATACAGATTCTATGTAAATATTTACATGTTTATACAGATTCTGTGTAAATATTTACATCTTTATACAGATTCTGTGTAAATATTTACTTCTTTATGCAGATTCTGTGCACATATTTACATGTTTATTCAGATTCTGTGTAAATATTTACATGTTTGTACAGATTCTGTGTAAATATTTACATGTTTATCCAGATTCTGTGTAAACATTTGCAGGTTTTTACAGTTTCTGTGTAAACACTTTCAGGTTTTTTCATATTCTGTGTAAATATTTACAGGTTTACACAGATTCTTTGTAAATATTTACAGGTTTATACAGATTCTCTGTAAATATTTACATGTTTACACAGATTCTGTGTAAATATTTACATGTTTATACAGATTCTGTGTAAATATTTACATGTTTATACAGATTCTGTGTAAATATTTACGTGTTCATACAGATTTTGTGTAAATATTTATGTGTTCCTGCAGATTCTGTATAAATATTTACGTGTACATACAAATTCTGTGGAACTATTTACATGTTTATAAAGATTCTGTTTAAATATTTACATGTTTATAGACATTCTGTGTAACTATTTACATGTTTTTACAGATGCTGTGTAAATATTTACGTTTATACAGATTCTGTGTACATATTTACATGTTTTTACAGACTGCCTGTAAATATTTACATGTTTATACAGACTTTGTGTAAATATTTACATGTTTATACAGATTCTCTGTAAATATATACATCTTTATACAGCTTCTGTGTAAATATTTACATGTTATACAAATTCTGTGTCAATATTTAACTGTTCGTTCAGATTCTGTGTAAATATTTACATGTTTATACAGATTCTGTGTATATATTTACATGTTTTACAGATTCTTTGTAAATATTTACTTGATTATACAGATTCTGTGTAAATATTTACAAGTTTATACAGGTTCTATGTAAATATTTACATCTTTATACAGATTCTGTGTAAAGATTTACATCTTTATACAGATTCTGTGTAGATATTTACAGGTTTTTACAGATTCTGTGTAAATATTTACAGGTTTTTACAGATTCTGTGTAAATATTTACATGTTTGTACAGATTCTGTGTAAATATTTACAGGTTTACACAGATTCTGTGTAAATATTTACAGGTTTACAGATACTGTTTAAATATTTACACGTTTATACAGATTCTGTGTAAATATTTGCATGTTTACACAGATTCTGTGTAAATATTTGCATGTTTACACAGATTCTGTGTAAATATTTACATCTTTATACAGATTCTGTGTAAATATTTACATCTATATACAGATTCTGTGTAAATATTTACATCTTTATACAGATTCTGTGTAAATATTTACATGTTTATACAGATTCTGTGCAAATATTTACATATTTATACAGATTCTGTGTAAATATTTACGTGTTTATACAGATTCTGTGTAAATATTTACAGGTTCATACAGATTCAGTGCAAATATTTACAGGTTTATACAGATTCTGTGTAAATATTTACATGTTTATACAGTTTCTGTGTAAATATTTACATGTCTGTATAGATTCTGTGGAAGTATTTACATGTTTATACCGATTCTGTGATAATATTTACATATTCATACAGATTCTGCGTAAATATTTACATGTTCATTCAACTTCTGTGTAAATATTTACGTGTTTATACAGATTCTGTGTAAATATTTACATGTTTATACAGATTCTGTGTAAATATTTACATGTTTATACAGATTATGTGTAAGAAATTACAGGTTTTTACTGATTCTGTGTAAACATTTGCAGGTATTTACAGATTCTGTGTAAATATTTACATGTTCATCCAGATTCTGTGTAAACATTTACAGGTTTCTACATTTTCTGTGTAAACACTTTCAGACGTTTACAGATTCTGTGTAAATATTTACAGGTTTACTAAGATTCTGTGTAAATACTTACAGGTTTATACACTTTCGGTGTAAATATTTATTTGTTTATACCAATTCTCTGTAAATATTTCATGTTTATAGAGATTCTGTGTAACTATTTACATGTTTATACAGATGCTATGTAAATATTTACATATTTATACAGATTCTTTGTAAATATATACATCTTTATACTGACTCTTTGTAAATATTTACATTTTTATACTGATTCTGTGTAAATCTTTACATGTTTATACAGATTGTGCGTAAATATTTACAGGTTTATACAGATTCTGTGTAAATATTTACAGGTTTTTACAGATTCTGTGAAAATATTTACATGTTCATTCAGATTCTGTGTAAATATTTACATGTTTACACATATTCTGCGTAAATATTTACATCTTCATACAGATTCTGTGTAAATGTATACAACTTTATACTGACTCTTTGTAAATATTTACATTTTTATACTGATTCTCTTTAAATCTTTACATGTTTATTCAGATTCTGCGTAAATATTTATAGGTTTATACAGGTTCTGTGTAAATATTTACAGGTTTTTACACATTCTGTGTAAATATCTACATGTTTATACAGATTCTGTGAAACATATTTACATGTTTACACAGATTCTTCGTAAATATTTACATGATTATACCGATTCTGTGTAAATATTTACATGTTTATACAGATTCTTTGTAAATATATACATGTTGGTACAGACTCAGTGTAAATATTTACATGTTCATAGAGATTCTGTGTAAATATTTACATGTTCATGCAGATTCTGAGTAAATATTTGCATGTTCATACAGATTCTGTGTAAATATTTACATCTTCACACAGATTCTGTGTAAAAATTTACATGTTCATACGGATTCTGTGTAAATATTTACATGTTCATACACATTCTGTATAAATATTTACATGTTCATACTGATTCTGTGTAAACATTTACATATTCATACAGATTCTCTGTAAACATTTGCAGGTTTCTACAGATTTTGTGTAAACATTTACAGGTTTTTACAGATTCTTTGTAAACATTTACATGTTTATACAGATTCTTTGTAAATATTTACATGTTGATACAGATTCTGTGTAAATATTTACAGGTTGATAAAGATTCTGTGTAAATATTTACATGTTTATGCAGATTCTGTGTAAATATTTACATGTTTATGCAGATTCTGTGTAAATATTTACATGTTGATACAGATTCTGTGTAAATATTTACATGTTTATACAGATTCTCTGTAAATATTGAAATGTTTATACAGATTCTATGTAAATATTGACATGTTTATACAGATTCTGTGTAAATATTTACATCTTTATACAGATTCTGTGTAAATATTTACTTCTTTATGCAGATTCTGTGCACATATTTACATGTTTATTCAGATTCTGTGTAAATATTTACATGTTTGTACAGATTCTGTGTAAATATTTACATGTTTATCCAGATTCTGTGTAAACATTTACAGGTTTTTACAGTTTCTGTGTAAACACTTTCAGGTTTTTTCATATTCTGTGTAAATATTTACAGGTTTACACAGATTCTTTGTAAATATTTACAGGTTTATACAGATTCTCTGTAAATATTTACATGTTTACACAGATTCTGTGTAAATATTTACATGTTTATACAGATTCTGTGTAAATATTTACATGTTTATACAGATTCTGTGTAAATATTTACGTGTTCATACAGATTTTGTGTAAATATTTATGTGTTCCTGCAGATTCTGTATAAATATTTACGTGTACATACAAATTCTGTGTAACTATTTACATGTTTATAAAGATTCTGTTTAAATATTTACATGTTTATAGACATTCTGTGTAACTATTTACATGTTTATACAGATGCTGTGTAAATATTTACGTTTATACAGATTCTGTGTACATATTTACATGTTTTTACAGACTGTCTGTAAATATTTACATGTTTATACAGACTTTGTGTAAATATTTACATGTTTGTACAGATTCTCTGTAAATATATACATCTTTATACAGCTTCTGTGTAAATATTTACATGTTATACAAATTCTGTGTCAATATTTACCTGTTCGTTCAGATTCTGTGTAAATATTTACATGTTTATACAGATTCTGTGTATATATTTACATGTTTTACAGATTCTTTGTAAATATTTACTTGATTATACAGATTCTGTGTAAATATTTACAAGTTTATACAGGTTCTATGTAAATATTTACATCTTTATACAGATTCTGTGTAAAGATTTACATCTTTATACAGATTCTGTGTAGATATTTACAGGTTTTTACAGATTCTGTGTAAATATTTACAGGTTTTTACAGATTCTGTGTAAATATTTACATGTTTGTACAGATTCTGTGTAAATATTTACAGGTTTACACAGATTCTGTGTAAATATTTACAGGTTTACAGATACTGTTTAAATATTTACACGTTTATACAGATTCTGTGTAAATATTTGCATGTTTACACAGATTCTGTGTAAATATTTGCATGTTTACACAGATTCTGTGTAAATATTTACATCTTTATACAGATTCTGTGTAAATATTTACATGTATATACAGATTCTGTGTAAATATTTACATCTTTATACAGATTCTGTGTAAATATTTACATGTTTATACAGATTCTGTGCAAATATTTACATATTTATACAGATTCTGTGTAAATATTTACATGTTTATACAGATTCTGTGTAAATATTTACAGGTTCATACAGATTCAGTGCAAATATTTACAGGTTTATACAGATTCTGTGTAAATATTTACATGTTTATACAGTTTCTGTGCAAATATTTACATGTCTGTATAGATTCTGTGTAAGTATTTACATGTTTATACCGATTCTGTGATAATATTTACATATTCATACAGATTCTGCGTAAATATTTACATGTTCATTCAACTTCTGTGTAAATATTTACGTGTTTATACAGATTCTGTGTAAATATTTACATGTTTATACAGATTCTGTGTAAATATTTACATGTTTATACAGATTCTGTGTAAGAAATTACAGGTTTTTACTGATTCTGTGTAAACATTTGCAGGTATTTACAGATTCTCTGTAAATATTTACAGGTTTAAACAGATTCTGTGTAAATATTTACATGTTCATCCAGATTCTGTGTAAACATTTACAGGTTTCTACATTTTCTGTGTAAACACTTTCAGACGTTTACAGATTCTGTGTAAATATTTACAGGTTTACAGATACTGTTTATATATTTACACGTTTATACAGATTCTGTGTAAATATTTGCATGTTTACACAGATTCTGTGTAAATATTTGCATGTTTACACAGATTCTGTGTAAATATTTGCATGTTTACACAGATTCTGTGTAAATATTTACATCTTTATACAGATTCTGTGTAAATATTTACATCTATATACAGATTCTGTGTAAATATTTACATCTTTCTACAGATTCTGTGTAAATATTTACATGTTTATACAGATTCTGTGCAAATATTTACATATTTATACAGATTCTGTGTAAATATTTACATGTTTATACAGATTCTGTGTAAATATTTACAGGTTCATACAGATTCAGTGCAAATATTTACAGGTTTATACAGATTCTGTGTAAATATTTACATGTTTATACAGTTTCTGTGTAAATACTTACATGTCTGTATAGATTCTGTGTAAGTATTTACATGTTTATACCGATTCTGTGATAATATTTACATATTCATACAGATTCTGCATAAATATTTACATGTTCATTCAACTTCTGTGTAAATATTTACGTGTTTATACATATTCTGTGTAAATATTTACATGTTTATACAGATTCTGTGTAAATATTTACATGTTTATACAGATTCTGTGTAAGAAATTACAGGTTTTTACTGATTCTGTGTAAACATTTGCAGGTATTTACAGATTCTCTGTAAATATTTACAGGTTTATACAGATTCTGTGTAAATATTTACATGTTCATCGAGATTCTGTGTAAACCTTTACAGGTTTCTACATTTTCTGTGTAAACACTTTCAGACGTTTACAGATTCTGTGTAAATATTTACAGGTTTACTAAGATTCTGTGTAAATACTTACAGGTTTATACACTTTCGGTGTAAATATTTCTTTGTTTATACCAATTCTCTGTAAATATTTCATGTTTATAGAGATTCTGTGTAAGTATTTACATGTTTATACAGATGCTATGTAAATATTTACATATTTATACAGATTCTTTGTAAATATATACATCTTTATACTGACTCTTTGTAAATATTTACATTTTTATACTGATTCTGTGTAAATCTTTACATGTTTATACAGATTGTGCGTAAATATTTACAGGTTTATACAGATTCTGTGTAAATATTTACAGGTTTTTACAGATTCTGTGAAAATATTTACATGTTCATTCAGATTCTGTGTAAATATTTACATGTTTACACATATTCTGCGTAAATATTTACATCTTCATACAGATTCTGTGTAAATGTATACAACTTTATACTGACTCTTTGTAAATATTTACATTTTTATACTGATTCTCTTTAAATCTTTACATGTTTATACAGATTCTGCGTAAATATTTATAGGTTTATACAGGTTCTGTGTAAATATTTACAGGTTTTTACACATTCTGTGTAAATATTTACATGTTTATACAGATTCTGTGAAACATATTTACATGTTTACACAGATTCTTCGTAAATATTTACATGATTATACCGATTCTGTGTAAATATTTACATGTTTATACAGATTCTTTGTAAATATATACATGTTGGTACAGACTCAGTGTAAATATTTACATGTTCATAGAGATTCTGTGTAAATATTTACATGTTCATGCAGATTCTGAGTAAATATTTGCATGTTCATACAGATTCTGTGTAAATATTTACATCTTCACACAGATTCTGTGTAAAAATTTACATGTTCATACGGATTCTGTGTAAATATTTACATGTTCATACACATTCTGTATAAATATTTACATGTTCATACTGATTCTGTGTAAACATTTACATATTCATACAGATTCTCTGTAAACATTTGCAGGTTTCTACAGATTTTGTGTAAACATTTACAGGTTTTTACAGATTCTTTGTAAACATTTACATGTTTATACAGATTCTTTGTAAATATTTACATGTTGATACAGATTCTGTGTAAATATTTACATGTTGATACAGATTCTGTGTAAATATTTACATGTTTATGCAGATTCTGTGTAAATATTTACATGTTTATGCAGATTCTGTGTAAATATTTACATGTTGATACAGATTCTGTGTAAATATTTACATGTTTATACAGATTCTCTGTAAATATTGAAATGTTTATACAGATTCTATGTAAATATTTACATGTTTATACAGATTCTGTGTAAATATTTACATCTTTATACAGATTCTGTGTAAATATTTACTTCTTTATGCAGATTCTGTGCACATATTTACATGTTTATTCAGATTCTGTGTAAATATTTACATGTTTGTACAGATTCTGTGTAAATATTTACATGTTTATCCAGATTCTGTGTAAACATTTGCAGGTTTTTACAGTTTCTGTGTAAACACTTTCAGGTTTTTTCATATTCTGTGTAAATATTTACAGGTTTACACAGATTCTTTGTAAATATTTACAGGTTTATACAGATTCTCTGTAAATATTTACATGTTTACACAGATTCTGTGTAAATATTTACATGTTTATACAGATTCTGTGTAAATATTTACATGTTTATACAGATTCTGTGTAAATATTTACGTGTTCATACAGATTTTGTGTAAATATTTATGTGTTCCTGCAGATTCTGTATAAATATTTACGTGTACATACAAATTCTGTGTAACTATTTACATGTTTATAAAGATTCTGTTTAAATATTTACATGTTTATAGACATTCTGTGTAACTATTTACATGTTTATACAGATGCTGTGTAAATATTTACGTTTATACAGATACTGTGTACATATTTACATGTTTTTACAGACTGTCTGTAAATATTTACATGTTTATACAGACTTTGTGTAAATATTTACATGTTTATACAGATTCTCTGTAAATATATACATCTTTATACAGCTTCTGTGTAAATATTTACATGTTATACAAATTCTGTGTCAATATTTACCTGTTCGTTCAGATTCTGTGTAAATATTTACATGTTTATACAGATTCTGTGTATATATTTACATGTTTTACAGATTCTTTGTAAATATTTACTTGATTATACAGATTCTGTGTAAATATTTACAAGTTTATACAGGTTCTATGTAAATATTTACATCTTTATACAGATTCTGTGTAAAGATTTACATCTTTATACAGATTCTGTGTAGATATTTACAGGTTTTTACAGATTCTGTGTAAATATTTACAGGTTTTTACAGATTCTGTGTAAATATTTACATGTTTGTACAGATTCTGTGTAAATATTTACAGGTTTACACAGATTCTGTGTAAATATTTACAGGTTTACAGATACTGTTTAAATATTTACACGTTTATACAGATTCTGTGTAAATATTTGCATGTTTACACAGATTCTGTGTAAATATTTGCATGTTTACACAGATTCTGTGTAAATATTTACATCTTTATACAGATTCTGTGTAAATATTTACATGTATATACAGATTCTGTGTAAATATTTACGTCTTTATACAGATTCTGTGTAAATAGTTACATGTTTATACAGATTCTGTGCAAATATTTACATATTTATACAGATTCTGTGTAAATATTTACATGTTTATACAGATTCTGTGTAAATATTTACAGGTTCATACAGATTCAGTGCAAATATTTACAGGTTTATACAGATTCTGTGTAAATATTTACATGTTTATACAGTTTCTGTGTAAATATTTACATGTCTGTATAGATTCTGTGTAAGTATTTACATGTTTATACCGATTCTGTGATAATATTTACATATTCATACAGATTCTGCGTAAATATTTACATGTTCATTCAACTTCTGTGTAAATATTTACGTGTTTATACAGATTCTGTGTAAATATTTACATGTTTATACAGATTCTGTGTAAATATTTACATGTTTATACAGATTCTGTGTAAGAAATTACAGGTTTTTACTGATTCTGTGTAAACATTTGCAGGTATTTACAGATTCTCTGTAAATATTTACAGGTTTATACAGATTCTGTGTAAATATTTACATGTTCATCCAGATTCTGTGTAAACATTTACAGGTTTCTACATTTTCTGTGTAAACACTTTCAGACGTTTACAGATTCTGTGTAAATATTTACAGGTTTACTAAGATTCTGTGTAAATACTTACAGGTTTATACACTTTCGGTGTAAATATTTATTTGTTTATACCAATTCTCTGTAAATATTTCATGTTTATAGAGATTCTGTGTAACTATTTACATGTTTATACAGATGCTATGTAAATATTTACATATTTATACAGATTCTTTGTAAATATATACATCTTTATACTGACTCTTTGTAAATATTTACATTTTTATACTGATTCTGTGTAAATCTTTACATGTTTATACAGATTGTGCGTAAATATTTACAGGTTTATACAGATTCTGTGTAAATATTTACAGGTTTTTACAGATTCTGTGAAAATATTTACATGTTCATTCAGATTCTGTGTAAATATTTACATGTTTACACATATTCTGCGTAAATATTTACATCTTCATACAGATTCTGTGTAAATGTATACAACTTTATACTGACTCTTTGTAAATATTTACATTTTTATACTGATTCTCTTTAAATCTTTACATGTTTATTCAGATTCTGCGTAAATATTTATAGGTTTATACAGGTTCTGTGTAAATATTTACAGGTTTTTACACATTCTGTGTAAATATCTACATGTTTATACAGATTCTGTGAAACATATTTACATGTTTACACAGATTCTTCGTAAATATTTACATGATTATACCGATTCTGTGTAAATATTTACATGTTTATACAGATTCTTTGTAAATATATACATGTTGGTACAGACTCAGTGTAAATATTTACATGTTCATAGAGATTCTGTGTAAATATTTACATGTTCATGCAGATTCTGAGTAAATATTTGCATGTTCATACAGATTCTGTGTAAATATTTACATCTTCACACAGATTCTGTGTAAAAATTTACATGTTCATACGGATTCTGTGTAAATATTTACATGTTCATACACATTCTGTATAAATATTTACATGTTCATACTGATTCTGTGTAAACATTTACATATTCATACAGATTCTCTGTAAACATTTGCAGGTTTCTACAGATTTTGTGGAAACATTTACTGGTTTTTACAGATTCTTTGTAAACATTTACATGTTGATACAGATTCTTTGTAAATATTTACATGTTGATACAGATTCTGTGTAAATATTTACATGTTGATACAGATTCTGTGTAAATATTTACATGTTTATGCAGATTCTGTGTAAATATTTACATGTTTATGCAGATTCTGTGTAAATATTTACATGTTGATACAGATTCTGTGTAAATATTTACATGTTTATACAGATTCTCTGTAAATATTGAAATGTTTATACAGATTCTATGTAAATATTTACATGTTTATACAGATTCTGTGTAAATATTTATATCTTTATACAGATTCTGTGTAAATATTTACTTCTTTATGCAGATTCTGTGCACATATTTACATGTTTATTCAGATTCTGTGTAAATATTTACATGTTTGTACAGATTCTGTGTAAATATTTACATGTTTATCCAGATTCTGTGTAAACATTTGCAGGTTTTTACAGTTTCTGTGTAAACACTTTCAGGTTTTTTCATATTCTGTGTAAATATTTACAGGTTTACACAGATTCTTTGTAAATATTTACAGGTTTATACAGATTCTCTGTAAATATTTACATGTTTACACAGATTCTGTGTAAATATTTACATGTTTATACAGATTCTGTGTAAATATTTACATGTTTATACAGATTCTGTGTAAATATTTACGTGTTCATACAGATTTTGTGTAAATATTTATGTGTTCCTGCAGATTCTGTATAAATATTTACGTGTACATACAAATTCTGTGTAACTATTTACATGTTTATAAAGATTCTGTTTAAATATTTACATGTTTATAGACATTCTGTGTAACTATTTACATGTTTTTACAGATGCTGTGTAAATATTTACGTTTATACAGATTCTGTGTACATATTTACATGTTTTTACAGACTGCCTGTAAATATTTACATGTTTATACAGACTTTGTGTAAATATTTACATGTTTATACAGATTCTCTGTAAATATATACATCTTTATACAGCTTCTGTGTAAATATTTACATGTTATACAAATTCTGTGTCAATATTTACCTGTTCGTTCAGATTCTGTGTAAATATTTACATGTTTATACAGATTCTGTGTATATATTTACATGTTTTACAGATTCTCTGTAAATATTTACTTGATTATACAGATTCTGTGTAAATATTTACAAGTTTATACAGGTTCTATGTAAATATTTACATCTTTATACAGATTCTGTGTAAAGATTTACATCTTTATACAGATTCTGTGTAGATATTTACAGGTTTTTACAGATTCTGTGTAAATATTTACAGGTTTTTACAGATTCTGTGTAAATATTTACATGTTTGTACAGATTCTGTGTAAATATTTACAGGTTTACACAGATTCTGTGTAAATATTTACAGGTTTACAGATACTGTTTAAATATTTACACGTTTATACAGATTCTGTGTAAATATTTGCATGTTTACACAGATTCTGTGTAAATATTTGCATGTTTCCACAGATTCTGTGTAAATATTTACATCTTTATACAGATTCTGTGTAAATATTTACATCTATATACAGATTCTGTGTAAATATTTACATCTTTATACAGATTCTGTGTAAATAGTTACATGTTTATACAGATTCTGTGCAAATATTTACATATTTATACAGATTCTGTGTAAATATTTACGTGTTTATACAGATTCTGTGTAAATATTTACAGGTTCATACAGATTCAGTGCAAATATTTACAGGTTTATACAGATTCTGTGTAAATATTTACATGTTTATACAGTTTCTGTGTAAATATTTACATGTCTGTATAGATTCTGTGTAAGTATTTACATGTTTATACCGATTCTGTGATAATATTTACATATTCATACAGATTCTGCGTAAATATTTACATGTTCATTCAACTTCTGTGTAAATATTTACATGTTTATACAGATTCTGTGTAAATATTTACATGTTTATACAGATTCTGTGTAAATATTTACATGTTTATACAGATTCTGTGTAAGAAATTACAGGTTTTTACTGATTCTGTGTAAACATTTGCAGGTATTTACAGATTCTCTGTAAATATTTACAGGTTTATACAGATTCTGTGTAAATATTTACATGTTCATCCAGATTCTGTGTAAACATTTACAGGTTTCTACATTTTCTGTGTAAACACTTTCAGACGTTTACAGATTCTGTGTAAATATTTACAGGTTTACTAAGATTCTGTGTAAATACTTACAGGTTTATACACTTTCGGTGTAAATATTTATTTGTTTATACCAATTCTCTGTAAATATTTCATGTTTATAGAGATTCTGTGTAACTATTTACATGTTTATACAGATGCTATGTAAATATTTACATATTTATACAGATTCTTTGTAAATATATACATCTTTATACTGACTCTTTGTAAATATTTACATTTTTATACTGATTCTGTGTAAATCTTTACATGTTTATACAGATTGTGCGTAAATATTTACAGGTTTATACAGATTCTGTGTAAATATTTACAGGTTTTTACAGATTCTGTGAAAATATTTACATGTTCATTCAGATTCTGTGTAAATATTTACATGTTTACACATATTCTGCGTAAATATTTACATCTTCATACATATTCTGTGTAAATGTATACAACTTTATACTGACTCTTTGTAAATATTTACATTTTTATACTGATTCTCTTTAAATCTTTACATGTTTATTCAGATTCTGCGTAAATATTTATAGGTTTATACAGGTTCTGTGTAAATATTTACAGGTTTTTACACATTCTGTGTAAATATTTACATGTTTATACAGATTCTGTGAAACATATTTACATGTTTACACAGATTCTTCGTAAATATTTACATGTTTATACCGATTCTGTGTAAATATTTACATGTTTATACAGATTCTTTGTAAAATATACATGTTGGTACAGACTCAGTGTAAATATTTACATGTTCATAGAGATTCTGTGTAAATATTTACATGTTCATGCAGATTCTGAGTAAATATTTGCATGTTCATACAGATTCTGTGTAAATATTTACATCTTCACACAGATTCTGTGTAAAAATTTACATGTTCATACGGATTCTGTGTAAATATTTACATGTTCATACACATTCTGTATAAATATTTACATGTTCATACTGATTCTGTGTAAACATTTACATATTCATACAGATTCTCTGTAAACATTTGCAGGTTTCTACAGATTTTGTGTAAACATTTACAGGTTTTTACAGATTCTTTGTAAACATTTACATGTTTATACAGATTCTTTGTAAATATTTACATGTTGATACAGATTCTGTGTAAATATTTACATGTTGATACAGATTCTGTGTAAATATTTACATGTTTATGCAGATTCTGTGTAAATATTTACATGTTTATGCAGATTCTGTGTAAATATTTACATGTTGATACAGATTCTGTGTAAATATTTACATGTTTATACAGATTCTCTGTAAATATTTAAATGTTTATACAGATTCTATGTAAATATTTACATGTTTATACAGATTCTGTGTAAATATTTACATCTTTATACAGATTCTGTGTAAATATTTACTTCTTTATGCAGATTCTGTGCACATATTTACATGTTTATTCAGATTCTGTGTAAATATTTACATGTTTGTACAGATTCTGTGTAAATATTTACATGTTTATCCAGATTCTGTGTAAACATTTGCAGGTTTTTACAGTTTCTGTGTAAACACTTTCAGGTTTTTTCATATTCTGTGTAAATATTTACAGGTTTACACAGATTCTTTGTAAATATTTACAGGTTTATACAGATTCTCTGTAAATATTTACATGTTTACACAGATTCTGTGTAAATATTTACATGTTTATACAGATTCTGTGTAAATATTTACATGTTTATACAGATTCTGTGTAAATATTTACGTGTTCATACAGATTTTGTGTAAATATTTATGTGTTCCTGCAGATTCTGTATAAATATTTACGTGTACATACAAATTCTGTGTAACTATTT
The DNA here is from genome assembly GCF_028858775.2 of Pan troglodytes. NCBI lineage: Eukaryota > Metazoa > Chordata > Mammalia > Primates > Hominidae > Pan > Pan troglodytes. The sequence continues at coordinate 9,271,166 of NC_072413.2, forward strand.
ACATGTTTATAAAGATTCTGTTTAAATATTTACATGTTTATAGACATTCTGTGTAACTATTTACATGTTTTTACAGATGCTGTGTAAATATTTACGTTTATACAGATTCTGTGTACATATTTACATGTTTTTACAGACTGCCTGTAAATATTTACATGTTTATACAGACTTTGTGTAAATATTTACATGTTTATACAGATTCTCTGTAAATATATACATCTTTATACAGCTTCTGTGTAAATATTTACATGTTATACAAATTCTGTGTCAATATTTAACTGTTCGTTCAGATTCTGTGTAAATATTTACATGTTTATACAGATTCTGTGTATATATTTACATGTTTTACAGATTCTTTGTAAATATTTACTTGATTATACAGATTCTGTGTAAATATTTACAAGTTTATACAGGTTCTATGTAAATATTTACATCTTTATACAGATTCTGTGTAAAGATTTACATCTTTATACAGATTCTGTGTAGATATTTACAGGTTTTTACAGATTCTGTGTAAATATTTACAGGTTTTTACAGATTCTGTGTAAATATTTACATGTTTGTACAGATTCTGTGTAAATATTTACAGGTTTACACAGATTCTGTGTAAATATTTACAGGTTTACAGATACTGTTTAAATATTTACACGTTTATACAGATTCTGTGTAAATATTTGCATGTTTACACAGATTCTGTGTAAATATTTGCATGTTTACACAGATTCTGTGTAAATATTTACATCTTTATACAGATTCTGTGTAAATATTTACATCTATATACAGATTCTGTGTAAATATTTACATCTTTATACAGATTCTGTGTAAATATTTACATGTTTATACAGATTCTGTGCAAATATTTACATATTTATACAGATTCTGTGTAAATATTTACGTGTTTATACAGATTCTGTGTAAATATTTACAGGTTCATACAGATTCAGTGCAAATATTTACAGGTTTATACAGATTCTGTGTAAATATTTACATGTTTATACAGTTTCTGTGTAAATATTTACATGTCTGTATAGATTCTGTGGAAGTATTTACATGTTTATACCGATTCTGTGATAATATTTACATATTCATACAGATTCTGCGTAAATATTTACATGTTCATTCAACTTCTGTGTAAATATTTACGTGTTTATACAGATTCTGTGTAAATATTTACATGTTTATACAGATTCTGTGTAAATATTTACATGTTTATACAGATTATGTGTAAGAAATTACAGGTTTTTACTGATTCTGTGTAAACATTTGCAGGTATTTACAGATTCTGTGTAAATATTTACATGTTCATCCAGATTCTGTGTAAACATTTACAGGTTTCTACATTTTCTGTGTAAACACTTTCAGACGTTTACAGATTCTGTGTAAATATTTACAGGTTTACTAAGATTCTGTGTAAATACTTACAGGTTTATACACTTTCGGTGTAAATATTTATTTGTTTATACCAATTCTCTGTAAATATTTCATGTTTATAGAGATTCTGTGTAACTATTTACATGTTTATACAGATGCTATGTAAATATTTACATATTTATACAGATTCTTTGTAAATATATACATCTTTATACTGACTCTTTGTAAATATTTACATTTTTATACTGATTCTGTGTAAATCTTTACATGTTTATACAGATTGTGCGTAAATATTTACAGGTTTATACAGATTCTGTGTAAATATTTACAGGTTTTTACAGATTCTGTGAAAATATTTACATGTTCATTCAGATTCTGTGTAAATATTTACATGTTTACACATATTCTGCGTAAATATTTACATCTTCATACAGATTCTGTGTAAATGTATACAACTTTATACTGACTCTTTGTAAATATTTACATTTTTATACTGATTCTCTTTAAATCTTTACATGTTTATTCAGATTCTGCGTAAATATTTATAGGTTTATACAGGTTCTGTGTAAATATTTACAGGTTTTTACACATTCTGTGTAAATATCTACATGTTTATACAGATTCTGTGAAACATATTTACATGTTTACACAGATTCTTCGTAAATATTTACATGATTATACCGATTCTGTGTAAATATTTACATGTTTATACAGATTCTTTGTAAATATATACATGTTGGTACAGACTCAGTGTAAATATTTACATGTTCATAGAGATTCTGTGTAAATATTTACATGTTCATGCAGATTCTGAGTAAATATTTGCATGTTCATACAGATTCTGTGTAAATATTTACATCTTCACACAGATTCTGTGTAAAAATTTATATGTTCATACGGATTCTGTGTAAATATTTACATGTTCATACACATTCTGTATAAATATTTACATGTTCATACTGATGCTGTGTAAACATTTACATATTCATACAGATTCTCTGTAAACATTTGCAGGTTTCTACAGATTTTGTGTAAACATTTACAGGTTTTTACAGATTCTTTGTAAACATTTACATGTTTATACAGATTCTTTGTAAATATTTACATGTTGATACAGATTCTGTGTAAATATTTACAGGTTGATAAAGATTCTGTGTAAATATTTACATGTTTATGCAGATTCTGTGTAAATATTTACATGTTTATGCAGATTCTGTGTAAATATTTACATGTTGATACAGATTCTGTGTAAATATTTACATGTTTATACAGATTCTCTGTAAATATTGAAATGTTTATACAGATTCTATGTAAATATTGACATGTTTATACAGATTCTGTGTAAATATTTACATCTTTATACAGATTCTGTGTAAATATTTACTTCTTTATGCACATTCTGTGCACATATTTACATGTTTATTCAGATTCTGTGTAAATATTTACATGTTTGTACAGATTCTGTGTAAATATTTACATGTTTATCCAGATTCTGTGTAAACATTTACAGGTTTTTACAGTTTCTGTGTAAACACTTTCAGGTTTTTTCATATTCTGTGTAAATATTTACAGGTTTACACAGATTCTTTGTAAATATTTACAGGTTTATACAGATTCTCTGTAAATATTTACATGTTTACACAGATTCTGTGTAAATATTTACATGTTTATACAGATTCTGTGTAAATATTTACATGTTTATACAGATTCTGTGTAAATATTTACGTGTTCATACAGATTTTGTGTAAATATTTATGTGTTCCTGCAGATTCTGTATAAATATTTACGTGTACATACAAATTCTGTGTAACTATTTACATGTTTATAAAGATTCTGTTTAAATATTTACATGTTTATAGACATTCTGTGTAACTATTTACATGTTTATACAGATGCTGTGTAAATATTTACGTTTATACAGATTCTGTGTACATATTTACATGTTTTTACAGACTGTCTGTAAATATTTACATGTTTATACAGACTTTGTGTAAATATTTACATGTTTGTACAGATTCTCTGTAAATATATACATCTTTATACAGCTTCTGTGTAAATATTTACATGTTATACAAATTCTGTGTCAATATTTACCTGTTCGTTCAGATTCTGTGTAAATATTTACATGTTTATACAGATTCTGTGTATATATTTACATGTTTTACAGATTCTTTGTAAATATTTACTTGATTATACAGATTCTGTGTAAATATTTACAAGTTTATACAGGTTCTATGTAAATATTTACATCTTTATACAGATTCTGTGTAAAGATTTACATCTTTATACAGATTCTGTGTAGATATTTACAGGTTTTTACAGATTCTGTGTAAATATTTACAGGTTTTTACAGATTCTGTGTAAATATTTACATGTTTGTACAGATTCTGTGTAAATATTTACAGGTTTACACAGATTCTGTGTAAATATTTACAGGTTTACAGATACTGTTTAAATATTTACACGTTTATACAGATTCTGTGTAAATATTTGCATGTTTACACAGATTCTGTGTAAATATTTGCATGTTTACACAGATTCTGTGTAAATATTTACATCTTTATACAGATTCTGTGTAAATATTTACATGTATATACAGATTCTGTGTAAATATTTACATCTTTATACAGATTCTGTGTAAATATTTACATGTTTATACAGATTCTGTGCAAATATTTACATATTTATACAGATTCTGTGTAAATATTTACATGTTTATACAGATTCTGTGTAAATATTTACAGGTTCATACAGATTCAGTGCAAATATTTACAGGTTTATACAGATTCTGTGTAAATATTTACATGTTTATACAGTTTCTGTGCAAATATTTACATGTCTGTATAGATTCTGTGTAAGTATTTACATGTTTATACCGATTCTGTGATAATATTTACATATTCATACAGATTCTGCGTAAATATTTACATGTTCATTCAACTTCTGTGTAAATATTTACGTGTTTATACAGATTCTGTGTAAATATTTACATGTTTATACAGATTCTGTGTAAATATTTACATGTTTATACAGATTCTGTGTAAGAAATTACAGGTTTTTACTGATTCTGTGTAAACATTTGCAGGTATTTACAGATTCTCTGTAAATATTTACAGGTTTAAACAGATTCTGTGTAAATATTTACATGTTCATCCAGATTCTGTGTAAACATTTACAGGTTTCTACATTTTCTGTGTAAACACTTTCAGACGTTTACAGATTCTGTGTAAATATTTACAGGTTTACTAAGATTCTGTGTAAATACTTACAGGTTTATACACTTTCGGTGTAAATATTTATTTGTTTATACCAATTCTCTGTAAATATTTCATGTTTATAGAGATTCTGTGTAACTATTTACATGTTTATACAGATGCTATGTAAATATTTACATATTTATACAGATTCTTTGTAAATATAGACATCTTTATACTGACTCTTTGTAAATATTTACATTTTTATACTGATTCTGTGTAAATCTTTACATGTTTATACAGATTGTGCGTAAATATTTACAGGTTTATACAGATTCTGTGTAAATATTTACAGGTTTTTACAGATTCTGTGAAAATATTTACATGTTCATTCAGATTCTGTGTAAATATTTACATGTTTACACATATTCTGCGTAAATATTTACATCTTCATACAGATTCTGTGTAAATGTATACAACTTTATACTGACTCTTTGTAAATATTTACATTTTTATACTGATTCTCTTTAAATCTTTACATGTTTATTCAGATTCTGCGTAAATATTTATAGGTTTATACAGGTTCTGTGTAAATATTTACAGGTTTTTACACATTCTGTGTAAATATCTACATGTTTATACAGATTCTGTGAAACATATTTACATGTTTACACAGATTCTTCGTAAATATTTACATGATTATACCGATTCTGTGTAAATATTTACATGTTTATACAGATTCTTTGTAAATATATACATGTTGGTACAGACTCAGTGTAAATATTTACATGTTCATAGAGATTCTGTGTAAATATTTACATGTTCATGCAGATTCTGAGTAAATATTTGCATGTTCATACAGATTCTGTGTAAATATTTACATCTTCACACAGATTCTGTGTAAAAATTTACATGTTCATACGGATTCTGTGTAAATATTTACATGTTCATACACATTCTGTATAAATATTTACATGTTCATACTGATTCTGTGTAAACATTTACATATTCATACAGATTCTCTGTAAACATTTGCAGGTTTCTACAGATTTTGTGTAAACATTTACTGGTTTTTACAGATTCTTTGTAAACATTTACATGTTGATACAGATTCTTTGTAAATATTTACATGTTGATACAGATTCTGTGTAAATATTTACATGTTGATACAGATTCTGTGTAAATATTTACATGTTTATGCAGATTCTGTGTAAATATTTACATGTTTATGCAGATTCTGTGTAAATATTTACATGTTGATACAGATTCTGTGTAAATATTTACATGTTTATACAGATTCTCTGTAAATATTGAAATGTTTATACAGATTCTATGTAAATATTTACATGTTTATACAGATTCTGTGTAAATATTTATATCTTTATACAGATTCTGTGTAAATATTTACTTCTTTATGCAGATTCTGTGCACATATTTACATGTTTATTCAGATTCTGTGTAAATATTTACATGTTTGTACAGATTCTGTGTAAATATTTACATGTTTATCCAGATTCTGTGTAAACATTTGCAGGTTTTTACAGTTTCTGTGAAAACACTTTCAGGTTTTTTCATATTCTGTGTAAATATTTACAGGTTTACACAGATTCTTTGTAAATATTTACAGGTTTATACAGATTCTCTGTAAATATTTACATGTTTACACAGATTCTGTGTAAATATTTACATGTTTATACAGATTCTGTGTAAATATTTACATGTTTATACAGATTCTGTGTAAATATTTACGTGTTCATACAGATTTTGTGTAAATATTTATGTGTTCCTGCAGATTCTGTATAAATATTTACGTGTACATACAAATTCTGTGTAACTATTTACATGTTTATAAAGATTCTGTTTAAATATTTACATGTTTATAGACATTCTGTGTAACTATTTACATGTTTTTACAGATGCTGTGTAAATATTTACGTTTATACAGATTCTGTGTACATATTTACATGTTTTTACAGACTGCCTGTAAATATTTACATGTTTATACAGACTTTGTGTAAATATTTACATGTTTATACAGATTCTCTGTAAATATATACATCTTTATACAGCTTCTGTGTAAATATTTACATGTTATACAAATTCTGTGTCAATATTTACCTGTTCGTTCAGATTCTGTGTAAATATTTACATGTTTATACAGATTCTGTGTATATATTTACATGTTTTACAGATTCTCTGTAAATATTTACTTGATTATACAGATTCTGTGTAAATATTTACAAGTTTATACAGGTTCTATGTAAATATTTACATCTTTATACAGATTCTGTGTAAAGATTTACATCTTTATACAGATTCTGTGTAGATATTTACAGGTTTTTACAGATTCTGTGTAGATATTTACAGGTTTTTACAGATTCTGTGTAAATATTTACATGTTTGTACAGATTCTGTGTAAATATTTACAGGTTTACACAGATTCTGTGTAAATATTTACAGGTTTACAGATACTGTTTAAATATTTACACGTTTATACAGATTCTGTGTAAATATTTGCATGTTTACACAGATTCTGTGTAAATATTTGCATGTTTCCACAGATTCTGTGTAAATATTTACATCTTTATACAGATTCTGTGTAAATATTTACATCTATATACAGATTCTGTGTAAATATTTACATCTTTATACAGATTCTGTGTAAATAGTTACATGTTTATACAGATTCTGTGTAAATATTTACATATTTATACAGATTCTGTGTAAATATTTACGTGTTTATACAGATTCTGTGTAAATATTTACAGGTTCATACAGATTCAGTGCAAATATTTACAGGTTTATACAGATTCTGTGTAAATATTTACATGTTTATACAGTTTCTGTGCAAATATTTACATGTCTGTATAGATTCTGTGTAAGTATTTACATGTTTATACCGATTCTGTGATAATATTTACATATTCATACAGATTCTGCGTAAATATTTACATGTTCATTCAACTTCTGTGTAAATATTTACGTGTTTATACAGATTCTGTGTAAATATTTACATGTTTATACAGATTCTGTGTAAATATTTACATGTTTATACAGATTCTGTGTAAGAAATTACAGGTTTTTACTGATTCTGTGTAAACATTTGCAGGTATTTACAGATTCTCTGTAAATATTTACAGGTTTAAACAGATTCTGTGTAAATATTTACATGTTCATCCAGATTCTGTGTAAACATTTACAGGTTTCTACATTTTCTGTGTAAACACTTTCAGACGTTTACAGATTCTGTGTAAATATTTACAGGTTTACTAAGATTCTGTGTAAATACTTACAGGTTTATACACTTTCGGTGTAAATATTTATTTGTTTATACCAATTCTCTGTAAATATTTCATGTTTATAGAGATTCTGTGTAACTATTTACATGTTTATACAGATGCTATGTAAATATTTACATATTTATACAGATTCTTTGTAAATATAGACATCTTTATACTGACTCTTTGTAAATATTTACATTTTTATACTGATTCTGTGTAAATCTTTACATGTTTATACAGATTGTGCGTAAATATTTACAGGTTTATACAGATTCTGTGTAAATATTTACAGGTTTTTACAGATTCTGTGAAAATATTTACATGTTCATTCAGATTCTGTGTAAATATTTACATGTTTACACATATTCTGCGTAAATATTTACATCTTCATACAGATTCTGTGTAAATGTATACAACTTTATACTGACTCTTTGTAAATATTTACATTTTTATACTGATTCTCTTTAAATCTTTACATGTTTATTCAGATTCTGCGTAAATATTTATAGGTTTATACAGGTTCTGTGTAAATATTTACAGGTTTTTACACATTCTGTGTAAATATCTACATGTTTATACAGATTCTGTGAAACATATTTACATGTTTACACAGATTCTTCGTAAATATTTACATGATTATACCGATTCTGTGTAAATATTTACATGTTTATACAGATTCTTTGTAAATATATACATGTTGGTACAGACTCAGTGTAAATATTTACATGTTCATAGAGATTCTGTGTAAATATTTACATGTTCATGCAGATTCTGAGTAAATATTTGCATGTTCATACAGATTCTGTGTAAATATTTACATCTTCACACAGATTCTGTGTAAAAATTTACATGTTCATACGGATTCTGTGTAAATATTTACATGTTCATACACATTCTGTATAAATATTTACATGTTCATACTGATTCTGTGTAAACATTTACATGTTCATACAGATTCTCTGTAAACATTTGCAGGTTTCTACAGATTTTGTGTAAACATTTACTGGTTTTTACAGATTCTTTGTAAACATTTACATGTTGATACAGATTCTTTGTAAATATTTACATGTTGATACAGATTCTGTGTAAATATTTACATGTTGATACAGATTCTGTGTAAATATTTACATGTTTATGCAGATTCTGTGTAAATATTTACATGTTTATGCAGATTCTGTGTAAATATTTACATGTTGATACAGATTCTGTGTAAATATTTACATGTTTATACAGATTCTCTGTAAATATTGAAATGTTTATACAGATTCTATGTAAATATTTACATGTTTATACAGATTCTGTGTAAATATTTATATCTTTATACAGATTCTGTGTAAATATTTACTTCTTTATGCAGATTCTGTGCACATATTTACATGTTTATTCAGATTCTGTGTAAATATTTACATGTTTGTACAGATTCTGTGTAAATATTTACATGTTTATCCAGATTCTGTGTAAACATTTGCAGGTTTTTACAGTTTCTGTGAAAACACTTTCAGGTTTTTTCATATTCTGTGTAAATATTTACAGGTTTACACAGATTCTTTGTAAATATTTACAGGTTTATACAGATTCTCTGTAAATATTTACATGTTTACACAGATTCTGTGTAAATATTTACATGTTTATACAGATTCTGTGTAAATATTTACATGTTTATACAGATTCTGTGTAAATATTTACGTGTTCATACAGATTTTGTGTAAATATTTATGTGTTCCTGCAGATTCTGTATAAATATTTACGTGTACATACAAATTCTGTGTAACTATTTACATGTTTATAAAGATTCTGTTTAAATATTTACATGTTTATAGACATTCTGTGTAACTATTTACATGTTTTTACAGATGCTGTGTAAATATTTACGTTTATACAGATTCTGTGTACATATTTACATGTTTTTACAGACTGCCTGTAAATATTTACATGTTTATACAGACTTTGTGTAAATATTTACATGTTTATACAGATTCTCTGTAAATATATACATCTTTATACAGCTTCTGTGTAAATATTTACATGTTATACAAATTCTGTGTCAATATTTACCTGTTCGTTCAGATTCTGTGTAAATATTTACATGTTTATACAGATTCTGTGTATATATTTACATGTTTTACAGATTCTCTGTAAATATTTACTTGATTATACAGATTCTGTGTAAATATTTACAAGTTTATACAGGTTCTATGTAAATATTTACATCTTTATACAGATTCTGTGTAAAGATTTACATCTTTATACAGATTCTGTGTAGATATTTACAGGTTTTTACAGATTCTGTGTAAATATTTACAGGTTTTTACAGATTCTGTGTAAATATTTACATGTTTGTACAGATTCTGTGTAAATATTTACAGGTTTACACAGATTCTGTGTAAATATTTACAGGTTTACAGATACTGTTTAAATATTTACACGTTTATACAGATTCTGTGTAAATATTTGCATGTTTACACAGATTCTGTGTAAATATTTGCATGTTTCCACAGATTCTGTGTAAATATTTACATCTTTATACAGATTCTGTGTAAATATTTACATCTATATACAGATTCTGTGTAAATATTTACATCTTTATACAGATTCTGTGTAAATAGTTACATGTTTATACAGATTCTGTGCAAATATTTACATATTTATACAGATTCTGTGTAAATATTTACGTGTTTATACAGATTCTGTGTAAATATTTACAGGTTCATACAGATTCAGTGCAAATATTTACAGGTTTATACAGATTCTGTGTAAATATTTACATGTTTATACAGTTTCTGTGTAAATATTTACATGTCTGTATAGATTCTGTGTAAGTATTTACATGTTTATACCGATTCTGTGATAATATTTACATATTCATACAGATTCTGCGTAAATATTTACATGTTCATTCAACTTCTGTGTAAATATTTACATGTTTATACAGATTCTGTGTAAATATTTACATGTTTATACAGATTCTGTGTAAATATTTACATGTTTATACAGATTCTGTGTAAGAAATTACAGGTTTTTACTGATTCTGTGTAAACATTTGCAGGTATTTACAGATTCTCTGTAAATATTTACAGGTTTATACAGATTCTGTGTAAATATTTACATGTTCATCCAGATTCTGTGTAAACATTTACAGGTTTCTACATTTTCTGTGTAAACACTTTCAGACGTTTACAGATTCTGTGTAAATATTTACAGGTTTACTAAGATTCTGTGTAAATACTTACAGGTTTATACACTTTCGGTGTAAATATTTATTTGTTTATACCAATTCTCTGTAAATATTTCATGTTTATAGAGATTCTGTGTAACTATTTACATGTTTATACAGATGCTATGTAAATATTTACATATTTATACAGATTCTTTGTAAATATATACATCTTTATACTGACTCTTTGTAAATATTTACATTTTTATACTGATTCTGTGTAAATCTTTACATGTTTATACAGATTGTGCGTACATATTTACAGGTTTATACAGATTCTGTGTAAATATTTACAGGTTTTTACAGATTCTGTGAAAATATTTACATGTTCATTCAGATTCTGTGTAAATATTTACATGTTTACACATATTCTGCGTAAATATTTACATCTTCATACAGATTCTGTGTAAATGTATACAACTTTATACTGACTCTTTGTAAATATTTACATTTTTATACTGATTCTCTTTAAATCTTTACATGTTTATTCAGATTCTGCGTAAATATTTATAGGTTTATACAGGTTCTGTGTAAATATTTACAGGTTTTTACACATTCTGTGTAAATATCTACATGTTTATACAGATTCTGTGAAACATATTTACATGTTTACACAGATTCTTCGTAAATATTTACATGATTATACCGATTCTGTGTAAATATTTACATGTTTATACAGATTCTTTGTAAATATATACATGTTGGTACAGACTCAGTGTAAATATTTACATGTTCATAGAGATTCTGTGTAAATATTTACATGTTCATGCAGATTCTGAGTAAATATTTGCATGTTCATACAGATTCTGTGTAAATATTTACATCTTCACACAGATTCTGTGTAAAAATTTACATGTTCATACGGATTCTGTGTAAATATTTACATGTTCATACACATTCTGTATAAATATTTACATGTTCATACTGATTCTGTGTAAACATTTACATATTCATACAGATTCTCTGTAAACATTTGCAGGTTTCTACAGATTTTGTGTAAACATTTACAGGTTTTTACAGATTCTTTGTAAACATTTACATGTTTATACAGATTCTTTGTAAATATTTACATGTTGATACAGATTCTGTGTAAATATTTACAGGTTGATAAAGATTCTGTGTAAATATTTACATGTTTATGCAGATTCTGTGTAAATATTTACATGTTTATGCAGATTCTGTGTAAATATTTACATGTTGATACAGATTCTGTGTAAATATTTACATGTTTATACAGATTCTCTGTAAATATTGAAATGTTTATACAGATTCTATGTAAATATTGACATGTTTATACAGATTCTGTGTAAATATTTACATCTTTATACAGATTCTGTGTAAATATTTACTTCTTTATGCAGATTCTGTGCACATATTTACATGTTTATTCAGATTCTGTGTAAATATTTACATGTTTGTACAGATTCTGTGTAAATATTTACATGTTTATCCAGATTCTGTGTAAACATTTACAGGTTTTTACAGTTTCTGTGTAAACACTTTCAGGTTTTTTCATATTCTGTGTAAATATTTACAGGTTTACACAGATTCTTTGTAAATATTTACAGGTTTATACAGATTCTCTGTAAATATTTACATGTTTACACAGATTCTGTGTAAATATTTACATGTTTATACAGATTCTGTGTAAATATTTACATGTTTATACAGATTCTGTGTAAATATTTACGTGTTCATACAGATTTTGTGTAAATATTTATGTGTTCCTGCAGATTCTGTATAAATATTTACGTGTACATACAAATTCTGTGTAACTATTTACATGTTTATAAAGATTCTGTTTAAATATTTACATGTTTATAGACATTCTGTGTAACTATTTACATGTTTATACAGATGCTGTGTAAATATTTACGTTTATACAGATTCTGTGTACATATTTACATGTTTTTACAGACTGTCTGTAAATATTTACATGTTTATACAGACTTTGTGTAAATATTTACATGTTTGTATAGATTCTCTGTAAATATATACATCTTTATACAGCTTCTGTGTAAATATTTACATGTTATACAAATTCTGTGTCAATATTTACCTGTTCGTTCAGATTCTGTGTAAATATTTACATGTTTATACAGATTCTGTGTATATATTTACATGTTTTACAGATTCTTTGTAAATATTTACTTGATTATACAGATTCTGTGTAAATATTTACAAGTTTATACAGGTTCTATGTAAATATTTACATCTTTATACAGATTCTGTGTAAAGATTTACATCTTTATACAGATTCTGTGTAGATATTTACAGGTTTTTACAGATTCTGTGTAAATATTTACAGGTTTTTACAGATTGTGTGTAAATATTTACATGTTTGTACAGATTCTGTGTAAATATTTACAGGTTTACACAGATTCTGTGTAAATATTTACAGGTTTACAGATACTGTTTAAATATTTACACGTTTATACAGATTCTGTGTAAATATTTGCATGTTTACACAGATTCTGTGTAAATATTTGCATGTTTACACAGATTCTGTGTAAATATTTACATCTTTATACAGATTCTGTGTAAATATTTACATGTATATACAGATTCTGTGTAAATATTTACATCTTTATACAGATTCTGTGTAAATATTTACATGTTTATACAGATTCTGTGCAAATATTTACATATTTATACAGATTCTGTGTAAATATTTACATGTTTATACAGATTCTGTGTAAATATTTACAGGTTCATACAGATTCAGTGCAAATATTTACAGGTTTATACAGATTCTGTGTAAATATTTACATGTTTATACAGTTTCTGTGCAAATATTTACATGTCTGTATAGATTCTGTGTAAGTATTTACATGTTTATACCGATTCTGTGATAATATTTACATATTCATACAGATTCTGCGTAAATATTTACATGTTCATTCAACTTCTGTGTAAATATTTACGTGTTTATACAGATTCTGTGTAAATATTTACATGTTTATACAGATTCTGTGTAAATATTTACATGTTTATACAGATTCTGTGTAAGAAATTACAGGTTTTTACTGATTCTGTGTAAACATTTGCAGGTATTTACAGATTCTCTGTAAATATTTACAGGTTTAAACAGATTCTGTGTAAATATTTACATGTTCATCCAGATTCTGTGTAAACATTTACAGGTTTCTACATTTTCTGTGTAAACACTTTCAGACGTTTACAGATTCTGTGTAAATATTTACAGGTTTACTAAGATTCTGTGTAAATACTTACAGGTTTATACACTTTCGGTGTAAATATTTATTTGTTTATACCAATTCTCTGTAAATATTTCATGTTTATAGAGATTCTGTGTAACTATTTACATGTTTATACAGATGCTATGTAAATATTTACATATTTATACAGATTCTTTGTAAATATAGACATCTTTATACTGACTCTTTGTAAATATTTACATTTTTATACTGATTCTGTGTAAATCTTTACATGTTTATACAGATTGTGCGTAAATATTTACAGGTTTATACAGATTCTGTGTAAATATTTACAGGTTTTTACAGATTCTGTGAAAATATTTACATGTTCATTCAGATTCTGTGTAAATATTTACATGTTTACACATATTCTGCGTAAATATTTACATCTTCATACAGATTCTGTGTAAATGTATACAACTTTATACTGACTCTTTGTAAATATTTACATTTTTATACTGATTCTCTTTAAATCTTTACATGTTTATTCAGATTCTGCGTAAATATTTATAGGTTTATACAGGTTCTGTGTAAATATTTACAGGTTTTTACACATTCTGTGTAAATATCTACATGTTTATACAGATTCTGTGAAACATATTTACATGTTTACACAGATTCTTCGTAAATATTTACATGATTATACCGATTCTGTGTAAATATTTACATGTTTATACAGATTCTTTGTAAATATATACATGTTGGTACAGACTCAGTGTAAATATTTACATGTTCATAGAGATTCTGTGTAAATATTTACATGTTCATGCAGATTCTGAGTAAATATTTGCATGTTCATACAGATTCTGTGTAAATATTTACATCTTCACACAGATTCTGTGTAAAAATTTACATGTTCATACGGATTCTGTGTAAATATTTACATGTTCATACACATTCTGTATAAATATTTACATGTTCATACTGATTCTGTGTAAACATTTACATATTCATACAGATTCTCTGTAAACATTTGCAGGTTTCTACAGATTTTGTGTAAACATTTACTGGTTTTTACAGATTCTTTGTAAACATTTACATGTTGATACAGATTCTTTGTAAATATTTACATGTTGATACAGATTCTGTGTAAATATTTACATGTTGATACAGATTCTGTGTAAATATTTACATGTTTATGCAGATTCTGTGTAAATATTTACATGTTTATGCAGATTCTGTGTAAATATTTACATGTTGATACAGATTCTGTGTAAATATTTACATGTTTATACAGATTCTCTGTAAATATTGAAATGTTTATACAGATTCTATGTAAATATTTACATGTTTATACAGATTCTGTGTAAATATTTATATCTTTATACAGATTCTGTGTAAATATTTACTTCTTTATGCAGATTCTGTGCACATATTTACATGTTTATTCAGATTCTGTGTAAATATTTACATGTTTGTACAGATTCTGTGTAAATATTTACATGTTTATCCAGATTCTGTGTAAACATTTGCAGGTTTTTACAGTTTCTGTGAAAACACTTTCAGGTTTTTTCATATTCTGTGTAAATATTTACAGGTTTACACAGATTCTTTGTAAATATTTACAGGTTTATACAGATTCTCTGTAAATATTTACATGTTTACACAGATTCTGTGTAAATATTTACATGTTTATACAGATTCTGTGTAAATATTTACATGTTTATACAGATTCTGTGTAAATATTTACGTGTTCATACAGATTTTGTGTAAATATTTATGTGTTCCTGCAGATTCTGTATAAATATTTACGTGTACATACAAATTCTGTGTAACTATTTACATGTTTATAAAGATTCTGTTTAAATATTTACATGTTTATAGACATTCTGTGTAACTATTTACATGTTTTTACAGATGCTGTGTAAATATTTACGTTTATACAGATTCTGTGTACATATTTACATGTTTTTACAGACTGCCTGTAAATATTTACATGTTTATACAGACTTTGTGTAAATATTTACATGTTTATACAGATTCTCTGTAAATATATACATCTTTATACAGCTTCTGTGTAAATATTTACATGTTATACAAATTCTGTGTCAATATTTACCTGTTCGTTCAGATTCTGTGTAAATATTTACATGTTTATACAGATTCTGTGTATATATTTACATGTTTTACAGATTCTCTGTAAATATTTACTTGATTATACAGATTCTGTGTAAATATTTACAAGTTTATACAGGTTCTATGTAAATATTTACATCTTTATACAGATTCTGTGTAAAGATTTACATCTTTATACAGATTCTGTGTAGATATTTACAGGTTTTTACAGATTCTGTGTAGATATTTACAGGTTTTTACAGATTCTGTGTAAATATTTACATGTTTGTACAGATTCTGTGTAAATATTTACAGGTTTACACAGATTCTGTGTAAATATTTACAGGTTTACAGATACTGTTTAAATATTTACACGTTTATACAGATTCTGTGTAAATATTTGCATGTTTACACAGATTCTGTGTAAATATTTGCATGTTTCCACAGATTCTGTGTAAATATTTACATCTTTATACAGATTCTGTGTAAATATTTACATCTATATACAGATTCTGTGTAAATATTTACATCTTTATACAGATTCTGTGTAAATAGTTACATGTTTATACAGATTCTGTGTAAATATTTACATATTTATACAGATTCTGTGTAAATATTTACGTGTTTATACAGATTCTGTGTAAATATTTACAGGTTCATACAGATTCAGTGCAAATATTTACAGGTTTATACAGATTCTGTGTAAATATTTACATGTTTATACAGTTTCTGTGCAAATATTTACATGTCTGTATAGATTCTGTGTAAGTATTTACATGTTTATACCGATTCTGTGATAATATTTACATATTCATACAGATTCTGCGTAAATATTTACATGTTCATTCAACTTCTGTGTAAATATTTACGTGTTTATACAGATTCTGTGTAAATATTTACATGTTTATACAGATTCTGTGTAAATATTTACATGTTTATACAGATTCTGTGTAAGAAATTACAGGTTTTTACTGATTCTGTGTAAACATTTGCAGGTATTTACAGATTCTCTGTAAATATTTACAGGTTTAAACAGATTCTGTGTAAATATTTACATGTTCATCCAGATTCTGTGTAAACATTTACAGGTTTCTACATTTTCTGTGTAAACACTTTCAGACGTTTACAGATTCTGTGTAAATATTTACAGGTTTACTAAGATTCTGTGTAAATACTTACAGGTTTATACACTTTCGGTGTAAATATTTATTTGTTTATACCAATTCTCTGTAAATATTTCATGTTTATAGAGATTCTGTGTAACTATTTACATGTTTATACAGATGCTATGTAAATATTTACATATTTATACAGATTCTTTGTAAATATAGACATCTTTATACTGACTCTTTGTAAATATTTACATTTTTATACTGATTCTGTGTAAATCTTTACATGTTTATACAGATTGTGCGTAAATATTTACAGGTTTATACAGATTCTGTGTAAATATTTACAGGTTTTTACAGATTCTGTGAAAATATTTACATGTTCATTCAGATTCTGTGTAAATATTTACATGTTTACACATATTCTGCGTAAATATTTACATCTTCATACAGATTCTGTGTAAATGTATACAACTTTATACTGACTCTTTGTAAATATTTACATTTTTATACTGATTCTCTTTAAATCTTTACATGTTTATTCAGATTCTACGTAAATATTTATAGGTTTATACAGGTTCTGTGTAAATATTTACAGGTTTTTACACATTCTGTGTAAATATTTACATGTTTATACAGATTCTGTGAAACATATTTACATGTTTACACAGATTCTTCGTAAATATTTACATGATTATACCGATTCTGTGTAAATATTTACATGTTTATACAGATTCTTTGTAAATATATACATGTTGGTACAGACTCAGTGTAAATATTTACATGTTCATAGAGATTCTGTGTAAATATTTACATGTTCATGCAGATTCTGAGTAAATATTTGCATGTTCATACAGATTCTGTGTAAATATTTACATCTTCACACAGATTCTGTGTAAAAATTTACATGTTCATACGGATTCTGTGTAAATATTTACATGTTCATACACATTCTGTATAAATATTTACATGTTCATACTGATTCTGTGTAAACATTTACATATTCATACAGATTCTCTGTAAACATTTGCAGGTTTCTACAGATTTTGTGTAAACATTTACAGGTTTTTACAGATTCTTTGTAAACATTTGCATGTTGATACAGATTCTTTGTAAATATTTACATGTTGATACAGATTCTGTGTAAATATTTACATGTTGATACAGATTCTGTGTAAATATTTACATGTTTATGCAGATTCTGTGTAAATATTTACATGTTTATGCAGATTCTGTGTAAATATTTACATGTTGATACAGATTCTGTGTAAATATTTACATGTTTATACAGATTCTCTGTAAATATTGAAATGTTTATACAGATTCTATGTAAATATTGACATGTTTATACAGATTCTGTGTAAATATTTACATCTTTATACAGATTCTGTGTAAATATTTACTTCTTTATGCAGATTCTGTGCACATATTTACATGTTTATTCAGATTCTGTGTAAATATTTACATGTTTGTACAGATTCTGTGTAAATATTTACATGTTTATCCAGATTCTGTGTAAACATTTACAGGTTTTTACAGTTTCTGTGTAAACACTTTCAGGTTTTTTCATATTCTGTGTAAATATTTACAGGTTTACACAGATTCTTTGTAAATATTTACAGGTTTATACAGATTCTCTGTAAATATTTACATGTTTACACAGATTCTGTGTAAATATTTACATGTTTATACAGATTCTGTGTAAATATTTACATGTTTATACAGATTCTGTGTAAATATTTACGTGTTCATACAGATTTTGTGTAAATATTTATGTGTTCCTGCAGATTCTGTATAAATATTTACGTGTACATACAAATTCTGTGTAACTATTTACATGTTTATAAAGATTCTGTTTAAATATTTACATGTTTATAGACATTCTGTGTAACTATTTACATGTTTATACAGATGCTGTGTAAATATTTACGTTTATACAGATTCTGTGTACATATTTACATGTTTTTACAGACTGTCTGTAAATATTTACATGTTTATACAGACTTTGTGTAAATATTTACATGTTTGTACAGATTCTCTGTAAATATATACATCTTTATACAGCTTCTGTGTAAATATTTACATGTTATACAAATTCTGTGTCAATATTTACCTGTTCGTTCAGATTCTGTGTAAATATTTACATGTTTATACAGATTCTGTGTATATATTTACATGTTTTACAGATTCTTTGTAAATATTTACTTGATTATACAGATTCTGTGTAAATATTTACAAGTTTATACAGGTTCTATGTAAATATTTACATCTTTATACAGATTCTGTGTAAAGATTTACATCTTTATACAGATTCTGTGTAGATATTTACAGGTTTTTACAGATTCTGTGTAAATATTTACAGGTTTTTACAGATTGTGTGTAAATATTTACATGTTTGTACAGATTCTGTGTAAATATTTACAGGTTTACACAGATTCTGTGTAAATATTTACAGGTTTACAGATACTGTTTAAATATTTACACGTTTATACAGATTCTGTGTAAATATTTGCATGTTTACACAGATTCTGTGTAAATATTTGCATGTTTACACAGATTCTGTGTAAATATTTACATCTTTATACAGATTCTGTGTAAATATTTACATGTATATACAGATTCTGTGTAAATATTTACATCTTTATACAGATTCTGTGTAAATATTTACATGTTTATACAGATTCTGTGCAAATATTTACATATTTATACAGATTCTGTGTAAATATTTACATGTTTATACAGATTCTGTGTAAATATTTACAGGTTCATACAGATTCAGTGCAAATATTTACAGGTTTATACAGATTCTGTGTAAATATTTACATGTTTATACAGTTTCTGTGTAAATATTTACATGTCTGTATAGATTCTGTGGAAGTATTTACATGTTTATACCGATTCTGTGATAATATTTACATATTCATACAGATTCTGCGTAAATATTTACATGTTCATTCAACTTCTGTGTAAATATTTACGTGTTTATACAGATTCTGTGTAAATATTTACATGTTTATACAGATTCTGTGTAAATATTTACATGTTTATACAGATTCTGTGTAAGAAATTACAGGTTTTTACTGATTCTGTGTAAACATTTGCAGGTATTTACAGATTCTCTGTAAATATTTACAGGTTTATACAGATTCTGTGTAAATATTTACATGTTCATCCAGATTCTGTGTAAACATTTACAGGTTTCTACATTTTCTGTGTAAACACTTTCAGACGTTTACAGATTCTGTGTAAATATTTACAGGTTTACTAAGATTCTGTGTAAATACTTACAGGTTTATACACTTTCGGTGTACATATTTATTTGTTTATACCAATTCTCTGTAAATATTTCATGTTTATAGAGATTCTGTGTAACTATTTACATGTTTATACAGATGCTATGTAAATATTTACATATTTATACAGATTCTTTGTAAATATATACATCTTTATACTGACTCTTTGTAAATATTTACATTTTTATACTGATTCTGTGTAAATCTTTACATGTTTATACAGATTGTGCGTAAATATTTACAGGTTTATACAGATTCTGTGTAAATATTTACAGGTTTTTACAGATTCTGTGAAAATATTTACATGTTCATTCAGATTCTGTGTAAATATTTACATGTTTACACATATTCTGCGTAAATATTTACATCTTCATACAGATTCTGTGTAAATGTATACAACTTTATACTGACTCTTTGTAAATATTTACATTTTTATACTGATTCTCTTTAAATCTTTACATGTTTATACAGATTCTGCGTAAATATTTATAGGTTTATGCAGGTTCTGTGTAAATATTTACAGGTTTTTACACATTCTGTGTAAATATTTACATGTTTATACAGATTCTGTGAAACATATTTACATGTTTATACAGATTCTTTGTAAATATATACATGTTGGTACAGACTCAGTGTAAATATTTACATGTTCATAGAGATTCTGTGTAAATATTTACATGTTCATGCAGATTCTGAGTAAATATTTGCATGTTCATACAGATTCTGTGTAAATATTTACATCTTCACACAGATTCTGTGTAAAAATTTACATGTTCATACGGATTCTGTGTAAATATTTACATGTTCATACACATTCTGTATAAATATTTACATGTTCATACTGATTCTGTGTAAATATTTACATATTCATACAGATTCTCTGTAAACATTTGCAGGTTTCTACAGATTTTGTGTAAACATTTACAGGTTTTTACAGATTCTTTGTAAACATTTACATGTTTATACAGATTCTTTGTAAATATTTACATGTTGATACAGATTCTGTGTAAATATTTACATGTTGATACAGATTCTGTGTAAATATTTACATGTTTATGCAGATTCTGTGTAAATATTTACATGTTTATGCAGATTCTGTGTAAATATTTACATGTTGATACAGATTCTGTGTAAATATTTACATGTTTATACAGATTCTCTGTAAATATTGAAATGTTTATACAGATTCTATGTAAATATTTACATGTTTATACAGATTCTGTGTAAATATTTATATCTTTATACAGATTCTGTGTAAATATTTACTTCTTTATGCAGATTCTGTGCACATATTTACATGTTTATTCAGATTCTGTGTAAATATTTACATGTTTTTACAGATTCTGTGTAAATATTTACATGTTTATCCAGATTCTGTGTAAACATTTGCAGGTTTTTACAGTTTCTGTGAAAACACTTTCAGGTTTTTTCATATTCTGTGTAAATATTTACAGGTTTACACAGATTCTTTGTAAATATTTACAGGTTTATACAGATTCTCTGTAAATATTTACATGTTTACACAGATTCTGTGTAAATATTTACATGTTTATACAGATTCTGTGTAACTATTTACATGTTTTTACAGATGCTGTGTAAATATTTACGTTTATACAGATTCTGTGTACATATTTACATGTTTTTACAGACTGCCTGTAAATATTTACATGTTTATACAGACTTTGTGTAAATATTTACATGTTTATACAGATTCTCTGTAAATATATACATCTTTATACAGCTTCTGTGTAAATATTTACATGTTATACAAATTCTGTGTCAATATTTACCTGTTCGTTCAGATTCTGTGTAAATATTTACATGTTTATACAGATTCTGTGTATATATTTACATGTTTTACAGATTCTCTGTAAATATTTACTTGATTATACAGATTCTGTGTAAATATTTACAAGTTTATACAGGTTCTATGTAAATATTTACATCTTTATACAGATTCTGTGTAAAGATTTACATCTTTATACAGATTCTGTGTAGATATTTACAGGTTTTTACAGATTCTGTGTAAATATTTACAGGTTTTTACAGATTCTGTGTAAATATTTACATGTTTGTACAGATTCTGTGTAAATATTTACAGGTTTACACAGATTCTGTGTAAATATTTACAGGTTTACAGATACTGTTTAAATATTTACACGTTTATACAGATTCTGTGTAAATATTTGCATGTTTACACAGATTCTGTGTAAATATTTGCATGTTTCCACAGATTCTGTGTAAATATTTACATCTTTATACAGATTCTGTGTAAATATTTACATCTATATACAGATTCTGTGTAAATATTTACATCTTTATACAGATTCTGTGTAAATAGTTACATGTTTATACAGATTCTGTGTAAATATTTACATATTTATACAGATTCTGTGTAAATATTTACGTGTTTATACAGATTCTGTGTAAATATTTACAGGTTCATACAGATTCAGTGCAAATATTTACAGGTTTATACAGATTCTGTGTAAATATTTACATGTTTATACAGTTTCTGTGCAAATATTTACATGTCTGTATAGATTCTGTGGAAGTATTTACATGTTTATACCGATTCTGTGATAATATTTACATATTCATACAGATTCTGCGTAAATATTTACATGTTCATTCAACTTCTGTGTAAATATTTACGTGTTTATACAGATTCTGTGTAAATATTTACATGTTTATACAGATTCTGTGTAAATATTTACATGTTTATACAGATTCTGTGTAAGAAATTACAGGTTTTTACTGATTCTGTGTAAACATTTGCAGGTATTTACAGATTCTCTGTAAATATTTACAGGTTTAAACAGATTCTGTGTAAATATTTACATGTTCATCCAGATTCTGTGTAAACATTTACAGGTTTCTACATTTTCTGTGTAAACACTTTCAGACGTTTACAGATTCTGTGTAAATATTTACAGGTTTACTAAGATTCTGTGTAAATACTTACAGGTTTATACACTTTCGGTGTAAATATTTATTTGTTTATACCAATTCTCTGTAAATATTTCATGTTTATAGAGATTCTGTGTAACTATTTACATGTTTATACAGATGCTATGTAAATATTTACATATTTATACAGATTCTTTGTAAATATAGACATCTTTATACTGACTCTTTGTAAATATTTACATTTTTATACTGATTCTGTGTAAATCTTTACATGTTTATACAGATTGTGCGTAAATATTTACAGGTTTATACAGATTCTGTGTAAATATTTACAGGTTTTTACAGATTCTGTGAAAATATTTACATGTTCATTCAGATTCTGTGTAAATATTTACATGTTTACACATATTCTGCGTAAATATTTACATCTTCATACAGATTCTGTGTAAATGTATACAACTTTATACTGACTCTTTGTAAATATTTACATTTTTATACTGATTCTCTTTAAATCTTTACATGTTTATTCAGATTCTGCGTAAATATTTATAGGTTTATACAGGTTCTGTGTAAATATTTACAGGTTTTAACACATTCTGTGTAAATATCTACATGTTTATACAGATTCTGTGAAACATATTTACATGTTTACACAGATTCTTCGTAAATATTTACATGATTATACCGATTCTGTGTAAATATTTACATGTTTATACAGATTCTTTGTAAATATATACATGTTGGTACAGACTCAGTGTAAATATTTACATGTTCATAGAGATTCTGTGTAAATATTTACATGTTCATGCAGATTCTGAGTAAATATTTGCATGTTCATACAGATTCTGTGTAAATATTTACATCTTCACACAGATTCTGTGTAAAAATTTACATGTTCATACGGATTCTGTGTAAATATTTACATGTTCATACACATTCTGTATAAATATTTACATGTTCATACTGATTCTGTGTAAACATTTACATGTTCATACAGATTCTCTGTAAACATTTGCAGGTTTCTACAGATTTTGTGTAAACATTTACTGGTTTTTACAGATTCTTTGTAAACATTTACATGTTGATACAGATTCTTTGTAAATATTTACATGTTGATACAGATTCTGTGTAAATATTTACATGTTGATACAGATTCTGTGTAAATATTTACATGTTTATGCAGATTCTGTGTAAATATTTACATGTTTATGCAGATTCTGTGTAAATATTTACATGTTGATACAGATTCTGTGTAAATATTTACATGTTTATACAGATTCTCTGTAAATATTGAAATGTTTATACAGATTCTATGTAAATATTTACATGTTTATACAGATTCTGTGTAAATATTTATATCTTTATACAGATTCTGTGTAAATATTTACTTCTTTATGCAGATTCTGTGCACATATTTACATGTTTATTCAGATTCTGTGTAAATATTTACATGTTTGTACAGATTCTGTGTAAATATTTACATGTTTATCCAGATTCTGTGTAAACATTTGCAGGTTTTTACAGTTTCTGTGAAAACACTTTCAGGTTTTTTCATATTCTGTGTAAATATTTACAGGTTTACACAGATTCTTTGTAAATATTTACAGGTTTATACAGATTCTCTGTAAATATTTACATGTTTACACAGATTCTGTGTAAATATTTACATGTTTATACAGATTCTGTGTAAATATTTACATGTTTATACAGATTCTGTGTAAATATTTACGTGTTCATACAGATTTTGTGTAAATATTTATGTGTTCCTGCAGATTCTGTATAAATATTTACGTGTACATACAAATTCTGTGTAACTATTTACATGTTTATAAAGATTCTGTTTAAATATTTACATGTTTATAGACATTCTGTGTAACTATTTACATGTTTTTACAGATGCTGTGTAAATATTTACGTTTATACAGATTCTGTGTACATATTTACATGTTTTTACAGACTGCCTGTAAATATTTACATGTTTATACAGACTTTGTGTAAATATTTACATGTTTATACAGATTCTCTGTAAATATATACATCTTTATACAGCTTCTGTGTAAATATTTACATGTTATACAAATTCTGTGTCAATATTTACCTGTTCGTTCAGATTCTGTGTAAATATTTACATGTTTATACAGATTCTGTGTATATATTTACATGTTTTACAGATTCTCTGTAAATATTTACTTGATTATACAGATTCTGTGTAAATATTTACAAGTTTATACAGGTTCTATGTAAATATTTACATCTTTATACAGATTCTGTGTAAAGATTTACATCTTTATACAGATTCTGTGTAGATATTTACAGGTTTTTACAGATTCTGTGTAAATATTTACAGGTTTTTACAGATTCTGTGTAAATATTTACATGTTTGTACAGATTCTGTGTAAATATTTACAGGTTTACACAGATTCTGTGTAAATATTTACAGGTTTACAGATACTGTTTAAATATTTACACGTTTATACAGATTCTGTGTAAATATTTGCATGTTTACACAGATTCTGTGTAAATATTTGCATGTTTCCACAGATTCTGTGTAAATATTTACATCTTTATACAGATTCTGTGTAAATATTTACATCTATATACAGATTCTGTGTAAATATTTACATCTTTATACAGATTCTGTGTAAATAGTTACATGTTTATACAGATTCTGTGCAAATATTTACATATTTATACAGATTCTGTGTAAATATTTACGTGTTTATACAGATTCTGTGTAAATATTTACAGGTTCATACAGATTCAGTGCAAATATTTACAGGTTTATACAGATTCTGTGTAAATATTTACATGTTTATACAGTTTCTGTGCAAATATTTACATGTCTGTATAGATTCTGTGTAAGTATTTACATGTTTATACCGATTCTGTGATAATATTTACATATTCATACAGATTCTGCGTAAATATTTACATGTTCATTCAACTTCTGTGTAAATATTTACATGTTTATACAGATTCTGTGTAAATATTTACATGTTTATACAGATTCTGTGTAAATATTTACATGTTTATACAGATTCTGTGTAAGAAATTACAGGTTTTTACTGATTCTGTGTAAACATTTGCAGGTATTTACAGATTCTCTGTAAATATTTACAGGTTTATACAGATTCTGTGTAAATATTTACATGTTCATCCAGATTCTGTGTAAACATTTACAGGTTTCTACATTTTCTGTGTAAACACTTTCAGACGTTTACAGATTCTGTGTAAATATTTACAGGTTTACTAAGATTCTGTGTAAATACTTACAGGTTTATACACTTTCGGTGTAAATATTTATTTGTTTATACCAATTCTCTGTAAATATTTCATGTTTATAGAGATTCTGTGTAACTATTTACATGTTTATACAGATGCTATGTAAATATTTACATATTTATACAGATTCTTTGTAAATATAGACATCTTTATACTGACTCTTTGTAAATATTTACATTTTTATACTGATTCTGTGTAAATCTTTACATGTTTATACAGATTGTGCGTAAATATTTACAGGTTTATACAGATTCTGTGTAAATATTTACAGGTTTTTACAGATTCTGTGAAAATATTTACATGTTCATTCAGATTCTGTGTAAATATTTACATGTTTACACATATTCTGCGTAAATATTTACATCTTCATACAGATTCTGTGTAAATGTATACAACTTTATACTGACTCTTTGTAAATATTTACATTTTTATACTGATTCTCTTTAAATCTTTACATGTTTATTCAGATTCTGCGTAAATATTTATAGGTTTATACAGGTTCTGTGTAAATATTTACAGGTTTTTACACATTCTGTGTAAATATCTACATGTTTATACAGATTCTGTGAAACATATTTACATGTTTACACAGATTCTTCGTAAATATTTACATGATTATACCGATTCTGTGTAAATATTTACATGTTTATACAGATTCTTTGTAAATATATACATGTTGGTACAGACTCAGTGTAAATATTTACATGTTCATAGAGATTCTGTGTAAATATTTACATGTTCATGCAGATTCTGAGTAAATATTTGCATGTTCATACAGATTCTGTGTAAATATTTACATCTTCACACAGATTCTGTGTAAAAATTTACATGTTCATACGGATTCTGTGTAAATATTTACATGTTCATACACATTCTGTATAAATATTTACATGTTCATACTGATTCTGTGTAAACATTTACATGTTCATACAGATTCTCTGTAAACATTTGCAGGTTTCTACAGATTTTGTGTAAACATTTACTGGTTTTTACAGATTCTTTGTAAACATTTACATGTTGATACAGATTCTTTGTAAATATTTACATGTTGATACAGATTCTGTGTAAATATTTACATGTTGATACAGATTCTGTGTAAATATTTACATGTTTATGCAGATTCTGTGTAAATATTTACATGTTTATGCAGATTCTGTGTAAATATTTACATGTTGATACAGATTCTGTGTAAATATTTACATGTTTATACAGATTCTCTGTAAATATTTAAATGTTTATACAGATTCTATGTAAATATTTACATGTTTATACAGATTCTGTGTAAATATTTATATCTTTATACAGATTCTGTGTAAATATTTACTTCTTTATGCAGATTCTGTGCACATATTTACATGTTTATTCAGATTCTGTGTAAATATTTACATGTTTGTACAGATTCTGTGTAAATATTTACATGTTTATCCAGATTCTGTGTAAACATTTGCAGGTTTTTACAGTTTCTGTGTAAACACTTTCAGGTTTTTTCATATTCTGTGTAAATATTTACAGGTTTACACAGATTCTTTGTAAATATTTACAGGTTTATACAGATTCTCTGTAAATATTTACATGTTTACACAGATTCTGTGTAAATATTTACATGTTTATACAGATTCTGTGTAAATATTTACATGTTTATACAGATTCTGTGTAAATATTTACGTGTTCATACAGATTTTGTGTAAATATTTATGTGTTCCTGCAGATTCTGTATAAATATTTACGTGTACATACAAATTCTGTGTAACTATTTACATGTTTATAAAGATTCTGTTTAAATATTTACATGTTTATAGACATTCTGTGTAACTATTTACATGTTTTTACAGATGCTGTGTAAATATTTACGTTTATACAGATTCTGTGTACATATTTACATGTTTTTACAGACTGCCTGTAAATATTTACATGTTTATACAGACTTTGTGTAAATATTTACATGTTTATACAGATTCTCTGTAAATATATACATCTTTATACAGCTTCTGTGTAAATATTTACATGTTATACAAATTCTGTGTCAATATTTACCTGTTCGTTCAGATTCTGTGTAAATATTTACATGTTTATACAGATTCTGTGTATATATTTACATGTTTTACAGATTCTCTGTAAATATTTACTTGATTATACAGATTCTGTGTAAATATTTACAAGTTTATACAGGTTCTATGTAAATATTTACATCTTTATACAGATTCTGTGTAAAGATTTACATCTTTATACAGATTCTGTGTAGATATTTACAGGTTTTTACAGATTCTGTGTAAATATTTACAGGTTTTTACAGATTCTGTGTAAATATTTACATGTTTGTACAGATTCTGTGTAAATATTTACAGGTTTACACAGATTCTGTGTAAATATTTACAGGTTTACAGATACTGTTTAAATATTTACACGTTTATACAGATTCTGTGTAAATATTTGCATGTTTACACAGATTCTGTGTAAATATTTGCATGTTTCCACAGATTCTGTGTAAATATTTACATCTTTATACAGATTCTGTGTAAATATTTACATCTATATACAGATTCTGTGTAAATATTTACATCTTTATACAGATTCTGTGTAAATAGTTACATGTTTATACAGATTCTGTGCAAATATTTACATATTTATACAGATTCTGTGTAAATATTTACGTGTTTATACAGATTCTGTGTAAATATTTACAGGTTCATACAGATTCAGTGCAAATATTTACAGGTTTATACAGATTCTGTGTAAATATTTACATGTTTATACAGTTTCTGTGTAAATATTTACATGTCTGTATAGATTCTGTGTAAGTATTTACATGTTTATACCGATTCTGTGATAATATTTACATATTCATACAGATTCTGCGTAAATATTTACATGTTCATTCAACTTCTGTGTAAATATTTACATGTTTATACAGATTCTGTGTAAATATTTACATGTTTATACAGATTCTGTGTAAATATTTACATGTTTATACAGATTCTGTGTAAGAAATTACAGGTTTTTACTGATTCTGTGTAAACATTTGCAGGTATTTACAGATTCTCTGTAAATATTTACAGGTTTATACAGATTCTGTGTAAATATTTACATGTTCATCCAGATTCTGTGTAAACATTTACAGGTTTCTACATTTTCTGTGTAAACACTTTCAGACGTTTACAGATTCTGTGTAAATATTTACAGGTTTACTAAGATTCTGTGTAAATACTTACAGGTTTATACACTTTCGGTGTAAATATTTATTTGTTTATACCAATTCTCTGTAAATATTTCATGTTTATAGAGATTCTGTGTAACTATTTACATGTTTATACAGATGCTATGTAAATATTTACATATTTATACAGATTCTTTGTAAATATATACATCTTTATACTGACTCTTTGTAAATATTTACATTTTTATACTGATTCTGTGTAAATCTTTACATGTTTATACAGATTGTGCGTAAATATTTACAGGTTTATACAGATTCTGTGTAAATATTTACAGGTTTTTACAGATTCTGTGAAAATATTTACATGTTCATTCAGATTCTGTGTAAATATTTACATGTTTACACATATTCTGCGTAAATATTTACATCTTCATACAGATTCTGTGTAAATGTATACAACTTTATACTGACTCTTTGTAAATATTTACATTTTTATACTGATTCTCTTTAAATCTTTACATGTTTATACAGATTCTGCGTAAATATTTATAGGTTTATACAGGTTCTGTGTAAATATTTACAGGTTTTTACACATTCTGTGTAAATATTTACATGTTTATACAGATTCTGTGAAACATATTTACATGTTTACACAGATTCTTCGTAAATATTTACATGATTATACCGATTCTGTGTAAATATTTACATGTTTATACAGATTCTTTGTAAATATATACATGTTGGTACAGACTCAGTGTAAATATTTACATGTTCATAGAGATTCTGTGTAAATATTTACATGTTCATGCAGATTCTGAGTAAATATTTGCATGTTCATACAGATTCTGTGTAAATATTTACATCTTCACACAGATTCTGTGTAAAAATTTACATGTTCATACGGATTCTGTGTAAATATTTACATGTTCATACACATTCTGTATAAAAAGTTACATGTTCATACTGATTCTGTGTAAACATTTACATATTCATACAGATTCTCTGTAAACATTTGCAGGTTTCTACAGATTTTGTGTAAACATTTACAGGTTTTTACAGATTCTTTGTAAACATTTACATGTTGATACAGATTCTTTGTAAATATTTACATGTTGATACAGATTCTGTGTAAATATTTACATGTTGATACAGATTCTGTGTAAATATTTACATGTTTATGCAGATTCTGTGTAAATATTTACATGTTTATGCAGATTCTGTGTAAATATTTACATGTTGATACAGATTCTGTGTAAATATTTACATGTTTATACAGATTCTCTGTAAATATTGAAATGTTTATACAGATTCTATGTAAATATTGACATGTTTATACAGATTCTGTGTAAATATTTACATCTTTATACAGATTCTGTGTAAATATTTACTTCTTTATGCAGATTCTGTGCACATATTTACATGTTTATTCAGATTCTGTGTAAATATTTACATGTTTGTACAGATTCTGTGTAAATATTTACATGTTTATCCAGATTCTGTGTAAACATTTACAGGTTTTTACAGTTTCTGTGTAAACACTTTCAGGTTTTTTCATATTCTGTGTAAATATTTACAGGTTTACACAGATTCTTTGTAAATATTTACAGGTTTATACAGATTCTCTGTAAATATTTACATGTTTACACAGATTCTGTGTAAATATTTACATGTTTATACAGATTCTGTGTAAATATTTACATGTTTATACAGATTCTGTGTAAATATTTACGTGTTCATACAGATTTTGTGTAAATATTTATGTGTTCCTGCAGATTCTGTATAAATATTTACGTGTACATACAAATTCTGTGTAACTATTTACATGTTTATAAAGATTCTGTTTAAATATTTACATGTTTATAGACATTCTGTGTAACTATTTACATGTTTATACAGATGCTGTGTAAATATTTACGTTTATACAGATTCTGTGTACATATTTACATGTTTTTACAGACTGTCTGTAAATATTTACATGTTTATACAGACTTTGTGTAAATATTTACATGTTTGTACAGATTCTCTGTAAATATATACATCTTTATACAGCTTCTGTGTAAATATTTACATGTTATACAAATTCTGTGTCAATATTTACCTGTTCGTTCAGATTCTGTGTAAATATTTACATGTTTATACAGATTCTGTGTATATATTTACATGTTTTACAGATTCTTTGTAAATATTTACTTGATTATACAGATTCTGTGTAAATATTTACAAGTTTATACAGGTTCTATGTAAATATTTACATCTTTATACAGATTCTGTGTAAAGATTTACATCTTTATACATATTCTGTGTAGATATTTACAGGTTTTTACAGATTCTGTGTAAATATTTACAGGTTTTTACAGATTGTGTGTAAATATTTACATGTTTGTACAGATTCTGTGTAAATATTTACAGGTTTACACAGATTCTGTGTAAATATTTACAGGTTTACAGATACTGTTTAAATATTTACACGTTTATACAGATTCTGTGTAAATATTTGCATGTTTACACAGATTCTGTGTAAATATTTGCATGTTTACACAGATTCTGTGTAAATATTTACATCTTTATACAGATTCTGTGTAAATATTTACATGTATATACAGATTCTGTGTAAATATTTACATCTTTATACAGATTCTGTGTAAATATTTACATGTTTATACAGATTCTGTGCAAATATTTACATATTTATACAGATTCTGTGTAAATATTTACATGTTTATACAGATTCTGTGTAAATATTTACAGGTTCATACAGATTCAGTGCAAATATTTACAGGTTTATACAGATTCTGTGTAAATATTTACATGTTTATACAGTTTCTGTGTAAATATTTACATGTCTGTATAGATTCTGTGGAAGTATTTACATGTTTATACCGATTCTGTGATAATATTTACATATTCATACAGATTCTGCGTAAATATTTACATGTTCATTCAACTTCTGTGTAAATATTTACGTGTTTATACAGATTCTGTGTAAATATTTACATGTTTATACAGATTCTGTGTAAATATTTACATGTTTATACAGATTCTGTGTAAGAAATTACAGGTTTTTACTGATTCTGTGTAAACATTTGCAGGTATTTACAGATTCTCTGTAAATATTTACAGGTTTATACAGATTCTGTGTAAATATTTACATGTTCATCCAGATTCTGTGTAAACATTTACAGGTTTCTACATTTTCTGTGTAAACACTTTCAGACGTTTACAGATTCTGTGTAAATATTTACAGGTTTACTAAGATTCTGTGTAAATACTTACAGGTTTATACACTTTCGGTGTACATATTTATTTGTTTATACCAATTCTCTGTAAATATTTCATGTTTATAGAGATTCTGTGTAACTATTTACATGTTTATACAGATGCTATGTAAATATTTACATATTTATACAGATTCTTTGTAAATATATACATCTTTATACTGACTCTTTGTAAATATTTACATTTTTATACTGATTCTGTGTAAATCTTTACATGTTTATACAGATTGTGCGTAAATATTTACAGGTTTATACAGATTCTGTGTAAATATTTACAGGTTTTTACAGATTCTGTGAAAATATTTACATGTTCATTCAGATTCTGTGTAAATATTTACATGTTTACACATATTCTGCGTAAATATTTACATCTTCATACAGATTCTGTGTAAATGTATACAACTTTATACTGACTCTTTGTAAATATTTACATTTTTATACTGATTCTCTTTAAATCTTTACATGTTTATACAGATTCTGCGTAAATATTTATAGGTTTATGCAGGTTCTGTGTAAATATTTACAGGTTTTTACACATTCTGTGTAAATATTTACATGTTTATACAGATTCTGTGAAACATATTTACATGTTTATACAGATTCTTTGTAAATATATACATGTTGGTACAGACTCAGTGTAAATATTTACATGTTCATAGAGATTCTGTGTAAATATTTACATGTTCATGCAGATTCTGAGTAAATATTTGCATGTTCATACAGATTCTGTGTAAATATTTACATCTTCACACAGATTCTGTGTAAAAATTTACATGTTCATACGGATTCTGTGTAAATATTTACATGTTCATACACATTCTGTATAAATATTTACATGTTCATACTGATTCTGTGTAAATATTTACATATTCATACAGATTCTCTGTAAACATTTGCAGGTTTCTACAGATTTTGTGTAAACATTTACAGGTTTTTACAGATTCTTTGTAAACATTTACATGTTTATACAGATTCTTTGTAAATATTTACATGTTGATACAGATTCTGTGTAAATATTTACATGTTGATACAGATTCTGTGTAAATATTTACATGTTTATGCAGATTCTGTGTAAATATTTACATGTTTATGCAGATTCTGTGTAAATATTTACATGTTGATACAGATTCTGTGTAAATATTTACATGTTTATACAGATTCTCTGTAAATATTGAAATGTTTATACAGATTCTATGTAAATATTTACATGTTTATACAGATTCTGTGTAAATATTTATATCTTTATACAGATTCTGTGTAAATATTTACTTCTTTATGCAGATTCTGTGCACATATTTACATGTTTATTCAGATTCTGTGTAAATATTTACATGTTTGTACAGATTCTGTGTAAATATTTACATGTTTATCCAGATTCTGTGTAAACATTTGCAGGTTTTTACAGTTTCTGTGAAAACACTTTCAGGTTTTTTCATATTCTGTGTAAATATTTACAGGTTTACACAGATTCTTTGTAAATATTTACAGGTTTATACAGATTCTCTGTAAATATTTACATGTTTACACAGATTCTGTGTAAATATTTACATGTTTATACAGATTCTGTGTAACTATTTACATGTTTTTACAGATGCTGTGTAAATATTTACGTTTATACAGATTCTGTGTACATATTTACATGTTTTTACAGACTGTCTGTAAATATTTACATGTTTATACAGACTTTGTGTAAATATTTACATGTTTGTACAGATTCTCTGTAAATATATACATCTTTATACAGCTTCTGTGTAAATATTTACATGTTATACAAATTCTGTGTCAATATTTACCTGTTCGTTCAGATTCTGTGTAAATATTTACATGTTTATACAGATTCTGTGTATATATTTACATGTTTTACAGATTCTTTGTAAATATTTACTTGATTATACAGATTCTGTGTAAATATTTACAAGTTTATACAGGTTCTATGTAAATATTTACATCTTTATACAGATTCTGTGTAAAGATTTACATCTTTATACATATTCTGTGTAGATATTTACAGGTTTTTACAGATTCTGTGTAAATATTTACAGGTTTTTACAGATTCTGTGTAAATATTTACATGTTTGTACAGATTCTGTGTAAATATTTACAGGTTTACACAGATTCTGTGTAAATATTTACAGGTTTACAGATACTGTTTAAATATTTACACGTTTATACAGATTCTGTGTAAATATTTGCATGTTTACACAGATTCTGTGTAAATATTTGCATGTTTACACAGATTCTGTGTAAATATTTACATCTTTATACAGATTCTGTGTAAATATTTACATGTATATACAGATTCTGTGTAAATATTTACATCTTTATACAGATTCTGTGTAAATATTTACATGTTTATACAGATTCTGTGCAAATATTTACATATTTATACAGATTCTGTGTAAATATTTACATGTTTATACAGATTCTGTGTAAATATTTACAGGTTCATACAGATTCAGTGCAAATATTTACAGGTTTATACAGATTCTGTGTAAATATTTACATGTTTATACAGTTTCTGTGTAAATATTTACATGTCTGTATAGATTCTGTGGAAGTATTTACATGTTTATACCGATTCTGTGATAATATTTACATATTCATACAGATTCTGCGTAAATATTTACATGTTCATTCAACTTCTGTGTAAATATTTACGTGTTTATACAGATTCTGTGTAAATATTTACATGTTTATACAGATTCTGTGTAAATATTTACATGTTTATACAGATTCTGTGTAAGAAATTACAGGTTTTTACTGATTCTGTGTAAACATTTGCAGGTATTTACAGATTCTCTGTAAATATTTACAGGTTTATACAGATTCTGTGTAAATATTTACATGTTCATCCAGATTCTGTGTAAACATTTACAGGTTTCTACATTTTCTGTGTAAACACTTTCAGACGTTTACAGATTCTGTGTAAATATTTACAGGTTTACTAAGATTCTGTGTAAATACTTACAGGTTTATACACTTTCGGTGTACATATTTATTTGTTTATACCAATTCTCTGTAAATATTTCATGTTTATAGAGATTCTGTGTAACTATTTACATGTTTATACAGATGCTATGTAAATATTTACATATTTATACAGATTCTTTGTAAATATATACATCTTTATACTGACTCTTTGTAAATATTTACATTTTTATACTGATTCTGTGTAAATCTTTACATGTTTATACAGATTGTGCGTAAATATTTACAGGTTTATACAGATTCTGTGTAAATATTTACAGGTTTTTACAGATTCTGTGAAAATATTTACATGTTCATTCAGATTCTGTGTAAATATTTACATGTTTACACATATTCTGCGTAAATATTTACATCTTCATACAGATTCTGTGTAAATGTATACAACTTTATACTGACTCTTTGTAAATATTTACATTTTTATACTGATTCTCTTTAAATCTTTACATGTTTATACAGATTCTGCGTAAATATTTATAGGTTTATGCAGGTTCTGTGTAAATATTTACAGGTTTTTACACATTCTGTGTAAATATTTACATGTTTATACAGATTCTGTGAAACATATTTACATGTTTATACAGATTCTTTGTAAATATATACATGTTGGTACAGACTCAGTGTAAATATTTACATGTTCATAGAGATTCTGTGTAAATATTTACATGTTCATGCAGATTCTGAGTAAATATTTGCATGTTCATACAGATTCTGTGTAAATATTTACATCTTCACACAGATTCTGTGTAAAAATTTACATGTTCATACGGATTCTGTGTAAATATTTACATGTTCATACACATTCTGTATAAATATTTACATGTTCATACTGATTCTGTGTAAATATTTACATATTCATACAGATTCTCTGTAAACATTTGCAGGTTTCTACAGATTTTGTGTAAACATTTACAGGTTTTTACAGATTCTTTGTAAACATTTACATGTTTATACAGATTCTTTGTAAATATTTACATGTTGATACAGATTCTGTGTAAATATTTACATGTTGATACAGATTCTGTGTAAATATTTACATGTTTATGCAGATTCTGTGTAAATATTTACATGTTTATGCAGATTCTGTGTAAATATTTACATGTTGATACAGATTCTGTGTAAATATTTACATGTTTATACAGATTCTCTGTAAATATTGAAATGTTTATACAGATTCTATGTAAATATTTACATGTTTATACAGATTCTGTGTAAATATTTATATCTTTATACAGATTCTGTGTAAATATTTACTTCTTTATGCAGATTCTGTGCACATATTTACATGTTTATTCAGATTCTGTGTAAATATTTACATGTTTGTACAGATTCTGTGTAAATATTTACATGTTTATCCAGATTCTGTGTAAACATTTGCAGGTTTTTACAGTTTCTGTGAAAACACTTTCAGGTTTTTTCATATTCTGTGTAAATATTTACAGGTTTACACAGATTCTTTGTAAATATTTACAGGTTTATACAGATTCTCTGTAAATATTTACATGTTTACACAGATTCTGTGTAAATATTTACATGTTTATACAGATTCTGTGTAACTATTTACATGTTTTTACAGATGCTGTGTAAATATTTACGTTTATACAGATTCTGTGTACATATTTACATGTTTTTACAGACTGCCTGTAAATATTTACATGTTTATACAGACTTTGTGTAAATATTTACATGTTTATACAGATTCTCTGTAAATATATACATCTTTATACAGCTTCTGTGTAAATATTTACATGTTATACAAATTCTGTGTCAATATTTACCTGTTCGTTCAGATTCTGTGTAAATATTTACATGTTTATACAGATTCTGTGTATATATTTACATGTTTTACAGATTCTCTGTAAATATTTACTTGATTATACAGATTCTGTGTAAATATTTACAAGTTTATACAGGTTCTATGTAAATATTTACATCTTTATACAGATTCTGTGTAAAGATTTACATCTTTATACAGATTCTGTGTAGATATTTACAGGTTTTTACAGATTCTGTGTAAATATTTACAGGTTTTTACAGATTCTGTGTAAATATTTACATGTTTGTACAGATTCTGTGTAAATATTTACAGGTTTACACAGATTCTGTGTAAATATTTACAGGTTTACAGATACTGTTTAAATATTTACACGTTTATACAGATTCTGTGTAAATATTTGCATGTTTACACAGATTCTGTGTAAATATTTGCATGTTTCCACAGATTCTGTGTAAATATTTACATCTTTATACAGATTCTGTGTAAATATTTACATCTATATACAGATTCTGTGTAAATATTTACATCTTTATACAGATTCTGTGTAAATAGTTACATGTTTATACAGATTCTGTTCAAATATTTACATATTTATACAGATTCTGTGTAAATATTTACGTGTTTATACAGATTCTGTGTAAATATTTACAGGTTCATACAGATTCAGTGCAAATATTTACAGGTTTATACAGATTCTGTGTAAATATTTACATGTTTATACAGTTTCTGTGTAAATATTTACATGTCTGTATAGATTCTGTGGAAGTATTTACATGTTTATACTGATTCTGTGATAATATTTACATATTCATACAGATTCTGCGTAAATATTTACATGTTCATTCAACTTCTGTGTAAATATTTACGTGTTTATACAGATTCTGTGTAAATATTTACATGTTTATACAGATTCTGTGTAAATATTTACATGTTTATACAGATTCTGTGTAAGAAATTACAGGTTTTTACTGATTCTGTGTAAACATTTGCAGGTATTTACAGATTCTCTGTAAATATTTACAGGTTTATACAGATTCTGTGTAAATATTTACATGTTCATCCAGATTCTGTGTAAACATTTACAGGTTTCTACATTTTCTGTGTAAACACTTTCAGACGTTTACAGATTCTGTGTAAATATTTACAGGTTTACTAAGATTCTGTGTAAATACTTACAGGTTTATACACTTTCGGTGTAAATATTTATTTGTTTATACCAATTCTCTGTAAATATTTCATGTTTATAGAGATTCTGTGTAACTATTTACATGTTTATACAGATGCTATGTAAATATTTACATATTTATACAGATTCTTTGTAAATATATACATCTTTATACTGACTCTTAGTAAATATTTACATTTTTATACTGATTCTGTGTAAATCTTTACATGTTTATACAGATTGTGCGTAAATATTTACAGGTTTATACAGATTCTGTGTAAATATTTACAGGTTTTTACAGATTCTGTGAAAATATTTACATGTTCATTCAGATTCTGTGTAAATATTTACATGTTTAAACATATTCTGCGTAAATATTTACATCTTCATACATATTCTGTGTAAATGTATACAACTTTATACTGACTCTTTGTAAATATTTACATTTTTATACTGATTCTCTTTAAATCTTTACATGTTTATTCAGATTCTGCGTAAATATTTATAGGTTTATACAGGTTCTGTGTAAATATTTACAGGTTTTTACACATTCTGTGTAAATATTTACATGTTTATACAGATTCTGTGAAACATATTTACATGTTTACACAGATTCTTCGTAAATATTTACATGATTATACCGATTCTGTGTAAATATTTACATGTTTATACAGATTCTTTGTAAATATATACATGTTGGTACAGACTCAGTGTAAATATTTACATGTTCATAGAGATTCTGTGTAAATATTTACATGTTCATGCAGATTCTGAGTAAATATTTGCATGTTCATACAGATTCTGTGTAAATATTTACATCTTCACACAGATTCTGTGTAAAAATTTACATGTTCATACGGATTCTGTGTAAATATTTACATGTTCATACACATTCTGTATAAAAAGTTACATGTTCATACTGATTCTGTGTTAACATTTACATATTCATACAGATTCTCTGTAAACATTTGCAGGTTTCTACAGATTTTGTGTAAACATTTACAGGTTTTTACAGATTCTTTGTAAACATTTACATGTTGATACAGATTCTTTGTAAATATTTACATGTTGATACAGATTCTGTGTAAATATTTACATGTTGATACAGATTCTGTGTAAATATTTACATGTTTATGCAGATTCTGTGTAAATATTTACATGTTTATGCAGATTCTGTGTAAATATTTACATGTTGATACAGATTCTGTGTAAATATTTACATGTTTATACAGATTCTCTGTAAATATTGAAATGTTCATACAGATTCTATGTAAATATTTACATGTTTATACAGATTCTGTGTAAATATTTACATCTTTATACAGATTCTGTGTAAATATTTACTTCTTTATGCAGATTCTGTGCACATATTTACATGTTTATTCAGATTCTGTGTAAATATTTACATGTTTGTACAGATTCTGTGTAAATATTTACATGTTTATCCAGATTCTGTGTAAACATTTGCAGGTTTTTACAGTTTCTGTGTAAACACTTTCAGGTTTTTTCATATTCTGTGTAAATATTTACAGGTTTACACAGATTCTTTGTAAATATTTACAGGTTTATACAGATTCTCTGTAAATATTTACATGTTTACACAGATTCTGTGTAAATATTTACATGTTTATACAGATTCTGTGTAAATATTTACATGTTTATACAGATTCTGTGTAAATATTTACGTGTTCATACAGATTTTGTGTAAATATTTATGTGTTCCTGCAGATTCTGTATAAATATTTACGTGTACATACAAATTCTGTGTAACTATTTACATGTTTATAAAGATTCTGTTTAAATATTTACATGTTTATAGACATTCTGTGTAACTATTTACATGTTTTTACAGATGCTGTGTAAATATTTACGTTTATACAGATTCTGTGTACATATTTACATGTTTTTACAGACTGCCTGTAAATATTTACATGTTTATACAGACTTTGTGTAAATATTTACATGTTTATACAGATTCTCTGTAAATAAATACATCTTTATACAGCTTCTGTGTAAATATTTACATGTTATACAAATTCTGTGTCAATATTTACCTGTTCGTTCAGATTCTGTGTAAATATTTACATGTTTATACAGATTCTGTGTATATATTTACATGTTTTACAGATTCTCTGTAAATATTTACTTGATTATACAGATTCTGTGTAAATATTTACAAGTTTATACAGGTTCTA
Organism: Pan troglodytes; assembly: GCF_028858775.2. Lineage (NCBI taxonomy): Eukaryota > Metazoa > Chordata > Mammalia > Primates > Hominidae > Pan > Pan troglodytes. Next base: position 9,312,644 of record NC_072413.2, read on the forward strand.
TGTAAATATTTACATCTTTATACAGATTCTGTGTAAAGATTTACATCTTTATACAGATTCTGTGTAGATATTTACAGGTTTTTACAGATTCTGTGTAAATATTTACATGTTTTTACAGATTCTGTGTAAATATTTACATGTTTGTACAGATTCTGTGTAAATATTTACAGGTTTACACTGATTCTGTGTAAATATTTACAGGTTTACAGATACTGTTTAAATATTTACACGTTTATACAGATTCTGTGTAAATATTTGCATGTTTACACAGATTCTGTGTAAATATTTGCATGTTTACACAGATTCTGTGTAAATATTTACATCTTTATACAGATTCTGTGTAAATATTTACATCTATATACAGATTCTGTGTAAATATTTACATCTTTATACAGATTCTGTGTAAATATTTACATGTTTATACAGATTCTGTGCAAATATTTACATATTTATACAGATTCTGTGTAAATATTTACATGTTTATACAGATTCTGTGTAAATATTTACAGGTTCATACAGATTCAGTGCAAATATTTACAGGTTTATACAGATTCTGGGTAAATATTTACGTGTTTATACAGATTCTGTGTAAATATTTACAGGTTCATACAGATTCAGTGCAAATATTTACAGGTTTATACAGATTCTGTGTAAATATTTACATGTTTATACAGTTTCTGTGTAAATATTTACATGTCTGTATAGATTCTGTGGAAGTATTTACATGTTTATACCGATTCTGTGATAATATTTACATATTCATACAGATTCTGCGTAAATATTTACATGTTCATTCAACTTCTGTGTAAATATTTACGTGTTTATACAGATTCTGTGTAAATATTTACATGTTTATACAGATTCTGTGTAAATATTTACATGTTTATACAGATTCTGTGTAAGAAATTACAGGTTTTTACTGATTCTGTGTAAACATTTGCAGGTATTTACAGATTCTGTGTAAATATTTACATGTTCATCTAGATTCTGTGTAAACATTTACAGGTTTCTACATTTTCTGTGTAAACACTTTCAGACGTTTACAGATTCTGTGTAAATATTTACAGGTTTACTAAGATTCTGTGTAAATATTTACAGGTTTATACACTTTCGGTGTAAATATTTATTTGTTTATACCAATTCTCTGTAAATATTTCATGTTTATAGAGATTCTGTGTAACTATTTACATGTTTATACAGATGCTATGTAAATATTTACATATTTATACAGATTCTTTGTAAATATATACATCTTTATACTGACTCTTTGTAAATATTTACATTTTTATACTGATTCTGTGTAAATCTTTACATGTTTATACAGATTGTGCGTAAATATTTACAGGTTTATACAGATTCTGTGTAAATATTTACAGGTTTTTACAGATTCTGTGAAAATATTTACATGTTCATTCAGATTCTGTGTAAATATTTACATGTTTACACATATTCTGCGTAAATATTTACATCTTCATACAGATTCTGTGTAAATGTATACAACTTTATACTGACTCTTTGTAAATATTTACATTTTTATACTGATTCTCTTTAAATCTTTACATGTTTATACAGATTCTGCGTAAATATTTATAGGTTTATACAGGTTCTGTGTAAATATTTACAGGTTTTTACACATTCTGTGTAAATATTTACATGTTTATACAGATTCTGTGAAACATATTTACATGTTTACACAGATTCTTCGTAAATATTTACATGATTATACCGATTCTGTGTAAATATTTACATGTTTATACAGATTCTTTGTAAATATATACATGTTGGTACAGACTCAGTGTAAATATTTACATGTTCATAGAGATTCTGTGTAAATATTTACATGTTCATGCAGATTCTGAGTAAATATTTGCATGTTCATACAGATTCTGTGTAAATATTTACATCTTCACACAGATTCTGTGTAAAAATTTACATGTTCATACGGATTCTGTGTAAATATTTACATGTTCATACACATTCTGTATAAATATTTACATGTTCATACTGATTCTGTGTAAACATTTACATATTCATACAGATTCTCTGTAAACATTTGCAGGTTTCTACAGATTTTGTGTAAACATTTACAGGTTTTTACAGATTCTTTGTAAACATTTACATGTTGATACAGATTCTTTGTAAATATTTACATGTTGATACAGATTCTGTGTAAATATTTACATGTTGATACAGATTCTGAGTAAATATTTACATGTTTATGCAGATTCTGTGTAAATATTTACATGTTTATGCAGATTCTGTGTAAATATTTACATGTTGATACAGATTCTGTGTAAATATTTACATGTTTATACAGATTCTCTGTAAATATTTAAATGTTTATACAGATTCTATGTAAATATTTACATGTTTATACAGATTCTGTGTAAATATTTACATCTTTATACAGATTCTGTGTAAATATTTACTTCTTTATGCAGATTCTGTGCACATATTTACATGTTTATTCAGATTCTGTGTAAATATTTACATGTTTGTACAGATTCTGTGTAAATATTTACATGTTTATCCAGATTCTGTGTAAACATTTACAGGTTTTTACAGTTTCTGTGTAAACACTTTCAGGTTTTTTCATATTCTGTGTAAATATTTACAGGTTTACACAGATTCTTTGTAAATATTTACAGGTTTATACAGATTCTCTGTAAATATTTACATGTTTACACAGATTCTGTGTAAATATTTACATGTTTATACAGATTCTGTGTAAATATTTACATGTTTATACAGATTCTGTGTAAATATTTACGTGTTCATACAGATTTTGTGTAAATATTTATGTGTTCCTGCAGATTCTGTATAAATATTTACGTGTACATACAAATTCTGTGTAACTATTTACATGTTTATAAAGATTCTGTTTAAATATTTACATGTTTATAGACATTCTGTGTAACTATTTACATGTTTATACAGATGCTGTGTAAATATTTACGTTTATACAGATTCTGTGTACATATTTACATGTTTTTACAGACTGTCTGTAAATATTTACATGTTTATACAGACTTTGTGTAAATATTTACATGTTTATACAGATTCTCTGTAAATATATACATCTTTATACAGCTTCTGTGTAAATATTTACATGTTATACAAATTCTGTGTCAATATATACCTGTTCGTTCAGATTCTGTGTAAATATTTACATGTTTATACAGATTCTGTGTATATATTTACATGTTTTACAGATTCTTTGTAAATATTTACTTGATTATACAGATTCTGTGTAAATATTTACAAGTTTATACAGGTTCTATGTAAATATTTACATCTTTATACAGATTCTGTGTAAAGATTTACATCTTTATACAGATTCTGTGTAGATATTTACAGGTTTTTACAGATTCTGTGTAAATATTTACAGGTTTTTACAGATTCTGTGTAAATATTTACATGTTTGTACAGATTCTGTGTAAATATTTACAGGTTTACACAGATTCTGTGTAAATATTTACAGGTTTACAGATACTGTTTAAATATTTACACGTTTATACAGATTCTGTGTAAATATTTGCATGTTTACACAGATTCTGTGTAAATATTTGCATGTTTACACAGATTCTGTGTAAATATTTACATCTTTATACAGATTCTGTGTAAATATTTACATCTATATACAGATTCTGTGTAAATATTTACATCTTTATACAGATTCTGTGTAAATATTTACATGTTTATACAGATTCTGTGCAAATATTTACATATTTATACAGATTCTGTGTAAATATTTACATGTTTATACAGATTCTGTGTAAATATTTACAGGTTCATACAGATTCAGTTCAAATATTTACAGGTTTATACAGATTCTGTGTAAATATTTACATGTTTATACAGTTTCTGTGTAAATATTTACATGTCTGTATAGATTCTGTGGAAGTATTTACATGTTTATACCGATTCTGTGATAATATTTACATATTCATACAGATTCTGCGTAAATATTTACATGTTCATTCAACTTCTGTGTAAATATTTACGTGTTTATACAGATTCTGTGTAAATATTTACATGTTTATACAGATTCTGTGTAAATATTTACATGTTTATACAGATTCTGTGTAAGAAATTACAGGTTTTTACTGATTCTGTGTAAACATTTGCAGGTATTTACAGATTCTCTGTAAATATTTACAGGTTTATACAGATTCTGTGTAAATATTTACATGTTCATCCAGATTCTGTGTAAACATTTACAGGTTTCTACATTTTCTGTGTAAACACTTTCAGACGTTTACAGATTCTGTGTAAATATTTACAGGTTTACTAAGATTCTGTGTAAATACTTACAGGTTTATACACTTTCGGTGTACATATTTATTTGTTTATACCAATTCTCTGTAAATATTTCATGTTTATAGAGATTCTGTGTAACTATTTACATGTTTATACAGATGCTATGTAAATATTTACATATTTATACAGATTCTTTGTAAATATATACATCTTTATACTGACTCTTTGTAAATATTTACATTTTTATACTGATTCTGTGTAAATCTTTACATGTTTATACAGATTGTGCGTAAATATTTACAGGTTTATACAGATTCTGTGTAAATATTTACAGGTTTTTACAGATTCTGTGAAAATATTTACATGTTCATTCAGATTCTGTGTAAATATTTACATGTTTACACATATTCTGCGTAAATATTTACATCTTCATACAGATTCTGTGTAAATGTATACAACTTTATACTGACTCTTTGTAAATATTTACATTTTTATACTGATTCTCTTTAAATCTTTACATGTTTATACAGATTCTGCGTAAATATTTATAGGTTTATGCAGGTTCTGTGTAAATATTTACAGGTTTTTACACATTCTGTGTAAATATTTACATGTTTATACAGATTCTGTGAAACATATTTACATGTTTATACAGATTCTTTGTAAATATATACATGTTGGTACAGACTCAGTGTAAATATTTACATGTTCATAGAGATTCTGTGTAAATATTTACATGTTCATGCAGATTCTGAGTAAATATTTGCATGTTCATACAGATTCTGTGTAAATATTTACATCTTCACACAGATTCTGTGTAAAAATTTACATGTTCATACGGATTCTGTGTAAATATTTACATGTTCATACACATTCTGTATAAATATTTACATGTTCATACTGATTCTGTGTAAATATTTACATATTCATACAGATTCTCTGTAAACATTTGCAGGTTTCTACAGATTTTGTGTAAACATTTACAGGTTTTTACAGATTCTTTGTAAACATTTACATGTTTATACAGATTCTTTGTAAATATTTACATGTTGATACAGATTCTGTGTAAATATTTACATGTTGATACAGATTCTGTGTAAATATTTACATGTTTATGCAGATTCTGTGTAAATATTTACATGTTTATGCAGATTCTGTGTAAATATTTACATGTTGATACAGATTCTGTGTAAATATTTACATGTTTATACAGATTCTCTGTAAATATTGAAATGTTTATACAGATTCTATGTAAATATTTACATGTTTATACAGATTCTGTGTAAATATTTATATCTTTATACAGATTCTGTGTAAATATTTACTTCTTTATGCAGATTCTGTGCACATATTTACATGTTTATTCAGATTCTGTGTAAATATTTACATGTTTTTACAGATTCTGTGTAAATATTTACATGTTTATCCAGATTCTGTGTAAACATTTGCAGGTTTTTACAGTTTCTGTGAAAACACTTTCAGGTTTTTTCATATTCTGTGTAAATATTTACAGGTTTACACAGATTCTTTGTAAATATTTACAGGTTTATACAGATTCTCTGTAAATATTTACATGTTTACACAGATTCTGTGTAAATATTTACATGTTTATACAGATTCTGTGTAACTATTTACATGTTTTTACAGATGCTGTGTAAATATTTACGTTTATACAGATTCTGTGTACATATTTACATGTTTTTACAGACTGCCTGTAAATATTTACATGTTTATACAGACTTTGTGTAAATATTTACATGTTTATACAGATTCTCTGTAAATATATACATCTTTATACAGCTTCTGTGTAAATATTTACATGTTATACAAATTCTGTGTCAATATTTACCTGTTCGTTCAGATTCTGTGTAAATATTTACATGTTTATACAGATTCTGTGTATATATTTACATGTTTTACAGATTCTCTGTAAATATTTACTTGATTATACAGATTCTGTGTAAATATTTACAAGTTTATACAGGTTCTATGTAAATATTTACATCTTTATACAGATTCTGTGTAAAGATTTACATCTTTATACAGATTCTGTGTAGATATTTACAGGTTTTTACAGATTCTGTGTAAATATTTACAGGTTTTTACAGATTCTGTGTAAATATTTACATGTTTGTACAGATTCTGTGTAAATATTTACAGGTTTACACAGATTCTGTGTAAATATTTACAGGTTTACAGATACTGTTTAAATATTTACACGTTTATACAGATTCTGTGTAAATATTTGCATGTTTACACAGATTCTGTGTAAATATTTGCATGTTTCCACAGATTCTGTGTAAATATTTACATCTTTATACAGATTCTGTGTAAATATTTACATCTATATACAGATTCTGTGTAAATATTTACATCTTTATACAGATTCTGTGTAAATAGTTACATGTTTATACAGATTCTGTGTAAATATTTACATATTTATACAGATTCTGTGTAAATATTTACGTGTTTATACAGATTCTGTGTAAATATTTACAGGTTCATACAGATTCAGTGCAAATATTTACAGGTTTATACAGATTCTGTGTAAATATTTACATGTTTATACAGTTTCTGTGCAAATATTTACATGTCTGTATAGATTCTGTGTAAGTATTTACATGTTTATACCGATTCTGTGATAATATTTACATATTCATACAGATTCTGCGTAAATATTTACACGTTCATTCAACTTCTGTGTAAATATTTACGTGTTTATACAGATTCTGTGTAAATATTTACATGTTTATACAGATTCTGTGTAAATATTTACATGTTTATACAGATTCTGTGTAAGAAATTACAGGTTTTTACTGATTCTGTGTAAACATTTGCAGGTATTTACAGATTCTCTGTAAATATTTACAGGTTTAAACAGATTCTGTGTAAATATTTACATGTTCATCCAGATTCTGTGTAAACATTTACAGGTTTCTACATTTTCTGTGTAAACACTTTCAGACGTTTACAGATTCTGTGTAAATATTTACAGGTTTACTAAGATTCTGTGTAAATACTTACAGGTTTATACACTTTCGGTGTAAATATTTATTTGTTTATACCAATTCTCTGTAAATATTTCATGTTTATAGAGATTCTGTGTAACTATTTACATGTTTATACAGATGCTATGTAAATATTTACATATTTATACAGATTCTTTGTAAATATAGACATCTTTATACTGACTCTTTGTAAATATTTACATTTTTATACTGATTCTGTGTAAATCTTTACATGTTTATACAGATTGTGCGTAAATATTTACAGGTTTATACAGATTCTGTGTAAATATTTACAGGTTTTTACAGATTCTGTGAAAATATTTACATGTTCATTCAGATTCTGTGTAAATATTTACATGTTTACACATATTCTGCGTAAATATTTACATCTTCATACAGATTCTGTGTAAATGTATACAACTTTATACTGACTCTTTGTAAATATTTACATTTTTATACTGATTCTCTTTAAATCTTTACATGTTTATTCAGATTCTGCGTAAATATTTATAGGTTTATACAGGTTCTGTGTAAATATTTACAGGTTTTAACACATTCTGTGTAAATATCTACATGTTTATACAGATTCTGTGAAACATATTTACATGTTTACACAGATTCTTCGTAAATATTTACATGATTATACCGATTCTGTGTAAATATTTACATGTTTATACAGATTCTTTGTAAATATATACATGTTGGTACAGACTCAGTGTAAATATTTACATGTTCATAGAGATTCTGTGTAAATATTTACATGTTCATGCAGATTCTGAGTAAATATTTGCATGTTCATACAGATTCTGTGTAAATATTTACATCTTCACACAGATTCTGTGTAAAAATTTACATGTTCATACGGATTCTGTGTAAATATTTACATGTTCATACACATTCTGTATAAATATTTACATGTTCATACTGATTCTGTGTAAACATTTACATGTTCATACAGATTCTCTGTAAACATTTGCAGGTTTCTACAGATTTTGTGTAAACATTTACTGGTTTTTACAGATTCTTTGTAAACATTTACATGTTGATACAGATTCTTTGTAAATATTTACATGTTGATACAGATTCTGTGTAAATATTTACATGTTGATACAGATTCTGTGTAAATATTTACATGTTTATGCAGATTCTGTGTAAATATTTACATGTTTATGCAGATTCTGTGTAAATATTTACATGTTGATACAGATTCTGTGTAAATATTTACATGTTTATACAGATTCTCTGTAAATATTTACATATTTATACAGATTCTGTGTAAATATTTACATGTTTATACAGATTCTGTGTAAATATTTACAGGTTCATACAGATTCAGTGCAAATATTTACAGGTTTATACAGATTCTGGGTAAATATTTACGTGTTTATACAGATTCTGTGTAAATATTTACAGGTTCATACAGATTCAGTGCAAATATTTACAGGTTTATACAGATTCTGTGTAAATATTTACATGTTTATACAGTTTCTGTGTAAATATTTACATGTCTGTATAGATTCTGTGGAAGTATTTACATGTTTATACCGATTCTGTGATAATATTTACATATTCATACAGATTCTGCGTAAATATTTACATGTTCATTCAACTTCTGTGTAAATATTTACGTGTTTATACAGATTCTGTGTAAATATTTACATGTTTATACAGATTCTGTGTAAATATTTACATGTTTATACAGATTCTGTGTAAGAAATTACAGGTTTTTACTGATTCTGTGTAAACATTTGCAGGTATTTACAGATTCTGTGTAAATATTTACATGTTCATCTAGATTCTGTGTAAACATTTACAGGTTTCTACATTTTCTGTGTAAACACTTTCAGACGTTTACAGATTCTGTGTAAATATTTACAGGTTTACTAAGATTCTGTGTAAATATTTACAGGTTTATACACTTTCGGTGTAAATATTTATTTGTTTATACCAATTCTCTGTAAATATTTCATGTTTATAGAGATTCTGTGTAACTATTTACATGTTTATACAGATGCTATGTAAATATTTACATATTTATACAGATTCTTTGTAAATATATACATCTTTATACTGACTCTTTGTAAATATTTACATTTTTATACTGATTCTGTGTAAATCTTTACATGTTTATACAGATTGTGCGTAAATATTTACAGGTTTATACAGATTCTGTGTAAATATTTACAGGTTTTTACAGATTCTGTGAAAATATTTACATGTTCATTCAGATTCTGTGTAAATATTTACATGTTTACACATATTCTGCGTAAATATTTACATCTTCATACAGATTCTGTGTAAATGTATACAACTTTATACTGACTCTTTGTAAATATTTACATTTTTATACTGATTCTCTTTAAATCTTTACATGTTTATACAGATTCTGCGTAAATATTTATAGGTTTATACAGGTTCTGTGTAAATATTTACAGGTTTTTACACATTCTGTGTAAATATTTACATGTTTATACAGATTCTGTGAAACATATTTACATGTTTACACAGATTCTTCGTAAATATTTACATGATTATACCGATTCTGTGTAAATATTTACATGTTTATACAGATTCTTTGTAAATATATACATGTTGGTACAGACTCAGTGTAAATATTTACATGTTCATAGAGATTCTGTGTAAATATTTACATGTTCATGCAGATTCTGAGTAAATATTTGCATGTTCATACAGATTCTGTGTAAATATTTACATCTTCACACAGATTCTGTGTAAAAATTTACATGTTCATACGGATTCTGTGTAAATATTTACATGTTCATACACATTCTGTATAAATATTTACATGTTCATACTGATTCTGTGTAAACATTTACATATTCATACAGATTCTCTGTAAACATTTGCAGGTTTCTACAGATTTTGTGTAAACATTTACAGGTTTTTACAGATTCTTTGTAAACATTTACATGTTGATACAGATTCTTTGTAAATATTTACATGTTGATACAGATTCTGTGTAAATATTTACATGTTGATACAGATTCTGAGTAAATATTTACATGTTTATGCAGATTCTGTGTAAATATTTACATGTTTATGCAGATTCTGTGTAAATATTTACATGTTGATACAGATTCTGTGTAAATATTTACATGTTTATACAGATTCTCTGTAAATATTTAAATGTTTATACAGATTCTATGTAAATATTTACATGTTTATACAGATTCTGTGTAAATATTTACATCTTTATACAGATTCTGTGTAAATATTTACTTCTTTATGCAGATTCTGTGCACATATTTACATGTTTATTCAGATTCTGTGTAAATATTTACATGTTTGTACAGATTCTGTGTAAATATTTACATGTTTATCCAGATTCTGTGTAAACATTTACAGGTTTTTACAGTTTCTGTGTAAACACTTTCAGGTTTTTTCATATTCTGTGTAAATATTTACAGGTTTACACAGATTCTTTGTAAATATTTACAGGTTTATACAGATTCTCTGTAAATATTTACATGTTTACACAGATTCTGTGTAAATATTTACATGTTTATACAGATTCTGTGTAAATATTTACATGTTTATACAGATTCTGTGTAAATATTTACGTGTTCATACAGATTTTGTGTAAATATTTATGTGTTCCTGCAGATTCTGTATAAATATTTACGTGTACATACAAATTCTGTGTAACTATTTACATGTTTATAAAGATTCTGTTTAAATATTTACATGTTTATAGACATTCTGTGTAACTATTTACATGTTTATACAGATGCTGTGTAAATATTTACGTTTATACAGATTCTGTGTACATATTTACATGTTTTTACAGACTGTCTGTAAATATTTACATGTTTATACAGACTTTGTGTAAATATTTACATGTTTATACAGATTCTCTGTAAATATATACATCTTTATACAGCTTCTGTGTAAATATTTACATGTTATACAAATTCTGTGTCAATATATACCTGTTCGTTCAGATTCTGTGTAAATATTTACATGTTTATACAGATTCTGTGTATATATTTACATGTTTTACAGATTCTTTGTAAATATTTACTTGATTATACAGATTCTGTGTAAATATTTACAAGTTTATACAGGTTCTATGTAAATATTTACATCTTTATACAGATTCTGTGTAAAGATTTACATCTTTATACAGATTCTGTGTAGATATTTACAGGTTTTTACAGATTCTGTGTAAATATTTACAGGTTTTTACAGATTCTGTGTAAATATTTACATGTTTGTACAGATTCTGTGTAAATATTTACAGGTTTACACAGATTCTGTGTAAATATTTACAGGTTTACAGATACTGTTTAAATATTTACACGTTTATACAGATTCTGTGTAAATATTTGCATGTTTACACAGATTCTGTGTAAATATTTGCATGTTTACACAGATTCTGTGTAAATATTTACATCTTTATACAGATTCTGTGTAAATATTTACATCTATATACAGATTCTGTGTAAATATTTACATCTTTATACAGATTCTGTGTAAATATTTACATGTTTATACAGATTCTGTGCAAATATTTACATATTTATACAGATTCTGTGTAAATATTTACATGTTTATACAGATTCTGTGTAAATATTTACAGGTTCATACAGATTCAGTTCAAATATTTACAGGTTTATACAGATTCTGTGTAAATATTTACATGTTTATACAGTTTCTGTGTAAATATTTACATGTCTGTATAGATTCTGTGGAAGTATTTACATGTTTATACCGATTCTGTGATAATATTTACATATTCATACAGATTCTGCGTAAATATTTACATGTTCATTCAACTTCTGTGTAAATATTTACGTGTTTATACAGATTCTGTGTAAATATTTACATGTTTATACAGATTCTGTGTAAATATTTACATGTTTATACAGATTCTGTGTAAGAAATTACAGGTTTTTACTGATTCTGTGTAAACATTTGCAGGTATTTACAGATTCTCTGTAAATATTTACAGGTTTATACAGATTCTGTGTAAATATTTACATGTTCATCCAGATTCTGTGTAAACATTTACAGGTTTCTACATTTTCTGTGTAAACACTTTCAGACGTTTACAGATTCTGTGTAAATATTTACAGGTTTACTAAGATTCTGTGTAAATACTTACAGGTTTATACACTTTCGGTGTACATATTTATTTGTTTATACCAATTCTCTGTAAATATTTCATGTTTATAGAGATTCTGTGTAACTATTTACATGTTTATACAGATGCTATGTAAATATTTACATATTTATACAGATTCTTTGTAAATATATACATCTTTATACTGACTCTTTGTAAATATTTACATTTTTATACTGATTCTGTGTAAATCTTTACATGTTTATACAGATTGTGCGTAAATATTTACAGGTTTATACAGATTCTGTGTAAATATTTACAGGTTTTTACAGATTCTGTGAAAATATTTACATGTTCATTCAGATTCTGTGTAAATATTTACATGTTTACACATATTCTGCGTAAATATTTACATCTTCATACAGATTCTGTGTAAATGTATACAACTTTATACTGACTCTTTGTAAATATTTACATTTTTATACTGATTCTCTTTAAATCTTTACATGTTTATACAGATTCTGCGTAAATATTTATAGGTTTATGCAGGTTCTGTGTAAATATTTACAGGTTTTTACACATTCTGTGTAAATATTTACATGTTTATACAGATTCTGTGAAACATATTTACATGTTTATACAGATTCTTTGTAAATATATACATGTTGGTACAGACTCAGTGTAAATATTTACATGTTCATAGAGATTCTGTGTAAATATTTACATGTTCATGCAGATTCTGAGTAAATATTTGCATGTTCATACAGATTCTGTGTAAATATTTACATCTTCACACAGATTCTGTGTAAAAATTTACATGTTCATACGGATTCTGTGTAAATATTTACATGTTCATACACATTCTGTATAAATATTTACATGTTCATACTGATTCTGTGTAAATATTTACATATTCATACAGATTCTCTGTAAACATTTGCAGGTTTCTACAGATTTTGTGTAAACATTTACAGGTTTTTACAGATTCTTTGTAAACATTTACATGTTTATACAGATTCTTTGTAAATATTTACATGTTGATACAGATTCTGTGTAAATATTTACATGTTGATACAGATTCTGTGTAAATATTTACATGTTTATGCAGATTCTGTGTAAATATTTACATGTTTATGCAGATTCTGTGTAAATATTTACATGTTGATACAGATTCTGTGTAAATATTTACATGTTTATACAGATTCTCTGTAAATATTGAAATGTTTATACAGATTCTATGTAAATATTTACATGTTTATACAGATTCTGTGTAAATATTTATATCTTTATACAGATTCTGTGTAAATATTTACTTCTTTATGCAGATTCTGTGCACATATTTACATGTTTATTCAGATTCTGTGTAAATATTTACATGTTTTTACAGATTCTGTGTAAATATTTACATGTTTATCCAGATTCTGTGTAAACATTTGCAGGTTTTTACAGTTTCTGTGAAAACACTTTCAGGTTTTTTCATATTCTGTGTAAATATTTACAGGTTTACACAGATTCTTTGTAAATATTTACAGGTTTATACAGATTCTCTGTAAATATTTACATGTTTACACAGATTCTGTGTAAATATTTACATGTTTATACAGATTCTGTGTAACTATTTACATGTTTTTACAGATGCTGTGTAAATATTTACGTTTATACAGATTCTGTGTACATATTTACATGTTTTTACAGACTGCCTGTAAATATTTACATGTTTATACAGACTTTGTGTAAATATTTACATGTTTATACAGATTCTCTGTAAATATATACATCTTTATACAGCTTCTGTGTAAATATTTACATGTTATACAAATTCTGTGTCAATATTTACCTGTTCGTTCAGATTCTGTGTAAATATTTACATGTTTATACAGATTCTGTGTATATATTTACATGTTTTACAGATTCTCTGTAAATATTTACTTGATTATACAGATTCTGTGTAAATATTTACAAGTTTATACAGGTTCTATGTAAATATTTACATCTTTATACAGATTCTGTGTAAAGATTTACATCTTTATACAGATTCTGTGTAGATATTTACAGGTTTTTACAGATTCTGTGTAAATATTTACAGGTTTTTACAGATTCTGTGTAAATATTTACATGTTTGTACAGATTCTGTGTAAATATTTACAGGTTTACACAGATTCTGTGTAAATATTTACAGGTTTACAGATACTGTTTAAATATTTACACGTTTATACAGATTCTGTGTAAATATTTGCATGTTTACACAGATTCTGTGTAAATATTTGCATGTTTCCACAGATTCTGTGTAAATATTTACATCTTTATACAGATTCTGTGTAAATATTTACATCTATATACAGATTCTGTGTAAATATTTACATCTTTATACAGATTCTGTGTAAATAGTTACATGTTTATACAGATTCTGTGTAAATATTTACATATTTATACAGATTCTGTGTAAATATTTACGTGTTTATACAGATTCTGTGTAAATATTTACAGGTTCATACAGATTCAGTGCAAATATTTACAGGTTTATACAGATTCTGTGTAAATATTTACATGTTTATACAGTTTCTGTGCAAATATTTACATGTCTGTATAGATTCTGTGTAAGTATTTACATGTTTATACCGATTCTGTGATAATATTTACATATTCATACAGATTCTGCGTAAATATTTACACGTTCATTCAACTTCTGTGTAAATATTTACGTGTTTATACAGATTCTGTGTAAATATTTACATGTTTATACAGATTCTGTGTAAATATTTACATGTTTATACAGATTCTGTGTAAGAAATTACAGGTTTTTACTGATTCTGTGTAAACATTTGCAGGTATTTACAGATTCTCTGTAAATATTTACAGGTTTAAACAGATTCTGTGTAAATATTTACATGTTCATCCAGATTCTGTGTAAACATTTACAGGTTTCTACATTTTCTGTGTAAACACTTTCAGACGTTTACAGATTCTGTGTAAATATTTACAGGTTTACTAAGATTCTGTGTAAATACTTACAGGTTTATACACTTTCGGTGTAAATATTTATTTGTTTATACCAATTCTCTGTAAATATTTCATGTTTATAGAGATTCTGTGTAACTATTTACATGTTTATACAGATGCTATGTAAATATTTACATATTTATACAGATTCTTTGTAAATATAGACATCTTTATACTGACTCTTTGTAAATATTTACATTTTTATACTGATTCTGTGTAAATCTTTACATGTTTATACAGATTGTGCGTAAATATTTACAGGTTTATACAGATTCTGTGTAAATATTTACAGGTTTTTACAGATTCTGTGAAAATATTTACATGTTCATTCAGATTCTGTGTAAATATTTACATGTTTACACATATTCTGCGTAAATATTTACATCTTCATACAGATTCTGTGTAAATGTATACAACTTTATACTGACTCTTTGTAAATATTTACATTTTTATACTGATTCTCTTTAAATCTTTACATGTTTATTCAGATTCTGCGTAAATATTTATAGGTTTATACAGGTTCTGTGTAAATATTTACAGGTTTTAACACATTCTGTGTAAATATCTACATGTTTATACAGATTCTGTGAAACATATTTACATGTTTACACAGATTCTTCGTAAATATTTACATGATTATACCGATTCTGTGTAAATATTTACATGTTTATACAGATTCTTTGTAAATATATACATGTTGGTACAGACTCAGTGTAAATATTTACATGTTCATAGAGATTCTGTGTAAATATTTACATGTTCATGCAGATTCTGAGTAAATATTTGCATGTTCATACAGATTCTGTGTAAATATTTACATCTTCACACAGATTCTGTGTAAAAATTTACATGTTCATACGGATTCTGTGTAAATATTTACATGTTCATACACATTCTGTATAAATATTTACATGTTCATACTGATTCTGTGTAAACATTTACATGTTCATACAGATTCTCTGTAAACATTTGCAGGTTTCTACAGATTTTGTGTAAACATTTACTGGTTTTTACAGATTCTTTGTAAACATTTACATGTTGATACAGATTCTTTGTAAATATTTACATGTTGATACAGATTCTGTGTAAATATTTACATGTTGATACAGATTCTGTGTAAATATTTACATGTTTATGCAGATTCTGTGTAAATATTTACATGTTTATGCAGATTCTGTGTAAATATTTACATGTTGATACAGATTCTGTGTAAATATTTACATGTTTATACAGATTCTCTGTAAATATTGAAATGTTTATACAGATTCTATGTAAATATTTACATGTTTATACAGATTCTGTGTAAATATTTATATCTTTATACAGATTCTGTGTAAATATTTACTTCTTTATGCAGATTCTGTGCACATATTTACATGTTTATTCAGATTCTGTGTAAATATTTACATGTTTGTACAGATTCTGTGTAAATATTTACATGTTTATCCAGATTCTGTGTAAACATTTGCAGGTTTTTACAGTTTCTGTGAAAACACTTTCAGGTTTTTTCATATTCTGTGTAAATATTTACAGGTTTACACAGATTCTTTGTAAATATTTACAGGTTTATACAGATTCTCTGTAAATATTTACATGTTTACACAGATTCTGTGTAAATATTTACATGTTTATACAGATTCTGTGTAAATATTTACATGTTTATACAGATTCTGTGTAAATATTTACGTGTTCATACAGATTTTGTGTAAATATTTATGTGTTCCTGCAGATTCTGTATAAATATTTACGTGTACATACAAATTCTGTGTAACTATTTACATGTTTATAAAGATTCTGTTTAAATATTTACATGTTTATAGACATTCTGTGTAACTATTTACATGTTTTTACAGATGCTGTGTAAATATTTACGTTTATACAGATTCTGTGTACATATTTACATGTTTTTACAGACTGCCTGTAAATATTTACATGTTTATACAGACTTTGTGTAAATATTTACATGTTTATACAGATTCTCTGTAAATATATACATCTTTATACAGCTTCTGTGTAAATATTTACATGTTATACAAATTCTGTGTCAATATTTACCTGTTCGTTCAGATTCTGTGTAAATATTTACATGTTTATACAGATTCTGTGTATATATTTACATGTTTTACAGATTCTCTGTAAATATTTACTTGATTATACAGATTCTGTGTAAATATTTACAAGTTTATACAGGTTCTATGTAAATATTTACATCTTTATACAGATTCTGTGTAAAGATTTACATCTTTATACAGATTCTGTGTAGATATTTACAGGTTTTTACAGATTCTGTGTAGATATTTACAGGTTTTTACAGATTCTGTGTAAATATTTACATGTTTGTACAGATTCTGTGTAAATATTTACAGGTTTACACAGATTCTGTGTAAATATTTACAGGTTTACAGATACTGTTTAAATATTTACACGTTTATACAGATTCTGTGTAAATATTTGCATGTTTACACAGATTCTGTGTAAATATTTGCATGTTTCCACAGATTCTGTGTAAATATTTACATCTTTATACAGATTCTGTGTAAATATTTACATCTATATACAGATTCTGTGTAAATATTTACATCTTTATACAGATTCTGTGTAAATAGTTACATGTTTATACAGATTCTGTGTAAATATTTACATATTTATACAGATTCTGTGTAAATATTTACGTGTTTATACAGATTCTGTGTAAATATTTACAGGTTCATACAGATTCAGTGCAAATATTTACAGGTTTATACAGATTCTGTGTAAATATTTACATGTTTATACAGTTTCTGTGCAAATATTTACATGTCTGTATAGATTCTGTGTAAGTATTTACATGTTTATACCGATTCTGTGATAATATTTACATATTCATACAGATTCTGCGTAAATATTTACATGTTCATTCAACTTCTGTGTAAATATTTACGTGTTTATACAGATTCTGTGTAAATATTTACATGTTTATACAGATTCTGTGTAAATATTTACATGTTTATACAGATTCTGTGTAAGAAATTACAGGTTTTTACTGATTCTGTGTAAACATTTGCAGGTATTTACAGATTCTCTGTAAATATTTACAGGTTTAAACAGATTCTGTGTAAATATTTACATGTTCATCCAGATTCTGTGTAAACATTTACAGGTTTCTACATTTTCTGTGTAAACACTTTCAGACGTTTACAGATTCTGTGTAAATATTTACAGGTTTACTAAGATTCTGTGTAAATACTTACAGGTTTATACACTTTCGGTGTAAATATTTATTTGTTTATACCAATTCTCTGTAAATATTTCATGTTTATAGAGATTCTGTGTAACTATTTACATGTTTATACAGATGCTATGTAAATATTTACATATTTATACAGATTCTTTGTAAATATAGACATCTTTATACTGACTCTTTGTAAATATTTACATTTTTATACTGATTCTGTGTAAATCTTTACATGTTTATACAGATTGTGCGTAAATATTTACAGGTTTATACAGATTCTGTGTAAATATTTACAGGTTTTTACAGATTCTGTGAAAATATTTACATGTTCATTCAGATTCTGTGTAAATATTTACATGTTTACACATATTCTGCGTAAATATTTACATCTTCATACAGATTCTGTGTAAATGTATACAACTTTATACTGACTCTTTGTAAATATTTACATTTTTATACTGATTCTCTTTAAATCTTTACATGTTTATTCAGATTCTGCGTAAATATTTATAGGTTTATACAGGTTCTGTGTAAATATTTACAGGTTTTTACACATTCTGTGTAAATATCTACATGTTTATACAGATTCTGTGAAACATATTTACATGTTTACACAGATTCTTCGTAAATATTTACATGATTATACCGATTCTGTGTAAATATTTACATGTTTATACAGATTCTTTGTAAATATATACATGTTGGTACAGACTCAGTGTAAATATTTACATGTTCATAGAGATTCTGTGTAAATATTTACATGTTCATGCAGATTCTGAGTAAATATTTGCATGTTCATACAGATTCTGTGTAAATATTTACATCTTCACACAGATTCTGTGTAAAAATTTACATGTTCATACGGATTCTGTGTAAATATTTACATGTTCATACACATTCTGTATAAATATTTACATGTTCATACTGATTCTGTGTAAACATTTACATGTTCATACAGATTCTCTGTAAACATTTGCAGGTTTCTACAGATTTTGTGTAAACATTTACTGGTTTTTACAGATTCTTTGTAAACATTTACATGTTGATACAGATTCTTTGTAAATATTTACATGTTGATACAGATTCTGTGTAAATATTTACATGTTGATACAGATTCTGTGTAAATATTTACATGTTTATGCAGATTCTGTGTAAATATTTACATGTTTATGCAGATTCTGTGTAAATATTTACATGTTGATACAGATTCTGTGTAAATATTTACATGTTTATACAGATTCTCTGTAAATATTGAAATGTTTATACAGATTCTATGTAAATATTTACATGTTTATACAGATTCTGTGTAAATATTTATATCTTTATACAGATTCTGTGTAAATATTTACTTCTTTATGCAGATTCTGTGCACATATTTACATGTTTATTCAGATTCTGTGTAAATATTTACATGTTTGTACAGATTCTGTGTAAATATTTACATGTTTATCCAGATTCTGTGTAAACATTTGCAGGTTTTTACAGTTTCTGTGAAAACACTTTCAGGTTTTTTCATATTCTGTGTAAATATTTACAGGTTTACACAGATTCTTTGTAAATATTTACAGGTTTATACAGATTCTCTGTAAATATTTACATGTTTACACAGATTCTGTGTAAATATTTACATGTTTATACAGATTCTGTGTAAATATTTACATGTTTATACAGATTCTGTGTAAATATTTACGTGTTCATACAGATTTTGTGTAAATATTTATGTGTTCCCGCAGATTCTGTATAAATATTTACGTGTACATACAAATTCTGTGTAACTATTTACATGTTTATAAAGATTCTGTTTAAATATTTACATGTTTATAGACATTCTGTGTAACTATTTACATGTTTTTACAGATGCTGTGTAAATATTTACGTTTATACAGATTCTGTGTACATATTTACATGTTTTTACAGACTGCCTGTAAATATTTACATGTTTATACAGACTTTGTGTAAATATTTACATGTTTATACAGATTCTCTGTAAATATATACATCTTTATACAGCTTCTGTGTAAATATTTACATGTTATACAAATTCTGTGTCAATATTTACCTGTTCGTTCAGATTCTGTGTAAATATTTACATGTTTATACAGATTCTGTGTATATATTTACATGTTTTACAGATTCTCTGTAAATATTTACTTGATTATACAGATTCTGTGTAAATATTTACAAGTTTATACAGGTTCTATGTAAATATTTACATCTTTATACAGATTCTGTGTAAAGATTTACATCTTTATACAGATTCTGTGTAGATATTTACAGGTTTTTACAGATTCTGTGTAAATATTTACAGGTTTTTACAGATTCTGTGTAAATATTTACATGTTTGTACAGATTCTGTGTAAATATTTACAGGTTTACACAGATTCTGTGTAAATATTTACAGGTTTACAGATACTGTTTAAATATTTACACGTTTATACAGATTCTGTGTAAATATTTGCATGTTTACACAGATTCTGTGTAAATATTTGCATGTTTCCACAGATTCTGTGTAAATATTTACATCTTTATACAGATTCTGTGTAAATATTTACATCTATATACAGATTCTGTGTAAATATTTACATCTTTATACAGATTCTGTGTAAATAGTTACATGTTTATACAGATTCTGTGCAAATATTTACATATTTATACAGATTCTGTGTAAATATTTACGTGTTTATACAGATTCTGTGTAAATATTTACAGGTTCATACAGATTCAGTGCAAATATTTACAGGTTTATACAGATTCTGTGTAAATATTTACATGTTTATACAGTTTCTGTGCAAATATTTACATGTCTGTATAGATTCTGTGTAAGTATTTACATGTTTATACCGATTCTGTGATAATATTTACATATTCATACAGATTCTGCGTAAATATTTACATGTTCATTCAACTTCTGTGTAAATATTTACATGTTTATACAGATTCTGTGTAAATATTTACATGTTTATACAGATTCTGTGTAAATATTTACATGTTTATACAGATTCTGTGTAAGAAATTACAGGTTTTTACTGATTCTGTGTAAACATTTGCAGGTATTTACAGATTCTCTGTAAATATTTACAGGTTTATACAGATTCTGTGTAAATATTTACATGTTCATCCAGATTCTGTGTAAACATTTACAGGTTTCTACATTTTCTGTGTAAACACTTTCAGACGTTTACAGATTCTGTGTAAATATTTACAGGTTTACTAAGATTCTGTGTAAATACTTACAGGTTTATACACTTTCGGTGTAAATATTTATTTGTTTATACCAATTCTCTGTAAATATTTCATGTTTATAGAGATTCTGTGTAACTATTTACATGTTTATACAGATGCTATGTAAATATTTACATATTTATACAGATTCTTTGTAAATATAGACATCTTTATACTGACTCTTTGTAAATATTTACATTTTTATACTGATTCTGTGTAAATCTTTACATGTTTATACAGATTGTGCGTAAATATTTACAGGTTTATACAGATTCTGTGTAAATATTTACAGGTTTTTACAGATTCTGTGAAAATATTTACATGTTCATTCAGATTCTGTGTAAATATTTACATGTTTACACATATTCTGCGTAAATATTTACATCTTCATACAGATTCTGTGTAAATGTATACAACTTTATACTGACTCTTTGTAAATATTTACATTTTTATACTGATTCTCTTTAAATCTTTACATGTTTATTCAGATTCTGCGTAAATATTTATAGGTTTATACAGGTTCTGTGTAAATATTTACAGGTTTTTACACATTCTGTGTAAATATCTACATGTTTATACAGATTCTGTGAAACATATTTACATGTTTACACAGATTCTTCGTAAATATTTACATGATTATACCGATTCTGTGTAAATATTTACATGTTTATACAGATTCTTTGTAAATATATACATGTTGGTACAGACTCAGTGTAAATATTTACATGTTCATAGAGATTCTGTGTAAATATTTACATGTTCATGCAGATTCTGAGTAAATATTTGCATGTTCATACAGATTCTGTGTAAATATTTACATCTTCACACAGATTCTGTGTAAAAATTTACATGTTCATACGGATTCTGTGTAAATATTTACATGTTCATACACATTCTGTATAAATATTTACATGTTCATACTGATTCTGTGTAAACATTTACATGTTCATACAGATTCTCTGTAAACATTTGCAGGTTTCTACAGATTTTGTGTAAACATTTACTGGTTTTTACAGATTCTTTGTAAACATTTACATGTTGATACAGATTCTTTGTAAATATTTACATGTTGATACAGATTCTGTGTAAATATTTACATGTTGATACAGATTCTGTGTAAATATTTACATGTTTATGCAGATTCTGTGTAAATATTTACATGTTTATGCAGATTCTGTGTAAATATTTACATGTTGATACAGATTCTGTGTAAATATTTACATGTTTATACAGATTCTCTGTAAATATTTAAATGTTTATACAGATTCTATGTAAATATTTACATGTTTATACAGATTCTGTGTAAATATTTATATCTTTATACAGATTCTGTGTAAATATTTACTTCTTTATGCAGATTCTGTGCACATATTTACATGTTTATTCAGATTCTGTGTAAATATTTACATGTTTGTACAGATTCTGTGTAAATATTTACATGTTTATCCAGATTCTGTGTAAACATTTGCAGGTTTTTACAGTTTCTGTGTAAACACTTTCAGGTTTTTTCATATTCTGTGTAAATATTTACAGGTTTACACAGATTCTTTGTAAATATTTACAGGTTTATACAGATTCTCTGTAAATATTTACATGTTTACACAGATTCTGTGTAAATATTTACATGTTTATACAGATTCTGTGTAAATATTTACATGTTTATACAGATTCTGTGTAAATATTTACGTGTTCATACAGATTTTGTGTAAATATTTATGTGTTCCTGCAGATTCTGTATAAATATTTACGTGTACATACAAATTCTGTGTAACTATTTACATGTTTATAAAGATTCTGTTTAAATATTTACATGTTTATAGACATTCTGTGTAACTATTTACATGTTTTTACAGATGCTGTGTAAATATTTACGTTTATACAGATTCTGTGTACATATTTACATGTTTTTACAGACTGCCTGTAAATATTTACATGTTTATACAGACTTTGTGTAAATATTTACATGTTTATACAGATTCTCTGTAAATATATACATCTTTATACAGCTTCTGTGTAAATATTTACATGTTATACAAATTCTGTGTCAATATTTACCTGTTCGTTCAGATTCTGTGTAAATATTTACATGTTTATACAGATTCTGTGTATATATTTACATGTTTTACAGATTCTCTGTAAATATTTACTTGATTATACAGATTCTGTGTAAATATTTACAAGTTTATACAGGTTCTATGTAAATATTTACATCTTTATACAGATTCTGTGTAAAGATTTACATCTTTATACAGATTCTGTGTAGATATTTACAGGTTTTTACAGATTCTGTGTAAATATTTACAGGTTTTTACAGATTCTGTGTAAATATTTACATGTTTGTACAGATTCTGTGTAAATATTTACAGGTTTACACAGATTCTGTGTAAATATTTACAGGTTTACAGATACTGTTTAAATATTTACACGTTTATACAGATTCTGTGTAAATATTTGCATGTTTACACAGATTCTGTGTAAATATTTGCATGTTTCCACAGATTCTGTGTAAATATTTACATCTTTATACAGATTCTGTGTAAATATTTACATCTATATACAGATTCTGTGTAAATATTTACATCTTTATACAGATTCTGTGTAAATAGTTACATGTTTATACAGATTCTGTGCAAATATTTACATATTTATACAGATTCTGTGTAAATATTTACGTGTTTATACAGATTCTGTGTAAATATTTACAGGTTCATACAGATTCAGTGCAAATATTTACAGGTTTATACAGATTCTGTGTAAATATTTACATGTTTATACAGTTTCTGTGTAAATATTTACATGTCTGTATAGATTCTGTGTAAGTATTTACATGTTTATACCGATTCTGTGATAATATTTACATATTCATACAGATTCTGCGTAAATATTTACATGTTCATTCAACTTCTGTGTAAATATTTACATGTTTATACAGATTCTGTGTAAATATTTACATGTTTATACAGATTCTGTGTAAATATTTACATGTTTATACAGATTCTGTGTAAGAAATTACAGGTTTTTACTGATTCTGTGTAAACATTTGCAGGTATTTACAGATTCTCTGTAAATATTTACAGGTTTATACAGATTCTGTGTAAATATTTACATGTTCATCCAGATTCTGTGTAAACATTTACAGTTTTCTACATTTTCTGTGTAAACACTTTCAGACGTTTACAGATTCTGTGTAAATATTTACAGGTTTACTAAGATTCTGTGTAAATACTTACAGGTTTATACACTTTCGGTGTAAATATTTATTTGTTTATACCAATTCTCTGTAAATATTTCATGTTTATAGAGATTCTGTGTAACTATTTACATGTTTATACAGATGCTATGTAAATATTTACATATTTATACAGATTCTTTGTAAATATATACATCTTTATACTGACTCTTTGTAAATATTTACATTTTTATACTGATTCTGTGTAAATCTTTACATGTTTATACAGATTGTGCGTAAATATTTACAGGTTTATACAGATTCTGTGTAAATATTTACAGGTTTTTACAGATTCTGTGAAAATATTTACATGTTCATTCAGATTCTGTGTAAATATTTACATGTTTACACATATTCTGCGTAAATATTTACATCTTCATACAGATTCTGTGTAAATGTATACAACTTTATACTGACTCTTTGTAAATATTTACATTTTTATACTGATTCTCTTTAAATCTTTACATGTTTATACAGATTCTGCGTAAATATTTATAGGTTTATACAGGTTCTGTGTAAATATTTACAGGTTTTTACACATTCTGTGTAAATATTTACATGTTTATACAGATTCTGTGAAACATATTTACATGTTTACACAGATTCTTCGTAAATATTTACATGATTATACCGATTCTGTGTAAATATTTACATGTTTATACAGATTCTTTGTAAATATATACATGTTGGTACAGACTCAGTGTAAATATTTACATGTTCATAGAGATTCTGTGTAAATATTTACATGTTCATGCAGATTCTGAGTAAATATTTGCATGTTCATACAGATTCTGTGTAAATATTTACATCTTCACACAGATTCTGTGTAAAAATTTACATGTTCATACGGATTCTGTGTAAATATTTACATGTTCATACACATTCTGTATAAATATTTACATGTTCATACTGATTCTGTGTTAACATTTACATATTCATACAGATTCTCTGTAAACATTTGCAGGTTTCTACAGATTTTGTGTAAACATTTACAGGTTTTTACAGATTCTTTGTAAACATTTACATGTTGATACAGATTCTTTGTAAATATTTACATGTTGATACAGATTCTGTGTAAATATTTACATGTTGATACAGATTCTGTGTAAATATTTACATGTTTATGCAGATTCTGTGTAAATATTTACATGTTTATGCAGATTCTGTGTAAATATTTACATGTTGATACAGATTCTGTGTAAATATTTACATGTTTATACAGATTCTCTGTAAATATTTAAATGTTTATACAGATTCTATGTAAATATTTACATGTTTATACAGATTCTGTGTAAATATTTACATCTTTATACAGATTCTGTGTAAATATTTACTTCTTTATGCAGATTCTGTGCACATATTTACATGTTTATTCAGATTCTGTGTAAATATTTACATGTTTGTACAGATTCTGTGTAAATATTTACATGTTTATCCAGATTCTGTGTAAACATTTACAGGTTTTTACAGTTTCTGTGTAAACACTTTCAGGTTTTTTCATATTCTGTGTAAATATTTACAGGTTTACACAGATTCTTTGTAAATATTTACAGGTTTATACAGATTCTCTGTAAATATTTACATGTTTACACACATTCTGTGTAAATATTTACATGTTTATACAGATTCTGTGTAAATATTTACATGTTTATACAGATTCTGTGTAAATATTTACGTGTTCATACAGATTTTGTGTAAATATTTATGTGTTCCTGCAGATTCTGTATAAATATTTACGTGTACATACAAATTCTGTGTAACTATTTACATGTTTATAAAGATTCTGTTTAAATATTTACATGTTTATAGACATTCTGTGTAACTATTTACATGTTTATACAGATGCTGTGTAAATATTTACGTTTATACAGAGTCTGTGTACATATTTACATGTTTTTACAGACTGTAAATATTTACATGTTTATACAGACTTTGTGTAAATATTTACATGTTTATACAGATTCTCTGTAAATATATACATCTTTATACAGCTTCTGTGTAAATATTTACATGTTATACAAATTCTGTGTCAATATTTACCTGTTCGTTCAGATTCTGTGTAAATATTTACATGTTTATACAGATTCTGTGTATATATTTATATGTTTTACAGATTCTTTGTAAATATTTACTTGATTATACAGATTCTGTGTAAATATTTACAAGTTTATACAGGTTCTATGTAAATATTTACATCTTTATACAGATTCTGTGTAAAGATTTACATCTTTATACAGATTCTGTGTAGATATTTACAGGTTTTTACAGATTCTTTGTAAATATTTACAGGTTTTTACAGATTCTGTGTAAATATTTACATGTTTGTACAGATTCTGTGTAAATATTTACAGGTTTACACAGATTCTGTGTAAATATTTACAGGTTTACAGATACTGTTTAAATATTTACACGTTTATACAGATTCTGTGTAAATATTTGCATGTTTACACAGATTCTGTGTAAATATTTGCATGTTTACACAGATTCTGTGTAAATATTTACATCTTTATACAGATTCTGTGTAAATATTTACATCTATATACAGATTCTGTGTAAATATTTACATCTTTATACAGATTCTGTGTAAATATTTACATGTTTATACAGATTCTGTGCAAATATTTACATATTTATACAGATTCTGTGTAAATATTTACGTGTTTATACAGATTCTGTGTAAATATTTACAGGTTCATACAGATTCAGTGCAAATATTTACAGGTTTATACAGATTCTGTGTAAATATTTACATGTTTATACAGTTTCTGTGTAAATATTTACATGTCTGTATAGATTCTGTGGAAGTATTTACATGTTTATACCGATTCTGTGATAATATTTACATATTCATACAGATTCTGCGTAAATATTTACATGTTCATTCAACTTCTGTGTAAATATTTACGTGTTTATACAGATTCTGTGTAAATATTTACATGTTTATACAGATTCTGTGTAAATATTTACATGTTTATACAGATTCTGTGTAAGAAATTACAGGTTTTTACTGATTCTGTGTAAACATTTGCAGGTATTTACAGATTCTGTGTAAATATTTACATGTTCATCCAGATTCTGTGTAAACATTTACAGGTTTCTACATTTTCTGTGTAAACACTTTCAGACGTTTACAGATTCTGTGTAAATATTTACAGGTTTACTAAGATTCTGTGTAAATACTTACAGGTTTATACACTTTCGGTGTAAATATTTATTTGTTTATACCAATTCTCTGTAAATATTTCATGTTTATAGAGATTCTGTGTAACTATTTACATGTTTATACAGATGCTATGTAAATATTTACATATTTATACAGATTCTTTGTAAATATATACATCTTTATACTGACTCTTTGTAAATATTTACATTTTTATACTGATTCTGTGTAAATCTTTACATGTTTATACAGATTGTGCGTAAATATTTACAGGTTTATACAGATTCTGTGTAAATATTTACAGGTTTTTACAGATTCTGTGAAAATATTTACATGTTCATTCAGATTCTGTGTAAATATTTACATGTTTACACATATTCTGCGTAAATATTTACATCTTCATACAGATTCTGTGTAAATGTATACAACTTTATACTGACTCTTTGTAAATATTTACATTTTTATACTGATTCTCTTTAAATCTTTACATGTTTATACAGATTCTGCGTAAATATTTATAGGTTTATACAGGTTCTGTGTAAATATTTACAGGTTTTTACACATTCTGTGTAAATATTTACATGTTTATACAGATTCTGTGAAACATATTTACATGTTTACACAGATTCTTCGTAAATATTTACATGATTATACCGATTCTGTGTAAATATTTACATGTTTATACAGATTCTTTGTAAATATATACATGTTGGTACAGACTCAGTGTAAATATTTACATGTTCATAGAGATTCTGTGTAAATATTTACATGTTCATGCAGATTCTGAGTAAATATTTGCATGTTCATACAGATTCTGTGTAAATATTTACATCTTCACACAGATTCTGTGTAAAAATTTACATGTTCATACGGATTCTGTGTAAATATTTACATGTTCATACACATTCTGTATAAATATTTACATGTTCATACTGATTCTGTGTAAACATTTACATATTCATACAGATTCTCTGTAAACATTTGCAGGTTTCTACAGATTTTGTGTAAACATTTACAGGTTTTTACAGATTCTTTGTAAACATTTGCATGTTTATACAGATTCTTTGTAAATATTTACATGTTGATACAGATTCTGTGTAAATATTTACATGTTGATAAAGATTCTGTGTAAATATTTACATGTTTATGCAGATTCTGTGTAAATATTTACATGTTTATGCAGATTCTGTGTAAATATTTACATGTTGATACAGATTCTGTGTAAATATTTACATGTTTATACAGATTCTCTGTAAATATTGAAATGTTTATACAGATTCTATGTAAATATTGACATGTTTATACAGATTCTGTGTAAATATTTACATCTTTATACAGATTCTGTGTAAATATTTACTTCTTTATGCAGATTCTGTGCACATATTTACATGTTTATTCAGATTCTGTGTAAATATTTACATGTTTGTACAGATTCTGTGTAAATATTTACATGTTTATCCAGATTCTGTGTAAACATTTACAGGTTTTTACAGTTTCTGTGTAAACACTTTCAGGTTTTTTCATATTCTGTGTAAATATTTACAGGTTTACACAGATTCTTTGTAAATATTTACAGGTTTATACAGATTCTCTGTAAATATTTACATGTTTACACAGATTCTGTGTAAATATTTACATGTTTATACAGATTCTGTGTAAATATTTACATGTTTATACAGATTCTGTGTAAATATTTACGTGTTCATACAGATTTTGTGTAAATATTTATGTGTTCCTGCAGATTCTGTATAAATATTTACGTGTACATACAAATTCTGTGTAACTATTTACATGTTTATAAAGATTCTGTTTAAATATTTACATGTTTATAGACATTCTGTGTAACTATTTACATGTTTATACAGATGCTGTGTAAATATTTACGTTTATACAGATTCTGTGTACATATTTACATGTTTTTACAGACTGTCTGTAAATATTTACATGTTTATACAGACTTTGTGTAAATATTTACATGTTTGTACAGATTCTCTGTAAATATATACATCTTTATACAGCTTCTGTGTAAATATTTACATGTTATACAAATTCTGTGTCAATATTTACCTGTTCGTTCAGATTCTGTGTAAATATTTACATGTTTATACAGATTCTGTGTATATATTTACATGTTTTACAGATTCTTTGTAAATATTTACTTGATTATACAGATTCTGTGTAAATATTTACAAGTTTATACAGGTTCTATGTAAATATTTACATCTTTATACAGATTCTGTGTAAAGATTTACATCTTTATACATATTCTGTGTAGATATTTACAGGTTTTTACAGATTCTGTGTAAATATTTACAGGTTTTTACAGATTGTGTGTAAATATTTACATGTTTGTACAGATTCTGTGTAAATATTTACAGGTTTACACAGATTCTGTGTAAATATTTACAGGTTTACAGATACTGTTTAAATATTTACACGTTTATACAGATTCTGTGTAAATATTTGCATGTTTACACAGATTCTGTGTAAATATTTGCATGTTTACACAGATTCTGTGTAAATATTTACATCTTTATACAGATTCTGTGTAAATATTTACATGTATATACAGATTCTGTGTAAATATTTACATCTTTATACAGATTCTGTGTAAATATTTACATGTTTATACAGATTCTGTGCAAATATTTACATATTTATACAGATTCTGTGTAAATATTTACATGTTTATACAGATTCTGTGTAAATATTTACAGGTTCATACAGATTCAGTGCAAATATTTACAGGTTTATACAGATTCTGTGTAAATATTTACATGTTTATACAGTTTCTGTGTAAATATTTACATGTCTGTATAGATTCTGTGGAAGTATTTACATGTTTATACCGATTCTGTGATAATATTTACATATTCATACAGATTCTGCGTAAATATTTACATGTTCATTCAACTTCTGTGTAAATATTTACGTGTTTATACAGATTCTGTGTAAATATTTACATGTTTATACAGATTCTGTGTAAATATTTACATGTTTATACAGATTCTGTGTAAGAAATTACAGGTTTTTACTGATTCTGTGTAAACATTTGCAGGTATTTACAGATTCTCTGTAAATATTTACAGGTTTATACAGATTCTGTGTAAATATTTACATGTTCATCCAGATTCTGTGTAAACATTTACAGGTTTCTACATTTTCTGTGTAAACACTTTCAGACGTTTACAGATTCTGTGTAAATATTTACAGGTTTACTAAGATTCTGTGTAAATACTTACAGGTTTATACACTTTCGGTGTACATATTTATTTGTTTATACCAATTCTCTGTAAATATTTCATGTTTATAGAGATTCTGTGTAACTATTTACATGTTTATACAGATGCTATGTAAATATTTACATATTTATACAGATTCTTTGTAAATATATACATCTTTATACTGACTCTTTGTAAATATTTACATTTTTATACTGATTCTGTGTAAATCTTTACATGTTTATACAGATTGTGCGTAAATATTTACAGGTTTATACAGATTCTGTGTAAATATTTACAGGTTTTTACAGATTCTGTGAAAATATTTACATGTTCATTCAGATTCTGTGTAAATATTTACATGTTTACACATATTCTGCGTAAATATTTACATCTTCATACAGATTCTGTGTAAATGTATACAACTTTATACTGACTCTTTGTAAATATTTACATTTTTATACTGATTCTCTTTAAATCTTTACATGTTTATACAGATTCTGCGTAAATATTTATAGGTTTATGCAGGTTCTGTGTAAATATTTACAGGTTTTTACACATTCTGTGTAAATATTTACATGTTTATACAGATTCTGTGAAACATATTTACATGTTTATACAGATTCTTTGTAAATATATACATGTTGGTACAGACTCAGTGTAAATATTTACATGTTCATAGAGATTCTGTGTAAATATTTACATGTTCATGCAGATTCTGAGTAAATATTTGCATGTTCATACAGATTCTGTGTAAATATTTACATCTTCACACAGATTCTGTGTAAAAATTTACATGTTCATACGGATTCTGTGTAAATATTTACATGTTCATACACATTCTGTATAAATATTTACATGTTCATACTGATTCTGTGTAAATATTTACATATTCATACAGATTCTCTGTAAACATTTGCAGGTTTCTACAGATTTTGTGTAAACATTTACAGGTTTTTACAGATTCTTTGTAAACATTTACATGTTTATACAGATTCTTTGTAAATATTTACATGTTGATACAGATTCTGTGTAAATATTTACATGTTGATACAGATTCTGTGTAAATATTTACATGTTTATGCAGATTCTGTGTAAATATTTACATGTTTATGCAGATTCTGTGTAAATATTTACATGTTGATACAGATTCTGTGTAAATATTTACATGTTTATACAGATTCTCTGTAAATATTGAAATGTTTATACAGATTCTATGTAAATATTTACATGTTTATACAGATTCTGTGTAAATATTTATATCTTTATACAGATTCTGTGTAAATATTTACTTCTTTATGCAGATTCTGTGCACATATTTACATGTTTATTCAGATTCTGTGTAAATATTTACATGTTTGTACAGATTCTGTGTAAATATTTACATGTTTATCCAGATTCTGTGTAAACATTTGCAGGTTTTTACAGTTTCTGTGAAAACACTTTCAGGTTTTTTCATATTCTGTGTAAATATTTACAGGTTTACACAGATTCTTTGTAAATATTTACAGGTTTATACAGATTCTCTGTAAATATTTACATGTTTACACAGATTCTGTGTAAATATTTACATGTTTATACAGATTCTGTGTAACTATTTACATGTTTTTACAGATGCTGTGTAAATATTTACGTTTATACAGATTCTGTGTACATATTTACATGTTTTTACAGACTGCCTGTAAATATTTACATGTTTATACAGACTTTGTGTAAATATTTACATGTTTATACAGATTCTCTGTAAATATATACATCTTTATACAGCTTCTGTGTAAATATTTACATGTTATACAAATTCTGTGTCAATATTTACCTGTTCGTTCAGATTCTGTGTAAATATTTACATGTTTATACAGATTCTGTGTATATATTTACATGTTTTACAGATTCTCTGTAAATATTTACTTGATTATACAGATTCTGTGTAAATATTTACAAGTTTATACAGGTTCTATGTAAATATTTACATCTTTATACAGATTCTGTGTAAAGATTTACATCTTTATACAGATTCTGTGTAGATATTTACAGGTTTTTACAGATTCTGTGTAAATATTTACAGGTTTTTACAGATTCTGTGTAAATATTTACATGTTTGTACAGATTCTGTGTAAATATTTACAGGTTTACACAGATTCTGTGTAAATATTTACAGGTTTACAGATACTGTTTAAATATTTACACGTTTATACAGATTCTGTGTAAATATTTGCATGTTTACACAGATTCTGTGTAAATATTTGCATGTTTCCACAGATTCTGTGTAAATATTTACATCTTTATACAGATTCTGTGTAAATATTTACATCTATATACAGATTCTGTGTAAATATTTACATCTTTATACAGATTCTGTGTAAATAGTTACATGTTTATACAGATTCTGTTCAAATATTTACATATTTATACAGATTCTGTGTAAATATTTACGTGTTTATACAGATTCTGTGTAAATATTTACAGGTTCATACAGATTCAGTGCAAATATTTACAGGTTTATACAGATTCTGTGTAAATATTTACATGTTTATACAGTTTCTGTGTAAATATTTACATGTCTGTATAGATTCTGTGGAAGTATTTACATGTTTATACTGATTCTGTGATAATATTTACATATTCATACAGATTCTGCGTAAATATTTACATGTTCATTCAACTTCTGTGTAAATATTTACGTGTTTATACAGATTCTGTGTAAATATTTACATGTTTATACAGATTCTGTGTAAATATTTACATGTTTATACAGATTCTGTGTAAGAAATTACAGGTTTTTACTGATTCTGTGTAAACATTTGCAGGTATTTACAGATTCTCTGTAAATATTTACAGGTTTATACAGATTCTGTGTAAATATTTACATGTTCATCCAGATTCTGTGTAAACATTTACAGGTTTCTACATTTTCTGTGTAAACACTTTCAGACGTTTACAGATTCTGTGTAAATATTTACAGGTTTACTAAGATTCTGTGTAAATACTTACAGGTTTATACACTTTCGGTGTAAATATTTATTTGTTTATACCAATTCTCTGTAAATATTTCATGTTTATAGAGATTCTGTGTAACTATTTACATGTTTATACAGATGCTATGTAAATATTTACATATTTATACAGATTCTTTGTAAATATATACATCTTTATACTGACTCTTAGTAAATATTTACATTTTTATACTGATTCTGTGTAAATCTTTACATGTTTATACAGATTGTGCGTAAATATTTACAGGTTTATACAGATTCTGTGTAAATATTTACAGGTTTTTACAGATTCTGTGAAAATATTTACATGTTCATTCAGATTCTGTGTAAATATTTACATGTTTAAACATATTCTGCGTAAATATTTACATCTTCATACATATTCTGTGTAAATGTATACAACTTTATACTGACTCTTTGTAAATATTTACATTTTTATACTGATTCTCTTTAAATCTTTACATGTTTATTCAGATTCTGCGTAAATATTTATAGGTTTATGCAGGTTCTGTGTAAATATTTACAGGTTTTTACACATTCTGTGTAAATATTTACATGTTTATACAGATTCTGTGAAACATATTTACATGTTTACACAGATTCTTCGTAAATATTTACATGATTATACCGATTCTGTGTAAATATTTACATGTTTATACAGATTCTTTGTAAATATATACATGTTGGTACAGACTCAGTGTAAATATTTACATGTTCATAGAGATTCTGTGTAAATATTTACATGTTCATGCAGATTCTGAGTAAATATTTGCATGTTCATACAGATTCTGTGTAAATATTTACATCTTCACACAGATTCTGTGTAAAAATTTACATGTTCATACGGATTCTGTGTAAATATTTACATGTTCATACACATTCTGTATAAAAAGTTACATGTTCATACTGATTCTGTGTTAACATTTACATATTCATACAGATTCTCTGTAAACATTTGCAGGTGTCTACAGATTTTGTGTAAACATTTACAGGTTTTTACAGATTCTTTGTAAACATTTACATGTTGATACAGATTCTTTGTAAATATTTACATGTTGATACAGATTCTGTGTAAATATTTACATGTTGATACAGATTCTGTGTAAATATTTACATGTTTATGCAGATTCTGTGTAAATATTTACATGTTTATGCAGATTCTGTGTAAATATTTACATGTTGATACAGATTCTGTGTAAATATTTACATGTTTATACAGATTCTCTGTAAATATTGAAATGTTCATACAGATTCTATGTAAATATTTACATGTTTATACAGATTCTGTGTAAATATTTACATCTTTATACAGATTCTGTGTAAATATTTACTTCTTTATGCAGATTCTGTGCACATATTTACATGTTTATTCAGATTCTGTGTAAATATTTACATGTTTGTACAGATTCTGTGTAAATATTTACATGTTTATCCAGATTCTGTGTAAACATTTGCAGGTTTTTACAGTTTCTGTGTAAACACTTTCAGGTTTTTTCATATTCTGTGTAAATATTTACAGGTTTACACAGATTCTTTGTAAATATTTACAGGTTTATACAGATTCTCTGTAAATATTTACATGTTTACACAGATTCTGTGTAAATATTTACATGTTTATACAGATTCTGTGTAAATATTTACATGTTTATACAGATTCTGTGTAAATATTTACGTGTTCATACAGATTTTGTGTAAATATTTATGTGTTCCTGCAGATTCTGTATAAATATTTACGTGTACATACAAATTCTGTGTAACTATTTACATGTTTATAAAGATTCTGTTTAAATATTTACATGTTTATAGACATTCTGTGTAACTATTTACATGTTTTTACAGATGCTGTGTAAATATTTACGTTTATACAGATTCTGTGTACATATTTACATGTTTTTACAGACTGCCTGTAAATATTTACATGTTTATACAGACTTTGTGTAAATATTTACATGTTTATACAGATTCTCTGTAAATAAATACATCTTTATACAGCTTCTGTGTAAATATTTACATGTTATACAAATTCTGTGTCAATATTTACCTGTTCGTTCAGATTCTGTGTAAATATTTACATGTTTATACAGATTCTGTGTATATATTTACATGTTTTACAGATTCTCTGTAAATATTTACTTGATTATACAGATTCTGTGTAAATATTTACAAGTTTATACAGGTTCTATGTAAATATTTACATCTTTATACAGATTCTGTGTAAAGATTTACATCTTTATACAGATTCTGTGTAGATATTTACAGGTTTTTACAGATTCTGTGTAAATATTTACATGTTTTTACAGATTCTGTGTAAATATTTACATGTTTGTACAGATTCTGTGTAAATATTTACAGGTTTACACTGATTCTGTGTAAATATTTACAGGTTTACAGATACTGTTTAAATATTTACACGTTTATACAGATTCTGTGTAAATATTTGCATGTTTACACAGATTCTGTGTAAATATTTGCATGTTTACACAGATTCTGTGTAAATATTTACATCTTTATACAGATTCTGTGTAAATATTTACATCTATATACAGATTCTGTGTAAATATTTACATCTTTATACAGATTCTGTGTAAATATTTACATGTTTATACAGATTCTGTGCAAATATTTACATATTTATACAGATTCTGTGTAAATATTTACATGTTTATACAGATTCTGTGTAAATATTTACAGGTTCATACAGATTCAGTGCAAATATTTACAGGTTTATACAGATTCTGGGTAAATATTTACGTGTTTATACAGATTCTGTGTAAATATTTACAGGTTCATACAGATTCAGTGCAAATATTTACAGGTTTATACAGATTCTGTGTAAATATTTACATGTTTATACAGTTTCTGTGTAAATATTTACATGTCTGTATAGATTCTGTGGAAGTATTTACATGTTTATACCGATTCTGTGATAATATTTACATATTCATACAGATTCTGCGTAAATATTTACATGTTCATTCAACTTCTGTGTAAATATTTACGTGTTTATACAGATTCTGTGTAAATATTTACATGTTTATACAGATTCTGTGTAAATATTTACATGTTTATACAGATTCTGTGTAAGAAATTACAGGTTTTTACTGATTCTGTGTAAACATTTGCAGGTATTTACAGATTCTCTGTAAATATTTACAGGTTTATACAGATTCTGTGTAAATATTTACATGTTCATCCAGATTCTGTGTAAACATTTACAGGTTTCTACATTTTCTGTGTAAACACTTTCAGACGTTTACAGATTCTGTGTAAATATTTACAGGTTTACTAAGATTCTGTGTAAATACTTACAGGTTTATACACTTTCGGTGTAAATATTTATTTGTTTATACCAATTCTCTGTAAATATTTCATGTTTATAGAGATTCTGTGTAACTATTTACATGTTTATACAGATGCTATGTAAATATTTACATATTTATACAGATTCTTTGTAAATATATACATCTTTATACTGACTCTTAGTAAATATTTACATTTTTATACTGATTCTGTGTAAATCTTTACATGTTTATACAGATTGTGCGTAAATATTTACAGGTTTATACAGATTCTGTGTAAATATTTACAGGTTTTTACAGATTCTGTGAAAATATTTACATGTTCATTCAGATTCTGTGTAAATATTTACATGTTTAAACATATTCTGCGTAAATATTTACATCTTCATACATATTCTGTGTAAATGTATACAACTTTATACTGACTCTTCGTAAATATTTACATTTTTATACTGATTCTCTTTAAATCTTTACATGTTTATTCAGATTCTGCGTAAATATTTATAGGTTTATACAGGTTCTGTGTAAATATTTACAGGTTTTTACACATTCTGTGTAAATATTTACATGTTTATACAGATTCTGTGAAACATATTTACATGTTTACACAGATTCTTCGTAAATATTTACATGATTATACCGATTCTGTGTAAATATTTACATGTTTATACAGATTCTTTGTAAATATATACATGTTGGTACAGACTCAGTGTAAATATTTACATGTTCATAGAGATTCTGTGTAAATATTTACATGTTCATGCAGATTCTGAGTAAATATTTGCATGTTCATACAGATTCTGTGTAAATATTTACATCTTCACACAGATTCTGTGTAAAAATTTACATGTTCATACGGATTCTGTGTAAATATTTACATGTTCATACACATTCTGTATAAAAAGTTACATGTTCATACTGATTCTGTGTTAACATTTACATATTCATACAGATTCTCTGTAAACATTTGCAGGTTTCTACAGATTTTGTGTAAACATTTACAGGTTTTTACAGATTCTTTGTAAACATTTACATGTTGATACAGATTCTTTGTAAATATTTACATGTTGATACAGATTCTGTGTAAATATTTACATGTTGATACAGATTCTGTGTAAATATTTACATGTTTATGCAGATTCTGTGTAAATATTTACATGTTTATGCAGATTCTGTGTAAATATTTACATGTTGATACAGATTCTGTGTAAATATTTACATGTTTATACAGATTCTCTGTAAATATTGAAATGTTCATACAGATTCTATGTAAATATTTACATGTTTATACAGATTCTGTGTAAATATTTACATCTTTATACAGATTCTGTGTAAATATTTACTTCTTTATGCAGATTCTGTGCACATATTTACATGTTTATTCAGATTCTGTGTAAATATTTACATGTTTGTACAGATTCTGTGTAAATATTTACATGTTTATCCAGATTCTGTGTAAACATTTGCAGGTTTTTACAGTTTCTGTGTAAACACTTTCAGGTTTTTTCATATTCTGTGTAAATATTTACAGGTTTACACAGATTCTTTGTAAATATTTACAGGTTTATACAGATTCTCTGTAAATATTTACATGTTTACACAGATTCTGTGTAAATATTTACATGTTTATACAGATTCTGTGTAAATATTTACATGTTTATACAGATTCTGTGTAAATATTTACGTGTTCATACAGATTTTGTGTAAATATTTATGTGTTCCTGCAGATTCTGTATAAATATTTACGTGTACATACAAATTCTGTGTAACTATTTACATGTTTATAAAGATTCTGTTTAAATATTTACATGTTTATAGACATTCTGTGTAACTATTTACATGTTTTTACAGATGCTGTGTAAATATTTACGTTTATACAGATTCTGTGTACATATTTACATGTTTTTACAGACTGCCTGTAAATATTTACATGTTTATACAGACTTTGTGTAAATATTTACATGTTTATACAGATTCTCTGTAAATAAATACATCTTTATACAGCTTCTGTGTAAATATTTACATGTTATACAAATTCTGTGTCAATATTTACCTGTTCGTTCAGATTCTGTGTAAATATTTACATGTTTATACAGATTCTGTGTATATATTTACATGTTTTACAGATTCTCTGTAAATATTTACTTGATTATACAGATTCTGTGTAAATATTTACAAGTTTATACAGGTTCTATGTAAATATTTACATCTTTATACAGATTCTGTGTAAAGATTTACATCTTTATACAGATTCTGTGTAGATATTTACAGGTTTTTACAGATTCTGTGTAAATATTTACATGTTTTTACAGATTCTGTGTAAATATTTACATGTTTGTACAGATTCTGTGTAAATATTTACAGGTTTACACTGATTCTGTGTAAATATTTACAGGTTTACAGATACTGTTTAAATATTTACACGTTTATACAGATTCTGTGTAAATATTTGCATGTTTACACAGATTCTGTGTAAATATTTGCATGTTTACACAGATTCTGTGTAAATATTTACATCTTTATACAGATTCTGTGTAAATATTTACATCTATATACAGATTCTGTGTAAATATTTACATCTTTATACAGATTCTGTGTAAATATTTACATGTTTATACAGATTCTGTGCAAATATTTACATATTTATACAGATTCTGTGTAAATATTTACATGTTTATACAGATTCTGTGTAAATATTTACAGGTTCATACAGATTCAGTGCAAATATTTACAGGTTTATACAGATTCTGGGTAAATATTTACGTGTTTATACAGATTCTGTGTAAATATTTACAGGTTCATACAGATTCAGTGCAAATATTTACAGGTTTATACAGATTCTGTGTAAATATTTACATGTTTATACAGTTTCTGTGTAAATATTTACATGTCTGTATAGATTCTGTGGAAGTATTTACATGTTTATACCGATTCTGTGATAATATTTACATATTCATACAGATTCTGCGTAAATATTTACATGTTCATTCAACTTCTGTGTAAATATTTACGTGTTTATACAGATTCTGTGTAAATATTTACATGTTTATACAGATTCTGTGTAAATATTTACATGTTTATACAGATTCTGTGTAAGAAATTACAGGTTTTTACTGATTCTGTGTAAACATTTGCAGGTATTTACAGATTCTGTGTAAATATTTACATGTTCATCTAGATTCTGTGTAAACATTTACAGGTTTCTACATTTTCTGTGTAAACACTTTCAGACGTTTACAGATTCTGTGTAAATATTTACAGGTTTACTAAGATTCTGTGTAAATATTTACAGGTTTATACACTTTCGGTGTAAATATTTATTTGTTTATACCAATTCTCTGTAAATATTTCATGTTTATAGAGATTCTGTGTAACTATTTACATGTTTATACAGATGCTATGTAAATATTTACATATTTATACAGATTCTTTGTAAATATATACATCTTTATACTGACT
Organism: Pan troglodytes; assembly: GCF_028858775.2. NCBI lineage: Eukaryota > Metazoa > Chordata > Mammalia > Primates > Hominidae > Pan > Pan troglodytes. Next base: position 9,353,792 of record NC_072413.2, read on the forward strand.
CTTTGTAAATATTTACATTTTTATACTGATTCTGTGTAAATCTTTACATGTTTATACAGATTGTGCGTAAATATTTACAGGTTTATACAGATTCTGTGTAAATATTTACAGGTTTTTACAGATTCTGTGAAAATATTTACATGTTCATTCAGATTCTGTGTAAATATTTACATGTTTACACATATTCTGCGTAAATATTTACATCTTCATACAGATTCTGTGTAAATGTATACAACTTTATACTGACTCTTTGTAAATATTTACATTTTTATACTGATTCTCTTTAAATCTTTACATGTTTATACAGATTCTGCGTAAATATTTATAGGTTTATACAGGTTCTGTGTAAATATTTACAGGTTTTTACACATTCTGTGTAAATATTTACATGTTTATACAGATTCTGTGAAACATATTTACATGTTTACACAGATTCTTCGTAAATATTTACATGATTATACCGATTCTGTGTAAATATTTACATGTTTATACAGATTCTTTGTAAATATATACATGTTGGTACAGACTCAGTGTAAATATTTACATGTTCATAGAGATTCTGTGTAAATATTTACATGTTCATGCAGATTCTGAGTAAATATTTGCATGTTCATACAGATTCTGTGTAAATATTTACATCTTCACACAGATTCTGTGTAAAAATTTACATGTTCATACGGATTCTGTGTAAATATTTACATGTTCATACACATTCTGTATAAATATTTACATGTTCATACTGATTCTGTGTAAACATTTACATATTCATACAGATTCTCTGTAAACATTTGCAGGTTTCTACAGATTTTGTGTAAACATTTACAGGTTTTTACAGATTCTTTGTAAACATTTACATGTTGATACAGATTCTTTGTAAATATTTACATGTTGATACAGATTCTGTGTAAATATTTACATGTTGATACAGATTCTGAGTAAATATTTACATGTTTATGCAGATTCTGTGTAAATATTTACATGTTTATGCAGATTCTGTGTAAATATTTACATGTTGATACAGATTCTGTGTAAATATTTACATGTTTATACAGATTCTCTGTAAATATTTAAATGTTTATACAGATTCTATGTAAATATTTACATGTTTATACAGATTCTGTGTAAATATTTACATCTTTATACAGATTCTGTGTAAATATTTACTTCTTTATGCAGATTCTGTGCACATATTTACATGTTTATTCAGATTCTGTGTAAATATTTACATGTTTGTACAGATTCTGTGTAAATATTTACATGTTTATCCAGATTCTGTGTAAACATTTACAGGTTTTTACAGTTTCTGTGTAAACACTTTCAGGTTTTTTCATATTCTGTGTAAATATTTACAGGTTTACACAGATTCTTTGTAAATATTTACAGGTTTATACAGATTCTCTGTAAATATTTACATGTTTACACAGATTCTGTGTAAATATTTACATGTTTATACAGATTCTGTGTAAATATTTACATGTTTATACAGATTCTGTGTAAATATTTACGTGTTCATACAGATTTTGTGTAAATATTTATGTGTTCCTGCAGATTCTGTATAAATATTTACGTGTACATACAAATTCTGTGTAACTATTTACATGTTTATAAAGATTCTGTTTAAATATTTACATGTTTATAGACATTCTGTGTAACTATTTACATGTTTATACAGATGCTGTGTAAATATTTACGTTTATACAGATTCTGTGTACATATTTACATGTTTTTACAGACTGTCTGTAAATATTTACATGTTTATACAGACTTTCTGTAAATATTTACATGTTTATACAGATTCTCTGTAAATATATACATCTTTATACAGCTTCTGTGTAAATATTTACATGTTATACAAATTCTGTGTCAATATATACCTGTTCGTTCAGATTCTGTGTAAATATTTACATGTTTATACAGATTCTGTGTATATATTTACATGTTTTACAGATTCTTTGTAAATATTTACTTGATTATACAGATTCTGTGTAAATATTTACAAGTTTATACAGGTTCTATGTAAATATTTACATCTTTATACAGATTCTGTGTAAAGATTTACATCTTTATACAGATTCTGTGTAGATATTTACAGGTTTTTACAGATTCTGTGTAAATATTTACAGGTTTTTACAGATTCTGTGTAAATATTTACATGTTTGTACAGATTCTGTGTAAATATTTACAGGTTTACACAGATTCTGTGTAAATATTTACAGGTTTACAGATACTGTTTAAATATTTACACGTTTATACAGATTCTGTGTAAATATTTGCATGTTTACACAGATTCTGTGTAAATATTTGCATGTTTACACAGATTCTGTGTAAATATTTACATCTTTATACAGATTCTGTGTAAATATTTACATCTATATACAGATTCTGTGTAAATATTTACATCTTTATACAGATTCTGTGTAAATATTTACATGTTTATACAGATTCTGTGCAAATATTTACATATTTATACAGATTCTGTGTAAATATTTACATGTTTATACAGATTCTGTGTAAATATTTACAGGTTCATACAGATTCAGTGCAAATATTTACAGGTTTATACAGATTCTGTGTAAATATTTACATGTTTATACAGTTTCTGTGTAAATATTTACATGTCTGTATAGATTCTGTGGAAGTATTTACATGTTTATACCGATTCTGTGATAATATTTACATATTCATACAGATTCTGCGTAAATATTTACATGTTCATTCAACTTCTGTGTAAATATTTACGTGTTTATACAGATTCTGTGTAAATATTTACATGTTTATACAGATTCTGTGTAAATATTTACATGTTTATACAGATTCTGTGTAAGAAATTACAGGTTTTTACTGATTCTGTGTAAACATTTGCAGGTATTTACAGATTCTCTGTAAATATTTACAGGTTTATACAGATTCTGTGTAAATATTTACATGTTCATCCAGATTCTGTGTAAACATTTACAGGTTTCTACATTTTCTGTGTAAACACTTTCAGACGTTTACAGATTCTGTGTAAATATTTACAGGTTTACTAAGATTCTGTGTAAATACTTACAGGTTTATACACTTTCGGTGTACATATTTATTTGTTTATACCAATTCTCTGTAAATATTTCATGTTTATAGAGATTCTGTGTAACTATTTACATGTTTATACAGATGCTATGTAAATATTTACATATTTATACAGATTCTTTGTAAATATATAAATCTTTATACTGACTCTTTGTAAATATTTACATTTTTATACTGATTCTGTGTAAATCTTTACATGTTTATACAGATTGTGCGTAAATATTTACAGGTTTATACAGATTCTGTGTAAATATTTACAGGTTTTTACAGATTCTGTGAAAATATTTACATGTTCATTCAGATTCTGTGTAAATATTTACATGTTTACACATATTCTGCGTAAATATTTACATCTTCATACAGATTCTGTGTAAATGTATACAACTTTATACTGACTCTTTGTAAATATTTACATTTTTATACTGATTCTCTTTAAATCTTTACATGTTTATACAGATTCTGCGTAAATATTTATAGGTTTATGCAGGTTCTGTGTAAATATTTACAGGTTTTTACACATTCTGTGTAAATATTTACATGTTTATACAGATTCTGTGAAACATATTTACATGTTTACACAGATTCTTTGTAAATATTTACATGATTATACCGATTCTGTGTAAATATTTACATGTTTATACAGATTCTTTGTAAATATATACATGTTGGTACAGACTCAGTGTAAATATTTACATGTTCATAGAGATTCTGTGTAAATATTTACATGTTCATGCAGATTCTGAGTAAATATTTGCATGTTCATACAGATTCTGTGTAAATATTTACATCTTCACACAGATTCTGTGTAAAAATTTACATGTTCATACGGATTCTGTGTAAATATTTACATGTTCATACACATTCTGTATAAATATTTACATGTTCATACTGATTCTGTGTAAACATTTACATATTCATACAGATTCTCTGTAAACATTTGCAGGTTTCTACAGATTTTGTGTAAACATTTACAGGTTTTTACAGATTCTTTGTAAACATTTACATGTTTATACAGATTCTTTGTAAATATTTACATGTTGATACAGATTCTGTGTAAATATTTACATGTTGATACAGATTCTGTGTAAATATTTACATGTTTATGCAGATTCTGTGTAAATATTTACATGTTTATGCAGATTCTGTGTAAATATTTACATGTTGATACAGATTCTGTGTAAATATTTACATGTTTATACAGATTCTCTGTAAATATTTAAATGTTTATACAGATTCTATGTAAATATTTACATGTTTATACAGATTCTGTGTAAATATTTACATCTTTATACAGATTCTGTGTAAATATTTACTTCTTTATGCAGATTCTGTGCACATATTTACATGTTTATTCAGATTCTGTGTAAATATTTACATGTTTGTACAGATTCTGTGTAAATATTTACATGTTTATCCAGATTCTGTGTAAACATTTACAGGTTTTTACAGTTTCTGTGTAAACACTTTCAGGTTTTTTCATATTCTGTGTAAATATTTACAGGTTTACACAGATTCTTTGTAAATATTTACAGGTTTATACAGATTCTCTGTAAATATTTACATGTTTACACAGATTCTGTGTAAATATTTACATGTTTATACAGATTCTGTGTAAATATTTACATGTTTATACAGATTCTGTGTAAATATTTACGTGTTCATACAGATTTTGTGTAAATATTTATGTGTTCCTGCAGATTCTGTATAAATATTTAGGTGTACATACAAATTCTGTGTAACTATTTAAATGTTTATAAAGATTCTGTTTAAATATTTACATGTTTATAGACATTCTGTGTAACTATTTACATGTTTATACAGATGCTGTGTAAATATTTACGTTTATACAGATTCTGTGTACATATTTACATGTTTTTACAGACTGTCTGTAAATATTTACATGTGTATACAGACTTTGTGTAAATATTTACATGTTTATACAGATTCTCTGTAAATATATACATCTTTATACAGCTTCTGTGTAAATATTTACATGTTATACAAATTCTGTGTCAATATTTACCTGTTCATTCAGATTCTGCGTAAATATTTACATGTTTACACAGATTCTGTGTATATATTTACATGTTTTACAGATTCTTTGTAAATATTTACTTCATTATACAGATTCTGTGTAAATATTTACAAGTTTATACAGGTTCTATGTAAATATTTACATCTTTATACAGATTCTGTGTAAAGATTTACATCTTTATACAGATTCTGTGTAGATATTTACAGGTTTTTACAGATTCTGTGTAAATATTTACAGGTTTTTACAGATTCTGTGTAAATATTTACAGGTTTTTACAGATTCTGTGTAAATATTTACATGTTTGTACAGATTCTGTGTAAATATTTACAGGTTTACACAGATTCTGTGTAAATATTTACAGGTTTACAGATACTGTTTAAATATTTACACGTTTATACAGATTCTGTGTAAATATTTGCATGTTTACACAGATTCTGTGTAAATATTTGCATGTTTACACAGATTCTGTGTAAATATTTACATCTTTATACAGATTCTGTGTAAATATTTACATCTATATACAGATTCTGTGTAAATATTTACATCTTTATACAGATTCTGTGTAAATATTTACATGTTTATACAGATTCTGTGCAAATATTTACATATTTATACAGATTCTGTGTAAATATTTACATGTTTATACAGATTCTGTGTAAATATTTACAGGTTCATACACATTCAGTGCAAATATTTACAGGTTTATACAGATTCTGTGTAAATATTTACATGTTTATACAGTTTCTGTGTAAATATTTACATGTCTGTATAGATTCTGTGGAAGTATTTACATGTTTATACCGATTCTGTGATAATATTTACATATTCATACAGATTCTGCGTAAATATTTACATGTTCATTCAACTTCTGTGTAAATATTTACGTGTTTATACAGATTCTGTGTAAATATTTACATGTTTATACAGATTCTGTGTAAATATTTACATGTTTATACAGATTCTGTGTAAGAAATTACAGGTTTTTACTGATTCTGTGTAAACATTTGCAGGTATTTACAGATTCTCTGTAAATATTTACAGGTTTATACAGATTCTGTGTAAATATTTACATGTTCATCCAGATTCTGTGTAAACATTTACAGGTTTCTACATTTTCTGTGTAAACACTTTCAGACGTTTACAGATTCTGTGTAAATATTTACAGGTTTACTAAGATTCTGTGTAAATACTTACAGGTTTATACACTTTCGGTGTACATATTTATTTGTTTATACCAATTCTCTGTAAATATTTCATGTTTATAGAGATTCTGTGTAACTATTTACATGTTTATACAGATGCTATGTAAATATTTACATATTTATACAGATTCTTTGTAAATATATACATCTTTATACTGACTCTTTGTAAATATTTACATTTTTATACTGATTCTGTGTAAATCTTTACATGTTTATACAGATTGTGCGTAAATATTTACAGGTTTATACAGATTCTGTGTAAATATTTACAGGTTTTTACAGATTCTGTGAAAATATTTACATGTTCATTCAGATTCTGTGTAAATATTTACATGTTTACACATATTCTGCGTAAATATTTACATCTTCATACAGATTCTGTGTAAATGTATACAACTTTATACTGACTCTTTGTAAATATTTACATTTTTATACTGATTCTCTTTAAATCTTTACATGTTTATACAGATTCTGCGTAAATATTTATAGGTTTATGCAGGTTCTGTGTAAATATTTACAGGTTTTTACACATTCTGTGTAAATATTTACATGTTTATACAGATTCTGTGAAACATATTTACATGTTTACACAGATTCTTTGTAAATATTTACATGATTATACCGATTCTGTGTAAATATTTACATGTTTATACAGATTCTTTGTAAATATATACATGTTGGTACAGACTCAGTGTAAATATTTACATGTTCATAGAGATTCTGTGTAAATATTTACATGTTCATGCAGATTCTGAGTAAATATTTGCATGTTCATACAGATTCTGTGTAAATATTTACATCTTCACACAGATTCTGTGTAAAAATTTACATGTTCATACGGATTCTGTGTAAATATTTACATGTTCATACACATTCTGTATAAATATTTACATGTTCATACTGATTCTGTGTAAACATTTACATATTCATACAGATTCTCTGTAAACATTTGCAGGTTTCTACAGATTTTGTGTAAACATTTACAGGTTTTTACAGATTCTTTGTAAACATTTACATGTTTATACAGATTCTTTGTAAATATTTACATGTTGATACAGATTCTGTGTAAATATTTACATGTTGATACAGATTCTGTGTAAATATTTACATGTTTATGCAGATTCTGTGTAAATATTTACATGTTTATGCAGATTCTGTGTAAATATTTACATGTTGATACAGATTCTGTGTAAATATTTACATGTTTATACAGATTCTCTGTAAATATTTACATGTTTATACAGATTCTGTGTAAATATTTACATCTTTATACAGATTCTGTGTAAATATTTACTTCTTTATGCAGATTCTGTGCACATATTTACATGTTTATTCAGATTCTGTGTAAATATTTACATGTTTGTACAGATTCTGTGTAAATATTTACATGTTTATCCAGATTCTGTGTAAACATTTACAGGTTTTTACAGTTTCTGTGTAAACACTTTCAGGTTTTTTCATATTCTGTGTAAATATTTACAGGTTTACACAGATTCTTTGTAAATATTTACAGGTTTATACAGATTCTCTGTAAATATTTACATGTTTACACAGATTCTGTGTAAATATTTACATGTTTATACAGATTCTGTGTAAATATTTACATGTTTATACAGATTCTGTGTAAATATTTACGTGTTCATACAGATTTTGTGTAAATATTTATGTGTTCCTGCAGATTCTGTATAAATATTTAGGTGTACATACAAATTCTGTGTAACTATTTACATGTTTATAAAGATTCTGTTTAAATATTTACATGTTTATAGACATTCTGTGTAACTATTTACATGTTTATACAGATGCTGTGTAAATATTTACGTTTATACAGATTCTGTGTACATATTTACATGTTTTTACAGACTGTCTGTAAATATTTACATGTGTATACAGACTTTGTGTAAATATTTACATGTTTATACAGATTCTCTGTAAATATATACATCTTTATACAGCTTCTGTGTAAATATTTACATGTTATACAAATTCTGTGTCAATATTTACCTGTTCGTTCAGATTCTGTGTAAATATTTACATGTTTACACAGATTCTGTGTATATATTTACATGTTTTACAGATTCTTTGTAAATATTTACTTCATTATACAGATTCTGTGTAAATATTTACAAGTTTATACAGGTTCTATGTAAATATTTACATCTTTATACAGATTCTGTGTAAAGATTTACATCTTTATACAGATTCTGTGTAGATATTTACAGGTTTTTACAGATTCTGTGTAAATATTTACAGGTTTTTACATATTCTGTGTAAATATTTACATGTTTGTACAGATTCTGTGTAAATATTTACATGTTTGTACAGATTCTGTGTAAATATTTACAGGTTTACACAGATTCTGTGTAAATATTTACAGGTTTACAGATACTGTTTAAATATTTACACGTTTATACAGATTCTGTGTAAATATTTGCATGTTTACACAGATTCTGTGTAAATATTTGCATGTTTACACAGATTCTGTGTAAATATTTACATCTTTATACAGATTCTGTGTAAATATTTACATCTATATACAGATTCTGTGTAAATATTTACATCTTTATACAGATTCTGTGTAAATATTTACATGTTTATACAGATTCTGTGCAAATATTTACATATTTATACAGATTCTGTGTAAATATTTACATGTTTATACAGATTTTGTGTAAATATTTACAGGTTCATACAGATTCAGTGCAAATATTTACATGTTTATACAGATTCTTTGTAAATATTTACATGTTTATACAGTTTCTGTGTAAATATTTACATGTCTGTATAGATTCTGTGGAAGTATTTACATGTTTATACCGATTCTGTGATAATATTTACATATTCATACAGATTCTGCGTAAATATTTACATGTTCATTCAACTTCTGTGTAAATATTTACGTGTTTATACAGATTCTGTGTAAATATTTACATGTTTATACAGATTCTGTGTAAATATTTACATGTTTATACAGATTCTGTGTAAGAAATTACAGGTTTTTACTGATTCTGTGTAAACATTTGCAGGTATTTACAGATTCTCTGTAAATATTTACTGGTTTATACAGATTCTGTGTAAATATTTACATGTTCATCGAGATTCTGTGTAAACATTTACAGGTTTCTACATTTTCTGTGTAAACACTTTCAGACGTTTACAGATTCTGTGTAAATATTTACAGGTTTACTAAGATTCTGTGTAAATACTTACAGGTTTATACACTTTCGGTGTAAATATTTATTTGTTTATACCAATTCTCTGTAAATATTTCATGTTTATAGAGATTCTGTGTAACTATTTACATGTTTATACAGATGCTATGTAAATATTTACATATTTATACAGATTCTTTGTAAATATATACATCTTTATACTGACTCTTTGTAAATATTTACATTTTTATACTGATTCTGTGTAAATCTTTACATGTTTATACAGATTGTGCGTAAATATTTACAGGTTTATACAGATTCTGTGTAAATATTTACAGGTTTTTACAGATTCTGTGAAAATATTTACATGTTCATTCAGATTCTGTGTAAATATTTACATGTTTACACATATTCTGCGTAAATATTTACATCTTCATACAGATTCTGTGTAAATGTATACAACTTTATACTGACTCTTTGTAAATATTTACATTTTTATACTGATTCTCTTTAAATCTTTACATGTTTATACAGATTCTGCGTAAATATTTACATGTTTATACAGATTCTTTGTAAATATATACATGTTGGTACAGACTCAGTGTAAATATTTACATGTTCATAGAGATTCTGTGTAAATATTTACATGTTCATGCAGATTCTGAGTAAATATTTGCATGTTCATACAGATTCTGTGTAAATATTTACATCTTCACACAGATTCTGTGTAAAAATTTACATGTTCATACGGATTCTGTGTAAATATTTACATGTTCATACACATTCTGTATAAATATTTACATGTTCATACTGATTCTGTGTAAACATTTACATATTCATACAGATTCTCTGTAAACATTTGCAGGTTTCTACAGATTTTGTGTAAACATTTACAGGTTTTTACAGATTCTTTGTAAACATTTACATGTTGATACAGATTCTTTGTAAATATTTACATGTTGATACAGATTCTGTGTAAATATTTACATGTTGATACAGATTCTGTGTAAATATTTACATGTTTATGCAGATTCTGTGTAAATATTTACATGTTTATGCAGATTCTGTGTAAATATTTACATGTTGATACAGATTCTCTGTAAATATTTACATGTTTATACAGATTCTCTGTAAATATTTAAATGTTTATACAGATTCTATGTAAATATTTACATGTTTATACAGATTCTGTGTAAATATTTACATCTTTATACAGATTCTGTGTAAATATTTACTTCTTTATGCAGATTCTGTGCACATATTTACATGTTTATTCAGATTCTGTGTAAATATTTACATGTTTGTACAGATTCTGTGTAAATATTTACATGTTTATCCAGATTCTGTGTAAACATTTACAGGTTTTTACAGTTTCTGTGTAAACACTTTCAGGTTTTTTCATATTCTGTGTAAATATTTACAGGTTTACACAGATTCTTTGTAAATATTTACAGGTTTATACAGATTCTCTGTAAATATTTACATGTTTACACAGATTCTGTGTAAATATTTACATGTTTATACAGATTCTGTGTAAATATTTACATGTTTATACAGATTCTGTGTAAATATTTACGTGTTCATACAGATTTTGTGTAAATATTTATGTGTTCCTGCAGATTCTGTATAAATATTTACGTGTACATAGAAATTCTGTGTAACTATTTTCATCTTTATAAAGATTCTGTTTAAATATTTACATGTTTATAGACATTCTGTGTAACTATTTACATGTTTATACAGATGCTGTGTAAATATTTACGTTTATACAGATTCTGTGTACATATTTACATGTTTTTACAGACTGTCTGTAAATATTTACATGTTTATACAGACTTTGTGTAAATATTTACATGTTTATACAGATTCTCTGTAAATATATACATCTTTATACAGCTTCTGTGTAAATATTTACATGTTATACAAATTCTGTGTCAATATTTACCTGTTCGTTCAGATTCTGTGTAAATATTTACATGTTTATACAGATTCTGTGTATATATTTACATGTTTTACAGATTCTTTGTATATATTTACTTGATTATACAGATTCTGTGTAAATATTTACAAGTTTACACAGGTTCTATGTAAATATTTACATCTTTATACACATTATGTGTAAAGATTTACATCTTTATACAGATTCTGTGTAGATATTTACAGGTTTTTACAGATTCTGTGTAAATATTTACAGGTTTTTACAGATTCTGTGTAAATATTTACATGTTTGTACAGATTCTGTGTAAATATTTACAGGTTTACACAGATTCTGTGTAAATATTTACAGGTTTACAGATACTGTTTAAATATTTACACGTTTATACAGATTCTGTGTAAATATTTGCATGTTTACACAGATTCTGTGTAAATATTTGCATGTTTACACAGATTCTGTGTAAATATTTACATCTTTATACAGATTCTGTGTAAATATTTACATCTATATACAGATTCTGTGTAAATATTTACATCTTTATACAGATTCTGTGTAAATATTTACATGTTTATACAGATTCTGTGTAAATATTTACATATTTATACAGATTCTGTGTAAATATTTACATGTTTATACAGATTCTGTGTAAATATTTACAGGTTCATACAGATTCAGTGCAAATATTTACAGGTTTATACAGATTCTGTGTAAATATTTACATGTTTATACAGTTTCTGTGTAAATATTTACATGTCTGTATAGATTCTGTGGAAGTATTTACATGTTTATACCGATTCTGTGATAATATTTACATATTCATACAGATTCTGCGTAAATATTTACATGTTCATTCAACTTCTGTGTAAATATTTACGTGTTTATACAGATTCTGTGTAAATATTTACATGTTTATACAGATTCTGTGTAAATATTTACATGTTTATACAGATTCTGTGTAAGAAATTACAGGTTTTTACTGATTCTGTGTAAACATTTGCAGGTATTTACAGATTCTCTGTAAATATTTACAGGTTTATACAGATTCTGTGTAAATATTTACATGTTCATCGAGATTCTGTGTAAACATTTACAGGTTTCTACATTTTCTGTGTAAACACTTTCAGACGTTTACAGATTCTGTGTAAATATTTACAGGTTTACTAAGATTCTGTGTAAATACTTACAGGTTTATACACTTTCGGTGTAAATATTTATTTGTTTATACCAATTCTCTGTAAATATTTCATGTTTATAGAGATTCTGTGTAACTATTTACATGTTTATACAGATGCTATGTAAATATTTACATATTTATACAGATTCTTTGTAAATATATACATCTTTATACTGACTCTTTGTAAATATTTACATTTTTATACTGATTCTGTGTAAATCTTTACATGTTTATACAGATTGTGCGTACATATTTACAGGTTTATACAGATTCTGTGTAAATATTTACAGGTTTTTACAGATTCTGTGAAAATATTTACATGTTCATTCAGATTCTGTGTAAATATTTACATGTTTACACATATTCTGCGTAAATATTTACATCTTCATACAGATTCTGTGTAAATGTATACAACTTTATACTGACTCTTTGTAAATATTTACATTTTTATACTGATTCTCTTTAAATCTTTACATGTTTATACAGATTCTGCGTAAATATTTATAGGTTTATACAGGTTCTGTGTAAATATTTACAGGTTTTTACACATTCTGTGTAAATATTTACATGTTTATACAGATTCTGTGAAACATATTTACATGTTTACACAGATTCTTCGTAAATATTTACATGATTATACCGATTCTGTGTAAATATTTACATGTTTATACAGATTCTTTGTAAATATATACATGTTGGTACAGACTCAGTGTAAATATTTACATGTTCATAGAGATTCTGTGTAAATATTTACATGTTCATGCAGATTCTGAGTAAATATTTGCATGTTCATACAGATTCTGTGTAAATATTTACATCTTCACACAGATTCTGTGTAAAAATTTACATGTTCATACGGATTCTGTGTAAATATTTACATGTTCATACACATTCTGTATAAATATTTACATGTTCATACTGATTCTGTGTAAACATTTACATATTCATACAGATTCTCTGTAAACATTTGCAGATTTCTACAGATTTTGTGTAAACATTTACAGGTTTTTACAGATTCTTTGTAAACATTTACATGTTGATACAGATTCTTTGTAAATATTTACATGTTGATACAGATTCTGTGTAAATATTTAAATGTTTATACAGATTCTATGTAAATATTTACATGTTTATGCAGATTCTGTGTAAATATTTACATGTTTATGCAGATTCTGTGTAAATATTTACATGTTGATACAGATTCTGTGTAAATATTTACATGTTTATACAGATTCTCTGTACATATTTAAATGTTTATACAGATTCTATGTAAATATTTACATGTTTATACAGATTCTGTGTAAATATTTACATCTTTATACAGATTCTGTGTAAATATTTACTTCTTCATGCAGATTCTGTGCACATATTTACATGTTTATTCAGATTCTGTGTAAATATTTACATGTTTGTACAGATTCTGTGTAAATATTTACACGTTTATCCAGATTCTGTGTAAACATTTACACGTTTTTACAGTTTCTGTGTAAACACTTTCAGGTTTTTTCATATTCTGTGTAAATATTTACAGGTTTACACAGATTCTTTGTAAATATTTACAGGTTTATACAGATTCTCTGTAAATATTTACATGTTTACACAGATTCTGTGTAAATATTTACATGTTTATACAGATTCTGTGTAAATATTTACATGTTTATACAGATTCTGTGTAAATATTTACGTGTTCATACAGATTTTGTGTAAATATTTATGTGTTCCTGCAGATTCTGTATAAATATTTACGTGTACATAGAAATTCTGTGTAACTATTTTCATGTTTATAAAGATTCTGTTTAAATATTTACATGTTTATATACATTCTGTGTAACTATTTACATGTTTATACAGATGCTGTGTAAATGTTTACGTTTATACAGATTCTGTGTACATATTTACATGTTTTTACAGACTGACTGTAAATATTTACATGTTTATACAGACTTTGTGTAAATATTTACATGTTTATACAGATTCTCTGTAAATATATACATCTTTATACAGCTTCTGTGTAAATATTTACATGTTATACAAATTCTGTGTCAATATTTACCTGTTCGTTCAGATTCTGTGTAAATATTTACATGTTTACACAGATTCTGTGTATATATTTACATGTTTTACAGATTCTTTGTAAATATTTACTTGATTATACAGATTCTGTGTAAATATTTACAAGTTTACACAGGTTCTATGTAAATATTTACATCTTTATACACATTATGTGTAAAGATTTACATCTTTATACAGATTCTGTGTAGATATTTACAGGTTTTTACAGATTCTGTGTAAATATTTACAGGTTTTTACAGATTCTGTGTAAATATTTACATGTTTGTACAGATTCTGTGTAAATATTTACAGGTTTACACAGATTCTGTGTAAATATTTACAGGTTTACAGATACTGTTTAAATATTTACACGTTTATACAGATTCTGTGTAAATATTTGCATGTTTACACAGATTCTGTGTAAATATTTGCATGTTTACACAGATTCTGTGTAAATATTTACATCTTTATACAGATTCTGTGTAAATATTTACATCTATATACAGATTCTGTGTAAATATTTACATGTTTATACAGATTCTGTGTAAATATTTACATGTTTATACAGATTCTGTGCAAATATTTACATGTTTATACAGATTCTGGGTAAATATTTACGTGTTTATACAGATTCTGTGTAAATATTTACAGGTTCATACAGATTCAGTGCAAATATTTACAGGTTTATACAGATTCTGTGTAAATATTTACATGTTTATACAGTTTCTGTGTAAATATTTACATGTCTGTATAGATTCTGTGGAAGTATTTACATGTTTATACCGATTCTGTGATAATATTTACATATTCATACAGATTCTGCGTAAATATTTACATGTTCATTCAACTTCTGTGTAAATATTTACGTGTTTATACAGATTCTGTGTAAATATTTACATGTTTATACAGATTCTGTGTAAATATTTACATGTTTATACAGATTCTGTGTAAGAAATTACAGGTTTTTACTGATTCTGTGTAAACATTTGCAGGTATTTACAGATTCTCTGTAAATATTTACAGGTTTATACAGATTCTGTGTAAATATTTACATGTTCATCCAGATTCTGTGTAAACATTTACAGGTTTCTACATTTTCTGTGTAAACACTTTCAGACGTTTACAGATTCTGTGTAAATATTTACAGGTTTACTAAGATTCTGTGTAAATACTTACAGGTTTATACACTTTCGGTGTAAATATTTATTTGTTTATACCAATTCTCTGTAAATATTTCATGTTTATAGAGATTCTGTGTAACTATTTACATGTTTATACAGATGCTATGTAAATATTTACATATTTATACAGATTCTTTGTAAATATATACATCTTTATACTGACTCTTTGTAAATATTTACATTTTTATACTGATTCTGTGTAAATCTTTACATGTTTATACAGATTGTGCGTAAATATTTACAGGTTTATACAGATTCTGTGTAAATATTTACAGGTTTTTACAGATTCTGTGAAAATATTTACATGTTCATTCAGATTCTGTGTAAATATTTACATGTTTACACATATTCTGCGTAAATATTTACATCTTCATACAGATTCTGTGTAAATGTATACAACTTTATACTGACTCTTTGTAAATATTTACATTTTTATACTGATTCTCTTTAAATCTTTACATGTTTATACAGATTCTGCGTAAATATTTATAGGTTTATACAGGTTCTGTGTAAATATTTACAGGTTTTTACACATTCTGTGTAAATATTTACATGTTTATACAGATTCTGTGAAACATATTTACATGTTTACACAGATTCTTCGTAAATATTTACATGATTATACCGATTCTGTGTAAATATTTACATGTTTATACAGATTCTTTGTAAATATATACATGTTGGTACAGACTCAGTGTAAATATTTACATGTTCATAGAGATTCTGTGTAAATATTTACATGTTCATGCAGATTCTGAGTAAATATTTGCATGTTCATACAGATTCTGTGTAAATATTTACATCTTCACACAGATTCTGTGTAAAAATTTACATGTTCATACGGATTCTGTGTAAATATTTACATGTTCATACACATTCTGTATAAAAAGTTACATGTTCATACTGATTCTGTGTAAACATTTACATATTCATACAGATTCTCTGTAAACATTTGCAGGTTTCTACAGATTTTGTGTAAACATTTACAGGTTTTTACAGATTCTTTGTAAACATTTACATGTTGATACAGATTCTTTGTAAATATTTACATGTTGATACAGATTCTGTGTAAATATTTACATGTTGATACAGATTCTGTGTAAATATTTACATGTTTATGCAGATTCTGTGTAAATATTTACATGTTTATGCAGATTCTGTGTAAATATTTACATGTTGATACAGATTCTGTGTAAATATTTACATGTTTATACAGATTCTCTGTAAATATTTAAATGTTTATACAGATTCTATGTAAATATTTACATGTTTATACAGATTCTGTGTAAATATTTACATCTTTATACAGATTCTGTGTAAATATTTACTTCTTTATGCAGATTCTGTGCACATATTTACATGTTTATTCAGATTCTGTGTAAATATTTACATGTTTGTACAGATTCTGTGTAAATATTTACATGTTTATCCAGATTCTGTGTAAACATTTACAGGTTTTTACAGTTTCTGTGTAAACACTTTCAGGTTTTTTCATATTCTGTGTCAATATTTACAGGTTTACACAGATTCTTTGTAAATATTTACAGGTTTATACAGATTCTCTGTAAATATTTACATGTTTACACAGATTCTGTGTAAATATTTACATGTTTATACACATTCTGTGTAAATATTTACATGTTTATACAGATTCTGTGTAAATATTTACGTGTTCATACAGATTTTGTGTAAATATTTATGTGTTCCTGCAGATTCTGTATAAATATTTACGTGTACATACAAATTCTGTGTAACTATTTACATGTTTATAAAGATTCTGTTTAAATATTTACATGTTTATATACATTCTGTGTAACTATTTACATGTTTATACAGATGCTGTGTAAATATTTACGTTTATACAGATTCTGTGTACATATTTACATGTTTTTACAGACTGTCTGTAAATATTTACATGTGTATACAGACTTTGTGTAAATATTTACATGTTTATACAGATTCTCTGTAAATATATACATCTTTATACAGCTTCTGTGTAAATATTTACATGTTATACAAATTCTGTGTCAATATTTACCGGTTCGTTCAGATTCTGTGTAAATATTTATATGTTTACACAGATTCTGTGTATATATTTACATGTTTTACAGATTCTTTGTAAATATTTACTTGATTATACAGATTCTGTGTAAATATTTACAAGTTTGCACAGGTTCTATGTAAATATTTACATCTTTATACAGATTCTGTGTAAAGATTTACATCTTTATACAGATTCTGTGTAGATATTTACAGGTTTTTACAGATTCTGTGGAAATATTTACAGGTTTTTACAGATTCTGTGTAAATATTTACATGTTTGTACAGATTCTGTGTAAATATTTACAGGTTTACACAGATTCTGTGTAAATATTTACAGGTTTACAGATACTGTTTAAATATTTACACGTTTATACAGATTCTGTGTAAATATTTGCATGTTTACACAGATTCTGTGTAAATATTTGCATGTTTACACAGATTCTGTGTAAATATTTACATCTTTATACAGATTCTGTGTAAATATTTACATCTATATACACATTCTGTGTAAATATTTACATCTTTATACAGATTCTGTGTAAATATTTACATGTTTATACAGATTCTGTGCAAATATTTACATATTTATACAGATTCTGTGTAAATATTTACATGTTTATACAGATTCTGTGTAAATATTTACAGGTTCATACAGATTCAGTGCAAATATTTACAGGTTGATACAGATTCTGTGTAAACATTTACATGTTTATACAGTTTCTGTGTAAATATTTACATGTCTGTATAGATTCTGTGTAAGTATTTACATGTTTATACCGATTCTGTGATAATATTTACATATTCATACAGATTCTGCGTAAATATTTACATGTTCATTCAACTTCTGTGTAAATATTTACGTGTTTATACAGATTCTGTGTAAATATTTACATGTTTATACAGTTTCTGTGTAAATATTTACATGTTTATACAGATTCTGTGTAAGAAATTACAGGTTTTTACTGATTCTGTGTAAACATTTGCAGGTATTTACAGATTCTCTGTAAATATTTACAGGTTTATACAGATTCTGTGTAAATATTTACATGTTCATCCAGATTCTGTGTAAACATTTACAGGTTTCTACATTTTCTGTGTAAACACTTTCAGACGTTTACAGATTCTGTGTAAATATTTACAGGTTTACTAAGATTCTGTGTAAATACAGGTTTATACACTTTCGGTGTAAATATTTATTTGTTTATACCAATTCTCTGTAAATATTTCATGTTTATAGAGATTCTGTGTAACTATTTACATGTTTATACAGATGCTATGTAAATATTTACATATTTATACAGATTCTTTGTAAATATATACATCTTTATACTGACTCTTTGTAAATATTTACATTTTTATACTGATTCTGTGTAAATCTTTACATGTTTATACAGATTGTGCGTAAATATTTACAGGTTTATACAGATTCTGTGTAAATTTTTACAGGTTTTTACAGATTCTGTGAAAATATTTACATGTTCATTCAGATTCTGTGTAAATATTTACATGTTTACACATATTCTGCGTAAATATTTACATCTTCATACAGATTCTGTGTAAATGTATACAACTTTATACTGACTCTTTGTAAATATTTACATTTTTATACTGATTCTCTTTAAATCTTTACATGTTTATACAGATTCTGCGTAAATATTTATAGGTTTATACAGGTTCTGTGTAAATATTTACAGGTTTTTACACATTCTGTGTAAATATTTACATGTTTATACAGATTCTGTGAAACATATTTACATGTTTACACAGATTCTTCGTAAATATTTACATGATTATACCGATTCTGTGTAAATATTTACATGTTTATACAGATTCTTTGTAAATATATACATGTTGGTACAGACTCAGTGTAAATATTTACATGTTCATAGAGATTCTGTGTAAATATTTACATGTTCATGCAGATTCTGAGTAAATATTTGCATGTTCATACAGATTCTGTGTAAATATTTACATCTTCACACAGATTCTGTGTAAAAATTTACATGTTCATACGGATTCTGTGTAAATATTTACATGTTCATACACATTCTGTATAAAATTTACATGTTCATACAGATTCTGTGTAAACATTTACATATTCATACAGATTCTCTGTAAACATTTGCAGGTTTCTACAGATTTTGTGTAAACATTTACAGGTTTTTACAGATTCTTTGTAAACATTTACATGTTGATACAGATTCTTTGTAAATATTTACATGTTGATACAGATTCTGTGTAAATATTTACATGTTGATACAGATTCTGTGTAAATATTTACATGTTTATGCAGATTCTGTGTAAATATTTACATGTTTATGCAGATTCTGTGTAAATATTTACATGTTGATACAGATTCTGTGTAAATATTTACATGTTTATACAGATTCTCTGTAAATATTGAAATGTTTATACAGATTCTATGTAAATATTTACATGTTTATACAGATTCTGTGTAAATATTTACATCTTTATACAGATTCTGTGTAAATATTTACTTCTTTATGCAGATTCTGTGCACATATTTACATGTTTATTCAGATTCTGTGTAAATATTTACATGTTTGTACAGATTCTGTGTAAATATTTACATGTTTATCCAGATTCTGTGTAAACATTTACAGGTTTTTACAGTTTCTGTGTAAACACTTTCAGGTTTTTTCATATTCTGTGTAAATATTTACAGGTTTACACAGATTCTTTGTAAATATTTACAGGTTTATACAGATTCTCTGTAAATATTTACATGTTTACACAGATTCTGTGTAAATATTTACATGTTTATACACATTCTGTGTAAATATTTACATGTTTATACAGATTCTGTGTAAATATTTACGTGTTCATACAGATTTTGTGTAAATATTTATGTGTTCCTGCAGATTCTGTATAAATATTTACGTGTACATACAAATTCTGTGTAACTATTTACATGTTTATAAAGATTATGTTTAAATATTTACATGTTTATAGACATTCTGTGTAACTATTTACATGTTTTTACAGATGCTGTGTAAATATTTACGTTTATACAGATTCTGTGTACATATTTACATGTTTTTACAGACTGTCTGTAAATATTTACATGTTTATACAGACTT
This sequence comes from Pan troglodytes, assembly GCF_028858775.2. NCBI lineage: Eukaryota > Metazoa > Chordata > Mammalia > Primates > Hominidae > Pan > Pan troglodytes. Next base: position 9,374,737 of record NC_072413.2, read on the forward strand.
TGTGTAAATATTTACATGTTTATACAGATTCTCTGTAAATATATACATCTTTATACAGCTTCTGTGTAAATATTTACATGTTATACAAATTCTGTGTCAATATTTACCTGTTCGTTCAGATTCTGTGTAAATATTTACATGTTTATACAGATTCTGTGTATATATTTACATGTTTTACAGATTCTTTGTAAATATTTACTTGATTATACAGATTCTGTGTAAATATTTACAAGTTTATACAGGTTCTATGTAAATATTTACATCTTTATACAGATTCTGTGTAAAGATTTACATCTTTATACAGATTCTGTGTAGATATTTACAGGTTTTTACAGATTCTGTGTAAATATTTACAGGTTTTTACAGATTCTGTGTAAATATTTACATGTTTGTACAGATTCTGTGTAAATATTTACAGGTTTACACAGATTCTGTGTAAATATTTACAGGTTTACAGATACTGTTTAAATATTTACACGTTTATACAGATTCTGTGTAAATATTTGCATGTTTACACAGATTCTGTGTAAATATTTGCATGTTTACACAGATTCTGTGTAAATATTTACGTGTTTATACAGATTCTGTGTAAATATTTACATCTATATACAGATTCTGTGTAAATATTTACATCTTTATACAGATTCTGTGTAAATATTTACATGTTTATACAGATTCTGTGCAAATATTTACATATTTATACAGATTCTGTGTAAATATTTACATGTTTATACAGATTCTGTGTAAATATTTACAGGTTCATACAGATTCAGTGCAAATATTTACAGGTTTATACAGATTCTGTGTAAATATTTACATGTTTATACAGTTTCTGTGTAAATATTTACATGTCTGTATAGATTCTGTGTAAGTATTTACATGTTTATACCGATTCTGTGATAATATTTACATATTCATACAGATTCTGCGTAAATATTTACATGTTCATTCAACTTCTGTGTAAATATTTACGTGTTTATACAGATTCTGTGTAAATATTTACATGTTTATACAGATTCTGTGTAAATATTTACATGTTTATACAGATTCTGTGTAAGAAATTACAGGTTTTTACTGATTCTGTGTAAACATTTGCAGGTATTTACAGATTCTCTGTAAATATTTACAGGTTTATACAGATTCTGTGTAAATATTTACATGTTCATCCAGATTCTGTGTAAACATTTACAGGTTTCTACATTTTCTGTGTAAACACTTTCAGACGTTTACAGATTCTGTGTAAATATTTACAGGTTTACTAAGATTCTGTGTAAATACAGGTTTATACACTTTCGGTGTAAATATTTATTTGTTTATACCAATTCTCTGTAAATATTTCATGTTTATAGAGATTCTGTGTAACTATTTACATGTTTATACAGATGCTATGTAAATATTTACATATTTATACAGATTCTTTGTAAATATATACATCTTTATACTGACTCTTTGTAAATATTTACATTTTTATACTGATTCTGTGTAAATCTTTACATGTTTATACAGATTGTGCGTAAATATTTACAGGTTTATACAGATTCTGTGTAAATTTTTACAGGTTTTTACAGATTCTGTGAAAATATTTACATGTTCATTCAGATTCTGTGTAAATATTTACATGTTTACACATATTCTGCGTAAATATTTACATCTTCATACAGATTCTGTGTAAATGTATACAACTTTATACTGACTCTTTGTAAATATTTACATTTTTATACTGATTCTCTTTAAATCTTTACATGTTTATACAGATTCTGCGTAAATATTTATAGGTTTATACAGGTTCTGTGTAAATATTTACAGGTTTTTACACATTCTGTGTAAATATTTACATGTTTATACAGATTCTGTGAAACATATTTACATGTTTACACAGATTCTTCGTAAATATTTACATGATTATACCGATTCTGTGTAAATATTTACATGTTTATACAGATTCTTTGTAAATATATACATGTTGGTACAGACTCAGTGTAAATATTTACATGTTCATAGAGATTCTGTGTAAATATTTACATGTTCATGCAGATTCTGAGTAAATATTTGCATGTTCATACAGATTCTGTGTAAATATTTACATCTTCACACAGATTCTGTGTAAAAATTTACATGTTCATACGGATTCTGTGTAAATATTTACATGTTCATACACATTCTGTATAAAAAGTTACATGTTCATACAGATTCTGTGTAAACATTTACATATTCATACAGATTCTCTGTAAACATTTGCAGGTTTCTACAGATTTTGTGTAAACATTTACAGGTTTTTACAGATTCTTTGTAAACATTTACATGTTGATACAGATTCTTTGTAAATATTTACATGTTGATACAGATTCTGTGTAAATATTTACATGTTGATACAGATTCTGTGTAAATATTTACATGTTTATGCAGATTCTGTGTAAATATTTACATGTTTATGCAGATTCTGTGTAAATATTTACATGTTGATACAGATTCTGTGTAAATATTTACATGTTTATACAGATTCTCTGTAAATATTGAAATGTTTATACAGATTCTATGTAAATATTTACATGTTTATACAGATTCTGTGTAAATATTTACATCTTTATACAGATTCTGTGTAAATATTTACTTCTTTATGCAGATTCTGTGCACATATTTACATGTTTATTCAGATTCTGTGTAAATATTTACATGTTTGTACAGATTCTGTGTAAATATTTACATGTTTATCCAGATTCTGTGTAAACATTTACAGGTTTTTACAGTTTCTGTGTAAACACTTTCAGGTTTTTTCATATTCTGTGTAAATATTTACAGGTTTACACAGATTCTTTGTAAATATTTACAGGTTTATACAGATTCTCTGTAAATATTTACATGTTTACACAGATTCTGTGTAAATATTTACATGTTTATACACATTCTGTGTAAATATTTACATGTTTATACAGATTCTGTGTAAATATTTACGTGTTCATACAGATTTTGTGTAAATATTTATGTGTTCCTGCAGATTCTGTATAAATATTTACGTGTACATACAAATTCTGTGTAACTATTTACATGTTTATAAAGATTATGTTTAAATATTTACATGTTTATAGACATTCTGTGTAACTATTTACATGTTTTTACAGATGCTGTGTAAATATTTACGTTTATACAGATTCTGTGTACATATTTACATGTTTTTACAGACTGTCTGTAAATATTTACATGTTTATACAGACTTTGTGTAAATATTTACATGTTTATACAGATTCTCTGTAAATATATACATCTTTATACAGCTTCTGTGTAAATATTTACATGTTATACAAATTCTGTGTCAATATTTACCTGTTCGTTCAGATTCTGTGTAAATATTTACATGTTTATACAGATTCTGTGTATATATTTACATGTTTTACAGATTCTTTGTAAATATTTACTTGATTATACAGATTCTGTGTAAATATTTACAAGTTTATACAGGTTCTATGTAAATATTTACATCTTTATACAGATTCTGTGTAAAGATTTACATCTTTATACAGATTCTGTGTAGATATTTACAGGTTTTTACAGATTCTGTGTAAATATTTACAGGTTTTTACAGATTCTGTGTAAATATTTACATGTTTGTACAGATTCTGTGTAAATATTTACAGGTTTACACAGATTCTGTGTAAATATTTACAGGTTTACAGATACTGTTTAAATATTTACACGTTTATACAGATTCTGTGTAAATATTTGCATGTTTACACAGATTCTGTGTAAATATTTGCATGTTTACACAGATTCTGTGTAAATATTTACGTGTTTATACAGATTCTGTGTAAATATTTACATCTATATACAGATTCTGTGTAAATATTTACATCTTTATACAGATTCTGTGTAAATATTTACATGTTTATACAGATTCTGTGCAAATATTTACATATTTATACAGATTCTGTGTAAATATTTACATGTTTATACAGATTCTGTGTAAATATTTACAGGTTCATACAGATTCAGTGCAAATATTTACAGGTTTATACAGATTCTGTGTAAATATTTACATGTTTATACAGTTTCTGTGTAAATATTTACATGTCTGTATAGATTCTGTGTAAGTATTTACATGTTTATACCGATTCTGTGATAATATTTACATATTCATACAGATTCTGCGTAAATATTTACATGTTCATTCAACTTCTGTGTAAATATTTACGTGTTTATACAGATTCTGTGTAAATATTTACATGTTTATACAGATTCTGTGTAAATATTTACATGTTTATACAGATTCTGTGTAAGAAATTACAGGTTTTTACTGATTCTGTGTAAACATTTGCAGGTATTTACAGATTCTCTGTAAATATTTACAGGTTTATACAGATTCTGTGTAAATATTTACATGTTCATCCAGATTCTGTGTAAACATTTACAGGTTTCTACATTTTCTGTGTAAACACTTTCAGACGTTTACAGATTCTGTGTAAATATTTACAGGTTTACTAAGATTCTGTGTAAATACTTACAGGTTTATACACTTTCGGTGTACATATTTATTTGTTTATACCAATTCTCTGTAAATATTTCATGTTTATAGAGATTCTGTGTAACTATTTACATGTTTATACAGATGCTATGTAAATATTTACATATTTATACAGATTCTTTGTAAATATATACATCTTTATACTGACTCTTTGTAAATATTTACATTTTTATACTGATTCTGTGTAAATCTTTACATGTTTATACAGATTGTGCGTAAATATTTACAGGTTTATACAGATTCTGTGTAAATATTTACAGGTTTTTACAGATTCTGTGAAAATATTTACATGTTCATTCAGATTCTGTGTAAATATTTACATGTTTACACATATTCTGCGTAAATATTTACATCTTCATACAGATTCTGTGTAAATGTATACAACTTTATACTGACTCTTTGTAAATATTTACATTTTTATACTGATTCTCTTTAAATCTTTACATGTTTATACAGATTCTGCGTAAATATTTATAGGTTTATACAGGTTCTGTGTAAATATTTACAGGTTTTTACACATTCTGTGTAAATATTTACATGTTTATACAGATTCTGTGAAACATATTTACATGTTTACACAGATTCTTCGTAAATATTTACATGATTATACCGATTCTGTGTAAATATTTACATGTTTATACAGATTCTTTGTAAATATATACATGTTGGTACAGACTCAGTGTAAATATTTACATGTTCATAGAGATTCTGTGTAAATATTTACATGTTCATGCAGATTCTGAGTAAATATTTGCATGTTCATACAGATTCTGTGTAAATATTTACATCTTCACACAGATTCTGTGTAAAAATTTACATGTTCATACGGATTCTGTGTAAATATTTACATGTTCATACACATTCTGTATAAATATTTACATGTTCATACTGATTCTGTGTAAACATTTACATATTCATACAGATTCTCTGTAAACATTTGCAGGTTTCTACAGATTTTGTGTAAACATTTACAGGTTTTTACAGATTCTTTGTAAACATTTACATGTTGATACAGATTCTTTGTAAATATTTACATGTTGATACAGATTCTGTGTAAATATTTACATGTTGATACAGATTCTGTGTAAATATTTACATGTTTATGCAGATTCTGTGTAAATATTTACATGTTTATGCAGATTCTGTGTAAATATTTACATGTTGATACAGATTCTGTGTAAATATTTACATGTTTATACAGATTCTCTGTAAATATTTAAATGTTTATACAGATTCTATGTAAATATTTACATGTTTATACAGATTCTGTGTAAATATTTACATCTTTATACAGATTCTGTGTAAATATTTACTTATTTATGCAGATTCTGTGCACATATTTACATGTTTATTCAGATTCTGTGTAAATATTTACATGTTTGTACAGATTCTGTGTAAATATTTACATGTTTATCCAGATTCTGTGTAAACATTTACAGGTTTTTACAGTTTCTGTGTAAACACTTTCAGGTTTTTTCATATTCTGTGTCAATATTTACAGGTTTACACAGATTCTTTGTAAATATTTACAGGTTTATACAGATTCTCTGTAAATATTTACATGTTTACACAGATTCTGTGTAAATATTTACATGTTTATACACATTCTGTGTAAATATTTACATGTTTATACAGATTCTGTGTAAATATTTACGTGTTCATACAGATTTTGTGTAAATATTTATGTGTTCCTGCAGATTCTGTATAAATATTTACGTGTACATACAAATTCTGTGTAACTATTTACATGTTTATAAAGATTATGTTTAAATATTTACATGTTTATAGACATTCTGTGTAACTATTTACATGTTTATACAGATGCTGTGTAAATATTTACGTTTATACAGATTCTGTGTACATATTTACATGTTATTACAGACTGCCTGTAAATATTTACATGTTTATACAGACTTTGTGTAAATATTTACATGTTTATACAGATTCTCTGTAAATATATACATCTTTATACAGCTTCTGTGTAAATATTTACATGTTATACAAATTCTGTGTCAATATTTACCTGTTCGTTCAGATTCTGTGTAAATATTTACATGTTTATACAGATTCTGTGTATATATTTACATGTTTTACAGATTCTTTGTAAATATTTACTTGATTATACAGATTCTGTGTAAATATTTACAAGTTTACACAGGTTCTATGTAAAGATTTACATCTTTATACAGATTCTGTGTAAAGATTTACATCTTTATACAGATTCTGTGTAGATATTTACAGGTTTTTACAGATTCTGTGTAAATATTTACAGGTTTTTACAGATTCTGTGTAAATATTTACATGTTTGTACAGATTCTGTGTAAATATTTACAGGTTTACACAGATTCTGTGTAAATATTTACAGGTTTACAGATACTGTTTAAATATTTACACGTTTATACAGATTCTGTGTAAATATTTGCATGTTTACACAGATTCTGTGTAAATATTTGCATGTTTACACAGATTCTGTGTAAATATTTACATCTTTATACAGATTCTGTGTAAATATTTACATCTATATACAGATTCTGTGTAAATATTTACATCTTTATACAGATTCTGTGTAAATATTTACATCTTTATACAGATTCTGTGTAAATATTTACATGTTTATACAGATTCTGTGCAAATATTTACATATTTATACAGATTCTGTGTAAATATTTACATGTTTATACAGATTCTGTGTAAATATTTACAGGTTCATACAGATTCAGTGCAAATATTTACAGGTTTATACAGATTCTGTGTAAATATTTACATGTTTATACAGTTTCTGTGTAAATATTTACATGTCTGTATAGATTCTGTGGAAGTATTTACATGTTTATACCGATTCTGTGATAATATTTACATATTCATACAGATTCTGCGTAAATATTTACATGTTCATTCAACTTCTGTGTAAATATTTACGTGTTTATACAGATTCTGTGTAAATATTTACATGTTTATACAGATTCTGTGTAAATATTTACATGTTTATACAGATTCTGTGTAAGAAATTACAGGTTTTTACTGATTCTGTGTAAACATTTGCAGGTATTTACAGATTCTCTGTAAATATTTACAGGTTTATACAGATTCTGTGTAAATATTTACATGTTCATCCAGATTCTGTGTAAACATTTACAGGTTTCTACATTTTCTGTGTAAACACTTTCAGACATTTACAGATTCTGTGTAAATATTTACAGGTTTACTAAGATTCTGTGTAAATACTTACAGGTTTATACACTTTCGGTGTAAATATTTATTTGTTTATACCAATTCTCTGTAAATATTTCATGTTTATAGAGATTCTGTGTAACTATTTACATGTTTATACAGATGCTATGTAAATATTTACATATTTATACAGATTCTTTGTAAATATATACATCTTTATACTGACTCTTTGTAAATATTTACATTTTTATACTGATTCTGTGTAAATCTTTACATGTTTATACAGATTGTGCGTAAATATTTACAGGTTTATACAGATTCTGTGTAAATAATTACAGGTTTTTACAGATTCTGTGAAAATATTTACATGTTCATTCAGATTCTGTGTAAATATTTACATGTTTACACATATTCTGCGTAAATATTTACATCTTCATACAGATTCTGTGTAAATGTATACAACTTTATACTGACTCTTTGTAAATATTTACATTTTTATACTGATTCTCTTTAAATCTTTACATGTTTATACAGATTCTGCGTAAATATTTATAGGTTTATACAGGTTCTGTGTAAATATTTACAGGTTTTTACACATTCTGTGTAAATATTTACATGTTTATACAGATTCTGTGAAACATATTTACATGTTTACACAGATTCTTCGTAAATATTTACATGATTATACCGATTCTGTGTAAATATTTACATGTTTATACAGATTCTTTGTAAATATATACATGTTGGTACAGACTCAGTGTAAATATTTACATGTTCATAGAGATTCTGTGTAAATATTTACATGTTCATGCAGATTCTGAGTAAATATTTGCATGTTCATACAGATTCTGTGTAAATATTTACATCTTCACACAGATTCTGTGTAAAAATTTACATGTTCATACGGATTCTGTTTAAATATTTACATGTTCATACACATTCTGTATAAATATTTACATGTTCATACTGATTCTGTGTAAACATTTACATATTCATACAGATTCTCTGTAAACATTTGCAGGTTTCTACAGATTTTGTGTAAACATTTACAGGTTTTTACAGATTCTTTGTAAACATTTACATGTTGATACAGATTCTTTGTAAATATTTACATGTTGATACAGATTCTGTGTAAATATTTACATGTTGATACAGATTCTGTGTAAATATTTACATGTTTATGCAGATTCTGTGTAAATATTTACATGTTTATGCAGATTCTGTGTAAATATTTACATGTTGATACAGATTCTGTGTAAATATTTACATGTTTATACAGATTCTCTGTAAATATTTAAATGTTTATACAGATTCTATGTAAATATTTACATGTTTATACAGATTCTGTGTAAATATTTACATCTTTATACAGATTCTGTGTAAATATTTACTTCTTTATGCAGATTCTGTGCACATATTTACATGTTTATTCAGATTTTGTGTAAATATTTACATGTTTGTACAGATTCTGTGTAAATATTTACATGTTTATCCAGATTCTGTGTAAATATTTACAGGTTTTTACAGTTTCTGTGTAAACACTTTCAGGTTTTTTCATATTCTGTGTAAATATTTACAGGTTTACACAGATTCTTTGTAAATATTTACAGGTTTATACAGATTCTCTGTAAATATTTACATGTTTACACAGATTCTGTGTAAATATTTACATGTTTATACAGATTCTGTGTAAATATTTACATGTTTATACAGATTCTGTGTAAATATTTACGTGTTCATACAGATTTTGTGTAAATATTTATGTGTTCCTGCAGATTCTGTATAAATATTTACGTGTACAAACAAATTCTGTGTAACTATTTACATGTTTATAAAGATTCTGTTTAAATATTTACATGTTTATAGACATTCTGTGTAACTATTTACATGTTTATACAGATGCTGTGTAAATATTTACGTTTATACAGATTCTGTGTACATATTTACATGTTTTTACAGACTGTCTGTAAATATTTACATGTTTATACAGACTTTGTGTAAATATTTACATGTTTATACACATTCTCTGTAAATATATACATCTTTATACAGCTTCTGTGTAAATATTTACATGTTATACAAATTCTGTGTCAATATTTACCTGTTCGTTCAGATTCTGTGTAAATATTTACATGTTTATACAGATTCTGTGTATATATTTACATGTTTTACAGATTCTTTGTAAATATTTACCTGATTATACAGATTCTGTGTAAATATTTACAAGTTTATACAGGTTCTATGTAAATATTTACATCTTTATACAGATTCTGTGTAAAGATTTACATCTTTATACAGATTCTGTGTAGATATTTACAGGTTTTTACAGATTCTGTGGAAATATTTACAGGTTTTTACAGATTCTGTGTAAATATTTACATGTTTATACAGATTCTGTGTAAATATTTACAGGTTCATACAGATTCAGTGCAAATATTTACAGGTTTATACAGAGTCTGTGTAAATATTTACATGTTTATACAGTTTCTGTGTAAATATTTACATGTCTGTATAGATTCTGTGTAAGTATTTACATGTTTATACCGATTCTGTGATAATATTTACATATTCATACAGATTCTGCGTAAATATTTACATGTTCATTCAACTTCTGTGTAAATATTTACGTGTTTATACAGATTCTGTGTAAATATTTACATGTTTATACAGATTCTGTGTAAATATTTACATGTTTATACAGATTCTGTGTAAGAAATTACAGGTTTTTACTGATTCTGTGTAAACATTTGCAGGTATTTACAGATTCTCTGTAAATATTTACAGGTTTATACAGATTCTGTGTAAATATTTACATGTTCATCCAGATTCTGTGTAAACATTTACAGGTTTCTACATTTTCTGTGTAAACACTTTCAGACGTTTACAGATTCTGTGTAAATATTTACAGGTTTACTAAGATTCTGTGTAAATACTTACAGGTTTATACACTTTCGGTGTAAATATTTATTTGTTTATACCAATTCTCTGTAAATATTTCATGTTTATAGAGATTCTGTGTAACTATTTACATGTTTATACAGATGCTATGTAAATATTTACATATTTATACAGATTCTTTGTAAATATATACATCTTTATACTGACTCTTTGTAAATATTTACATTTTTATACTGATTCTGTGTAAATCTTTACATGTTTATACAGATTGTGCGTAAATATTTACAGGTTTATACAGATTCTGTGTAAATATTTACAGGTTTTTACAGATTCTGTGAAAATATTTACATGTTCATTCAGATTCTGTGTAAATATTTACATGTTTATACAGATTCTTTGTAAATATATACATGTTGGTACAGACTCAGTGTAAATATTTACATGTTCATAGAGATTCTGTGTAAATATTTACATGTTCATGCAGATTCTGAGTAAATATTTGCATGTTCATACAGATTCTGTGTAAATATTTACATCTTCACACGGATTCTGTGTAAAAATTTACATGTTCATACGGATTCTGTGTAAATATTTACATGTTCATACACATTCTGTATAAATATTTACATGTTCATACTGATTCTGTGTTAACATTTACATATTCATACAGATTCTCTGTAAACATTTGCAGGTGTCTACAGATTTTGTGTAAACATTTACAGGTTTTTACAGATTCTTTGTAAACATTTACATGTTTATACAGATTCTTTGTAAATATTTACATGTTGATACAGATTCTGTGTAAATATTTACATGTTGATACAGATTCTGTGTAAATATTTACATGTTTATGCAGATTCTGTGTAAATATTTACATGTTTATGCAGATTCTGTGTAAATATTTACATGTTGATACAGATTCTGTGTAAATATTTACATGTTTATACAGATTCTCTGTAAATATTTAAATGTTTATACAGATTCTATGTAAATATTTACATGTTTATACAGATTCTGTGTAAATATTTACATCTTTATACAGATTCTGTGTAAATATTTACTTCTTTATGCAGATTCTGTGCACATATTTACATGTTTATTTAGATTCTGTGTAAATATTTACATGTTTGTACAGATTCTGTGTAAATATTTACATGTTTATCCAGATTCTGTGTAAACATTTACAGGTTTTTACAGTTTCTGTGTAAACACTTTCTGGTTTTTTCATATTCTGTGTAAATATTTACAGGTTTACACAGATTCTTTGTAAATATTTACAGGTTTATACAGATTCTCTGTAAATATTTACATGTTTACACAGATTCTGTGTAAATATTTACATGTTTATACAGATTCTGTGTAAATATTTACATGTTTATACAGATTCTGTGTAAATATTTACGTGTTCATACAGATTTTGTGTAAATATTTATGTGTTCCTGCAGATTCTGTATAAATATTTACGTGTACAAACAAATTCTGTGTAACTATTTACATGTTTATAAAGATTCTGTTTAAATATTTACATGTTTATAGACATTCTGTGTAACTATTTACATGTTTATACAGATGCTGTGTAAATATTTACGTTTATACAGATTCTGTGTACATATTTACATGTTTTTACAGACTGTCTGTAAATATTTACATGTTTATACAGACTTTGTGTAAATATTTACATGTTTATACACATTCTCTGTAAATATATACATCTTTATACAGCTTCTGTGTAAATATTTACATGTTATACAAATTCTGTGTCAATATTTACCTGTTCGTTCAGATTCTGTGTAAATATTTACATGTTTATACAGATTCTGTGTATATATTTACATGTTTTACAGATTCTTTGTAAATATTTACCTGATTATACAGATTCTGTGTAAATATTTACAAGTTTATACAGGTTCTATGTAAATATTTACATCTTTATACAGATTCTGTGTAAAGATTTACATCTTTATACAGATTCTGTGTAGATATTTACAGGTTTTTACAGATTCTGTGGAAATATTTACAGGTTTTTACAGATTCTGTGTAAATATTTACATGTTTGTACAGATTCTGTGTAAATATTTACAGGTTTACACAGATTATGTGTAAATATTTACAGGTTTACAGAGACTGTTTAAATATTTACACGTTTATACAGATTCTGTGTAAATATTTGCATGTTTACACAGATTCTGTGTAAATATTTGCATGTTTACACAGATTCTGTGTAAATATTTACATCTTTATACAGATTCTGTGTAAATATTTACATCTATATACAGATTCTGTGTAAATATTTACATCTTTATACAGATTCTGTGTAAATATTTACATGTTTATACAGATTCTGTGCAAATATTTACATATTTATACAGATTCTGTGTAAATATTTACATGTTTATACAGATTCTGTGTAAATATTTACAGGTTCATACAGATTCAGTGCAAATATTTACAGGTTTATACAGATTCTGTGTAAATATTTACATGTTTATACAGTTTCTGTGTAAATATTTACATGTCTGTATAGATTCTGTGTAAGTATTTACATGTTTATACCGATTCTGTGATAATATTTACATATTCATACAGATTCTGCGTAAATATTTACATGTTCATTCAACTTCTGTGTAAATATTTACGTGTTTATACAGATTCTGTGTAAATATTTACATGTTTATACAGATTCTGTGTAAATATTTACATGTTTATACAGATTCTGTGTAAGAAATTACAGGTTTTTACTGATTCTGTGTAAACATTTGCAGGTATTTACAGATTCTCTGTAAATATTTACAGGTTTATACAGATTCTGTGTAAATATTTACATGTTCATCCAGATTCTGTGTAAACATTTACAGGTTTCTACATTTTCTGTGTAAACACTTTCAGACGTTTACAGATTCTGTGTAAATATTTACAGGTTTACTAAGATTCTGTGTAAATTCTTACAGGTTTATACACTTTCGGTGTAAATATTTATTTGTTTATACCAATTCTCTGTAAATATTTCATGTTTATAGAGATTCTGTGTAACTATTTACATGTTTATACAGATGCTATGTAAATATTTACATATTTATACAGATTCTTTGTAAATATATACATCTTTATACTGACTCTTTGTAAATATTTACATTTTTATACTGATTCTGTGTAAATCTTTACATGTTTATACAGATTGTGCGTAAATATTTACAGGTTTATACAGATTCTGTGTAAATATTTACAGGTTTTTACAGATTCTGTGAAAATATTTACATGTTCATTCAGATTCTGTGTAAATATTTACATGTTTATACAGATTCTTTGTAAATATATACATGTTGGTACAGACTCAGTGTAAATATTTACATGTTCATAGAGATTCTGTGTAAATATTTACATGTTCATGCAGATTCTGAGTAAATATTTGCATGTTCATACAGATTCTGTGTAAATATTTACATCTTCACACAGATTCTGTGTAAAAATTTACATGTTCATACGGATTCTGTGTAAATATTTACATGTTCATACACATTCTGTATAAATATTTACATGTTCATACTGATTCTGTGTTAACATTTACATATTCATACAGATTCTCTGTAAACATTTGCAGGTGTCTACAGATTTTGTGTAAACATTTACAGGTTTTTACAGATTCTTTGTAAACATTTACATGTTTATACAGATTCTTTGTAAATATTTACATGTTGATACAGATTCTGTGTAAATATTTACATGTTGATACAGATTCTGTGTAAATATTTACATGTTTATGCAGATTCTGTGTAAATATTTACATGTTTATGCAGATTCTGTGTAAATATTTACATGTTGATACAGATTCTCTGTAAATATTTAAATGTTTATACAGATTCTATGTAAATATTTACATGTTTATACAGATTCTGTGTAAATATTTACATCTTTATACAGATTCTGTGTAAATATTTACTTCTTTATGCAGATTCTGTGCACATATTTCCATGTTTATTTAGATTCTGTGTAAATATTTACATGTTTGTACAGATTCTGTGTAAATATTTACATGTTTATCCAGATTCTGTGTAAACATTTACAGGTTTTTACAGTTTCTGTGTAAACACTTTCAGGTTTTTTCATATTCTGTGTAAATATTTACAGGTTTACACAGATTCTTTGTAAATATTTACAGGTTTATACAGATTCTCTGTAAATATTTACATGTTTACACAGATTCTGTGTAAATATTTACATGTTTATACAGATTCTGTGTAAATATTTACATGTTTATACAGATTCTGTGTAAATATTTACGTGTTCATACAGATTTTGTGTAAATATTTATGTGTTCCTGCAGATTCTGTATAAATATTTACGTGTACATACAAATTCTGTGTAACTATTTACATGTTTATAAAGATTCTGTTTAAATATTTACATGTTTATAGACATTCTGTGTAACTATTTACATGTTTATACAGATGCTGTGTAAATATTTACGTTTATACAGATTCTGTGTACATATTTACATGTTTTTACAGACTGTCTGTAAATATTTACATGTGTATACAGACTTTGTGTAAATATTTACATGTTTATACAGATTCTCTGTAAATATATACATCTTTATACAGCTTCTGTGTAAATATTTACATGTTATACAAATTCTGTGTCAATATTTACCTGTTCGTTCAGATTCTGTGTAAATATTTACATGTTTATACAGATTCTGTGTATATATTTACATGTTTTACAGATTCTTTGTAAATATTTACTTGATTATACAGATTCTCTGTAAATATTTACAAGTTTATACAGGTTCTATGTAAATATTTACATCTTTATACAGATTCTGTGTAAAGATTTACATCTTTATACAGATTCTGTGTAGATATTTACAGGTTTTTACAGATTCTGTGTAAATATTTACAGGTTTTTACAGATTCTGTGTAAATATTTACAGGTTTATACAGATTCTGTGTAAATATTTACATGTTTATACAGTTTCTGTGTAAATATTTACATGTCTGTATAGATTCTGTGGAAGTATTTACATGTTTATAACGATTCTGTGATAATATTTACATATTCATACAGATTCTGCGTAAATATTTACATGTTCATTCAACTTCTGTGTAAATATTTACGTGTTTATACAGATTCTGTGTAAATATTTACATGTTTATACAGATTCTGTGTAAATATTTACATGTTTATACAGATTCTGTGTAAGAAATTACAGGTTTTTACTGATTCTGTGTAAACATTTGCAGGTATTTACAGATTCTCTGTAAATATTTACAGGTTTATACAGATTCTGTGTAAATATTTACATGTTCATCCAGATTCTGTGTAAACATTTACAGGTTTCTACATTTTCTGTGTAAACACTTTCAGACGTTTACAGATTCTGTGTAAATATTTACAGGTTTACTAAGATTCTGTGTAAATTCTTACAGGTTTATACACTTTCGGTGTAAATATTTATTTGTTTATACCAATTCTCTGTAAATATTTCATGTTTATAGAGATTCTGTGTAACTATTTACATGTTTATACAGATGCTATGTAAATATTTACATATTTATACAGATTCTTTGTAAATATATACATCTTTATACTGACTCTTTGTAAATATTTACATTTTTATACTGATTCTGTGTAAATCTTTACATGTTTATACAGATTGTGCGTAAATATTTACAGGTTTATACAGATTCTGTGTAAATATTTACAGGTTTTTACAGATTCTGTGAAAATATTTACATGTTCATTCAGATTCTGTGTAAATATTTACATGTTTATACAGATTCTTTGTAAATATATACATGTTGGTACAGACTCAGTGTAAATATTTACATGTTCATAGAGATTCTGTGTAAATATTTACATGTTCATGCAGATTCTGAGTAAATATTTGCATGTTCATACAGATTCTGTGTAAATATTTACATCTTCACACGGATTCTGTGTAAAAATTTACATGTTCATACGGATTCTGTGTAAATATTTACATGTTCATACACATTCTGTATAAATATTTACATGTTCATACTGATTCTGTGTTAACATTTACATATTCATACAGATTCTCTGTAAACATTTGCAGGTGTCTACAGATTTTGTGTAAACATTTACAGGTTTTTACAGATTCTTTGTAAACATTTACATGTTTATACAGATTCTTTGTAAATATTTACATGTTGATACAGATTCTGTGTAAATATTTACATGTTGATACAGATTCTGTGTAAATATTTACATGTTTATGCAGATTCTGTGTAAATATTTACATGTTTATGCAGATTCTGTGTAAATATTTACATGTTGATACAGATTCTGTGTAAATATTTACATGTTTATACAGATTCTCTGTAAATATTTAAATGTTTATACAGATTCTATGTAAATATTTACATGTTTATACAGATTCTGTGTAAATATTTACATCTTTATACAGATTCTGTGTAAATATTTACTTCTTTATGCAGATTCTGTGCACATATTTACATGTTTATTTAGATTCTGTGTAAATATTTACATGTTTGTACAGATTCTGTGTAAATATTTACATGTTTATCCAGATTCTGTGTAAACATTTACAGGTTTTTACAGTTTCTGTGTAAACACTTTCTGGTTTTTTCATATTCTGTGTAAATATTTACAGGTTTACACAGATTCTTTGTAAATATTTACAGGTTTATACAGATTCTCTGTAAATATTTACATGTTTACACAGATTCTGTGTAAATATTTACATGTTTATACAGATTCTGTGTAAATATTTACATGTTTATACAGATTCTGTGTAAATATTTACGTGTTCATACAGATTTTGTGTAAATATTTATGTGTTCCTGCAGATTCTGTATAAATATTTACGTGTACAAACAAATTCTGTGTAACTATTTACATGTTTATAAAGATTCTGTTTAAATATTTACATGTTTATAGACATTCTGTGTAACTATTTACATGTTTATACAGATGCTGTGTAAATATTTACGTTTATACAGATTCTGTGTACATATTTACATGTTTTTACAGACTGTCTGTAAATATTTACATGTTTATACAGACTTTGTGTAAATATTTACATGTTTATACACATTCTCTGTAAATATATACATCTTTATACAGCTTCTGTGTAAATATTTACATGTTATACAAATTCTGTGTCAATATTTACCTGTTCGTTCAGATTCTGTGTAAATATTTACATGTTTATACAGATTCTGTGTATATATTTACATGTTTTACAGATTCTTTGTAAATATTTACCTGATTATACAGATTCTGTGTAAATATTTACAAGTTTATACAGGTTCTATGTAAATATTTACATCTTTATACAGATTCTGTGTAAAGATTTACATCTTTATACAGATTCTGTGTAGATATTTACAGGTTTTTACAGATTCTGTGGAAATATTTACAGGTTTTTACAGATTCTGTGTAAATATTTACAGGTTTATACAGATTCTGTGTAAATATTTACATGTTTATACAGTTTCTGTGTAAATATTTACATGTCTGTATAGATTCTGTGGAAGTATTTACATGTTTATAACGATTCTGTGATAATATTTACATATTCATACAGATTCTGCGTAAATATTTACATGTTCATTCAACTTCTGTGTAAATATTTACGTGTTTATACAGATTCTGTGTAAATATTTACATGTTTATACAGATTCTGTGTAAATATTTACATGTTTATACAGATTCTGTGTAAGAAATTACAGGTTTTTACTGATTCTGTGTAAACATTTGCAGGTATTTACAGATTCTCTGTAAATATTTACAGGTTTATACAGATTCTGTGTAAATATTTACATGTTCATCCAGATTCTGTGTAAACATTTACAGGTTTCTACATTTTCTGTGTAAACACTTTCAGACGTTTACAGATTCTGTGTAAATATTTACAGGTTTACTAAGATTCTGTGTAAATTCTTACAGGTTTATACACTTTCGGTGTAAATATTTATTTGTTTATACCAATTCTCTGTAAATATTTCATGTTTATAGAGATTCTGTGTAACTATTTACATGTTTATACAGATGCTATGTAAATATTTACATATTTATACAGATTCTTTGTAAATATATACATCTTTATACTGACTCTTTGTAAATATTTACATTTTTATACTGATTCTGTGTAAATCTTTACATGTTTATACAGATTGTGCGTAAATATTTACAGGTTTATACAGATTCTGTGTAAATATTTACAGGTTTTTACAGATTCTGTGAAAATATTTACATGTTCATTCAGATTCTGTGTAAATATTTACATGTTTATACAGATTCTTTGTAAATATATACATGTTGGTACAGACTCAGTGTAAATATTTACATGTTCATAGAGATTCTGTGTAAATATTTACATGTTCATGCAGATTCTGAGTAAATATTTGCATGTTCATACAGATTCTGTGTAAATATTTACATCTTCACACGGATTCTGTGTAAAAATTTACATGTTCATGCGGATTCTGTGTAAATATTTACATGTTCATACACATTCTGTATAAATATTTACATGTTCATACTGATTCTGTGTTAACATTTACATATTCATACAGATTCTCTGTAAACATTTGCAGGTGTCTACAGATTTTGTGTAAACATTTACAGGTTTTTACAGATTCTTTGTAAACATTTACATGTTTATACAGATTCTTTGTAAATATTTACATGTTGATACAGATTCTGTGTAAATATTTACATGTTGATACAGATTCTGTGTAAATATTTACATGTTTATGCAGATTCTGTGTAAATATTTACATGTTTATGCAGATTCTGTGTAAATATTTACATGTTGATACAGATTCTGTGTAAATATTTACATGTTTATACAGATTCTCTGTAAATATTGAAATGTTTATACAGATTCTATGTAAATATTTACATGTTTATACAGATTCTGTGTAAATATTTACATCTTTATACAGATTCTGTGTAAATATTTACTTCTTTATGCAGATTCTGTGCACATATTTACATGTTTATTTAGATTCTGTGTAAATATTTACATGTTTGTACAGATTCTGTGTAAATATTTACATGTTTATCCAGATTCTGTGTAAACATTTACAGGTTTTTACAGTTTCTGTGTAAACACTTTCTGGTTTTTTCATATTCTGTGTAAATATTTACAGGTTTACACAGATTCTTTGTAAATATTTACAGGTTTATACAGATTCTCTGTAAATATTTACATGTTTACACAGATTCTGTGTAAATATTTACATGTTTATACAGATTCTGTGTAAATATTTACATGTTTATACAGATTCTGTGTAAATATTTACGTGTTCATACAGATTTTGTGTAAATATTTATGTGTTCCTGCAGATTCTGTATAAATATTTACGTGTACAAACAAATTCTGTGTAACTATTTACATGTTTATAAAGATTCTGTTTAAATATTTACATGTTTATAGACATTCTGTGTAACTATTTACATGTTTATACAGATGCTGTGTAAATATTTACGTTTATACAGATTCTGTGTACATATTTACATGTTTTTACAGACTGTCTGTAAATATTTACATGTTTATACAGACTTTGTGTAAATATTTACATGTTTATACACATTCTCTGTAAATATATACATCTTTATACAGCTTCTGTGTAAATATTTACATGTTATACAAATTCTGTGTCAATATTTACCTGTTCGTTCAGATTCTGTGTAAATATTTACATGTTTATACAGATTCTGTGTATATATTTACATGTTTTACAGATTCTTTGTAAATATTTACCTGATTATACAGATTCTGTGTAAATATTTACAAGTTTATACAGGTTCTATGTAAATATTTACATCTTTATACAGATTCTGTGTAAAGATTTACATCTTTATACAGATTCTGTGTAGATATTTACAGGTTTTTACAGATTCTGTGGAAATATTTACAGGTTTTTACAGATTCTGTGTAAATATTTACATGTTTGTACAGATTCTGTGTAAATATTTACAGGTTTACACAGATTATGTGTAAATATTTACAGGTTTACAGAGACTGTTTAAATATTTACACGTTTATACAGATTCTGTGTAAATATTTGCATGTTTACACAGATTCTGTGTAAATATTTGCATGTTTACACAGATTCTGTGTAAATATTTACATCTTTATACAGATTCTGTGTAAATATTTACATCTATATACAGATTCTGTGTAAATATTTACATCTTTATACAGATTCTGTGTAAATATTTACATGTTTATACAGATTCTGTGCAAATATTTACATATTTATACAGATTCTGTGTAAATATTTACATGTTTATACAGATTCTGTGTAAATATTTA
The DNA here is from genome assembly GCF_028858775.2 of Pan troglodytes. Lineage (NCBI taxonomy): Eukaryota > Metazoa > Chordata > Mammalia > Primates > Hominidae > Pan > Pan troglodytes. Next base: position 9,395,628 of record NC_072413.2, read on the forward strand.
CAGGTTCATACACATTCAGTGCAAATATTTACAGGTTTATACAGATTCTGTGTAAATATTTACATGTTTATACAGTTTCTGTGTAAATATTTACATGTCTGTATAGATTCTGTGGAAGTATTTACATGTTTATACCGATTCTGTGATAATATTTACATATTCATACAGATTCTGCGTAAATATTTACATGTTCATTCAACTTCTGTGTAAATATTTACGTGTTTATACAGATTCTGTGTAAATATTTACATGTTTATACAGATTCTGTGTAAATATTTACATGTTTATACAGATTCTGTGTAAGAAATTACAGGTTTTTACTGATTCTGTGTAAACATTTGCAGGTATTTACAGATTCTCTGTAAATATTTACTGGTTTATACAGATTCTGTGTAAATATTTACATGTTCATCGAGATTCTGTGTAAACATTTACAGGTTTCTACATTTTCTGTGTAAACACTTTCAGACGTTTACAGATTCTGTGTAAATATTTACAGGTTTACTAAGATTCTGTGTAAATACTTACAGGTTTATACACTTTCGGTGTAAATATTTATTTGTTTATACCAATTCTCTGTAAATATTTCATGTTTATAGAGATTCTGTGTAACTATTTACATGTTTATACAGATGCTATGTAAATATTTACATATTTATACAGATTCTTTGTAAATATATACATCTTTATACTGACTCTTTGTAAATATTTACATTTTTATACTGATTCTGTGTAAATCTTTACATGTTTATACAGATTGTGCGTAAATATTTACAGGTTTATACAGATTCTGTGTAAATATTTACAGGTTTTTACAGATTCTGTGAAAATATTTACATGTTCATTCAGATTCTGTGTAAATATTTACATGTTTACACATATTCTGCGTAAATATTTACATCTTCATACAGATTCTGTGTAAATGTATACAACTTTATACTGACTCTTTGTAAATATTTACATTTTTATACTGATTCTCTTTAAATCTTTACATGTTTATACAGATTCTGCGTAAATATTTATAGGTTTATGCAGGTTCTGTGTAAATATTTACAGGTTTTTACACATTCTGTGTAAATATTTACATGTTTATACAGATTCTGTGAAACATATTTACATGTTTACACAGATTCTTTGTAAATATTTACATGATTATACCGATTCTGTGTAAATATTTACATGTTTATACAGATTCTTTGTAAATATATACATGTTGGTACAGACTCAGTGTAAATATTTACATGTTCATAGAGATTCTGTGTAAATATTTACATGTTCATGCAGATTCTGAGTAAATATTTGCATGTTCATACAGATTCTGTGTAAATATTTACATCTTCACACAGATTCTGTGTAAAAATTTACATGTTCATACGGATTCTGTGTAAATATTTACATGTTCATACACATTCTGTATAAATATTTACATGTTCATACTGATTCTGTGTAAACATTTACATATTCATACAGATTCTCTGTAAACATTTGCAGGTTTCTACAGATTTTGTGTAAACATTTACAGGTTTTTACAGATTCTTTGTAAACATTTACATGTTTATACAGATTCTTTGTAAATATTTACATGTTGATACAGATTCTGTGTAAATATTTACATGTTGATACAGATTCTGTGTAAATATTTACATGTTTATGCAGATTCTGTGTAAATATTTACATGTTTATGCAGATTCTGTGTAAATATTTACATGTTGATACAGATTCTGTGTAAATATTTACATGTTTATACAGATTCTCTGTAAATATTTACATGTTTATACAGATTCTGTGTAAATATTTACATCTTTATACAGATTCTGTGTAAATATTTACTTCTTTATGCAGATTCTGTGCACATATTTACATGTTTATTCAGATTCTGTGTAAATATTTACATGTTTGTACAGATTCTGTGTAAATATTTACATGTTTATCCAGATTCTGTGTAAACATTTACAGGTTTTTACAGTTTCTGTGTAAACACTTTCAGGTTTTTTCATATTCTGTGTAAATATTTACAGGTTTACACAGATTCTTTGTAAATATTTACAGGTTTATACAGATTCTCTGTAAATATTTACATGTTTACACAGATTCTGTGTAAATATTTACATGTTTATACAGATTCTGTGTAAATATTTACATGTTTATACAGATTCTGTGTAAATATTTACGTGTTCATACAGATTTTGTGTAAATATTTATGTGTTCCTGCAGATTCTGTATAAATATTTAGGTGTACATACAAATTCTGTGTAACTATTTACATGTTTATAAAGATTCTGTTTAAATATTTACATGTTTATAGACATTCTGTGTAACTATTTACATGTTTATACAGATGCTGTGTAAATATTTACGTTTATACAGATTCTGTGTACATATTTACATGTTTTTACAGACTGTCTGTAAATATTTACATGTGTATACAGACTTTGTGTAAATATTTACATGTTTATACAGATTCTCTGTAAATATATACATCTTTATACAGCTTCTGTGTAAATATTTACATGTTATACAAATTCTGTGTCAATATTTACCTGTTCGTTCAGATTCTGTGTAAATATTTACATGTTTACACAGATTCTGTGTATATATTTACAAGTTTTACAGATTCTTTGTAAATATTTACTTCATTATACAGATTCTGTGTAAATATTTACAAGTTTATACAGGTTCTATGTAAATATTTACATCTTTATACAGATTCTGTGTAAAGATTTACATCTTTATACAGATTCTGTGTAGATATTTACAGGTTTTTACAGATTCTGTGTAAATATTTACAGGTTTTTACAGATTCTGTGTAAATATTTACATGTTTGTACAGATTCTGTGTAAATATTTACATGTTTGTACAGATTCTGTGTAAATATTTACAGGTTTACACAGATTCTGTGTAAATATTTACAGGTTTACAGATACTGTTTAAATATTTACACGTTTATACAGATTCTGTGTAAATATTTGCATGTTTACACAGATTCTGTGTAAATATTTGCATGTTTACACAGATTCTGTGTAAATATTTACATCTTTATACAGATTCTGTGTAAATATTTACATCTATATACAGATTCTGTGTAAATATTTACATCTTTATACAGATTCTGTGTAAATATTTACATGTTTATACAGATTCTGTGCAAATATTTACATATTTATACAGATTCTGTGTAAATATTTACATGTTTATACAGATTTTGTGTAAATATTTACAGGTTCATACAGATTCAGTGCAAATATTTACATGTTTATACAGATTCTTTGTAAATATTTACATGTTTATACAGTTTCTGTGTAAATATTTACATGTCTGTATAGATTCTGTGGAAGTATTTACATGTTTATACCGATTCTGTGATAATATTTACATATTCATACAGATTCTGCGTAAATATTTACATGTTCATTCAACTTCTGTGTAAATATTTACGTGTTTATACAGATTCTGTGTAAATATTTACATGTTTATACAGATTCTGTGTAAATATTTACATGTTTATACAGATTCTGTGTAAGAAATTACAGGTTTTTACTGATTCTGTGTAAACATTTGCAGGTATTTACAGATTCTCTGTAAATATTTACTGGTTTATACAGATTCTGTGTAAATATTTACATGTTCATCGAGATTCTGTGTAAACATTTACAGGTTTCTACATTTTCTGTGTAAACACTTTCAGACGTTTACAGATTCTGTGTAAATATTTACAGGTTTACTAAGATTCTGTGTAAATACTTACAGGTTTATACACTTTCGGTGTAAATATTTATTTGTTTATACCAATTCTCTGTAAATATTTCATGTTTATAGAGATTCTGTGTAACTATTTACATGTTTATACAGATGCTATGTAAATATTTACATATTTATACAGATTCTTTGTAAATATATACATCTTTATACTGACTCTTTGTAAATATTTACATTTTTATACTGATTCTGTGTAAATCTTTACATGTTTATACAGATTGTGCGTAAATATTTACAGGTTTATACAGATTCTGTGTAAATATTTACAGGTTTTTACAGATTCTGTGAAAATATTTACATGTTGATTCAGATTCTGTGTAAATATTTACATGTTTACACATATTCTGCGTAAATATTTACATCTTCATACAGATTCTGTGTAAATGTATACAACTTTATACTGACTCTTTGTAAATATTTACATTTTTATACTGATTCTCTTTAAATCTTTACATGTTTATACAGATTCTGCGTAAATATTTACATGTTTATACAGATTCTTTGTAAATATATACATGTTGGTACAGACTCAGTGTAAATATTTACATGTTCATAGAGATTCTGTGTAAATATTTACATGTTCATGCAGATTCTGAGTAAATATTTGCATGTTCATACAGATTCTGTGTAAATATTTACATCTTCACACAGATTCTGTGTAAAAATTTACATGTTCATACGGATTCTGTGTAAATATTTACATGTTCATACACATTCTGTATAAATATTTACATGTTCATACTGATTCTGTGTAAACATTTACATATTCATACAGATTCTCTGTAAACATTTGCAGGTTTCTACAGATTTTGTGTAAACATTTACAGGTTTTTACAGATTCTTTGTAAACATTTACATGTTGATACAGATTCTTTGTAAATATTTACATGTTGATACAGATTCTGTGTAAATATTTACATGTTGATACAGATTCTGTGTAAATATTTACATGTTTATGTAGATTCTGTGTAAATATTTACATGTTTATGCAGATTCTGTGTAAATATTTACATGTTGATACAGATTCTCTGTAAATATTTACATGTTTATACAGATTCTCTGTAAATATTTAAATGTTTATACAGATTCTATGTAAATATTTACATGTTTATACAGATTCTGTGTAAATATTTACATCTTTATACAGATTCTGTGTAAATATTTACTTCTTTATGCAGATTCTGTGCACATATTTACATGTTTATTCAGATTCTGTGTAAATATTTACATGTTTGTACAGATTCTGTGTAAATATTTACATGTTTATCCAGATTCTGTGTAAACATTTACAGGTTTTTACAGTTTCTGTGTAAACACTTTCAGGTTTTTTCATATTCTGTGTAAATATTTACAGGTTTACACAGATTCTTTGTAAATATTTACAGGTTTATACAGATTCTCTGTAAATATTTACATGTTTACACAGATTCTGTGTAAATATTTACATGTTTATACAGATTCTGTGTAAATATTTACATGTTTATACAGATTCTGTGTAAATATTTACGTGTTCATACAGATTTTGTGTAAATATTTATGTGTTCCTGCAGATTCTGTATAAATATTTACGTGTACATAGAAATTCTGTGTAACTATTTTCATCTTTATAAAGATTCTGTTTAAATATTTACATGTTTATAGACATTCTGTGTAACTATTTACATGTTTATACAGATGCTGTGTAAATATTTACGTTTATACAGATTCTGTGTACATATTTACATGTTTTTACAGACTGTCTGTAAATATTTACATGTTTATACAGACTTTGTGTAAATATTTACATGTTTATACAGATTCTCTGTAAATATATACATCTTTATACAGCTTCTGTGTAAATATTTACATGTTATACAAATTCTGTGTCAATATTTACCTGTTCGTTCAGATTCTGTGTAAATATTTACATGTTTATACAGATTCTGTGTATATATTTACATGTTTTACAGATTCTTTGTAAATATTTACTTGATTATACAGATTCTGTGTAAATATTTACAAGTTTACACAGGTTCTATGTAAATATTTACATCTTTATACACATTATGTGTAAAGATTTACATCTTTATACAGATTCTGTGTAGATATTTACAGGTTTTTACAGATTCTGTGTAAATATTTACAGGTTTTTACAGATTCTGTGTAAATATTTACATGTTTGTACAGATTCTGTGTAAATATTTACAGGTTTACACAGATTCTGTGTAAATATTTACAGGTTTACAGATACTGTTTAAATATTTACACGTTTATACAGATTCTGTGTAAATATTTGCATGTTTACACAGATTCTGTGTAAATATTTGCATGTTTACACAGATTCTGTGTAAATATTTACATCTTTATACAGATTCTGTGTAAATATTTACATCTATATACAGATTCTGTGTAAATATTTACATCTTTATACAGATTCTGTGTAAATATTTACATGTTTATACAGATTCTGTGCAAATATTTACATATTTATACAGATTCTGTGTAAATATTTACATGTTTATACAGATTCTGTGTAAATATTTACAGGTTCATACAGATTCAGTGCAAATATTTACAGGTTTATACAGATTCTGTGTAAATATTTACATGTTTATACAGTTTCTGTGTAAATATTTACATGTCTGTATAGATTCTGTGGAAGTATTTACATGTTTATACCGATTCTGTGATAATATTTACATATTCATACAGATTCTGCGTAAATATTTACATGTTCATTCAACTTCTGTGTAAATATTTACGTGTTTATACAGATTCTGTGTAAATATTTACATGTTTATACAGATTCTGTGTAAATATTTACATGTTTATACAGATTCTGTGTAAGAAATTACAGGTTTTTACTGATTCTGTGTAAACATTTGCAGGTATTTACAGATTCTCTGTAAATATTTACAGGTTTATACAGATTCTGTGTAAATATTTACATGTTCATCGAGATTCTGTGTAAACATTTACAGGTTTCTACATTTTCTGTGTAAACACTTTCAGACGTTTACAGATTCTGTGTAAATATTTACAGGTTTACTAAGATTCTGTGTAAATACTTACAGGTTTATACACTTTCGGTGTAAATATTTATTTGTTTATACCAATTCTCTGTAAATATTTCATGTTTATAGAGATTCTGTGTAACTATTTACATGTTTATACAGATGCTATGTAAATATTTACATATTTATACAGATTCTTTGTAAATATATACATCTTTATACTGACTCTTTGTAAATATTTACATTTTTATACTGATTCTGTGTAAATCTTTACATGTTTATACAGATTGTGCGTACATATTTACAGGTTTATACAGATTCTGTGTAAATATTTACAGGTTTTTACAGATTCTGTGAAAATATTTACATGTTCATTCAGATTCTGTGTAAATATTTACATGTTTACACATATTCTGCGTAAATATTTACATCTTCATACAGATTCTGTGTAAATGTATACAACTTTATACTGACTCTTTGTAAATATTTACATTTTTATACTGATTCTCTTTAAATCTTTACATGTTTATACAGATTCTGCGTAAATATTTATAGGTTTATACAGGTTCTGTGTAAATATTTACAGGTTTTTACACATTCTGTGTAAATATTTACATGTTTATACAGATTCTGTGAAACATATTTACATGTTTACACAGATTCTTCGTAAATATTTACATGATTATACCGATTCTGTGTAAATATTTACATGTTTATACAGATTCTTTGTAAATATATACATGTTGGTACAGACTCAGTGTAAATATTTACATGTTCATAGAGATTCTGTGTAAATATTTACATGTTCATGCAGATTCTGAGTAAATATTTGCATGTTCATACAGATTCTGTGTAAATATTTACATCTTCACACAGATTCTGTGTAAAAATTTACATGTTCATACGGATTCTGTGTAAATATTTACATGTTCATACACATTCTGTATAAATATTTACATGTTCATACTGATTCTGTGTAAACATTTACATATTCATACAGATTCTCTGTAAACATTTGCAGATTTCTACAGATTTTGTGTAAACATTTACAGGTTTTTACAGATTCTTTGTAAACATTTACATGTTGATACAGATTCTTTGTAAATATTTACATGTTGATACAGATTCTGTGTAAATATTTAAATGTTTATACAGATTCTATGTAAATATTTACATGTTTATGCAGATTCTGTGTAAATATTTACATGTTTATGCAGATTCTGTGTAAATATTTACATGTTGATACAGATTCTGTGTAAATATTTACATGTTTATACAGATTCTCTGTACATATTTAAATGTTTATACAGATTCTATGTAAATATTTACATGTTTATACAGATTCTGTGTAAATATTTACATCTTTATACAGATTCTGTGTAAATATTTACTTCTTCATGCAGATTCTGTGCACATATTTACATGTTTATTCAGATTCTGTGTAAATATTTACATGTTTGTACAGATTCTGTGTAAATATTTACACGTTTATCCAGATTCTGTGTAAACATTTACACGTTTTTACAGTTTCTGTGTAAACACTTTCAGGTTTTTTCATATTCTGTGTAAATATTTACAGGTTTACACAGATTCTTTGTAAATATTTACAGGTTTATACAGATTCTCTGTAAATATTTACATGTTTACACAGATTCTGTGTAAATATTTACATGTTTATACAGATTCTGTGTAAATATTTACATGTTTATACAGATTCTGTGTAAATATTTACGTGTTCATACAGATTTTGTGTAAATATTTATGTGTTCCTGCAGATTCTGTATAAATATTTACGTGTACATAGAAATTCTGTGTAACTATTTTCATGTTTATAAAGATTCTGTTTAAATATTTACATGTTTATAGACATTCTGTGTAACTATTTACATGTTTATACAGATGCTGTGTAAATGTTTACGTTTATACAGATTCTGTGTACATATTTACATGTTTTTACAGACTGACTGTAAATATTTACATGTTTATACAGACTTTGTGTAAATATTTACATGTTTATACAGATTCTCTGTAAATATATACATCTTTATACAGCTTCTGTGTAAATATTTACATGTTATACAAATTCTGTGTCAATATTTACCTGTTCGTTCAGATTCTGTGTAAATATTTACATGTTTACACAGATTCTGTGTATATATTTACATGTTTTACAGATTCTTTGTAAATATTTACTTGATTATACAGATTCTGTGTAAATATTTACAAGTTTACACAGGTTCTATGTAAATATTTACATCTTTATACACATTATGTGTAAAGATTTACATCTTTATACAGATTCTGTGTAGATATTTACAGGTTTTTACAGATTCTGTGTAAATATTTACAGGTTTTTACAGATTCTGTGTAAATATTTACATGTTTGTACAGATTCTGTGTAAATATTTACAGGTTTACACAGATTCTGTGTAAATATTTACAGGTTTACAGATACTGTTTAAATATTTACACGTTTATACAGATTCTGTGTAAATATTTGCATGTTTACACAGATTCTGTGTAAATATTTGCATGTTTACACAGATTCTGTGTAAATATTTACATCTTTATACAGATTCTGTGTAAATATTTACATCTATATACAGATTCTGTGTAAATATTTACATGTTTATACAGATTCTGTGTAAATATTTACATGTTTATACAGATTCTGTGCAAATATTTACATGTTTATACAGATTCTGGGTAAATATTTACGTGTTTATACAGATTCTGTGTAAATATTTACAGGTTCATACAGATTCAGTGCAAATATTTACAGGTTTATACAGATTCTGTGTAAATATTTACATGTTTATACAGTTTCTGTGTAAATATTTACATGTCTGTATAGATTCTGTGGAAGTATTTACATGTTTATACCGATTCTGTGATAATATTTACATATTCATACAGATTCTGCGTAAATATTTACATGTTCATTCAACTTCTGTGTAAATATTTACGTGTTTATACAGATTCTGTGTAAATATTTACATGTTTATACAGATTCTGTGTAAATATTTACATGTTTATACAGATTCTGTGTAAGAAATTACAGGTTTTTACTGATTCTGTGTAAACATTTGCAGGTATTTACAGATTCTCTGTAAATATTTACAGGTTTATACAGATTCTGTGTAAATATTTACATGTTCATCCAGATTCTGTGTAAACATTTACAGGTTTCTACATTTTCTGTGTAAACACTTTCAGACGTTTACAGATTCTGTGTAAATATTTACAGGTTTACTAAGATTCTGTGTAAATACTTACAGGTTTATACACTTTCGGTGTAAATATTTCTTTGTTTATACCAATTCTCTGTAAATATTTCATGTTTATAGAGATTCTGTGTAACTATTTACATGTTTATACAGATGCTATGTAAATATTTACATATTTATACAGATTCTTTGTAAATATATACATCTTTATACTGACTCTTTGTAAATATTTACATTTTTATACTGATTCTGTGTAAATCTTTACATGTTTATACAGATTGTGCGTAAATATTTACAGGTTTATACAGATTCTGTGTAAATATTTACAGGTTTTTACAGATTCTGTGAAAATATTTACATGTTCATTCAGATTCTGTGTAAATATTTACATGTTTACACATATTCTGCGTAAATATTTACATCTTCATACAGATTCTGTGTAAATGTATACAACTTTATACTGACTCTTTGTAAATATTTACATTTTTATACTGATTCTCTTTAAATCTTTACATGTTTATACAGATTCTGCGTAAATATTTATAGGTTTATACAGGTTCTGTGTAAATATTTACAGGTTTTTACACATTCTGTGTAAATATTTACATGTTTATACAGATTCTGTGAAACATATTTACATGTTTACACAGATTCTTCGTAAATATTTACATGATTATACCGATTCTGTGTAAATATTTACATGTTTATACAGATTCTTTGTAAATATATACATGTTGGTACAGACTCAGTGTAAATATTTACATGTTCATAGAGATTCTGTGTAAATATTTACATGTTCATGCAGATTCTGAGTAAATATTTGCATGTTCATACAGATTCTGTGTAAATATTTACATCTTCACACAGATTCTGTGTAAAAATTTACATGTTCATACGGATTCTGTGTAAATATTTACATGTTCATACACATTCTGTATAAAAAGTTACATGTTCATACTGATTCTGTGTAAACATTTACATATTCATACAGATTCTCTGTAAACATTTGCAGGTTTCTACAGATTTTGTGTAAACATTTACAGGTTTTTACAGATTCTTTGTAAACATTTACATGTTGATACAGATTCTTTGTAAATATTTACATGTTGATACAGATTCTGTGTAAATATTTACATGTTGATACAGATTCTGTGTAAATATTTACATGTTTATGCAGATTCTGTGTAAATATTTACATGTTTATGCAGATTCTGTGTAAATATTTACATGTTGATACAGATTCTGTGTAAATATTTACATGTTTATACAGATTCTCTGTAAATATTTAAATGTTTATACAGATTCTATGTAAATATTTACATGTTTATACAGATTCTGTGTAAATATTTACATCTTTATACAGATTCTGTGTAAATATTTACTTCTTTATGCAGATTCTGTGCACATATTTACATGTTTATTCAGATTCTGTGTAAATATTTACATGTTTGTACAGATTCTGTGTAAATATTTACATGTTTATCCAGATTCTGTGTAAACATTTACAGGTTTTTACAGTTTCTGTGTAAACACTTTCAGGTTTTTTCATATTCTGTGTCAATATTTACAGGTTTACACAGATTCTTTGTAAATATTTACAGGTTTATACAGATTCTCTGTAAATATTTACATGTTTACACAGATTCTGTGTAAATATTTACATGTTTATACACATTCTGTGTAAATATTTACATGTTTATACAGATTCTGTGTAAATATTTACGTGTTCATACAGATTTTGTGTAAATATTTATGTGTTCCTGCAGATTCTGTATAAATATTTACGTGTACATACAAATTCTGTGTAACTATTTACATGTTTATAAAGATTCTGTTTAAATATTTACATGTTTATATACATTCTGTGTAACTATTTACATGTTTATACAGATGCTGTGTAAATATTTACGTTTATACAGATTCTGTGTACATATTTACATGTTTTTACAGACTGTCTGTAAATATTTACATGTGTATACAGACTTTGTGTAAATATTTACATGTTTATACAGATTCTCTGTAAATATATACATCTTTATACAGCTTCTGTGTAAATATTTACATGTTATACAAATTCTGTGTCAATATTTACCGGTTCGTTCAGATTCTGTGTAAATATTTATATGTTTACACAGATTCTGTGTATATATTTACATGTTTTACAGATTCTTTGTAAATATTTACTTGATTATACAGATTCTGTGTAAATATTTACAAGTTTGCACAGGTTCTATGTAAATATTTACATCTTTATACAGATTCTGTGTAAAGATTTACATCTTTATACAGATTCTGTGTAGATATTTACAGGTTTTTACAGATTCTGTGGAAATATTTACAGGTTTTTACAGATTCTGTGTAAATATTTACATGTTTGTACAGATTCTGTGTAAATATTTACAGGTTTACACAGATTCTGTGTAAATATTTACAGGTTTACAGATACTGTTTAAATATTTACACGTTTATACAGATTCTGTGTAAATATTTGCATGTTTACACAGATTCTGTGTAAATATTTGCATGTTTACACAGATTCTGTGTAAATATTTACATCTTTATACAGATTCTGTGTAAATATTTACATCTATATACACATTCTGTGTAAATATTTACATCTTTATACAGATTCTGTGTAAATATTTACATGTTTATACAGATTCTGTGCAAATATTTACATATTTATACAGATTCTGTGTAAATATTTACATGTTTATACAGATTCTGTGTAAATATTTACAGGTTCATACAGATTCAGTGCAAATATTTACAGGTTTATACAGATTCTGTGTAAACATTTACATGTTTATACAGTTTCTGTGTAAATATTTACATGTCTGTATAGATTCTGTGTAAGTATTTACATGTTTATACCGATTCTGTGATAATATTTACATATTCATACAGATTCTGCGTAAATATTTACATGTTCATTCAACTTCTGTGTAAATATTTACGTGTTTATACAGATTCTGTGTAAATATTTACATGTTTATACAGATTCTGTGTAAATATTTACATGTTTATACAGATTCTGTGTAAGAAATTACAGGTTTTTACTGATTCTGTGTAAACATTTGCAGGTATTTACAGATTCTCTGTAAATATTTACAGGTTTATACAGATTCTGTGTAAATATTTACATGTTCATCCAGATTCTGTGTAAACATTTACAGGTTTCTACATTTTCTGTGTAAACACTTTCAGACGTTTACAGATTCTGTGTAAATATTTACAGGTTTACTAAGATTCTGTGTAAATACAGGTTTATACACTTTCGGTGTAAATATTTATTTGTTTATACCAATTCTCTGTAAATATTTCATGTTTATAGAGATTCTGTGTAACTATTTACATGTTTATACAGATGCTATGTAAATATTTACATATTTATACAGATTCTTTGTAAATATATACATCTTTATACTGACTCTTTGTAAATATTTACATTTTTATACTGATTCTGTGTAAATCTTTACATGTTTATACAGATTGTGCGTAAATATTTACAGGTTTATACAGATTCTGTGTAAATTTTTACAGGTTTTTACAGATTCTGTGAAAATATTTACATGTTCATTCAGATTCTGTGTAAATATTTACATGTTTACACATATTCTGCGTAAATATTTACATCTTCATACAGATTCTGTGTAAATGTATACAACTTTATACTGACTCTTTGTAAATATTTACATTTTTATACTGATTCTCTTTAAATCTTTACATGTTTATACAGATTCTGCGTAAATATTTATAGGTTTATACAGGTTCTGTGTAAATATTTACAGGTTTTTACACATTCTGTGTAAATATTTACATGTTTATACAGATTCTGTGAAACATATTTACATGTTTACACAGATTCTTCGTAAATATTTACATGATTATACCGATTCTGTGTAAATATTTACATGTTTATACAGATTCTTTGTAAATATATACATGTTGGTACAGACTCAGTGTAAATATTTACATGTTCATAGAGATTCTGTGTAAATATTTACATGTTCATGCAGATTCTGAGTAAATATTTGCATGTTCATACAGATTCTGTGTAAATATTTACATCTTCACACAGATTCTGTGTAAAAATTTACATGTTCATACGGATTCTGTGTAAATATTTACATGTTCATACACATTCTGTATAAAAAGTTACATGTTCATACAGATTCTGTGTAAACATTTACATATTCATACAGATTCTCTGTAAACATTTGCAGGTTTCTACAGATTTTGTGTAAACATTTACAGGTTTTTACAGATTCTTTGTAAACATTTACATGTTGATACAGATTCTTTGTAAATATTTACATGTTGATACAGATTCTGTGTAAATATTTACATGTTGATACAGATTCTGTGTAAATATTTACATGTTTATGCAGATTCTGTGTAAATATTTACATGTTTATGCAGATTCTGTGTAAATATTTACATGTTGATACAGATTCTGTGTAAATATTTACATGTTTATACAGATTCTCTGTAAATATTTAAATGTTTATACAGATTCTATGTAAATATTTACATGTTTATACAGATTCTGTGTAAATATTTACATCTTTATACAGATTCTGTGTAAATATTTACTTCTTTATGCAGATTCTGTGCACATATTTACATGTTTATTCAGATTTTGTGTAAATATTTACATGTTTGTACAGATTCTGTGTAAATATTTACATGTTTATCCAGATTCTGTGTAAATATTTACAGGTTTTTACAGATTCTGTGAAAATATTTACATGTTCATTCAGATTCTGTGTAAATATTTACATGTTTATACAGATTCTTTGTAAATATATACATGTTGGTACAGACTCAGTGTAAATATTTACATGTTCATAGAGATTCTGTGTAAATATTTACATGTTCATGCAGATTCTGAGTAAATATTTGCATGTTCATACAGATTCTGTGTAAATATTTACATCTTCACACGGATTCTGTGTAAAAATTTACATGTTCATACGGATTCTGTGTAAATATTTACATGTTCATACACATTCTGTATAAATATTTACATGTTCATACTGATTCTGTGTTAACATTTACATATTCATACAGATTCTCTGTAAACATTTGCAGGTGTCTACAGATTTTGTGTAAACATTTACAGGTTTTTACAGATTCTTTGTAAACATTTACATGTTTATACAGATTCTTTGTAAATATTTACATGTTGATACAGATTCTGTGTAAATATTTACATGTTGATACAGATTCTGTGTAAATATTTACATGTTTATGCAGATTCTGTGTAAATATTTACATGTTTATGCAGATTCTGTGTAAATATTTACATGTTGATACAGATTCTGTGTAAATATTTACATGTTTATACAGATTCTCTGTAAATATTGAAATGTTTATACAGATTCTATGTAAATATTTACATGTTTATACAGATTCTGTGTAAATATTTACATCTTTATACAGATTCTGTGTAAATATTTACTTCTTTATGCAGATTCTGTGCACATATTTACATGTTTATTCAGATTCTGTGTAAATATTTACATGTTTGTACAGATTCTGTGTAAATATTTACATGTTTATCCAGATTCTGTGTAAACATTTACAGGTTTTTACAGTTTCTGTGTAAACACTTTCAGGTTTTTTCATATTCTGTGTCAATATTTACAGGTTTACACAGATTCTTTGTAAATATTTACAGGTTTATACAGATTCTCTGTAAATATTTACATGTTTACACAGATTCTGTGTAAATATTTACATGTTTATACACATTCTGTGTAAATATTTACATGTTTATACAGATTCTGTGTAAATATTTACGTGTTCATACAGATTTTGTGTAAATATTTATGTGTTCCTGCAGATTCTGTATAAATATTTACGTGTACATACAAATTCTGTGTAACTATTTACATGTTTATAAAGATTCTGTTTAAATATTTACATGTTTATAGACATTCTGTGTAACTATTTACATGTTTTTACAGATGCTGTGTAAATATTTACGTTTATACAGATTCTGTGTACATATTTACATGTTTTTACAGACTGTCTGTAAATATTTACATGTTTATACAGACTTTGTGTAAATATTTACATGTTTATACAGATTCTCTGTAAATATATACATCTTTATACAGCTTCTGTGTAAATATTTACATGTTATACAAATTCTGTGTCAATATTTACCTGTTCGTTCAGATTCTGTGTAAATATTTACATGTTTATACAGATTCTGTGTATATATTTACATGTTTTACAGATTCTTTGTAAATATTTACTTGATTATACAGATTCTGTGTAAATATTTACAAGTTTATACAGGTTCTATGTAAATATTTACATCTTTATACAGATTCTGTGTAAAGATTTACATCTTTATACAGATTCTGTGTAGATATTTACAGGTTTTTACAGATTCTGTGTAAATATTTACAGGTTTTTACAGATTCTGTGTAAATATTTACATGTTTGTACAGATTCTGTGTAAATATTTACAGGTTTACACAGATTCTGTGTAAATATTTACAGGTTTACAGAGACTGTTTAAATATTTACACGTTTATACAGATTCTGTGTAAATATTTGCATGTTTACACAGATTCTGTGTAAATATTTGCATGTTTACACAGATTCTGTGTAAATATTTACATCTTCATACAGATTCTGTGTAAATATTTACATCTATATACAGATTCTGTGTAAATATTTACATCTTTATACAGATTCTGTGTAAATATTTACATGTTTATACAGATTCTGTGCAAATATTTACATATTTATACAGATTCTGTGTAAATATTTACATGTTTATACAGATTCTGTGTAAATATTTACAGGTTCATACAGATTCAGTGCAAATATTTACAGGTTTATACAGATTCTGTGTAAATATTTACATGTTTATACAGTTTCTGTGTAAATATTTACATGTCTGTATAGATTCTGTGTAAGTATTTACATGTTTATACCGATTCTGTGATAATATTTACATATTCATACAGATTCTGCGTAAATATTTACATGTTCATTCAACTTCTGTGTAAATATTTACGTGTTTATACAGATTCTGTGTAAATATTTACATGTTTATACAGATTCTGTGTAAATATTTACATGTTTATACAGATTCTGTGTAAGAAATTACAGGTTTTTACTGATTCTGTGTAAACATTTGCAGGTATTTACAGATTCTCTGTAAATATTTACAGGTTTATACAGATTCTGTGTAAATATTTACATGTTCATCCAGATTCTGTGTAAACATTTACAGGTTTCTACATTTTCTGTGTAAACACTTTCAGACGTTTACAGATTCTGTGTAAATATTTACAGGTTTACTAAGATTCTGTGTAAATACTTACAGGTTTATACACTTTCGGTGTAAATATTTCTTTGTTTATACCAATTCTCTGTAAATATTTCATGTTTATAGAGATTCTGTGTAACTATTTACATGTTTATACAGATGCTATGTAAATATTTACATATTTATACAGATTCTTTGTAAATATATACATCTTTATACTGACTCTTTGTAAATATTTACATTTTTATACTGATTCTGTGTAAATCTTTACATGTTTATACAGATTGTGCGTAAATATTTACAGGTTTATACAGATTCTGTGTAAATATTTACAGGTTTTTACAGATTCTGTGAAAATATTTACATGTTCATTCAGATTCTGTGTAAATATTTACATGTTTACACATATTCTGCGTAAATATTTACATCTTCATACAGATTCTGTGTAAATGTATACAACTTTATACTGACTCTTTGTAAATATTTACATTTTTATACTGATTCTCTTTAAATCTTTACATGTTTATACAGATTCTGCGTAAATATTTATAGGTTTATACAGGTTCTGTGTAAATATTTACAGGTTTTTACACATTCTGTGTAAATATTTACATGTTTATACAGATTCTGTGAAACATATTTACATGTTTACACAGATTCTTCGTAAATATTTACATGATTATACCGATTCTGTGTAAATATTTACATGTTTATACAGATTCTTTGTAAATATATACATGTTGGTACAGACTCAGTGTAAATATTTACATGTTCATAGAGATTCTGTGTAAATATTTACATGTTCATGCAGATTCTGAGTAAATATTTGCATGTTCATACAGATTCTGTGTAAATATTTACATCTTCACACAGATTCTGTGTAAAAATTTACATGTTCATACGGATTCTGTGTAAATATTTACATGTTCATACACATTCTGTATAAATATTTACATGTTCATACTGATTCTGTGTAAACATTTACATATTCATACAGATTCTCTGTAAACATTTGCAGGTTTCTACAGATTTTGTGTAAACATTTACAGGTTTTTACAGATTCTTTGTAAACATTTACATGTTGATACAGATTCTTTGTAAATATTTACATGTTGATACAGATTCTGTGTAAATATTTACATGTTGATACAGATTCTGTGTAAATATTTACATGTTTATGCAGATTCTGTGTAAATATTTACATGTTTATGCAGATTCTGTGTAAATATTTACATGTTGATACAGATTCTGTGTAAATATTTACATGTTTATACAGATTCTCTGTAAATATTTAAATGTTTATACAGATTCTATGTAAATATTTACATGTTTATACAGATTCTGTGTAAATATTTACATCTTTATACAGATTCTGTGTAAATATTTACTTCTTTATGCAGATTCTGTGCACATATTTACATGTTTATTCAGATTCTGTGTAAATATTTACATGTTTGTACAGATTCTGTGTAAATATTTACATGTTTATCCAGATTCTGTGTAAACATTTACAGGTTTTTACAGTTTCTGTGTAAACACTTTCAGGTTTTTTCATATTCTGTGTCAATATTTACAGGTTTACACAGATTCTTTGTAAATATTTACAGGTTTATACAGATTCTCTGTAAATATTTACATGTTTACACAGATTCTGTGTAAATATTTACATGTTTATACACATTCTGTGTAAATATTTACATGTTTATACAGATTCTGTGTAAATATTTACGTGTTCATACAGATTTTGTGTAAATATTTATGTGTTCCTGCAGATTCTGTATAAATATTTACGTGTACATACAAATTCTGTGTAACTATTTACATGTTTATAAAGATTCTGTTTAAATATTTACATGTTTATAGACATTCTGTGTAACTATTTACATGTTTATACAGATGCTGTGTAAATATTTACGTTTATACAGATTCTGTGTACATATTTACATGTTATTACAGACTGCCTGTAAATATTTACATGTTTATACAGACTTTGTGTAAATATTTACATGTTTATACAGATTCTCTGTAAATATATACATCTTTATACAGCTTCTGTGTAAATATTTACATGTTATACAAATTCTGTGTCAATATTTACCTGTTCGTTCAGATTCTGTGTAAATATTTACATGTTTATACAGATTCTGTGTATATATTTACATGTTTTACAGATTCTTTGTAAATATTTACTTGATTATACAGATTCTGTGTAAATATTTACAAGTTTACACAGGTTCTATGTAAAGATTTACATCTTTATACAGATTCTGTGTAAAGATTTACATCTTTATACAGATTCTGTGTAGATATTTACAGGTTTTTACAGATTCTGTGTAAATATTTACAGGTTTTTACAGATTCTGTGTAAATATTTACATGTTTGTACAGATTCTGTGTAAATATTTACAGGTTTACACAGATTCTGTGTAAATATTTACAGGTTTACAGATACTGTTTAAATATTTACACGTTTATACAGATTCTGTGTAAATATTTGCATGTTTACACAGATTCTGTGAAAATATTTGCATGTTTACACAGATTCTGTGTAAATATTTACATCTTTATACAGATTCTGTGTAAATATTTACATCTATATACAGATTCTGTGTAAATATTTACATCTTTATACAGATTCTGTGTAAATATTTACATCTTTATACAGATTCTGTGTAAATATTTACATGTTTATACAGATTCTGTGCAAATATTTACATATTTATACAGATTCTGTGTAAATATTTACATGTTTATACAGATTCTGTGTAAATATTTACAGGTTCATACAGATTCAGTGCAAATATTTACAGGTTTATACAGATTCTGTGTAAATATTTACATGTTTATACAGTTTCTGTGTAAATATTTACATGTCTGTATAGATTCTGTGGAAGTATTTACATGTTTATACCGATTCTGTGATAATATTTACATATTCATACAGATTCTGCGTAAATATTTACATGTTCATTCAACTTCTGTGTAAATATTTACGTGTTTATACAGATTCTGTGTAAATATTTACATGTTTATACAGATTCTGTGTAAATATTTACATGTTTATACAGATTCTGTGTAAGAAATTACAGGTTTTTACTGATTCTGTGTAAACATTTGCAGGTATTTACAGATTCTCTGTAAATATTTACAGGTTTATACAGATTCTGTGTAAATATTTACATGTTCATCCAGATTCTGTGTAAACATTTACAGGTTTCTACATTTTCTGTGTAAACACTTTCAGACATTTACAGATTCTGTGTAAATATTTACAGGTTTACTAAGATTCTGTGTAAATACTTACAGGTTTATACACTTTCGGTGTAAATATTTATTTGTTTATACCAATTCTCTGTAAATATTTCATGTTTATAGAGATTCTGTGTAACTATTTACATGTTTATACAGATGCTATGTAAATATTTACATATTTATACAGATTCTTTGTAAATATATACATCTTTATACTGACTCTTTGTAAATATTTACATTTTTATACTGATTCTGTGTAAATCTTTACATGTTTATACAGATTGTGCGTAAATATTTACAGGTTTATACAGATTCTGTGTAAATAATTACAGGTTTTTACAGATTCTGTGAAAATATTTACATGTTCATTCAGATTCTGTGTAAATATTTACATGTTTACACATATTCTGCGTAAATATTTACATCTTCATACAGATTCTGTGTAAATGTATACAACTTTATACTGACTCTTT
Organism: Pan troglodytes; assembly: GCF_028858775.2. Taxonomy (NCBI): domain Eukaryota; kingdom Metazoa; phylum Chordata; class Mammalia; order Primates; family Hominidae; genus Pan; species Pan troglodytes. Next base: position 9,416,624 of record NC_072413.2, read on the forward strand.
GTAAATATTTACATTTTTATACTGATTCTCTTTAAATCTTTACATGTTTATACAGATTCTGCGTAAATATTTATAGGTTTATACAGGTTCTGTGTAAATATTTACAGGTTTTTACACATTCTGTGTAAATATTTACATGTTTATACAGATTCTGTGAAACATATTTACATGTTTACACAGATTCTTCGTAAATATTTACATGATTATACCGATTCTGTGTAAATATTTACATGTTTATACAGATTCTTTGTAAATATATACATGTTGGTACAGACTCAGTGTAAATATTTACATGTTCATAGAGATTCTGTGTAAATATTTACATGTTCATGCAGATTCTGAGTAAATATTTGCATGTTCATACAGATTCTGTGTAAATATTTACATCTTCACACAGATTCTGTGTAAAAATTTACATGTTCATACGGATTCTGTGTAAATATTTACATGTTCATACACATTCTGTATAAAAAGTTACATGTTCATACTGATTCTGTGTAAACATTTACATATTCATACAGATTCTCTGTAAACATTTGCAGGTTTCTACAGATTTTGTGTAAACATTTACAGGTTTTTACAGATTCTTTGTAAACATTTACATGTTGATACAGATTCTTTGTAAATATTTACATGTTGATACAGATTCTGTGTAAATATTTACATGTTGATACAGATTCTGTGTAAATATTTACATGTTTATGCAGATTCTGTGTAAATATTTACATGTTTATGCAGATTCTGTGTAAATATTTACATGTTGATACAGATTCTGTGTAAATATTTACATGTTTATACAGATTCTCTGTAAATATTTAAATGTTTATACAGATTCTATGTAAATATTTACATGTTTATACAGATTCTGTGTAAATATTTACATCTTTATACAGATTCTGTGTAAATATTTACTTCTTTATGCAGATTCTGTGCACATATTTACATGTTTATTCAGATTTTGTGTAAATATTTACATGTTTGTACAGATTCTGTGTAAATATTTACATGTTTATCCAGATTCTGTGTAAATATTTACAGGTTTTTACAGATTCTGTGAAAATATTTACATGTTCATTCAGATTCTGTGTAAATATTTACATGTTTATACAGATTCTTTGTAAATATATACATGTTGGTACAGACTCAGTGTAAATATTTACATGTTCATAGAGATTCTGTGTAAATATTTACATGTTCATGCAGATTCTGAGTAAATATTTGCATGTTCATACAGATTCTGTGTAAATATTTACATCTTCACACGGATTCTGTGTAAAAATTTACATGTTCATACGGATTCTGTGTAAATATTTACATGTTCATACACATTCTGTATAAATATTTACATGTTCATACTGATTCTGTGTTAACATTTACATATTCATACAGATTCTCTGTAAACATTTGCAGGTGTCTACAGATTTTGTGTAAACATTTACAGGTTTTTACAGATTCTTTGTAAACATTTACATGTTTATACAGATTCTTTGTAAATATTTACATGTTGATACAGATTCTGTGTAAATATTTACATGTTGATACAGATTCTGTGTAAATATTTACATGTTTATGCAGATTCTGTGTAAATATTTACATGTTTATGCAGATTCTGTGTAAATATTTACATGTTGATACAGATTCTGTGTAAATATTTACATGTTTATACAGATTCTCTGTAAATATTGAAATGTTTATACAGATTCTATGTAAATATTTACATGTTTATACAGATTCTGTGTAAATATTTACATCTTTATACAGATTCTGTGTAAATATTTACTTCTTTATGCAGATTCTGTGCACATATTTACATGTTTATTCAGATTCTGTGTAAATATTTACATGTTTGTACAGATTCTGTGTAAATATTTACATGTTTATCCAGATTCTGTGTAAACATTTACAGGTTTTTACAGTTTCTGTGTAAACACTTTCAGGTTTTTTCATATTCTGTGTAAATATTTACAGGTTTACACAGATTCTTTGTAAATATTTACAGGTTTATACAGATTCTCTGTAAATATTTACATGTTTACACAGATTCTGTGTAAATATTTACATGTTTATACAGATTCTGTGCAAATATTTACATATTTATACAGATTCTGTGTAAATATTTACATGTTTATACAGATTCTGTGTAAATATTTACAGGTTCATACAGATTCAGTGCAAATATTTACAGGTTTATACAGATTCTGTGTAAATATTTACATGTTTATACAGTTTCTGTGTAAATATTTACATGTCTGTATAGATTCTGTGTAAGTATTTACATGTTTATACCGATTCTGTGATAATATTTACATATTCATACAGATTCTGCGTAAATATTTACATGTTCATTCAACTTCTGTGTAAATATTTACGTGTTTATACAGATTCTGTGTAAATATTTACATGTTTATACAGATTCTGTGTAAATATTTACATGTTTATACAGATTCTGTGTAAGAAATTACAGGTTTTTACTGATTCTGTGTAAACATTTGCAGGTATTTACAGATTCTCTGTAAATATTTACAGGTTTATACAGATTCTGTGTAAATATTTACATGTTCATCCAGATTCTGTGTAAACATTTACAGGTTTCTACATTTTCTGTGTAAACACTTTCAGACGTTTACAGATTCTGTGTAAATATTTACAGGTTTACTAAGATTCTGTGTAAATACTTACAGGTTTATACACTTTCGGTGTAAATATTTCTTTGTTTATACCAATTCTCTGTAAATATTTCATGTTTATAGAGATTCTGTGTAACTATTTACATGTTTATACAGATGCTATGTAAATATTTACATATTTATACAGATTCTTTGTAAATATATACATCTTTATACTGACTCTTTGTAAATATTTACATTTTTATACTGATTCTGTGTAAATCTTTACATGTTTATACAGATTGTGCGTAAATATTTACAGGTTTATACAGATTCTGTGTAAATATTTACAGGTTTTTACAGATTCTGTGAAAATATTTACATGTTCATTCAGATTCTGTGTAAATATTTACATGTTTACACATATTCTGCGTAAATATTTACATCTTCATACAGATTCTGTGTAAATGTATACAACTTTATACTGACTCTTTGTAAATATTTACATTTTTATACTGATTCTCTTTAAATCTTTACATGTTTATACAGATTCTGCGTAAATATTTATAGGTTTATACAGGTTCTGTGTAAATATTTACAGGTTTTTACACATTCTGTGTAAATATTTACATGTTTATACAGATTCTGTGAAACATATTTACATGTTTACACAGATTCTTCGTAAATATTTACATGATTATACCGATTCTGTGTAAATATTTACATGTTTATACAGATTCTTTGTAAATATATACATGTTGGTACAGACTCAGTGTAAATATTTACATGTTCATAGAGATTCTATGTAAATATTTACATGTTCATGCAGATTCTGAGTAAATATTTGCATGTTCATACAGATTCTGTGTAAATATTTACATCTTCACACAGATTCTGTGTAAAAATTTACATGTTCATACGGATTCTGTGTAAATATTTACATGTTCATACACATTCTGTATAAAAAGTTACATGTTCATACTGATTCTGTGTAAACATTTACATATTCATACAGATTCTCTGTAAACATTTGCAGGTTTCTACAGATTTTGTGTAAACATTTACAGGTTTTTACAGATTCTTTGTAAACATTTACATGTTGATACAGATTCTTTGTAAATATTTACATGTTGATACAGATTCTGTGTAAATATTTACATGTTGATACAGATTCTGTGTAAATATTTACATGTTTATGCAGATTCTGTGTAAATATTTACATGTTTATGCAGATTCTGTGTAAATATTTACATGTTGATACAGATTCTGTGTAAATATTTACATGTTTATACAGATTCTCTGTAAATATTTAAATGTTTATACAGATTCTATGTAAATATTTACATGTTTATACAGATTCTGTGTAAATATTTACATCTTTATACAGATTCTGTGTAAATATTTACTTCTTTATGCAGATTCTGTGCACATATTTACATGTTTATTCAGATTCTGTGTAAATATTTACATGTTTGTACAGATTCTGTGTAAATATTTACATGTTTATCCAGATTCTGTGTAAACATTTACAGGTTTTTACAGTTTCTGTGTAAACACTTTCAGGTTTTTTCATATTCTGTGTCAATATTTACAGGTTTACACAGATTCTTTGTAAATATTTACAGGTTTATACAGATTCTCTGTAAATATTTACATGTTTACACAGATTCTGTGTAAATATTTACATGTTTATACACATTCTGTGTAAATATTTACATGTTTATACAGATTCTGTGTAAATATTTACGTGTTCATACAGATTTTGTGTAAATATTTATGTGTTCCTGCAGATTCTGTATAAATATTTACGTGTACATACAAATTCTGTGTAACTATTTACATGTTTATAAAGATTCTGTTTAAATATTTACATGTTTATATACATTCTGTGTAACTATTTACATGTTTATACAGATGCTGTGTAAATATTTACGTTTATACAGATTCTGTGTACATATTTACATGTTTTTACAGACTGTCTGTAAATATTTACATGTGTATACAGACTTTGTGTAAATATTTACATGTTTATACAGATTCTCTGTAAATATATACATCTTTATACAGCTTCTGTGTAAATATTTACATGTTATACAAATTCTGTGTCAATATTTACCGGTTCGTTCAGATTCTGTGTAAATATTTATATGTTTACACAGATTCTGTGTATATATTTACATGTTTTACAGATTCTTTGTAAATATTTACTTGATTATACAGATTCTGTGTAAATATTTACAAGTTTGCACAGGTTCTATGTAAATATTTACATCTTTATACAGATTCTGTGTAAAGATTTACATCTTTATACAGATTCTGTGTAGATATTTACAGGTTTTTACAGATTCTGTGGAAATATTTACAGGTTTTTACAGATTCTGTGTAAATATTTACATGTTTGTACAGATTCTGTGTAAATATTTACAGGTTTACACAGATTCTGTGTAAATATTTACAGGTTTACAGATACTGTTTAAATATTTACACGTTTATACAGATTCTGTGTAAATATTTGCATGTTTACACAGATTCTGTGTAAATATTTGCATGTTTACACAGATTCTGTGTAAATATTTACATCTTTATACAGATTCTGTGTAAATATTTACATCTATATACACATTCTGTGTAAATATTTACATCTTTATACAGATTCTGTGTAAATATTTACATGTTTATACAGATTCTGTGCAAATATTTACATATTTATACAGATTCTGTGTAAATATTTACATGTTTATACAGATTCTGTGTAAATATTTACAGGTTCATACAGATTCAGTGCAAATATTTACAGGTTGATACAGATTCTGTGTAAACATTTACATGTTTATACAGTTTCTGTGTAAATATTTACATGTCTGTATAGATTCTGTGTAAGTATTTACATGTTTATACCGATTCTGTGATAATATTTACATATTCATACAGATTCTGCGTAAATATTTACATGTTCATTCAACTTCTGTGTAAATATTTACGTGTTTATACAGATTCTGTGTAAATATTTACATGTTTATACAGATTCTGTGTAAATATTTACATGTTTATACAGATTCTGTGTAAGAAATTACAGGTTTTTACTGATTCTGTGTAAACATTTGCAGGTATTTACAGATTCTCTGTAAATATTTACAGGTTTATACAGATTCTGTGTAAATATTTACATGTTCATCCAGATTCTGTGTAAACATTTACAGGTTTCTACATTTTCTGTGTAAACACTTTCAGACGTTTACAGATTCTGTGTAAATATTTACAGGTTTACTAAGATTCTGTGTAAATACAGGTTTATACACTTTCGGTGTAAATATTTATTTGTTTATACCAATTCTCTGTAAATATTTCATGTTTATAGAGATTCTGTGTAACTATTTACATGTTTATACAGATGCTATGTAAATATTTACATATTTATACAGATTCTTTGTAAATATATACATCTTTATACTGACTCTTTGTAAATATTTACATTTTTATACTGATTCTGTGTAAATCTTTACATGTTTATACAGATTGTGCGTAAATATTTACAGGTTTATACAGATTCTGTGTAAATTTTTACAGGTTTTTACAGATTCTGTGAAAATATTTACATGTTCATTCAGATTCTGTGTAAATATTTACATGTTTACACATATTCTGCGTAAATATTTACATCTTCATACAGATTCTGTGTAAATGTATACAACTTTATACTGACTCTTTGTAAATATTTACATTTTTATACTGATTCTCTTTAAATCTTTACATGTTTATACAGATTCTGCGTAAATATTTATAGGTTTATACAGGTTCTGTGTAAATATTTACAGGTTTTTACACATTCTGTGTAAATATTTACATGTTTATACAGATTCTGTGAAACATATTTACATGTTTACACAGATTCTTCGTAAATATTTACATGATTATACCGATTCTGTGTAAATATTTACATGTTTATACAGATTCTTTGTAAATATATACATGTTGGTACAGACTCAGTGTAAATATTTACATGTTCATAGAGATTCTGTGTAAATATTTACATGTTCATGCAGATTCTGAGTAAATATTTGCATGTTCATACAGATTCTGTGTAAATATTTACATCTTCACACAGATTCTGTGTAAAAATTTACATGTTCATACGGATTCTGTGTAAATATTTACATGTTCATACACATTCTGTATAAAAAGTTACATGTTCATACAGATTCTGTGTAAACATTTACATATTCATACAGATTCTCTGTAAACATTTGCAGGTTTCTACAGATTTTGTGTAAACATTTACAGGTTTTTACAGATTCTTTGTAAACATTTACATGTTGATACAGATTCTTTGTAAATATTTACATGTTGATACAGATTCTGTGTAAATATTTACATGTTGATACAGATTCTGTGTAAATATTTACATGTTTATGCAGATTCTGTGTAAATATTTACATGTTTATGCAGATTCTGTGTAAATATTTACATGTTGATACAGATTCTGTGTAAATATTTACATGTTTATACAGATTCTCTGTAAATATTGAAATGTTTATACAGATTCTATGTAAATATTTACATGTTTATACAGATTCTGTGTAAATATTTACATCTTTATACAGATTCTGTGTAAATATTTACTTCTTTATGCAGATTCTGTGCACATATTTACATGTTTATTCAGATTTTGTGTAAATATTTACATGTTTGTACAGATTCTGTGTAAATATTTACATGTTTATCCAGATTCTGTGTAAATATTTACAGGTTTTTACAGATTCTGTGAAAATATTTACATGTTCATTCAGATTCTGTGTAAATATTTACATGTTTATACAGATTCTTTGTAAATATATACATGTTGGTACAGACTCAGTGTAAATATTTACATGTTCATAGAGATTCTGTGTAAATATTTACATGTTCATGCAGATTCTGAGTAAATATTTGCATGTTCATACAGATTCTGTGTAAATATTTACATCTTCACACGGATTCTGTGTAAAAATTTACATGTTCATACGGATTCTGTGTAAATATTTACATGTTCATACACATTCTGTATAAATATTTACATGTTCATACTGATTCTGTGTTAACATTTACATATTCATACAGATTCTCTGTAAACATTTGCAGGTGTCTACAGATTTTGTGTAAACATTTACAGGTTTTTACAGATTCTTTGTAAACATTTACATGTTTATACAGATTCTTTGTAAATATTTACATGTTGATACAGATTCTGTGTAAATATTTACATGTTGATACAGATTCTGTGTAAATATTTACATGTTTATGCAGATTCTGTGTAAATATTTACATGTTTATGCAGATTCTGTGTAAATATTTACATGTTGATACAGATTCTGTGTAAATATTTACATGTTTATACAGATTCTCTGTAAATATTTAAATGTTTATACAGATTCTATGTAAATATTTACATGTTTATACAGATTCTGTGTAAATATTTACATCTTTATACAGATTCTGTGTAAATATTTACTTCTTTATGCAGATTCTGTGCACATATTTACATGTTTATTTAGATTCTGTGTAAATATTTACATGTTTGTACAGATTCTGTGTAAATATTTACATGTTTATCCAGATTCTGTGTAAACATTTACAGGTTTTTACAGTTTCTGTGTAAACACTTTCTGGTTTTTTCATATTCTGTGTAAATATTTACAGGTTTACACAGATTCTTTGTAAATATTTACAGGTTTATACAGATTCTCTGTAAATATTTACATGTTTACACAGATTCTGTGTAAATATTTACATGTTTATACAGATTCTGTGTAAATATTTACATGTTTATACAGATTCTGTGTAAATATTTACGTGTTCATACAGATTTTGTGTAAATATTTATGTGTTCCTGCAGATTCTGTATAAATATTTACGTGTACAAACAAATTCTGTGTAACTATTTACATGTTTATAAAGATTCTGTTTAAATATTTACATGTTTATAGACATTCTGTGTAACTATTTACATGTTTATACAGATGCTGTGTAAATATTTACGTTTATACAGATTCTGTGTACATATTTACATGTTTTTACAGACTGTCTGTAAATATTTACATGTTTATACAGACTTTGTGTAAATATTTACATGTTTATACACATTCTCTGTAAATATATACATCTTTATACAGCTTCTGTGTAAATATTTACATGTTATACAAATTCTGTGTCAATATTTACCTGTTCGTTCAGATTCTGTGTAAATATTTACATGTTTATACAGATTCTGTGTATATATTTACATGTTTTACAGATTCTTTGTAAATATTTACCTGATTATACAGATTCTGTGTAAATATTTACAAGTTTATACAGGTTCTATGTAAATATTTACATCTTTATACAGATTCTGTGTAAAGATTTACATCTTTATACAGATTCTGTGTAGATATTTACAGGTTTTTACAGATTCTGTGGAAATATTTACAGGTTTTTACAGATTCTGTGTAAATATTTACATGTTTGTACAGATTCTGTGTAAATATTTACAGGTTTACACAGATTATGTGTAAATATTTACAGGTTTACAGAGACTGTTTAAATATTTACACGTTTATACAGATTCTGTGTAAATATTTGCATGTTTACACAGATTCTGTGTAAATATTTGCATGTTTACACAGATTCTGTGTAAATATTTACATCTTTATACAGATTCTGTGTAAATATTTACATCTATATACAGATTCTGTGTAAATATTTACATCTTTATACAGATTCTGTGTAAATATTTACATGTTTATACAGATTCTGTGCAAATATTTACATATTTATACAGATTCTGTGTAAATATTTACATGTTTATACAGATTCTGTGTAAATATTTACAGGTTCATACAGATTCAGTGCAAATATTTACAGGTTTATACAGATTCTGTGTAAATATTTACATGTTTATACAGTTTCTGTGTAAATATTTACATGTCTGTATAGATTCTGTGTAAGTATTTACATGTTTATACCGATTCTGTGATAATATTTACATATTCATACAGATTCTGCGTAAATATTTACATGTTCATTCAACTTCTGTGTAAATATTTACGTGTTTATACAGATTCTGTGTAAATATTTACATGTTTATACAGATTCTGTGTAAATATTTACATGTTTATACAGATTCTGTGTAAGAAATTACAGGTTTTTACTGATTCTGTGTAAACATTTGCAGGTATTTACAGATTCTCTGTAAATATTTACAGGTTTATACAGATTCTGTGTAAATATTTACATGTTCATCCAGATTCTGTGTAAACATTTACAGGTTTCTACATTTTCTGTGTAAACACTTTCAGACGTTTACAGATTCTGTGTAAATATTTACAGGTTTACTAAGATTCTGTGTAAATTCTTACAGGTTTATACACTTTCGGTGTAAATATTTATTTGTTTATACCAATTCTCTGTAAATATTTCATGTTTATAGAGATTCTGTGTAACTATTTACATGTTTATACAGATGCTATGTAAATATTTACATATTTATACAGATTCTTTGTAAATATATACATCTTTATACTGACTCTTTGTAAATATTTACATTTTTATACTGATTCTGTGTAAATCTTTACATGTTTATACAGATTGTGCGTAAATATTTACAGGTTTATACAGATTCTGTGTAAATATTTACAGGTTTTTACAGATTCTGTGAAAATATTTACATGTTCATTCAGATTCTGTGTAAATATTTACATGTTTATACAGATTCTTTGTAAATATATACATGTTGGTACAGACTCAGTGTAAATATTTACATGTTCATAGAGATTCTGTGTAAATATTTACATGTTCATGCAGATTCTGAGTAAATATTTGCATGTTCATACAGATTCTGTGTAAATATTTACATCTTCACACAGATTCTGTGTAAAAATTTACATGTTCATACGGATTCTGTGTAAATATTTACATGTTCATACACATTCTGTATAAATATTTACATGTTCATACTGATTCTGTGTTAACATTTACATATTCATACAGATTCTCTGTAAACATTTGCAGGTGTCTACAGATTTTGTGTAAACATTTACAGGTTTTTACAGATTCTTTGTAAACATTTACATGTTTATACAGATTCTTTGTAAATATTTACATGTTGATACAGATTCTGTGTAAATATTTACATGTTGATACAGATTCTGTGTAAATATTTACATGTTTATGCAGATTCTGTGTAAATATTTACATGTTTATGCAGATTCTGTGTAAATATTTACATGTTGATACAGATTCTCTGTAAATATTTAAATGTTTATACAGATTCTATGTGAATATTTACATGTTTATACAGATTCTGTGTAAATATTTACATCTTTATACAGATTCTGTGTAAATATTTACTTCTTTATGCAGATTCTGTGCACATATTTCCATGTTTATTTAGATTCTGTGTAAATATTTACATGTTTGTACAGATTCTGTGTAAATATTTACATGTTTATCCAGATTCTGTGTAAACATTTACAGGTTTTTACAGTTTCTGTGTAAACACTTTCAGGTTTTTTCATATTCTGTGTAAATATTTACAGGTTTACACAGATTCTTTGTAAATATTTACAGGTTTATACAGATTCTCTGTAAATATTTACATGTTTACACAGATTCTGTGTAAATATTTACATGTTTATACAGATTCTGTGTAAATATTTACATGTTTATACAGATTCTGTGTAAATATTTACGTGTTCATACAGATTTTGTGTAAATATTTATGTGTTCCTGCAGATTCTGTATAAATATTTACGTGTACATACAAATTCTGTGTAACTATTTACATGTTTATAAAGATTCTGTTTAAATATTTACATGTTTATAGACATTCTGTGTAACTATTTACATGTTTATACAGATGCTGTGTAAATATTTACGTTTATACAGATTCTGTGTACATATTTACATGTTTTTACAGACTGTCTGTAAATATTTACATGTGTATACAGACTTTGTGTAAATATTTACATGTTTATACAGATTCTCTGTAAATATATACATCTTTATACAGCTTCTGTGTAAATATTTACATGTTATACAAATTCTGTGTCAATATTTACCTGTTCGTTCAGATTCTGTGTAAATATTTACATGTTTATACAGATTCTGTGTATATATTTACATGTTTTACAGATTCTTTGTAAATATTTACTTGATTATACAGATTCTCTGTAAATATTTACAAGTTTATACAGGTTCTATGTAAATATTTACATCTTTATACAGATTCTGTGTAAAGATTTACATCTTTATACAGATTCTGTGTAGATATTTACAGGTTTTTACAGATTCTGTGTAAATATTTACAGGTTTTTACAGATTCTGTGTAAATATTTACAGGTTTATACAGAATCTGTGTAAATATTTACATGTCTGTACAGATTCTGTGTAAATATTTACATGTTTATACCGATTCTATGCAAATATTTACATGTTTATACAGATTCTGTGTAAATATTTACGTGTTCATACACATTCTGTGTAAACATTTATGTGTTCCTACAGATTCTGTGTAAATATTTACGTGTTCATAGAGATTCTGTGTAAATATTGACATGTTCATGCAGATTCTGTGTAGATATTTACATGTTTATACATATTCTGTGTAAATATTTCCATGTTTATACAGATTCTGTGTAAATATTTACAGGTTTTAACAGATTCTGTGTAAATATTTACACGTTTTTACAGATTCTTTGTAAATATTTACATGTTTATACAGATTGTGTGTAAATATTTACATGTTTTTACAGATTCTGTGTAAATATTTACATGTTTATACAGATTCTGAGTAAATATTTACATGTTTATACAGATTCTGTGTAAACATTTACAGGTTTTTACAGATTCTGTGTAAATATTTAAAGGTTTTTACAGATTCTGTGTACATATTTACATGTTTATACAGATTCTGTGTAAATATTTATGTGTTTATACAGGTTCTGAGTAAATATTTACATGTTTATACAGATTCTGTGTAAATATTTGCATGTTTGTACAGATTCTGTGTAAATATTTACGTGTTCATACAGATTCTCTGTAAACATTTACAAGTTTATACAGATTCTGTGTAAATATTTACATGTTTATACAGATTCTGTGTAAATATTTACATGTTTATACAGATTCTGTGTAAATATTTACAGGTTTTTACAGATCCTGTGTAAATATTTACAGGTTTTTACAGATTCTGTGTAAATATTTACGTGTTTTTACCGATTCTGTGTAAACATTTACGTGTTTATACAAATTCTGTGTAAATATTTACATGTTTATACAGATTCTGTGTAAATATTTACATGTTTATACAGGTTCTGTGTGAATATTAACATCTTTATACAGATTCTGAGTAAATAAAATCTGCATAGATATTTACATGTTTGTACAGATATCTGTATAGATATTTACATGTGTGTATAGATATCTGTATAGATATTTACAAATTTGTTCAGATATCTGTATCGATATGTACATGTCACTACAGATATCAGTATAGATATGTACATGTCAGTACTGATATGTGTATAAATTTTTAAATGTCGGTACAGATATCTGTATAATTATTTACATGTCTGTTCAGATATCTGTAGAGATATTTACATGTCAATTCAGATATCTGTAGAGATATTTACATGTCGATTCAGATATCTGTATAGATATTTACATCTCGGTACAGATATCTGTATAGATATTTACATGACTGTATAAATAACTGTATAGATATTTACATGTCTGTACATATAAATGTATAGCTATTAACATGTCTATACAGACTTCTGTATACCTATTTACATGTCTGTACATATATTTGTATAGATATTTGCATGTCTGTACAGATATCTTTATAGATATTTACATGTCTGTACAGATATCTGTATAGATATTTACATGTTTATACAGATATCTGGGAAGATATGTAAATGTCTATACAGGTGTCTGTATGGACATTTACATATCTTCCCAGATATCTGTGTAGATATTTACATGTCTGTACAGATATCTGTATAGATATTTATATGTCTGTACAGATATCTCTATAGATATTTACTTGTATGTACAGATATCTGTATAGATATTTACATGTATGTACAGATATCTGTATAGATATTTACATGTCTGTACAGATAACTGTATAAATATTTATATGTCTGTACAGATATCTGTATAGATATTTACATGTCTGTACAGACATGTGTATAATTATTTACATGTCTGTACACATATCTGTTTAGGTATTTACATTACTGTACAGATATCTGTATAGATATTTACATGTCTCTGCAGATATCTTTATAGCTATGTACATGTCTGTGCAGATATCTGTGTAAATATTTACATGTTTGTACAGATATCTGTATAAATATTTACATGTCTCCACAGATATCTGTATAAATATTTACATGTCTCTTCAGATATCTGTATAAATATTTACATGTCTGTACAGATATCTGTATAGGTATTTACTTGACTGTACAGATATCTGTATAGCTAATTACATGTCTGTACAGAAATGGGTATAGTTATTTACATATTGGCTCAGATATATTTATAGATATTTACATGTCGGTACAGATACCTGTATAGATATTTACTTGTCTGTACAGATACCTGTATTGATATTTACATGTCTGTACATATATCTGTATTGATATTTACATGTCTGTAAAGATATCTGTGTAGGTATTTACATGTCTGTAGAGATATCTGTATAGATATTTACATGTCAGTACAGATATCTGTACAGATATTTACATGTCTGTACAGATATCTGTACAGATATTTACATGTCTGTACACATATCTGTACAGATATTTACATGTCTGTACAGATATCTGTACAGATATTTACATGTCTTTACAGATATCTGTGCAGATATTTGCATGTCTGTACAGATATCTGTATAGATATTGGCATGTCTGTACAGATATCTGCATAGATATTTACATGTCTGTACAGATACCTGTATAGATATTTGCATTTGTGTACAGATAACTGTATAGATATTTACATGTCTGTGCAGATATCTGTATAGATATTTACATGTCTGCAGAGATATCTGTATAGATATTTACATGTCTGTACAGATATTTGTATAGATATTTACATGTTGGCACAGATATCTGTGTAAATATTTACATGTCTGTACAGATATCTATAGGTATTTACATGTCTGTACAGGTATCTGTATAGGTATTTTTATGACTGTACAGATATCGGTACAGCTATTTACATGTCTGTACAGGTATATGTATAGCTATTTACATGTCTGTGCAGATATCTGTATAGATATTTACATATCTGTAGAGATATCTGTATAGATATTTACATGTCTGTACAGATAACTGTATAGATATTTCATGTCTGTACAGATATCTGCATAGATATTTACATGTCTTTACAGATATCTGTATAGCTATTTACTTGTCTGTACAGATATCTGTATGGGTATTTACATGTCTGTATAGATATCTGTATAGCTATTTACATGTCTGTACAAATATCTGTATAAATATTGGCTTGTCTGCAAAGATATCTGTATAAATATTTGCACATCTGTACAGATATCTGTATAAATATTTGCATGTCTGTACAGATATCTGTATAAGTATTTACATGTCTGTACAGATATCTGTATAAATGTGTACATCTCTGTAGAGATACCTGTGTAAATATTTTCAGGTCTGTACAGATATCTGTATAAATATTTTCATGTCTGTACAGATATCTGTATTAATATTTACATGTCTGCACAGATAACTCTATAAATATTTACATGTCTACACAGATATCACTAGATATTTACATGTGTATACAGCTATCTGTTTAGATATTTACATGTGTGTACAGATACCTGTATAGATATTTACATGTTTGTACAGATATCTGTATAGATATTTACATGTTTGTACAGATATCTGTACAGATATTTACAAGTTATGCAGATATCTGTATAGATATTTACATGTCTTTACAGGTATCTGCATAGGTATTTACATGCTTGTACAGGTATCTGTATGGGTATTTACATGTGTGTAAAGATATCTTTATAGATATTTACATGACTGTACAGATATCTGTATAGGTATTAACATGTCTGTACAGATATCTGTATAGGTATTTACATCTCTGCACAGATATCTGTATAGGTATTCACATGACCGTACAGATATCTTTATAGCTATTTACAAGTCTGTACATGTATCTGTACAGCTAGTTACATGTCTGTACAGATGTCTGTATAGACATTTACATGTCTGTACACATATTTGTATAGATATTTGCATGTCTTTACAGACATCTGTATAGTTATTTACATGTCTGTACAGATATCTGTATAGATATTCACGTGTCTGTACAGATATTTGTATAGCTATTTACTTTGTGCAGATATCTGTAAAGCAATTTACTTGTCTGTACAGATATCTGTATAGCTATTTACATGTCTGTACAGATATCTGTATAGATATTTACATATCTGCACAGATATCTGTATAGATATTTACCTGTCTGTACAGATATCTGTATAGATATTTACATGACTGTACAGATATCTGTATAGATATTTACATATCTGTAAATATATCTGTATAGCTATTTAGATGTCTATACAGATATCTGTATAGATATTTACATGTCAGTACTCATATCTGTATAGATATTTACATGGCGGTACAGATCCCAGTATAGACATTTACATGATGGTACAGATACCTGTATAGATATTTACATGTCTGTAAAGATATGTGTATAGATATTTACATGTCTGTACAGATATCTGTATAGGTATTTACATATCTGTACAGATAATTGTATGGATATTTACATGTCTGTACAGGTATCTGTATAGTTATTTACATGTCTGTACAGATACCTGTATACATATTTACATATCTGTTCAGATAACTGTATGGATATTTACATGTCTGTACAGGTATCTGTATAGTTATTTACATGTCTGTACAGATACCTGTATACATATTTACATGTCTGTACAGGTATCTTTATAAATATTTACATCTCTGTACAGATATCTGTATAGTTATTTACCTGTCTCTACAGATATCTGTGTAGATATTTACATGTCGGTACAGATAGCTGTATAGATATTTACATGTCGATACAGATACCTCTATAGATATTCACATGTGGGTACAGATAGCTGTATAGATATTTACATGTCTGTAGAGATATCTGTATACATATTTACATGTCTTTACAGATACCTGTATACATATTTACATATCTGTACAGATATCTCTATAGATATTTACATGTCTGCACAGATATCTGTGTAGATATTTACATGTCTGTACAGATATCTGTATAGATATTTACATGTCTGTACAGGTATCTGTATAAATATTTACATGCCTGTACAGATATCTTCATAAATATTTACATGTCTGTATATTTATCTTTATACTTATTTACATGTCTGTACAGATAACTGTATAAATATTTACATATCTGTACAGATATATGTATAGATATTTACATGTATGTACAGATATCTGTATAGATATTTACATGTCTGTGCCGATATCTTTATAAATATTTACATGTCTGTACAGATAAATTTATAAATATTTACATGTTTCTACAGTTATCAGTATAAATATTTGCATGTCTGTACATATATCTGTATAAATATTTACATGTCTGTACAGATATCCTTATAAATATTTACATCTCTGTACATATATCTGTATAAATATTTTCCTGTCTGCACAGATATCTGTATAAATATTTTCATCTCTGTACAGATATTTGTATAAATAAATACATGTCTCCACAGTTAACTGTATAAATATTTATATGTCTGTACACATATCTCAATAGATATTTACATGTCTGTACAGATATCTGTATAGATGTTTACATGTTTGTACAGCTATCTGTATAGATATTTACATGTTAGTACAGATATCTGTATATGTATTTACATGTCTGTAAAGATATCTATATAGATATTTACATGTCTGTACAGGCATCTGTATAGGTATTTACATGTCTGTACAGATATTTGTATAGGTATTTACCTGTCTTTACAGATATCTGTATAGGTATTTACATGTCTGTATAGATATCTGTATAGGTAGTTATATGCCTGTACATATATCTGTATAGCTTTTTACATGACTGTACAGATATCTGTATAGATATTTACATGACTGTACAGATATCTGTATAGCTATTTACATGTCTGTACATATGACTGTATAGCTATTTACATGTCTGTAAAGACATCTGTATAGATATTTACAAGTCTGTAGAGATATCTGTATAGATATATGCATGTCTGTACCGATATGTGTATAGATATTTGCGTGTCTGTACAGATATCTGTATAGCTATTTACATGTCTCTACAGATATCTCAGTAGCTATGTACAAGTCTGTGCAGATATCTGTATAGATATTTACATGTCTGTGCAAATATCTGTATAGATATTTACATGTCTTTATAGATATCTGTATAGATATTTACATGTCTGTACAGATATCTGTATAGATATTTACATGTCTGTACTGATACCTGTATAGACATTAACATGTTTGTATGGTTAACTGCAAAGGTATTTTCATGTTTATACGGATGTCTGTATATATATTTATATGTCTGTACAGATATCTGTATAGTTCTTTAAATGTTTTTACAGATATCTGTATGGATATTTACATGTCTTTTCAGATATCTGTTTAGATATTTATTTGTCTGTACAGATATCTGTATAAATATTTACATGACTGTACAGATATCTCTATAAATATTTATATGTCTGTACAGATATCTCTATAAATATTTACATGTCCGCACAGATATCTTTATAGATATTTACATATATGTACAGATATCTGTATTGATATTTACATGTCTATACATATATCTGTATAAATATTTATGTGTCTGTACTGATATCTGTATAAATATTTAAATGTCTGTACAGGTATCTGTATAAATATTTACATGTCTGTACAGATATCTGTAGAGATATTTACATGTCTGTACAGATACCTGTAGAGATATTTAC
This sequence comes from Pan troglodytes, assembly GCF_028858775.2. NCBI lineage: Eukaryota > Metazoa > Chordata > Mammalia > Primates > Hominidae > Pan > Pan troglodytes. Next base: position 9,435,275 of record NC_072413.2, read on the forward strand.
ATGTCTGTACAGATATCTGTAGAGATATTTACATGTCTGTACAGATATCTGTATAGATATGTACATGTCAGTACAGATATCAGTATAGATATCTACATCTCTGTACAGATATCTGTATAGATATTTACATGTTTGTACAGATATCTGTATAGATAGTTACATGTGTGTATAGATATCTGTATAGATATTGATAAGTTTGTACAGATATCTGTATAGATATGTACATGTCGGTACAGACATCAGTATAGATATGTACATGTCATTACAGATGTCTGTATAGATTTCTAAATGTCGGTACAGATATCTGTATAGATATTTACATGTCTGTTCAGATATTTGTATAGATATTTACATGTCGATTCAGATATCTTTATAGATATTTACATCTCGGTACAGATATCTGTATAGATATTTACATGACTGTATAAATAACTGTATAGATATTTACATGTCTGTACATATATCTGTATAGCTATTTACATGTCTATACAGATATCTGTATACCTATTTAAGTGTCTGTACAGATATTTGTATAGATATTTGCATGTCTCTACAGATATCTGTATAGATATTTACATGTCTGTACAGATATCTGTAAAGATATTTACATGTTTATACAGATATCTGTGAAGATATTTAAATGTCTATACAGGTGTCTGTATACACATTTAAATATCTTCACAGATATCTGTGTAGAAATTTTCATGTCTGCACAGATATCTCTATAGATAATTACATGTCTGTACAGATATCTTTATGGATATTTACATGCATGTACAGATATCTGTATAGATATTTACATGTCTGTACAGATAACTGTATAAATATTTACATGTCTGTACAGAAATCTGTATAGATATTTACATGTCTGTACAGATATCTGTATAGTTATTTACATGTCTGTACAGATATCTCTATAGGTATTTACATGACTGTACAGATAACTGTATAGATATTTACATGTCTCTGCAGATATCTGTATTGCTATTTACATGTCTGTGCAGATATCTGTATAGATATTTACATGTCTGTACAGATATCTGTATAAATATTTACATGTCTCTACAGATATCTGTATAAATATTTACATGTCTCTACAGGTATCTGTATAAATATTTACATGTCTGTACAGATATCTTCATAGCTATTTACTTGACTTTACAGATATCTGTATAGCTATTTACATGTATGTACAGATATGGGTATAGTTATTTACATGTTGGCACAGATATCTATATAGATATTTACATGTCGGTACAGATACCTGTGTAGATATTTACATGTCTGTACAGATATCTGTATAGTTATTTACATGTCTGTACAGATATCTCTATAGGTATTTACATGACTGTACAGATAACTGTATAGATATTTACATGTCTCTGCAGATATCTGTATTGCTATTTACATGTCTGTGCAGATATCTGTATAGATATTTACATGTCTGTACAGATATCTGTATAAATATTTACATGTATCTACAGATATCTGTATAAATATTTACATGTCTCTACAGGTATCTGTATAAATATTTACATGTCTGTACAGATATCTTCATAGCTATTTACTTGACTTTACAGATATCTGTATAGCTATTTACATGTCTGTACAGATATGGGTATAGTTATTTACATGTTGGCACAGATATCTATATAGATATTTACATGTCGGTACAGATACCTGTGTAGATATTTACATGTCTGTAGAGATACCTGTATAGATAATTACAAGTCTGTACAGATATCTGTATTGATATTTACATGTCTGTAAATATATCTGTATAGGTATTTACATGTCTGTTCAGATATCTGTATAGATATTTACATGTCTGTACAGATATCTGTACAGATATTTACAAGTCTGTACAGATATATGTACAGAGATTTACATGTCTGTACTGATATCTGTGCAGATATTTGCATGTCTGTACAGATATCTTTATAGATATTGGCATGTCTGTACAGATATCTGTATAGATATTTACTTGTCTGTACAGATATCTGTGTAGATATTTCCATGTCTGTACAGATATCTGTATAGATATTTGCATTTCTGTACAGATAACTGTATAGATATTTACATGTCTGTGCAGATACCTTTATAGATATTTACATGTCTGTACAGATGTTTGTATAGATGTTTACATGTCTGTACAGATATCTGTATAGATATTTACATGTCTGTACAGATATCTGCATAAATGTTTGCATGTCTGTACAGATATCTGTATAGATATTAACATGTCTGTACAGATAACTGTATAGATATTTACATGTCTGTACAGATATCTCTGTAAATATTTACATGTCTGCACAGATATCTTTATAGATATTTACATGTCTGTACAGATATCTGTATAGATATTTACATGTTGGCACAGATATCTGTGTAAATATTTACATGTCTGTACAGATATCTATAGGTATTTACATGTCTGTACAGCTATCTGTATAGGTATTTTTATGACTGTACAGATATCGGTATAGCTATTTACATGTCTGTACAGGTATCTGTATATCTATTTACATGTCTGTGCAGACATCTGTATATATATTTTCATGTCTGTAGAGATATCTGTATAGATATTTTCATGTCTGTACAGAAAACTATATAGATATTTACATGTCTGTACAGATATCTGCATAGATAATTACATGTTTTTACAGATATCTGTATAGCTATTTACTAGTCTGTACAGATATCTGTATGGATATTTACATGTCTGTACAAATATGTGTATAGCTATTTACATGTCTGTACAAATATCTGTATAAATATTGACATGTCTGTACAGATATCTGTATAAATATTTGCATGTCTGTACAGATATCTGTATAAATATTTACATATCTGTACAGGTATCTGTATAAGTATTTACATGTCTGTACAGATATCTTTATAACTATTTACGTCTCTGTACAGATAGCTGTATAAATATTTTCAGGTCTGTACAGATATCTGTATAAATATTTTCATGTCTGTACAGATATCTGTATTAATATTTACATGTCTGCACAGATAACTGTATAAATATTTACATGTCTGCACAGATATCACTAGATATTTACATGTGTATACAGCTATCTGTATAGATATTTACATGTGTGTACAGATACCTGTATAGATATTTACATGTTTGTACAGATATCTGTATAGATATTTGCATGTTTGTACAGATATCTGTACAGATAATTGCATGTTATACAGATGTCTGTATAGATATTTACATGTCTGAACATATACCTGTATAGATATTTACATGTCTGTACAGGTATCTGTATAGGTATTTACATGTCTGTACAGTTATCTGTATAGGTATTTACATGTCTGTAAAGATATCTTTATAGATATTTACATGACTGTACAGATATCTGTATAGGCATTAACATATCTGTACAGATATCTGTATAAGTATTTACATCTCTGCACAGATATCTGTATAGGTATTCACATGACTGTGCAGATATCTGTATAGCTATTTACATGTCTGTACATGTATCTGTATAGCTAGTTACATGTGTGTACAGATATCTGTATAGACATTTACATGTCTGTACACATATTTGTATAGATAATTGCATGTCTTTACAGACATCTGTATAGATATTTACATGACTGTACAGATATCTGTATAGATATTCACATGTCTGTACCGATATTTGTATAGCTATTTACTTTGTGCAGATATATGTAAAGCAATTTACTTCTCTGTACAGATATCTGTATAGCTATTTACATGTCTGTACAGATATCTGTATAGATATTTACATGTCTGCACAGATATCTGTATAGATATTTACATGTCTGTACAGATATCTGTATAGATATTTACATGACTGTACAGATATCTGTATAGATATTTACATGTCAGTACTGATATCTGTATAGACATTTACATGGCGGTACAGATACCTGTATAGACATTTACATGATGGTACAGATACCTTTATAGATATTTACATGTCTGTAAAGATATCTGTATAGATATTTACATGTCTGTACAGATATCTGTATAGATATTTACATATCTCTACAGATATCTTTATGGATATTTACGTGTCTGTACAGATATCTGTATGGATATTTACATGTCTGTACAGGTATCTGTATAGATATTTACATATCTGTACAGATATCTGTATACATATTTACATGTATGTACAGGTATCTGTATAAATATTTACATGTCTGTGCAGATATCTGTATAAATATTTACATCTCTGTACAGATATCTGTATAGTTATTTACCTGTCTCTACAGATATCTGTATAGATATTTACATGTCGGTACAGATACCTGTATAGATATTTTCATGTCGATACAGATACCTCTATAGATATTTACATGTGGGTACAGATAGCTGTATAGGTATTTACATGTCTGTAGAGATATCTGTATACATATTTACATATCTGTACAGATATCTGTATAGATATTTCCCTGTCTGCACAGATATCTGTATAGATATTTACATGTCTGTCCAGATATCTGTATTGATATTTACATGTCTGTACAGGTATCTGTATAAATATTTACATGCCTTTACAGATATCTTCATAAATATTTACATGTCTGTACAGATATCTGTATACATATTTACATGTCTGTACAGATAACTGTACAAATATTTACATATCTGTACCGATATCTGTATAGATATTTACATGTCTGTACAGATATCTGTATAGCTATTTACATGTCTGTACAGATGTCTTTATAGATCTTTACATATCTGTACAGATATCTTTATAGGTATTTACATCTCTGTACAGATATATGTATAGGTATTTACATGACTGTACAGATATCTGTATAGCTATTTACATGTCTGTACAGATGTCTTTATAGATAATTACATGTCTGTACAGATATCTGTATAGATATTTACCTGTCTATGCATATATATGTATAGATATTTGCATGTCTGTACAGACATATGTATACATATTTATCTGTCTGTACAGATATCTGTATAGATATTTGCATGTCTGTATAGATATCTTTATAGTGATTTACATGTCTGTACAGATATCTGTATAGATATTTACATGTCTGTACAGATATCTGTATAGGTATTTACATGTCTGTACAGATATCTGTATAGATATTTACATGTCTATGCAGATATCTGTATAGTGATTTACCTGTCTGTAAAGATATCTGTATAGATATTTGCATGTCTCTACAGATATCTGTATAGTGATTTACATGTCTGTACAGGTATCTGTATAGATATTTACGTGTCTGTACTGATATCTGTATAGGTATTTACGTGTCTGTACAGATATCTGTATAGATATTTACATGTCTGTGCAGATATCTGTATAGATATTTACATGTCTGTACAGATATCTGTATAGTTATTTACCTGTCTCTACAGATATCTGTATATCTATTTACATGTCGGTACAGATAACTGTATAGGTATCTAGGTCTGTACAGATACCTGTAAAGATATTTACATGTCGGTACAGATAACAGTATAGATATTTACATGTCTGTACAGATATCTGTATACATATTTTCATGTCTGTATGGATACCTGTATACATATTTACATATCTGTACAGATATCTGTATAGATATTTACATGTCTGTACAGATATCTCTATAGATATTTACATGTCTGTACAGATATCTGTATAAATATTTACATCTCTGTACAGATATCTTTATAAATATTTTCATGTCTGTACAGATATCTGTAGAAATGTTTTCATGTCTGTAGAGATATCTGTATAAATATTTACATGTCTGCACAGATAACTGTATAAATATTTACATGTCTGTACAGATATCTCAATAGATATTCACATGTAGGTACAGATATCTCTATACATATTTACATGTCTGTACAGATATCTGTATAGATATTTATATGTTTGTACAGATATCTGTATAGATATTTACATGTTTGTACAGATGTCTGTACAGCTATTTACATGTCTGTACAGATACCTCTATAGATATTTACATGTCTGTACAGATACCTCTATAGATATTTACATGTCTGTACAGATATCTGTATAGGCATTTACATGTGTGTAAAGGTATCTGTATATATATTTGATATTTTATTTACATAATATAATATATACTTCATGCTTTATTTTCACTATATAAAACATATTGGGTGTACAATCAGATATTTTATGTCGAATATATTATATAAATTTGGTGAACTTTTTGATATATTATGTACAGTAGGTAATATATATTTGGTGTAATTTTTGATATTTTATGTACTGTATATAATATATTTATGGTGTATTTGTATATGTTATGTACAGTATATAATATATATTTGCTGTACTTTTTGTTATTTTAAGTAGAGTATACAATATATATTTGGTGTACTTTTTGATGATTTTTATGTACAGTATATAATATATATTTGGTGTACTTTTTGACGTTTTATATACAGTATATAATATATATTTGGTGTACTTTTTGACATGTTATGTCCAGTACATAGTTTATATTTGTTGTAATTTTGGTGATATTTTAAGTACAGTATACAACGTATATTTGGTGTACTTTTGATGATATTTTTTGTACAGTAGATAATATATATTTTGTGTAAATTTGATATTTTATGTACTGTATATAATATATATTTGACATACTTTTTCATGATATTTTATGTACAGCATATAATATATATTTTGTGTATTATTTTATAATTTATTTACAGTCTATAATATATATTTGTAGTTTATGTACAGTATATAATATATATTTGGAATACTATTATTTTCAATACAGTATATAATATGTATTTGGTGTAGTTTGATATTTTCTGTACAGTATATAATATATACGTGGTGTATTTTGGTATTTTATGTACAGTATATAACATATATTTGGTGTATTTTAATTTTTACATACAATATATAACCTACATTTGGTGTACTTTTTGATATATTATGTACAGTATGTAACATACATTTGGTGTACTTTGTGATATTTAATGTATAATATATATTATATATTTGGTGTACTTTTTGAATTTCATGAACAGTATAATATATATTTGGTATACTTTTTGATATTTTATGTACAGTACATAATATATATTTTGTGTAGTATTTGACACTTCATGTACAGTTTAAAATATATATTTGGCATACTTTTTGATATATTATGTACAGTATATAATTTATGTTTGTTGTACTTTTTGATATTTAATGTACACCATATAATATATATTTGAAGTAATTTTTGATATTTTATGTAGAGTATATAATATATATTTGGTGTACTTTTTGATATTTTATGTAAAGTATATAATATGTATATTTTGTAGACTTTGATAATTTATGTACAGTGCATAATATACATTTGGTGTATTTTTGATATTTTATGTACAGGATATAATATATATTTGATGGACTTTGATATTTTATGCACAGTTTATAATATATACTTGCTGTACTTTGATATTTTATGTACAGTATATAATATAAATATTGTGTACTTTTATATTTTATGTATAGTATATAATATATATTCGGAGAACTTTGATATTTTATGTACAGTACTTAATATTTATTTGGTGTACTTTGATATTTTACGTACAGTATATAATAATATTTGGTGAGATTTGATATTTTATGAGCAGTATACAATATATATTTGGTTTAAATTGATATATTATGAATAGTATATAATATACATTTGGTGTAGTTTATATTTTGTGTACAATATATAATACATATTTGATATTTTATGTGCAGTATATAATATATATTTGGTGTAATTTTTGATGATATTTTATGTACAGTATAAAATATATATTTCGTGTAATTTTGATTTTCATGTACACAATATAATATATATTTCGTGTACTTTTTGATGATATTTTATGTACAGTATACAATATATGTTTGGTGTACTTTTTGATATTTTATGTACAGTATATAATACATATTTGGTGTACTTTTTAATATTTTATGTACAGTATATAATATATATTTGGTGTACAATTAGATATTCTATTTACAGTATATAATATGTATTTGGGGTACTTTTTGATGCTGTTTTATTTACAATATATAATATATATGATGTACGTTTTGAAATTTTATGTAAAGTACATAATATATTTGGTGAGCTATTAGATATTTCCTGTACAGTATATAATATATATTTGGTGTACATTGATATTTTATGTACAGTATATAATATATATTTGGAGTACTTTGATATTTTATATATAGTATACAGTATATATTTGTTGTACTTTTTGATATTTTATGTAGAGTATAGAATATATGTTTGGTGTACTTTTTTATTTTTTATGTACAGTATATATTAAATATTTTGTGTACTATTTGATATTTTAGGTACAGTATATAATATATATCTGGTGTACATTTGATATTTTATGTAGAGTATATAATACATATTTGGTGTACATTTGATATTTTATCTACAGTATAAGATATATATTTGTTGTAATATTGATGATATTTTATGTAAGGTATATAATATATATTTGGTGTACTTTTTATAATTTATGTACAGTAGATAATGTATATTTGATGTAAATTGATATTTTATGTAAAGAATAATATATATATTTGGTGTAATTTTTGATTATTTATGTACAGTATATAATATATATTTGGTGTACTTTGTGATATTTTACATAGATTATATCATATATAATTGATGTACATTTTCATATTTCATGTACACCATATAATATATATTTGTTGCAGTTTTTGGTATTTTATGTACAGTATATAATATATATTTGTTGTACTTTTAGATGATAATATATTTACAGTATATAAAATATATTTGCTCTACTTTTTGATATTTCATTTACAGCATAAAATATATATTTCTTGCACTTTTTGTTATTTTATGTACATTATATAATATATATGGTGTACTTTTTCATACTTTATGCACAGTATATAGTATATATTTGATGAACTCTGATATTATTATATGTACAGAATATAATATATATATTGTTTACTTTAATATTTTATGTACCATTTATAATGTTTATTTGGTGTATTTTGATATTTTGGTGCAGTATATAATATATATTTGGTGTACATTAATATTTTCTGTACAGTATATAATATATATTTGGTGTACTTTGATATTTTATGTACAGTATAGAGAATATACTTGGAGTACATTGATATTTTATGTAAATCATACAATATATATTTGGTGTACTTTTTGGTATTTTATGTACAGTATATAATAAATATTTCCTGTAGTTTTGATTATTTATTTACAGTATATAAATATATTTGTTGTACTTTTTGATATTTTGTGTACAGTATATTATAAATATTTGGTGTTGTTTCTGATATTTTATATACAGTTTTTAATATGTATTTGGTGTACATTTTATATTTTATGTGCAGTATATCATATATATTTGGTGTTCTTTTAGTTGATATTATATATACAGTATATAAAACATATTTGGTGTAATTTTTGATATTTTATTTACAGTGTATAATATATATTTGGTGTACTTTTTGATATTTTATGTACAGTACATAATATATATTTGGTGTACATTTGATAATTTATGTACAGTACATAATATATATTTGGTATAATTTTTGATATTTTATGTACAGTATATAATATATGTTTGGTGTACTTTGATATTTTATGTACAGTATATAGTATATATATTGTGTAGATTGTTATTTTATGTAAAGTGTACAATATATATTTGGTGTACTTTTTGACATACTATGTATAGTACATAATACATATTTGGTGTACTTTTTGAATTCTATGTACAGTATATAATATATATTTCATGTACTTTTTGATTTTTTATATAGAGTATATAAATATATTTGGTGTACTTTTTGATATTTTTTGTACAGTATATAAGATGTATTTGGTGTACTTTTTGATATTTTATGTATAGATTATAATATATATTTGATGTAATTTTTGATATTTTATGTACAGTATATAATATATATTTGGTGTACTTGATGATATTATAAGCAGATTATATGAAGCATATTAGGTGTAATTTGATACTTTATGTACAGTATATATTATATATTTGGTGTACTTTAATATTTATGCACAGAATATAATATATAATTGGTGCACTTTGATATTTTGTGTACAGTATGTAATATATATTTGGTGTACTTTTAGATATTTTATGTACGGTATATGATATATATTTGGTGCAATTTTGTTATTTCATGTACAGTACATAATGTATATCTGGTGTACTTTCTGATATATTATGTAAATTATATAATTTGACTAATTTTAATGACATTTTATGTACAGTATATAATATATATTTGTCGTACTTTTTGATGTTTTACGGACAGTATATAATATGTATTTGGTGTAGTTTTTGATATTTTATGTACAGTGTATAAATTATATTTGGTGTACTTTTTGATATTTACTTATAGTATATAAAATATATTTGCAGTAATTTTTGATATATTTTATGCAGTATATAATATATATTTGGTGTAGTTTTGGAAATTTTATGTACAGTATATAATATATATTTGTTGTACTTTTTGATGATATTTAATGTACAGTATATAATATATACATGGTGTACTTTGATATTTTATGTACAATATATAATATATATTTGGTGTACTTTTGATATTTTATGTACAGTATGTAATATATATTTGGTGTAGTTTTGATATTTTATGTACAGTATATAATATATATTTGGTTTATTTTTGATGATATTTTACGTTCAGTATAAAATATATATTTGGTGTACTTTTTGATATTTAGTGTACAGTATATAATATATATTTGGTGTACTTTTTGATATTTTAATTACAGTATATATTATGTATTTCGTTTACTATTTGATATTTCATGTAGAGTATATAATATATATTTGGTGTTATATTTGATATTTAATGTACATTATATAATATATATTTGTTGTACTTTTTCATGGTTTTTGTACAGTATATAATATATATTTGGTGTAGTTTTTGATATTTTATGTACCGTATATAATTTATATTTGCTGAAGTTATGATGTTTTATCTACAGTATATAATATATACCTGGTGTACCTTTTGATGATATTTCATGTACAGTATATAATCTATACTTGGTGTATTCTTTGATATTTTTTGTACAGTATATAATATATATTTGATATTTTATGTACTGTATATATTATATATTAGATATTTTATGTACAGTATATAATTTATATGGTGTATTTTGATATTTTATTTAGAGAATATAATACATACTTGATATTTTATTTAGAGTATAAAATATATATTTCATACTTTATTTACAGTATAAAATATATGTTGGGTGTACACTTAGATATTTTATGTGCAGTATATAATATATATTTGGTGTACTTTTTGATAATTTATGCACAGTATAAAATATATACTTGGTATACTTTTTGATATTTCAGTACAGTACATAATACATATTTGGTGTAGTTTGGTATTATATGTACAGTATATAATATATATTTGGTGTACTTTGATATTTTATGTACAGTATGTAATATATATTTGATGTATATTCATATTTAATGTATAGTACATAATGTACATTTGGTGTTCTTTAATATTTTATATACCGTGTACAATATGTATTTTGTGTAATTTTGATATTTTATGTAGAGTATAGTATATATATTTGGTGTACTTTTTGATCTTTTTATGTACAGTATATATTATATATTTGGTGTACGTTTTAATATATTATGTACAGTATATAATATATGGTGTTCTTTTTGATAGTTTATGTACACTATATAATATATATTTGGTGTACTTTTTCAGGATATTTTATGTACAGTATATAATATATATTTTGTGTTCTTTTTGATATTTTATGTACAGTATGTCATATATATTTGATGTACGTTTTGACATTTTATGTACAGTACATAAAATATATTTGGTTTATTTGTGATATTTTATGTACAGTAGAGTATATATTTGGTGTACTCCTAGATATCTTATGTAGAGTTTATAATATAAATTTTTGTACTTTTTGATATTTTATGACACCATATAATATGTACGTGGTGTACTTTTTATGTTATTTTATGTACAATATATAATATATATTTGGTGTACTTTTTGATATTTTATGTACGGTATATTACATATATTTGGTGTACATTTTAATATTTTAAATACAGTATATTATGTATTTGGTGTCATTTTTGATATTTTATGTACAGTATATAATATATATTTGGTTTACTTTTTGATATTTTATGTACAGTATATAATATATATTTAGCATACTTTTTGATATTTTATGTACACAGTATAATATATACTTCGTGTACTATTTGATGATATTTTATGTACAGTTTCTAATATATATTTGGTGTACATTGATATTTTATGTATACTCTATAATATATAAGGTGTACTTTGATATTTTATGTACAGTATAGAATATATATTTGGTGTTCTTTGATATTTTATCTACAGTATATAATATATATTTGGAGTACATTGATATTTTATGTACTGTATATGATATATATGGTGTACTTTGATATTTTATGTACAGTATATAGAATATATTCGGTGTACATTGATATTTTATGTACAGTATACAATATATATTTGGTGTACTTTTTGTATTTTATGTATAGTATATAATATATCTTTGATGAACATTTTAATATTTTATGTACAGTATATAATATATACTTGGTGTACTTTTTGATATGTCATGTACAGAATATAATACATATTTGGTGTATTTTAGATATTTTATGTACCGTATATAATATATGTTTGGTGTACTTTGATATTTTATGTACAGTATGTAATATATAGTATGTGTACTTTGATATTTTATGTACAGTATTTAATATATAGTTAGGGTACTTTGAAATTTTATGCACAGTATATAATATATAGTTTAGGTACTTTGATATTTTATGTACAGTATAATACATATTTTGGGTATTTTGATATTTTATGGAGAGAATATTATATATATTTTGGGTACTTTGATATTTTATATACAGTATGTAATATATATTTTGGGTACTTTGATATTTTATGTATGCTATTTAAGATATATTTGGGGTACTTTGATATTTTATGTACAGTATTTAACATATATTTGTGGTACTTTCATATTTTATGTGCATTATAGAATATATATTTATTGTACTTTGATATTTTAGGTATAGTATATAATATATAGTTTGGGTACTTTGATATTTTATGTAAAGCATATAAGATATAGTTGTGTTATTTGATATTTTATGTCAATTATATAAGATCTATTTGAGGTACTCTGATATTTTATGTACAGTATATAATATATAGTTTGGGTACTTTGATATATTATGTACAGTATATAATATATAGATTGGGTGCTTTGATGTTTTTTGTACAGTATATAATATATAGTTTGGGTGCTTTGATATTTTATGTACACTATATAAGACATATGTGGTGCATTTTGATATTTTAGGTACAGTATATAAGTTATATTTAGGGTACTTTGATATTTTATGTACAGTATATAATATATAGTTAGGGTACTTTGTTATTTTATGTACAGTATACAATATATAGTTTGGATACTTTGATATTTTATGTGCAGAATATAATATATAGTTTGGGTCCTTTGATAAGTTATGTACAGTACATAATATATAGTTTGGGGGCTTTGATATTTCACTTAAAGTATATAAGATACATTTGGTGTACTTTGATATTTTATGTACATTATAGAATACATATTTTGTGTACTTTGATATTTTATATACAGTATAGAATATATAGTTAGAGTACTTTGATATTTTATGTACAGTATAGAATATATATTTTGGGTACTTTGATATTTCATGTACAGTATAGAACATATATTTTTGGTACTTTGATATTTTATGTACAGTATAGTTTATATATTTTGGGTACTTTGATATTTTATGTATAGCATAGAATATGTATTTGGTGTACTTTGATATTTTATGTACAGTATAGAATATATATTTGGGTACTTTGATATTTTATGTACAGTATCAAATATATATTTGGTGTACTTTGGTATTTTTTGTACAGTGTATAATATATATTTGGTGTACTTTGATATTTTATCTACAGTTTATAATATACATTTGGTGTAGTTTGATATTTTATGTACAGTATAAAATTTAAATTTGGGGTACCTTGATATTTTATGTACAGTTTAGAATACATAATTTGGGTACTTTCACATTTTATGTACAATATAGAATATATATTTGGGGTACATTGATGTTTTATGTACAGTATAGAATATATATTTGGGTTGCTTTGATATTGTATGTCCAGGATAGAATATATTTTTGTGGTGATTTGAAATTTTAGGTACAGTGTGGAATATATATTTGTGGTGCTTTGATATTTTATGTACATTATACAATATATAATTGGAGTGATTTGATATTTAATGTACATTATAGAATATATTCTTTGGGTACTTTTATATTTTATTTACAGTATAGATTATACATTTTGGGTACTTTTTTATTTTATGTATAGTATAGAATATATATTTGGTGTACTTTGTTATTATGTGTACACTATAGAATATATAATTGGTTTACTTTGATATTTTATGTACAGTAAAGAATATATATTTGGGGTACTTTGATATTCCATCTAAAGTATGGAATATATATTTGGGGTACTTTGATATTTTATGTACAGTATATAATATATATTTGGGGTATTTTGGTATATCATGTACACTATATAAGATATATTTGGGGTACTTGGTATTTTATGTACGCTACATAAGATATATTTGGGGTACTTTGATATTTTATGTACAGTATATAAGATATATTTGGGGTACTTTGATATTTTATGTACAGTATATAAGATATATTAGGGGTATTTTGATATTTTATGTACAGAATATAATATATATTTGAGGTACATTGATATTTTATGTACAGTATATAAGACATATTTGGGGTACTTTTATATTTTATGTGCAGTATAGGATACATATTTGGTGTAATATTTGATATTTTATATACAGTATTTCATATATATTTGATGAAATTTTTGTATTATATGCTGTACATGAAATATCACAGAACACAATATGTATTATATACTGTACATAAAATATCAAAGTACACATAATATATATTATATACTGTACATAAAATATCAAACTACACAAAATATATATTATATAGTGTACATAAAATATCAAAATACATATATATATCAATGTATATGTATATATACTTTGATTCAATTCAATTCTATTTCTTTCCATTGCATTCCATTCCATTCTATTCCATTCCATTAGGTTCCATTCCACTCGGGTTAATTCCATTCCATTCTATTCCATTCCATTCCATTCCATTCCATTCCATTCCATTCCTTTCCATTCCATTCCACTCTGGTTGATTTCATTCCATTCCTTTCCATTCCATTCCACTCTCATTGATTCCATTCCATTCCATTCCATTCCATTCCACTCCATTCCATTGCATTCCTTTCCACTCGGGTTGATTCCATTCCATTCCAATCTTTCCGTTCCATTTAATTCCATTCCATTCCGTTCCATTGCATTCCACTCGGGTTGATTCCATTCCATTCAATTGCAATCCGTTCCTCTCCATTTTATTGCATTGCGTTCGTTTCCTCTCGGGATGATTCAATTCCATTCCATTCCATTCCTCTCGGGTTGATTCAATTCCGTTTCATTCCATTCCATTCCATTCCATTCCATTCCATTCCATTCCATTCCAATAAATTTCAGTCCACTAGGGTTGTTTCCATTCCCTTCTATTCTTTTCCATTCCATTCCATTGTATTCTGTTCCATTCCATTCCATTCCACTCGGGTTGATTTCAGTCTATTCCATTCCATTCCATGCCGTTCCATTCCACTCTTGTTAATTCCATTCCATACATTTCCATTCCATTTGATTCCATTCCATTCCATTCCATTCCATTCTTCTTGGATTGATACAATTGCATTCCATTCCATTCCATTCAACTCGGGGTGATTCCATTCCATTCCATTCCATTCCATTCCATTCTATTCCACTCGGGTTGATTCAACTCCATTCTAAACTTTTACATTCCATTCCACTCCATTCCAATCCATTCCATTCCATTCCACTTGGGTTGATTCCATTCTATTTCATTCCATTACATTGCATTCTATTCCATTCCATTGCATTCCATTCCATTCCATTCCATTCCATTCCACTCGGGTTGATTCCAACCGATTCCATTCCATTCCGTTCGATTCCATTCCATTCCCCTCATGTTGAATCCATTCTATTCCATTCCATTCCTTTCCATTCCACTGAATTCCATTCCAGTTGATTGCATTCCATTCCATTGCACTACATTCCATTCCATTCCACTCGGGTTGTTCCATTCCATTCCATTCCATTCCATTCCATTCCATTCCATTCCATTCTAATTGTGTAGATTCCATTGCATTCAATTCCATTCCACTCGGGTTGTTCCATTCCATTCCATTCCATTCCATTCCATTCCATTCCATTCTAATTGTGTAGATTCCATTGCATTCCATTCCATTCCATTGCATTCCATTCCATTCCATTCCAATCCATTCGATTCCCCTCATGTTGACTCCCTTCCCTTCCATTCCACTGCATTCCATTCCAGTTGATTCCGTTCCATTCCAGTTGATTCCATTCGAATCCATTCCATTCCATTCCATTCCATTCCAGTCGAGTTGATTCCATTCCATTCCATTACACTCCGTTCCATTCCAATCCATTCGATTCCCCTCGTGTTGACTCCCTTCCCATCCATTCCACTGCATTCCATTCCAGTTGATTCCGTTCCATTCCAGTTGATTCCATTCGATTCCATTCCATTCCATTCCATTCCAGTCGAGTTGATTCCATTCCATTCCATTCCACTCCGTTCCATTCCATTCCATTCCATTCCACTCCGTTCCATTCCGTTCCATTCCGTTCCATTCCATTCCATTACATTCCTTTCCTCTCGTGTTGATTCAGTTCCATACAATTCCATTCCACTCCATTCCACTCGTGTATATTCCATTCCATTCCATTCATCTAGGGTTGATTCCATTCCATACCATTCCATTCCACTCGTGTACATTCCATTCCATTCCATTCCCTTCCATTCCACTCCATTCCACTCGTGTACATTCCATTCCATTCCATTCCCTCCCATTCCACTCCGGTGGATTTCATTCCATTCCATTCCATTCCATTCCATTCCTTTCCATTTCACTCGGGTTGATTCCATTCCATTCCATTCCATTCCTTTCAATTCCATTCCATTCCATTCTATTCCATTCCACCACCGTTGATTATATTCCATTCTCTTTCTTTCCATTCCATTCCACTCCATTCTATTCCATTTCTTTCCATTCCTTTCCATCATGTTGATTCCATTCACTTCCATTCCTTTCCATTCCATTCCATCCCATTCCATTAAACTAGGGTTGATTCCATTCCATTCCATTCCATTCCATTCCATTACATTTCACACGTGTAGTTTCCATTCCATTCCATTCCACTGAATTCCATTCCATTCCATTGCATTCCCCTCAGGTTGATTCCATCCCAATTCACTCCATTCCATTCCATTCCATTCCACTCGTGGTGATTCCAATCCATTCCATTCCATTCCATTCCATTCCATACCCTTCAGGTTGATTCCTTACCTTTCCATTCAATTCCATTCCATTCCACCCGGGTTGATTCCATTCCATTCCAATCCATCCCACTCCACTCCATTCCATTCCATTCCATTCCATTCCTTTCCACTCGTGTTGATTGCATTCTATTCCATTCCATTCCTTTGATTCCATTCCATTCCGTTCCATTCCAATGCATTCCATTCCATTACATTCAACTCGGATTTATTCCATTCCATACCATTCCATTTGATTCCATTCCATTCTATTCCATTCATGTAGATTCCATTCCATTCCATTCCATTCCGTTCCACTCCAGTCGGGTTTATTCCATTACATTCCACACCATTCCATTCCATTCCATTCCACTCGGGTTGATTCCATTCCATTTTATTCCATCCCATTCCGTTAAATTCCATTCCGTTCTATTTCATTTCACTCCATTCCATTCCCTTTCACCTTGGTTGATTCCATTCCACTCCATTCCATTCCATTCCATTCCATTCCATTCCATTCCATTCCATTCCAATCCATTTCTTTCCATTCCACTCGGGTTGATTCCATTCCCTTCCATACCCATCCATTCCATTCCATTTATTTCCATTCCACTCGGGTTAATTCCATTCCCTTCCATTCCCATCCATTCCATTCCATTCCTTTCCACTCGGGGTGATTCCATTCCATTCCATTCCAATCCATTCCATTCCCATTCATTCTATTCCATTCCATTCCACTTGCGTGCATTCCAGTCCATTCCACTCCATTGCATTCCTTTCCATTTCTTCCATTGCACTCGGTTTGATTCCATTCCATTCCATTACATTACATTGCATTCCATTCCATTCCATTCCACTCATGGTGATTCCATTCCATTCCATTCCATTCCATTCCATTCCATTCCATCCATTCCATTCCATTGCATTCCATTCCATTCCATTCCACTCATGGTGATTCCATTCCATTACATTCCATTCCATTCCATCCATTCCATTACATTGCATTCCATTCCATTCCATTCCACTCATGGTGATTCCATTGCATTCCATTCCATTCCATTCCATTCCATTCCATTCCACTCGGGTAGATTCCATTCCATTACATTACATTCCTTTCAATTCCATTCCATTCCATTTCATTCCATTGCATTCCATTCCATTCGATTCCACTCACATTGATTCCATTCCATTCCATTTCATTCCATTCCATTCCATTCCAATCCATTCCATCCCATTTCATTCCACTAGGGTTGATTCCATTCCATTCCATTCCATTCCATTCCATTCCATTCCATTCCGTTCCACTCGTGTTGATCCAATTCCAATCCATTCCATTCCATTCCATTCCACTTCTGGTGATTCCATTCAATTCCATTCCATTCCATTCCATTCCATTCCATTCCCTTCCATTCCATTCCATTCCATTCCATTCCATTCCATTCCATTCCTCTCGGGTGGATTCCACTCCATTCCATACCATTCCATTGCATTTCATTCCATTGCATTCCATTCCATTCCACTCCACTCGGGTTGATTCCATTCCATTCCATTCCATTCTATTCCATTCCATTCCATTCAATTCCCCTCGGGTTGATTAAATTCCATTGCATTTCAATCAGTTACATTCCATTCTATTCTATTCCATTCCATTCCACTCTTGTTGATTCCATTCCATTCCATTCCATTCCATTCCATTCCATTCCGTTCCATTCCATTCTCTTCCATTCCATTCCATTCCATTCCATTCGGGTTGTTTCCACTCCATTCCATTCCATTCAATTCCACTAGTTTTGTTTCCATTCCGTTTTATTGCTTTCCATTCCATTGCATTCCATTGTAATCCATTCCATTCCATTGCTTTCCATTCCAATGGGGTTGATTCCTTTCTATTCCATTCCATTCCATCCCATTCCATTCCATTGCACTAGGGCTGATTCCTTTCCATACCATTCCATTCTATTCCATTCCATTCCACTCGGGTAGATTCCATTCCATTGCACTCCATTCCATTCCTTTCCATTGCAATCCAGTCCATTCCATTCCATTCCACTCGGATTGATTCCATTCCATTCCATTCCACTCTGATTGATTCCATTCAATTCCATTCCATTTCATTTTATTCCATTCCATTCCATTCCACTCACATTGATTCCATTCCATTCCATTCCATTCCATTCCATTCCATTCTATTGCATTCCACTTGAGTTGACTCCATTCCATTCTATTCCTTTACATTCCATTCTATTCTATTCTATTCCATTCCATCGCATTCTATTCCACCCTGGTTGATTCCATTCTATTCCATTCCATTCCATTTCATTCCATTCCATTTTATTCCACTCGGGTTGATTCCATTCCCTACCATTCCATTCCATTCCAATTCAATTTTTCCATATCACTCAGGTAGACTCCATTGCATTCCATTCTGTTCCATTCCATTCCATAACCCTAAGGTTGATTCCATAACTTTCCATTCAATTCCATTCCATTCCACTGGGGTTGATTCCATTCCATTCTGTTCCATTCCATTCCATTCCATTCCATTCCATTCCATACCTCACGTGCTGCTTCCATTCCATTCCATTCCACTCATGGTGATTCCATTCCATTCCATTCCATCCATTCCATTACATTGCATTCCATTCCATTCCATTCCACTCATGGTGATTCCATTCCATTCCATTCCATTCCATTCCATTCCACTCGGGTAGATTCCATTCCATTACATTACATTCCTTTCAATTCCATTCCATTCCATTTCATTCCATTGCATTCCATTCCATTCAATTCCACTCACGTTGATTCCATTCCATTCCATTTCATTCCATTCCATTCCATTCCAATCCATTCCATCCCATTTCATTCCACTAGGGTTGATTCCATTCCATTCCATTCCATTCCATTGCATTCCATTCCGTTCCACTCGTGTTGATCCAATTCCAATCCATTCCATTCCATTCCATTCCATTCCACTTCTCGTGATTCCATTCCATTCCATTCCATTCCATTCCATTCCATTCTCTTCCATTCCATTCCATTCCATTCCATTCCATTCCATTCCTCTCGGGTGGATTCCTCTCCATTCCATACCATTCCATTCCATTTCATTCCATTGCATTCCATTCCATTCCACTCCACTCGGGTTGATTCCATTCCATTCCATTCCATTCTATTCCATTCCATTCCATTCAATTCCCCTCGGGTTGATTAAATTCCATTGCATTTCAATCAGTTACATTCCATTCTATTCTATTCCATTCCATTCCACTCTTGTTCATTCCATTCGATTCCATTCCATTCCATTCCATTCCATTCCATTCCATTCCATTCCATTCTCTTCCATTCCATTCCATTCCATTCCATTACATTCGGGTTGTTTCCACTCCATTCCATTCCATTCCATTCAATTCCACTAGTTTTGTTTCCATTCCGTTTTATTGCTTTCCATTCCATTGCATTCCATTGTAATCCATTCCATTCCATTGCTTTCCATTCCAATGGGGTTGATTCCTTTCTATTCCATTCCATTCCATCCCATTCCATTCCATTGCACTAGGGCTGATTCCTTTCCATACCATTCCATTCTATTCCATTCCATTCCACTCGGGTAGATTCCATTCCATTGCACTCCATTCCATTCCATTCCATTGCAATCCAGTCCATTCCATTCCATTCCACTCGGATTGATTCCATTCCATTCCATTCCACTCAGATTGATTCCATTCAATTCCATTCCATTTCATTTTATTCCATTCCATTCCATTCCACTCACATTGATTCCATTCCATTCCATTCCATTCCATTCCATTTCATTCCATTCTATTGCATTCCACTTGAGTTGACTCCATTCCATTCTATTCCTTTACATTCCATTCCATTCCATTCTATTCTATTCTATTCTATTCTATTCCATTCCTTTGCATTCTATTCCACCCTGGTTGATTCCATTCTATTCCATTCCATTCCATTCCATTTCATTCCATTCCATTTTATTCCACTCGGGTTGATTCCATTCCCTACCATTCCATTCCATTCCAATTCAATTTTTCCATATCACTCAGGTAGACTCCATTGCATTCCATTCTGTTCCATTCCATTCCATTCCATTCCATACCCCTAAGGTTGATTCCATAACTTTCCATTCAATTACATTCCATTCCACTGGGGTTGATTCCATTCCCTACCATTGCATTCCATTCCAATCCATTCTTTTCCATATCACTCAGGTAGACTCCATTGCATTCCATTCCGTTCCATTCCATTCCATTCCATTCCATAACCCTAAGGTTGATTCCATACCTTTCCATTCAATTCCATTCCATTCCACTGGGGTTGATTCCATTCCATTCCGTTCCATTCCATTCCATTCCATTCCATTCCATTCCATTCCATTCCCTACCTCACGTGCTGCTTCCATTCCATTCCATTCCATTCCATTCCATTCCATTCCATACCTCACGTGTTGCTTCCATTCCTTTCCATTCGACTCGGGTTGATTCCATTCCATTACTTTCCATTCCATGCCATTGTGCTCCACTTGGGTTGACTCCATTCCATTCGATTCCATTTTATTCCATTCCATTCCATTCCATTCCACACCATTCCACTAGTGTTTACTGCATTCCATTCCATTCCATTCGTTTCCATTCAATTCTATTCCATTGAATTCCACTCGGTTTGATTCCATTCCATTCCATTCTATTCCATCCCATTCCATTCCGTTTGATTCCATTCCATTCCAATCCGCTGCATTCCACTCGGGTTGAGTCCATTCCATTCCATTCCTTTTGATTCCATTCCATTCCAATCCACTGCATTCCACTCAGGTTGAGTCCATTCCATTCCACTTGTGTGCATTCCAGTCCATTCCACTCCATTGCATTCCCTTCCATTTCTTCCATTGCACTCGGTTTGATTCCATTCCATTCCATTCCATTACATTGCATTCCATTCCATTCCATTCGATTCCACTCATGGTGATTCCATTCCATTCCATTCCATTCCATTCCATTCCATCCATTCCATTACATTGCATTCCATTCCATTCCAATCCACTCATGGTGATTCCATTGCATTCCATTGCATTCCATTCCATTCCATTCCATTCCATTCCATTCCACTCGGGTAGATTCCATTCCATTCCATTACATTCCTTTCAATTCCATTCCATTCCATTTCATTCCATTGCATTCCATTCCATTCGATTCCACTCGCGTTGATTCCATTCCATTCCATTTCATTCCATTCCATTCCATTCCAATCCATTCCATCCCATTTCATTCCACTAGGGTTGATTCCATTCCATTCCATTCCATTCCATTCCATTGCATTCCATTCCATTCCGTTCCACTCGTGTTTATCCAATTCCAATCCATTCCATTCCATTCCACTTCTGGTGATTCCATTCCATTCCATTCCATTCCATTCCATTCTCTTCCATTCCATTCCATTCCATTCCATTCCATTCCATTCCATTCTCTTCCATTCCATTCCATTCCATTCCATTCCATTCCATTCTCTTCCATTCCATTCCATTCCATTCCATTCCATTCCTCTCGGGTGGATTCCACTCCATTCCATACCATTCCATTCCATTTCATTCCATTGCATTCCATTCCATTCCACTCCACTCGGGTTGATTCCATTCCATTCCATTCCATTCTATTCCATTCCATTCCATTCAATTCCCCTCGGGTTGATTAAATTCCATTGCATTTCAATCAGTTACATTCCATTCTATTCTATTCCATTCCATTCCACTCTTGTTCATTCCATTCCATTCCATTCCATTCCATTCCATTCCATTCCGTTCCATTCCATTCTCTTCCATTCCATTCCATTCCATTCCATTCGGGTTGTTTCCACTCCATTCCATTCCATTCAATTCCACTAGTTTTGTTTCCATTCCATTTTATTGCTTTCCATTCCATTGCATTCCATTGTAATCCATTCCATTCCATTGCTTTCCATTCCAATGGGGTTGATTCCTTTCTATTCCATTCCATTCCATCCCATTCCATTCCATTGCACTAGGGCTGATTCCTTTCCATACCATTCCATTCTATTCCATTCCATTCCACTCGGGTAGATTCCATTCCATTGCACTCCATTCCATTCCTTTCCATTGCAATCCAGTCCATTCCATTCCATTCCACTCGGATTGATTCCATTCCATTCCATTCCACTCTGATTGATTCCATTCAATTCCATTCCATTTCATTTTATTCCATTCCATTCCATTCCACTCACATTGATTCCATTCCATTCCATTCCATTCCATTTCATTCCATTCTATTGCATTCCACTTGAGTTGACTCCATTCCATTCTATTCCTTTACATTCCATTCTATTCTATTCTATTCCATTCCATCGCATTCTATTCCACCCTGGTTGATTCCATTCTATTCCATTCCATTCCATTTCATTCCATTCCATTTTATTCCACTCGGGTTGATTCCATTCCCTACCATTCCATTCCATTCCAATTCAATTTTTCCATATCACTCAGGTAGACTCCATTGCATTCCCTTCTGTTCCATTCCATTGCATTCCATTCCATACCCCTAAGGTTGATTCCATAACTTTCCATTCAATTACATTCCATTCCACTGGGGTTGATTCCATCCCTACCATTGCATTCCATTCCAATCCATTCTTTTCCATATCACTCAGGTAGACTCCATTGCATTCCATTCCGTTCCATTCCATTCCATTCCATTCCATAACCCTAAGGTTGATTCCATACCTTTCCATTCAATTCCATTCCATTCCACTGGGGTTGATTCCATTCCATTCTGTTCCATTCCATTCCATTCCATTCCATTCCATTCCATTCCATTCCATACCTCACGTGCTGCTGCCATTCCATTCCATTCCACTCATGGTGATTCCATTCCATTCCATTCCATTCCATCCATTCCATTACATTGCATTCCATTCCATTCCATTCCACTCATGGTGATTCCATTCCATTCCTTTCCATTCCATTCCATTCCATTCCACTCGGGTAGATTCCATTCCATTACATTACATTCCTTTCAATTCCATTCCATTCCATTTCATTCCATTGCATTCCATTCCATTCGATTCCACTCGCGTTGATTCCATTCCATTCCATTTCATTCCATTCCATTCCATTCCAATCCATTCCATCCCATTTCATTCTACTAGGGTTGATTCCATTCCATTCCATTCCATTCCATTCCATTCCATTCCGTTCCACTCGTGTTGATCCAATTCCAATCCATTCCATTCCATTCCATTCCACTTCTGGTGATTCCATTCCATTCCATTCCATTCCATTCTCTTCCATTCCATTCCATTCCATTCCTTTCCATTCCATTCCATTCCTCTCGGGTGGATTCCACTCCATTCCATTCCATTCAATTCCACTAGTTTTGTTTCCTTTCCGTTTCATTGCTTTCCATTCCATTGCATTCCATTGTAATCCATTCCATTCCATTGCTTTCCATTCCAATGGGGTTGATTCCTTTCTATTCCATTCCATTCCATCCCATTCCATTCCATTGCACTAGGGCTGATTCCTTTCCATACCATTCCATTCTATTCCATTCCATTCCACTCGGGTAGATTCCATTCCATTGCACTCCATTCCATTCCATTCCATTGCAATCCAGTCCATTCCATTCCATTCCACTCGGATTGATTCCATTCCATTCCATTCCACTCTGATTGATTCCATTCCATTCCATTCCATTTCATTTTATTCCATTCCATTCCATTCCACTCACATTGATTCCATTCCATTCCATTTCATTCCATTCTATTGCATTCCACTTGAGTTGACTCCATTCCATTCTATTCCTTTACATTCCATTCCATTCCATTCTATTCTATTCTATTCTATTCCATTCCTTTGCATTCTATTCCACCCTGGTTGATTCCATTCTATTCCATTCCATTCCATTCCATTTCATTCCATTCCATTTTATTCCACTCGGGTTGATTCCATTCCCTACCATTCCATTCCATTCCAATTCAATTTTTCCATATCACTCAGGTAGACTCCATTGCATTCCATTCTGTTCCATTCCATTCCATTCCATTCCATACCCCTAAGGTTGATTCCATAACTTTCCATTCAATTCCATTCCATTCCACTGGGGTTGATTCCATTCCCTACCATTGCATTCCATTCCAATCCATTCTTTTCCATATCACTCAGGTAGACTCCATTGCATTCCATTCCGTTCCATTCCATTCCATTCCATTCCATAACCCTAAGGTTGATTCCATACCTTTCCATTCAATTCCATTCCATTCCACTGGGGTTGATTCCATTCCATTCCGTTCCATTCCATTCCATTCCATTCCATTCCATTACATTACATTCCATTCCCTACCTCACGTGCTGCTTCCATTCCATTCCATTCCATTCCATTCCATTCCATACCTCACGTGTTGCTTCCATTCCTTTCCATTCGACTCGGGTTGATTCCATTCCATTACTTTCCATTCCATGCCATTGTGCTCCACTTGGGTTGATTCCATTCCATTCGATTCCATTTTATTCCATTCCATTCCATTCCATTCCACACCATTCCACTAGTGTTTACTGCATTCCATTCCATTCCATTCGTTTCCATTCAATTCTATTCCATTGAATTCCACTCGGTTTGATTCCATTCCATTCCATTCTATTCCATCCCATTCCATTCCGTTTGATTCCATTCCATTCCAATCCGCTGCATTCCACTCGGGTTGAGTCCATTCCATTCCATTCCCTTTGATTCCATTCCATTCCAATCCACTGCATTCCACTCAGGTTGAGTCCATTCCATTCCACTTGCGTGCATTCCAGACCATTCCACTCCATTGCATTCCCTTCCATTTCTTCCATTGCACTCGGTTTGATTCCATTCCATTCCATTACATTACATTGCATTCCATTCCATTCCATTCCACTCATGGTGATTCCATTCCACTCCATTCCATTCCATTCCATCCATTCCATTACATTGCATTCCATTCCATTCCATTCCACTCATGGTGATTCCATTGCATTCCATTCCATTCCATTCCATTCCATTCCATTCCATTCCATTCCACTCGGGTAGATTCCATTCCATTCCATTCCATTACATTCCTTTCAATTCCATTCCATCCCATTTCATTCCATTGCATTCCATTCCATTCGATTCCACTCGCGTTGATTCCATTCCATTCCATTTCATTCCATTCCATTCCATTCCAATCCATTCCATCCCATTTCATTCCACTAGGGTTGATTCCATTCCATTCCATTCCATTCCATTCCATTCCACTTCTGGTGATTGCATTCAATTCCATTCCATTCCATTCCATTCCATTCCATTCCATTCCATTCTCTTCCATTCCATTCCATTCCATTCCATTCCATTCCATTCCTCTCGGGTGGATTCCACTCCATTCCATACCATTCCATTCCATTTCATTCCATTGCATTCCATTCCATTCCACTCCACTCGGGTTGATTCCATTCCATTCCATTCCATTCTATTCCATTCCATTCCATTCAATTCCCCTCGGGTTGATTAAATTCCATTGCATTTCAATCAGTTACATTCCATTCTATTCTATTCCATTCCATTCCACTCTTGTTGATTCCATTCCATTCCATTCCATTCCATTCCATTCCGTTCCATTCCATTCTCTTCCATTCCATTCCATTCCATTCCATTCCGTTTGATTCCATTCCATTCCAATCCGCTGCATTCCACTCGGGTTGAGTCCATTCCATTCCATTCCTTTTGATTCCATTCCATTCCAATCCACTGCATTCCACTCAGGTTGAGTCCATTCCATTCCACTTCTGTGCATTCCAGTCCATTCCACTCCATTGCATTCCCTTCCATTTCTTCCATTGCACTCGGTTTGATTCCATTCCATTCCATTACATTACATTGCATTCCATTCCATTCCATTCCATTCCACTCATGGTGATTCCATTCCATTCCATTCCATTCCATTCCATTCCATTCCATTCCATCCATTCCATTACATTGCATTCCATTCCATTCCAATCCACTCATGGTGATTCCATTGCATTCCATTGCATTCCATTCCATTCCATTCCATTCCATTCCACTCGGGTAGATTCCATTCCATTCCATTACATTCCTTTCAATTCCATTCCATTCCATTTCATTCCATTGCATTCCATTCCATTCGATTCCACTCGCGTTGATTCCATTCCATTCCATTTCATTCCATTCCATTCCATTCCAATCCATTCCATCCCATTTCATTCCACTAGGGTTGATTCCATTCCATTCCATTCCATTCCATTCCATTCCACTTCTGGTGATTCCATTCAATTCCATTCCATTCCATTCCATTCCATTCCATTCTCTTCCATTCCATTCCATTCCATTCCATTCCATTCCATTCCTCTCGGGTGGATTCCACTCCATTCCATACCATTCCATTCCATTTCATTCCATTGCATTCCATTCCATTCCACTCCACTCGGGTTGATTCCATTCCATTCCATTCCATTCTATTCCATTCCA
Source organism: Pan troglodytes (assembly GCF_028858775.2). Taxonomy (NCBI): domain Eukaryota; kingdom Metazoa; phylum Chordata; class Mammalia; order Primates; family Hominidae; genus Pan; species Pan troglodytes. The sequence goes on from NC_072413.2 coordinate 9,463,445, forward strand.
TTCCATTCAATTCCCCTCGGGTTGATTAAATTCCATTGCATTTCAATCAGTTACATTCCATTCTATTCTATTCCATTCCATTCCACTCTTGTTGATTCCATTCCATTCCATTCCATTCCATTCCATTCCGTTCCATTCCATTCTCTTCCATTCCATTCCATTCCATTCCATTCGGGTTGTTTCCACTCCATTCCATTCCATTCAATTCCACTAGTTTTGTTTCCATTCCGTTTTATTGCTTTCCATTCCATTGCATTCCATTGTAATCCATTCCATTCCATTGCTTTCCATTCCAATGGTGTTGATTCCTTTCTATTCCATTCCATTCCATCCCATTCCATTCCATTGCACTAGGGCTGATTCCTTTCCATACCATTCCATTCTATTCCATTCCATTCCACTCGGGTAGATTCCATTCCATTGCACTCCATTCCATTCCTTTCCATTGCAATCCAGTCCATTCCATTCCATTCCACTCGGATTGATTCCATTCCATTCCATTCCACTCTGATTGATTCCATTCAATTCCATTCCATTTCATTTTATTCCATTCCATTCCATTCCACTCACATTGATTCCATTCCATTCCATTCCATTCCATTTCATTCCATTCTATTGCATTCCACTTGAGTTGACTCCATTCCATTCTATTCCTTTACATTCCATTCTATTCTATTCTATTCCATTCCATCGCATTCTATTCCACCCTGGTTGATTCCATTCTATTCCATTCCATTCCATTTCATTCCATTCCATTTTATTCCACTCGGGTTGATTCCATTCCCTACCATTCCATTCCATTCCAATTCAATTTTTCCATATCACTCAGGTAGACTCCATTGCATTCCATTCTGTTCCATTCCATTCCATTCCATTCCATACCCCTAAGGTTGATTCCATAACTTTCCATTCAATTACATTCCATTCCACTGGGGTTGATTCCATCCCTACCATTGCATTCCATTCCAATCCATTCTTTTCCATATCACTCAGGTAGACTCCATTGCATTCCATTCCGTTCCATTCCATTCCATTCCATTCCATTCCATAACCCTAAGGTTGATTCCGTACCTTTCCATTCAATTCCATTCCATTCCACTGGGGTTGATTCCATTCCATTCTGTTCCATTCCATTCCATTCCATTCCATTCCATTCCATTCCATTCCATACCTCACGTGCTGCTTCCATTCCATTCCATTCCATACCTCACGTGTTGCTTCCATTCCTTTCCATTCGACTCGGGTTGATTCCATTCCATTACTTTCCATTCCATGCCATCGTGCTCCACTTGGGTTGATTCCATTCCATTCGATTCCATTTTATTCCATTCCATTCCATTCCATTCCATTCCACACCATTCCACTAGTGTTTACTGCATTCCATTCCATTCCATTCGTTTCCATTCAATTCTATTCCATTGAATTCCACTCGGTTTGATTCCATTCCATTCCATTCTATTCCATCCCATTCCATTCCGTTTGATTCCATTCCATTCCAATCCGCTGCATTCCACTCGGGTTGAGTCCATTCCATTCCATTCCTTTTGATTCCATTCGATTCCAATCCACAGCATTCCACTCAGGTTGAGTCCATTCCATTCCACTTGCGTGCATTCCAGTCCATTCCACTCCATTGCATTCCCTTCCATTTCTTCCATTGTACTCGGTTTGATTCCATTCCATTCCCTTCCATTACATTGCATTCCATTCCATTCCATTCCACTCATGGTGATTCCATTCCATTCCATTCCATTCCATTCCATTCCATCCATTCCATTACATTGCATTCCATTCCATTCCATTCCACTCATGGTGATTCCATTCCATTCCATTCCATTCCATTCCATTCCATTACATTGCATTCCATTCCATTCCATTCCACTCATGGTGATTCCATTGCATTCCATTCCATTCCATTCCATTCCATTCCATTCCATTCCATTCCACTCGGGTAGATTCCATTCCATTCCATTACATTCCTTTCAATTCCATTCCATTCCATTTCATTCCATTGCATTCCATTCCATTCGATTCCACTCGCGTTGATTCCATTCCATTCCATTTCATTCCATTCCATTCCATTCCAATCCATTCCATCCCATTTAATTCCACTAGGGTTGATTCCATTCCATTCCATTGCATTCCATTCCATTCCATTCCGTTCCACTCGTGTTGATCCAATTCCAATCCATTCCATTCCATTCCATTCCACTTCTGGTGATTCCATTCCATTCCATTCCATTCCATTCCATTCCATTCCATTCCATTCCTCTCGGGTGGATTCCACTCCATTCCATACCATTCCATTCCATTTCATTCCATTGCATTCCATTCCATTCCACTCCACTCGGGTTGATTCCATTCCATTCCATTCCATTCTATTCCATTCCATTCCATTCAATTCCCCTCGGGTTGATTAAATTCCATTGCATTTCAATCAGTTACATTCCATTCTATTCTATTCCATTCCATTCCACTCTTGTTGATTCCATTCCATTCCATTCCATTCCATTCCATTCCATTCCATTCCGTTCCATTCCATTCTCTTCCATTCCATTCCATTCCATTCCATTCCATTCGGGTTGTTTCCACTCCATTCCATTCCATTCAATTCCACTAGTTTTGTTTCCATTCCGTTTTATTGCTTTCCATTCCATTGCATTCCATTGTAATCCATTCCATTCCATTGCTTTCCATTCCAATGGGGTTGATTCCTTTCTATTCCATTCCATTCCATCCCATTCCATTCCATTGCACTAGGGCTGATTCCTTTCCATACCATTCCATTCTATTCCATTCCATTCCACTCGGGTAGATTCCATTCCATTGCACTCCATTCCATTCCATTCCATTGAAATCCAGTCCATTCCATTCCATTCCACTTGGATTGATTCCATTCCATTCCATTCCACTCTGATTGATTCCATTCAATTCCATTCCATTTCATTTTATTCCATTCCATTCCATTCCACTCACATTGATTCCATTCCATTCCATTCCATTCCATTCCATTTCATTCCATTCTATTGCATTCCACTTGAGTTGACTCCATTCCATTCTATTCCTTTACATTCCATTCCATTCCATTCTATTCTATTCTATTCTATTCCATTCCATTGCATTCTATTCCACCCTGGTTGATTCCATTCTATTCCATTCCATTCCATTCCATTTCATTCCATTCCATTTTATTCCACTCGGGTTGATTCCATTCCCTACCATTCCATTCCATTCCAATTCAATTTTTCCATATCACTCAGGTAGACTCCATTGCATTCCATTCTGTTCCATTCCATTCCATTCCATTCCATACCCCTAAGGTTGATTCCATAACTTTCCATTCAATTACATTCCATTCCACTGGGGTTGATTCCATTCCCTACCATTGCATTCCATTCCAATCCATTCTTTTCCATATCACTCAGGTAGACTCCATTGCATTCCATTCCGTTCCATTCCATTCCATTCCATTCCATAACCCTAAGGTTGATTCCATACCTTTCCATTCAATTCCATTCCATTCCACTGGGGTTGATTCCATTCCATTCCGTTCCATTCCATTCCATTCCATTCCATTCCATTCCATTCCATTCCATTACATTCCATTCCCTACTTCACGTGCTGCTTCCATTCCATTCCATTCCATTCCATTCCATTCCATACCTCACGTGTTGCTTCCATTCCTTTCCATTCGACTCGGGTTGATTCCATTCCATTACTTTCCATTCCATGCCATTGTGCTCCACTTGGGTTGACTCCATTCCATTCGATTCCATTTTATTCCATTCCATTCCATTCCATTCCACACCATTCCACTAGTGTTTACTGCATTCCATTCCATTCCATTCGTTTCCATTCAATTCTATTCCATTGAATTCCACTCGGTTTGATTCCATTCCATTCCATTCTATTCCATCCCATTCCATTCCGTTTGATTCCATTCCATTCCAATCCGCTGCATTCCACTCGGGTTGAGTCCATTCCATTCCATTCCTTTTGATTCCATTCCATTCCAATCCACTGCATTCCACTCAGGTTGAGTCCATTCCATTCCACTTGCGTGCATTCCAGTCCATTCCACTCCATTGCATTCCCTTCCATTTCTTCCACTGCACTCGGTTTGATTCCATTCCATTCCATTCCATTACATTGCATTCCATTCCATTCCATTCCACTCATGGTGATTCCATTCCATTCCATTCCATTCCATCCATTCCATTACATTGCTTTACATTCCATTCCATTCCACTCCATTCCATTCCATTCCACTCATGGTGATTCCATTCCATTCCATTCCATTCCATTCCATTCCATTCCACTCGGGTAGATTCCATTCCATTCCATTACATTTCTTTCAATTCCATTCCATTCCATTTCATTCCATTGCATTCCATTCCATTCGATTCCACTCGCGTTGATTCCATTCCATTCCATTTCATTCCATTCCATTCCATTCCAATCCATTCCATCCCATTTCATTCCACTAGGGTTGATTCCATTCCATTCCATTCCGTTCCACTCGTGTTGATCCAATTCCAATCCGTTCCATTCCATTCCATTCCACTTCTGGTGATTCCATTCCATTCCATTCCATTCCATTCCATCCATTCCATTACATTGCATTCCATTCCATTCCATTCCACTCATGGAGATTCCATTCCATTCCATTCCATTCCATTCCATCCATTCCAATACATTGCATTCCATTCCATTCCATTCCACTCATGGTGATTCCATTCCATTCCATTCCATTCCATTCCATTCCATTCCATTACATTGCATTCCACTCGGGTAGATTCCATTCCATTACATTACATTCCTTTCAATTCCATTCCATTCCATTTCAATCCATTGCATTCCATTCCATTCGATTCCACTCGCGTTGATTCCATTCCATTCCATTTCATTCCATTCCATTCCATTCCATTCCAATCCATTCCATTCCATTTCATTAAACTAGGGTTGATTCCATTCCATTCCATTCCATTCCATTCCATTCCATTCCATTCCATTCCATTCCACTCGGGTAGATTCCATTCCATTCCATTACATTCCTTTCAATTCCATTCCATTCCATTTCATTCCATTGCATTCCATTCCATTCGATTCCACTCGCGTTGATTCCATTCCATTCCATTTCATTCCATTCCATTCCATTCCATTCCAATCCATTCCATCCCATTTCATTCCACTAGGGTTGATTCCATTCCATTCCATTCCATTCCATTGCATTCCATTCCATTCCGTTCCACTCGTGTTGATCCAATTCCAATCCATTCCATTCCATTCCATTCCACTTCTGGTGATTCCATTCCATTCCATTCCATTCCATTCCATTCCATTCTCTTCCATTCCATTCCATTCCATTCCATTCCATTCCATTCCTCTCGGGTGGATTCCACTCCATTCCATACCATTCCATTCCATTTCATTCCATTGCATTCCATTCCATTCCACTCCACTCGGGTTGATTCCATTCCATTCCATTCCATTCTATTCCATTCCATTCCATTCCATTCCCCTCGGGTTGATTAAATTCCATTGCATTTCAATCAGTTACATTCCATTCTATTCTATTCCATTCCATTCCACTCTTGTTCATTCCATTCCATTCCATTCCATTCCATTCCATTCTCTTCCATTCCATTCCATTCCATTCCATTCGGGTTGTTTCCACTCCATTCCATTCCATTCAATTCCACTAGTTTTGTTTCCATTCCGTTTTATTGCTTTCCATTCCATTGCATTCCATTGTAATCCATTCCATTCCATTGCTTTCCATTCCAATGGGGTTGATTCCTTTCTATTCCATTCCATTCCATCCCATTCCATTCCATTGCACTAGGGCTGATTCCTTTCCATACCATTCCATTCTATTCCATTCCATTCCACTCGGGTAGATTCCATTCCATTGCACTCCATTCCATTCCATTCCATTGCAATCCAGTCCATTCCATTCCATTCCACTCGGATTGATTCCATTCCATTCCATTCCACTCTGATTGATTCCATTCAATTCCATTCCATTTCATTTTATTCCATTCCATTCCATTCCACTCACATTGATTCCATTCCATTCCATTCCATTCCATTTCATTCCATTCTATTGCATTCCACTTGAGTTGACTCCATTCCATTCTATTCCTTTACATTCCATTCCATTCCATTCTATTCTATTCTATTCTATTCCATTCCATTGCATTCTATTCCACCCTGGTTGATTCCATTCTATTCCATTCCATTCCATTCCATTTCATTCCATTCCATTTTATTCCACTCGGGTTGATTCCATTCCCTACCATTCCATTCCATTCCAATTCAATTTTTCCATATCACTCAGGTAGACTCCATGGCATTCCATTCTGTTCCATTCCATTCCATTCCATTCCATACCCCTAAGGTTGATTCCATAACTTTCCATTCAATTACATTCCATTCCACTGGGGTTGATTCCATTCCCTACCATTGCATTCCATTCCAATCCATTCTTTTCCATATCACTCAGGTAGACTCCATTGCATTCCATTCCGTTCCATTCCATTCCATTCCATTCCATAACCCTAAGGTTGATTCCATACCTTTCCATTCAATTCCATTCCATTCCACTGGGGTTGATTCCATTCCATTCCGTTCCATTCCATTCCATTCCATTCCATTCCATTCCATTACATTACATTCCATTCCATTCCATTACATTCCATTCCCTACTTCACGTGCTGCTTCCATTCCATTCCATTCCATTCCATTCCATTCCATACCTCACGTGTTGCTTCCATTCCTTTCCATTCGACTCGGGTTGATTCCATTCCATTACTTTCCATTCCATGCCATTGTGCTCCACTTGGGTTGACTCCATTCCATTCGATTCCATTTTATTCCATTCCATTCCATTCCATTCCACACCATTCCACTAGTGTTTACTGCATTCCATTCCATTCCATTCGTTTCCATTCAATTCTATTCCATTGAATTCCACTCGGTTTGATTCCATTCCATTCCATTCTATTCCATCCCATTCCATTCCGTTTGATTCCATTCCATTCCAATCCGCTGCATTCCACTCGGGTTGAGTCCATTCCATTCCATTCCTTTTGATTCCATTCCATTCCAATCCACTGCATTCCACTCAGGTTGAGTCCATTCCATTCCACTTGCGTGCATTCCAGTCCATTCCACTCCATTGCATTCCCTTCCATTTCTTCCACTGCACTCGGTTTGATTCCATTCCATTCCATTACATTACATTGCATTCCATTCCATTCCATTCCACTCATGGTGATTCCATTCCATTCCATTCCATTCCATCCATTCCATTACATTGCTTTACATTCCATTCCATTCCACTCCATTCCATTCCATTCCACTCATGGTGATTCCATTCCATTCCATTCCATTCCATTCCATTCCATTCCACTCGGGTAGATTCCATTCCATTCCATTACATTTCTTTCAATTCCATTCCATTCCATTTCATTCCATTGCATTCCATTCCATTCGATTCCACTCGCGTTGATTCCATTCCATTCCATTTCATTCCATTCCATTCCATTCCAATCCATTCCATCCCATTTCATTCCACTAGGGTTGATTCCATTCCATTCCATTCCGTTCCACTCGTGTTGATCCAATTCCAATCCGTTCCATTCCATTCCATTCCACTTCTGGTGATTCCATTCCATTCCATTCCATTCCATTCCATCCATTCCATTACATTGCATTCCATTCCATTACATTCCACTCATGGAGATTCCATTCCATTCCATTCCATTCCATTCCATCCATTCCATTACATTGCTTTCCATTCCATTCCATTCCACTCATGGTGATTCCATTCCATTCCATTCCATTCCATTCCATTCCATTCCATTACATTCCACTCGGGTAGATTCCATTCCATTACATTACATTCCTTTCAATTCCATTCCATTCCATTTCAATCCATTGCATTCCATTCCATTCGATTCCACTCGCGTTGATTCCATTCCATTCCATTTCATTCCATTCCATTCCATTCCAATCCATTCCATTCCATTTCATTCCACTAGGGTTGATTCCATTCCATTCCATTCCATTCCATTCCATTCCATTCCATTCCATTCCATTCCACTCGGGTAGATTCCATTCCATTCCATTACATTCCTTTCAATTCCATTCCATTCCATTTCATTCCATTGCATTCCATTCCATTCGATTCCACTCGCGTTGATTCCATTCCATTCCATTTCATTCCATTCCATTCCATTCCATTCCAATCCATTCCATCCCATTTCATTCCACTAGGGTTGATTCCATTCCATTCCATTCCATTCCATTCCATTCCATTCCGTTCCACTCGTGTTGATCCAATTCCAATCCATTCCATTCCATTCCATTCCACTTCTGGTGATTCCATTCCATTCCATTCCATTCCATTCCATTCCATTCCATTCTCTTCCATTCCATTCCATTCCATTCCATTCCATTCCATTCCATTCCTCTCGGGTGGATTCCACTCCATTCCATACCATTCCATTCCATTTCATTCCATTGCATTCCATTCCATTCCACTCCACTCGGGTTGATTCCATTCCATTCCATTCCATTCTATTCCATTCCATTCCATTCAATTCCCCTCGGGTTGATTAAATTCCATTGCATTTCAATCAGTTACATTCCATTCTATTCTATTCCATTCCATTCCACTCTTGTTGATTCCATTCCATTCCATTCCATTCCATTCCATTCCGTTCCATTCCATTCTCTTCCATTCCATTCCATTCCATTCCATTCCGGTTGTTTCCACTCCATTCCATTCCATTCAATTCCACTAGTTTTGTTTCCATTCCGTTTTATTGCTTTCCATTCCATTGCATTCCATTGTAATCCATTCCATTCCATTCTGTTCTATTCTATTCCATTCCATTGCATTCTATTCCACCCTGGTTGATTCCATTCTATTCCATTCCATTCCATTCCATTTCATTCCATTCCATTTTATTCCACTCGGGTTGATTCCATTCCCTACCATTCCATTCCATTCCAATTCAATTTTTCCATATCACTCAGGTAGACTCCATTGCATTCCATTCTGTTCCATTCCATTCCATTCCATTCCATACCCCTAAGGTTGATTCCATAACTTTCCATTCAATTACAATCCATTCCACTGGGGTTGATTCCATTCCCTACCATTGCATTCCATTCCAATCCATTCTTTTCCATATCACTCAGGTAGACTCCATTGCATTCCATTCCGTTCCATTCCATTCCATTCCATTCCATAACCCTAAGGTTGATTCCATACCTTTCCATTCAATTCCATTCCATTCCACTGGGGTTGATTCCATTCCATTCCGTTCCATTCCATTCCATTCCATTCCATTCCATTCCATTCCATTACATTCCATTCCATTACATTCCATTCCCTACCTCACGTGCTGCTTCCATTCCATTCCATTCCATTCCATTCCATTCCATTCCATACCTCACGTGTTGCTTCCATTCCTTTCCATTCGACTCGGGTTGATTCCATTCCATTACTTTCCATTCCATGCCATTGTGCTCCACTTGGGTTGACTCCGTTCCATTCGATTCCATTTTATTCCATTCCATTCCATTCCATTCCACACCATTCCACTAGTGTTTACTGCATTCCATTCCATTCCATTCGTTTCCATTCAATTCTATTCCATTGAATTCCACTCGGTTTGATTCCATTCCATTCCATTCTATTCCATCCCATTCCATTCCGTTTGATTCCATTCCATTCCAATCCGCTGCATTCCACTCGGGTTGAGTCCATTCCATTCCATTCCTTTTGATTCCATTCCATTCCAATCCACAGCATTCCACTCAGGTTGAGTCCATTCCATTCCACTTGCGTGCATTCCAGTCCATTCCACTCCATTGCATTCCCTTCCGTTTCTTCCATTGCACTCGGTTTGATTCCATTCCATTCCATTACATTACATTGCATTCCATTCCATTCCATTCCACTCATGGTGATTCCATTCCATTCCATTCCATTCCATTCCATCCATTCCATTACATTGCATTCCATTCCATTCCATTCCTCTCATGGTGATTCCATTCCATTCCATTCCATTCCATTCCATTCCACTCGGGTAGATTCCATTCCATTCCATTACATTCCTTTCAATTCCATTCCATTCCATTTCATTCCATTGCATTCCATTCCATTCGATTCCACTCGCGTTTATTCCATTCCATTCCATTTCATTCCATTCCATTCCATTCCAATCCATTCCATCCCATTTCATTCCACTAGGGTTGATTCCATTCCATTCCATTCCATTCCATTCCATTCCATTCCGTTCCACTCGTGTTGATCCAATTCCAATCCATTCCATTCCATTCCATTCCACTTCTGGTGATTCCATTCCATTCCATTCCATTCCATTCCATTCCATTCTCTTCCATTCCATTCCATTCCATTCCATTCCATTCCATTCTCTTCCATTCCATTCCATTCCATTCCATTCCATTCCATTCCATTCCTCTCGGGTGGATTCCACTCCATTCCATTCCATTCAATTCCACTAGTTTTGTTTCCTTTCCGTTTCATTGCTTTCCATTCCATTGCATTCCATTGTAATCCATTCCATTCCATTGCTTTCCATTCCAATGGGGTTGATTCCTTTCTATTCCATTCCATTCCATCCCATTCCATTCCATTGCACTAGGGCTGATTCCTTTCCATACCATTCCATTCTATTCCATTCCATTCCACTCGGGTAGATTCCATTCCATTGCACTCCATTCCATTCCTTTCCATTGCAATCCAGTCCATTCCATTCCATTCCACTCGGATTGATTCCATTCCATTCCATTCCACTCTGATTGATTCCATTCAATTCCATTCCATTTCATTTTATTCCATTCAATTCCATTCCACTCACATTGATTCCATTCCATTCCATTCCATTCCATTTCATTCCATTCTATTGCATTCCACTTGAGTTGACTCCATTCCATTCTATTCCTTTACATTCCATTCTATTCTATTCTATTCCATTCCATCGCATTCTATTCCACCCTGGTTGATTCCATTCTATTCCATTCCATTCCATTTCATTCCATTCCATTTTATTCCACTCGGGTTGATTCCATTCCCTACCATTCCATTCCATTCCAATTCAATTTTTCCATATCACTCAGGTAGACCTCATTGCATTCCATTCTGTTCCATTCCATTCCATTCCATTCCATACCCCTAAGGTTGATTCCATAACTTTCCATTCAATTACATTCCATTCCACTGGGGTTGATTCCATTCCATTCTGTTCCATTCCATTCCATTCCATTCCATTCCATACCTCACGTGCTGCTTCCATTCCATTCCATTCCATTCCATTCCATACCTCACGTGTTGCTTCCATTCCATTCCATTCCACTCGGGTTGATTCCATTCCACTACTTTCCATTCCATGCCATTGTGCTCCACTTGGGTTGATTCCATTCCATTCGATTCCATTTTATTCCATTCCATTCCATTCCATTCCACACCATTCCACTAGTGTTTACTGCATTCCATTCCATTCCATTCGTTTCCATTCAATTCTATTCCATTGAATTCCACTCGGTTTGATTCCATTCCATTCCATTCTATTCCATCCCATTCCATTCCGTTTGATTCCATTGCATTCCAATCCGCTGCATTCCACTCGGGTTGAGTCCATTCCATTCCATTCCTTTTGATTCCATTCCATTCCAATCCACTGCATTCCACTCAGGTTGAGTCCATTCCATTCCACTTGCGTTCATTCCAGTCCATTCCACTCCATTGCATTCCCTTCCATTTCTTCCATTGCACTCGGTTTGATTCCATTCCATTCCATTACATTACATTGCATTCCATTCCATTCCATTACATTGCATTCCATTCCATTCCATTCCACTCATGGTGATTCCATTCCATTCCATTCCATTCCATTCCATCCATTCCATTACATTGCATTCCATTCCATTCCATTCCACTCATGGTGATTCCATTCCATTCCATTCCATTCCATTCCATTCCATCCATTCCATTACATTGCATTCCATTCCATTCCATTCCACTCATGGTGATTCCATTCCATTCCATTACATTGCATTGCATTCCATTCCATTCCATTCCACTCCGGTAGATTCCATTCCATTCCATTACATTCCTTTCAATTCCATGCCATTCCATTTCATTCCATTGCATTCCATTCCATTTGATTCCACTCGCGTTGATTCCATTCCATTCCATTCCATTCCATTCCATTCCGTTCCACTCGTGTTGATCCAATTCCAATCCATTCCATTCCATTCCATTCCACTTCTGGTGATTCCATTCCATTCCATTCCATTCCATTCTCTTCCATTCCATTCCATTCCATTCCATTCCATTCCATTCCATTCCTCTCGGGTGGATTCCACTCCATTCCATACCATTCCCTTCCATTTCATTCCATTGCATTCCATTCCATTCCTCTCCACTCGGGTTGATTCCATTCCATTCCATTCCATTCCATTCCATTCCATTCAATTCCCCTCGGGTTGATTAAATTCCATTGCATTTCAATCAGTTACATTCCATTCTATTCTATTCCATTCCATTCCACTCTTGTTCATTCCATTCCATTCCATTCCATTCCATTCCTTTCCATTCCATTCTCTTCCATTCCATTACATTCGGGTTGTTTCCACTCCATTCCATTCCATTCAATTCCACTAGTTTTGTTTCCATTCCGTTTTATTGCTTTCCATTCCATTGCATTCCATTGTAATCCATTCCATTCCATTGCTTTCCATTCCAATGGTGTTGATTCCTTTCTATTCCATTCCATTCCATCCCATTCCATTCCATCGCACTAGGGCTGATTCCTTTCCATACCATTCCATTCTATTCCATTCCATTCCACTCGGGTAGATTCCATTCCATTGCACTCCATTCCATTCCTTTCCATTGCAATCCAGTCCATTCCATTGCATTCCACTCGGATTGATTCCATTCCATTCCATTCCACTCTGATTGATTCCATTCAATTCCATTCCATTTCATTTTATTCCATTCCATTCCATTCCACTCACATTGATTCCATTCCATTCCATTCCATTCCATTTCATTCCATTCTATTGCATTTCACTTGAGTTGACTCCATTCCATTCTATTCCTTTACATTCCATTCCATTCCATTCTATTCTATTCTATTCCATTCCATCGCATTCTATTCCACCCTGGTTGATTCCATTCTATTCCATTCCATTCCATTTCATTCCATTCCATTTTATTCCACTCGGGTTGATTCCATTCCCTACCATTCCATTCCATTCCAATTCAATTTTTCCATATCACTCAGGTAGACTCCATTGCATTCCATTCTGTTCCATTCCATTCCATTCCATTCCATACCCCTAAGGTTGATTCCATAACTTTCCATTCAATTACATTCCATTCCACTGGGGTTGATTCCATCCCTACCATTGCATTCCATTCCAATCCATTCTTTTCCATATCACTCAGGTAGACTCCATTGCATTCCATTCCGTTCCATTCCATTCCATTCCATTCCATAACCCTAAGGTTGATTCCATACCTTTCCATTCAATTCCATTCCATTCCACTGGGGTTGATTCCATTCCATTCTGTTCCATTCCATTCCATTCCATTCCATTCCATACCTCACGTGTTGCTTCCATTCCATTCCATTCCACTGCGGTTGATTCCATTCCATTACTTTCCATTCCATGCCATTGTGCTCCACTTGGGTTGATTCCATTCCATTCGATTCCATTTTATTCCATTCCATTCCATTCCATTCCACACCATTCCACTAGTGTTTACTGCATTCCATTCCATTCCATTCCATTCGTTTCCATTCAATTCTATTCCATTGAATTCCACTCGGTTTGATTCCATTCCATTCCATTCTATTCCATCCCATTCCATTCCGTTTGATTCCATTCCATTCGAATCCGCTGCATTCCACTCGGGTTGAGTCCATTCCATTCCATTCCTTTTGGTTCCATTCCATTCCAATCCACTGCATTCCACTCAGGTTGAGTCCATTCCATTCTATTCCATTCCACTTGCGTGCATTCCAGTCCATTCCACTCCATTGCATTCCCTTCCATTTCTTCCATTGCACTCGGTTTGATTCCATTCCATTCCGTTACATTACACTGCATTCCATTCCATTCCATTCCACTCATGGTGATTCCATTCCATTCCATTCCATTCCATTCCATTCCATTCCATTCCATTACATTGCATTCCATTCCATTCCATTCCACTCATGGTGATTCCATTCCATTCCATTCCATTCCATCCCATCCATTCCATTACATTGCATTCCATTCCATTCCATTCCACTCATGGTGATTCCATTCCATTCCATTCCATCCATTCCATTACATTGCATTCCATTCCATTCCATTCCACTCATGGTGATTCCATTCCATTCCATTCCATTCCATTCCATCCATTCCATTACATTGCATTCCATTCCATTCCATTCCACTCATGGTGATTCCATTCCATTCCATTCCATCCATTCCATTACATTGCATTCCATTCCATTCCATTCCACTCATGGTGATTCCATTCCATTCCATTCCATTCCATTTCATTCCATTCCATTCCACTCGGGTAGATTCCATTCCATTACATTACATTCCTTTCAATTCCATTCCATTCCATTTCATTCCATTGCATTCCATTCCATTTGATTCCACTCGCGTTGATTGCATTCCATTCCATTTCATTCCATTCCATTCCATTCCAATCCATTCCATCCCATTTCATTCCACTAGGGTTGATTCCATTCCATTCCATTCCATTCCATTCCATTCCATTCCATTCCGTTCCACTCGTGTTGATCCAATTCCAATCCATTCCATTCCATTCCATTCCATTTCATTCCACTTCTGGTGATTCCATTCGATTCCATTCCATTCCATTCCATTCCATTCTCTTCCATTCCATTCCATTCCATTCCATTCCATTCCATTCCACTCCACTCGGGTTGATTCCATTCCATTCCATTCCATTCTATTCCACTCCACTCGGGTTGATTCCATTCCATTGCATTCCATTCTATTCCATTCCATTCCATTCAATTCCCCTCGGGTTGATTAAATTCCATTGCATTTCAATCAGTTACATTCCATTCTATTCTATTCCATTCCATTCCACTCTTGTTCATTCCATTCCATTCCATTCCATTCCATTCCATTCCATTCCATTCCGTTCCATTCCATTCTCTTCCATTCCATTCCATTCCATTACATTCGGGTTGT
Source organism: Pan troglodytes (assembly GCF_028858775.2). Classification (NCBI taxonomy): domain Eukaryota; kingdom Metazoa; phylum Chordata; class Mammalia; order Primates; family Hominidae; genus Pan; species Pan troglodytes. The sequence goes on from NC_072413.2 coordinate 9,478,712, forward strand.
TTCCACTCCATTCCATTCCATTCAATTCCACTAGTTTTGTTTCCATTCCGTTTTATTGCTTTCCATTCCATTGCATTCCATTGTAATCCATTCCATTCCATTGCTTTCCATTCCAATGGGGTTGATTCCTTTCTATTCCATTCCATTCCATCCCATTCCATTCCATTGCACTAGGGCTGATTCCTTTCCATACCATTCCATTCTATTCCATTCCATTCCACTCGGGTAGATTCCATTCCATTGCACTCCATTCCATTCCATTCCATTGCAATCCAGTCCATTCCATTCCATTCCACTCGGATTGATTCCATTCCATTCCATTCCACTCTGATTGATTCCATTCAATTCCATTCCATTTCATTTTATTCCATTCCATTCCATTCCACTCACATTGATTCCATTCCATTCCATTCCATTCCATTTCATTCCATTCTATTGCATTCCACTTGAGTTGACTCCATTCCATTCTATTCCTTTACATTCCATTCCATTCCATTCTATTCTATTCTATTCCATTCCATCGCATTCTATTCCACCCTGGTTGATTCCATTCTATTCCATTCCATTCCATTTCATTCCATTCCATTTTATTCCACTCGGGTTGATTCCATTCCCTACCATTCCATTCCATTCCAATTCAATTTTTCCATATCACTCAGGTAGACTCCATTGCATTCCATTCTGTTCCATTCCATTCCATTCCATTCCATACCATTAAGGTTGATTCCATAACTTTCCATTCAATTACATTCCATTCCACTGGGGTTGATTCCATTCCCTACCATTGCATTCCATTCCAATCCATTCTTTTCCATATCACTCAGGTAGACTCCATTGCATTCCATTCCGTTCAATTCCATTCCATTCCATTCCATAACCCTAAGGTTGATTCCATACCTTTCCATTCAATTCCATTCCATTCCTCTGGGGTTGATTCCATTCCATTCCGTTCCATTCCATTCCATTCCATTCCATTCCATTCCATTCCATACCTCACGTGTTGCTTCCATTCCATTCCATTCCACTCAGGTTGATTCCATTCCATTACTTTCCATTCCATGCCATTGTGCTCCACTTGGGTTGATTCCATTCCATTCGATTCCATTTTATTCCATTCCATTCCATTACATTCCACACCATTCCACTAGTGTTTACTGCATTCCATTCCATTCCATTCGTTTCCATTCAATTCTATTCCATTGAATTCCACTCGGTTTGATTCCATTCCATTCCATTCTATTCCATCCCATTCCATTCCGTTTGATTCCATTCCATTCCAATCCGCTGCATTCCACTCGGGTTGAGTCCATTCCATTCCATTCTTATTGATTCCATTCCATTCCAATCCACTGCATTCCACTCAGGTTGAGTCCATTCCATTCCATTCCTTTCCATCCCATTCCATTCCATTCGGGTTGACACCTTTCCATTCCATTCCGTTTCGTACCATTCCTTTCCATTCCATTCCAATCTATTCGGGTTGAATCCATTCCATTCCATTCCATTCCATTCCATTCCATTCCATTCCGTTGAATTCTCTTCGGGTTGAATCCATTCCATTCCATTCCATTCCATTCAATTCCTTTCCATTCCACTCCATTCCATTCCACTCCTGTTGATTCAACTCCATTCCATTGCAATCCATTCTATTCGATTCCATTCCACTTGGGTTGATTCCTGTCCATTCCATTCCATTCCGTTCTGTTCCATTCCATTCCGTTGCATTCCTTTCCATAGAATTCCTTTCCACTCTGGTTGATTACATTCCATTCCATTCCCTTCCATTCCATTCCATGCCATTCAATTGCTTTCCACTCGCGATGATTCCTTTCCATTGCTTTCCATTCCATTCCATTCCATTCTACTCGGGTTGATTCCATTCCATTCCATTCCATTCCATTCCATTCCATACCAATCCACTCCATTCCAATCCATTCCACTCGGGTTGATTCCATTCCATTCCGTTCCAGTTGATTCAATTCCATTATATTCCATTCCTTTCCATTTCATTCCACTCGCCTTGATTCCATTCCATTCCACTCCTTTCCATTCCATTCCATAACATTCCATTCCATTCCACTCCACTTCAGTAGACTTTATTCAATTCTCTTCCATTCCATTCAATTACTTTCCATTCCAGTTGATTCCATTCCATTCCATTTCATTCCGTTCCTCTCCTTTCGATTCCATTGCATTCCATTCGACTTTGTTGCTTCCAATCCATTCCATTCCACTCCATTCCATTCCATTAGACTCGGGTTGATCCCAATCCATTCCATTCAATTCAATTCCATTCCTTTCCACTCAGTTTGATTCCATTCCGTTGAATTCGATTCCATTGCATTCCATTCCGTTAAATTCCATTCCATTCTGTTGCATTCCATTCCACTCGGGTTGTTTCCTTTCCTTTCCATTCGTTTCCATTCCATTCCATTCCATTCCAATCCATTCCATTCCATTCCATTCCATTCCACTCAGATTGATTCCATTCCATTCCATTGCATTCCATTCCATGTCATTCTATTCCTTTCCAGTTGATTCAATTACATTCCATTCCATTCCTTACCATTTCATTCCACTCACCTTGATTCCATTCCATTCCATTCCTTTCCATTCCATTCCATTCCATTCCATTCCATTCCACTCCAGTCGGGTTGATTCAATTCCATTCCATTCCATTCCATTCCATTCCATTCCATTCCATTCCTTTACTTTCCATTCCAGTTGATTCCATTCCATTCCATTCCACTCCCTTCCTTTCCTTTCCATTCCATTGCATTCCATTCTACTTTGTTGATTCCCACCCATTCCATTCCACTCCATTCCAATCCATTAGACTCGGGTTGATCCCAATCCATTCCATTCCAATCCATTCCATTCCATTCAATTCTTTTTGATTCCACTCGGGTTGATTCCATTCCCTTGAATTCCATTCCATTCCCTTCCATTAAATTCCATTCCATTCCATTCCATTCCATTCCACTCGGGTTGATTCCATTCCGTTGAATTCCATTCCATTCCATTTCATTCTATTGCATTCCATTCCACTCGGATTTTTTCCTTTCCATTCCATTCGTTTCCATTCCATTTCATTCCATTCCAAACCATTCCCTTCCATTACATTCCATTCCACTCTGATTGATTCCGTTCCATTCCATTGCATTCCATTCGATGCCATTTCTTTCCTTTCCAGTAGGTTCCTTTGCCTTCCATTGCATTCCATTCCATTCCTTTCCATTCCATTCAATTCCACTCGGGTTGATTCCACTCTGTTTTCTTCCATTCCATTCCATTCCATTCCATTCGGGTTGATTCCATTCCATTCCATTCCATTCCATTCCACTCTCTTTCACTCGGGTTGATTCCATTCCATTTCATTCCATTCTGCTCCCTTCCATTCCATTTCATTCCATTCTACTGCTTTCCATTCCAGTCCATTCCACTCGGATTGATTCCATTCCATTCCATTCCAATCCATTCCATTCCATTCCATTCCACTCTGTTCCATTACGTTCGAGTTTATTCCATTCCATTACTTTCCATTCCATTCCATTCCACTCGGGGTGATTCCATTTTATTCTATTCCATTCCATTCCATTCCATACCATTCCACTAGTGTTTATTGCATTCCATTCCATTCCATTCCATTCCATTCCATTCCGTTCCACTCGTGTTGATCCAATTCCAATCCATTCCATTCCATTCCATTCCACTTCTGGTGATTCCATTCCATTCCATTCCATTCCATTCCATTCCATTCCATTCCATTCCATTCCTCTCGGGTGGATTCCACTCCATTCCATACCATTCCATTCCATTTCATTCCATTGCATTCCATTCCATTCCACTCCACTCGGGTTGATTCCATTCCATTCCATTCCATTCTATTCCATTCCATTCCATTCAATTCCCCTCGTGTTGATTAAATTCCATTGCATTTCAATCAGTTACATTCCATTCTATTCTATTCCATTCCATTCCACTCTTGTTGATTCCATTCCATTCCATTCCATTCCATTCCATTCTCTTCCATTCCATTCCATTCCATTCCATTCCATTCGGGTTGTTTCCACTCCATTCCATTCCATTCAATTCCACTAGTTTTGTTTCCATTCCGTTTTATTGCTTTCCATTCCATTGCATTCCATTGTAATCTATTCCATTCCATTGCTTTCCATTCCAATGGGGTTGATTCCTTTCTATTCCATTCCATTCCATCCCATTCCATTCCATTGCACTAGGGCTGATTCCTTTCCATACCATTCCATTCTATTCCATTCCATTCCACTCGGGTAGATTCCATTCCATTGCACTCCATTCCATTCCTTTCCATTGCAATCCAGTCCATTCCATTCCATTCCACTCGGATTGATTCCATTCCATTCCATTCCACTCTGATTGATTCCATTCAATTCCATTCCATTTCATTTTATTACATTCCATTCCATTCCACTCACATTGATTCCATTCCATTCCATTCCATTCCATTTCATTTTATTCCATTCCATTCCATTCCACTCACATTGATTCCATTCCATTCCATTCCATTCCATTTCATTCCATTCTATTGCATTCCACTTGAGTTGACTCCATTCCATTCTATTCCTTTACATTCCATTCCATTCCATTCTATTCTATTCTATTCCATTCCATCGCATTCTATTCCACCCTGGTTGATTCCATTCTATTCCATTCCATTCCATTTCATTCCATTCCATTTTATTCCACTCGGGTTGATTCCATTCCCTACCATTCCATTCCATTCCAATTCAATTTTTCCATATCACTCAGGTAGACTCCATTGCATTCCATTCTGTTCCATTCCATTCCATTCCATTCCATACCCCTAAGGTTGATTCCATAACTTTCCATTCAATTACATTCCATTCCACTGGGGTTGATTCCATCCCTACCATTGCATTCCATTCCAACCCATTCTTTTCCATATCACTCAGGTAGACTCCATTGCATTCCATTCCGTTCCATTCCATTCCATTCCATTCCATAACCCTAAGGTTGATTCCATACCTTTCCATTCAATTCCATTCCATTCCACTGGGGTTGATTCCATTCCATTCCGTTCCATTCCATTCCATTCCATTCCATTCCATACCTCACGTGCTGCTTCCATTCCATTCCATTCCACTCATGGTGATACCATTCCATTCCATTCCATTCCATCCATTCCATTCCATTGCTTTCCATTCCAATGGGGTTGATTCCTTTCTATTCCATTCCATTCCATCCCATTCCATTCCATTGCACTAGGGCTGATTCCTTTCCATACCATTCCATTCTATTCCATTCCATTCCACTCGGGTAGATTCCATTCCATTGCACTCCATTCCATTCCTTTCCATTGCAATCCAGTCCATTCCATTCCATTCCACTCGGATTGATTCCATTCCATTCCATTCCACTCTGATTGATTCCATTCAATTCCATTCCATTTCATTTTATTCCATTCCATTCCATTCCACTCACATTGATTCCATTCCATTCCATTCCATTCCATTTCATTCCATTCTATTGCATTCCACTTGAGTTGACTCCATTCCATTCTATTCCTTTACATTCCATTCTATTCTATTCTATTCCATTCCATCGCATTCTATTCCACCCTGGTTGATTCCATTCTATTCCATTCCATTCCATTTCATTCCATTCCATTTTATTCCACTCGGGTTGATTCCATTCCCTACCATTCCATTCCATTCCAATTCAATTTTTCCATATCACACAGGTAGACTCCATTGCATTCCATTCTGTTCCATTCCATTGCATTCCATTCCATACCCCTAAGGTTGATTCCATAACTTTCCATTCAATTACATTCCATTCCACTGGGGTTGATTCCATCCCTACCATTGCATTCCATTCCAATCCATTCTTTTCCATATCACTCAGGTAGACTCCATTGCATTCCATTCCGTTCCATTCCATTCCATTCCATTCCATAACCCTAAAGTTGATTCCATACCTTTCCATTCAATTCCATTCCATTCCACTGTGGTTGATTCCATTCCATTCTGTTCCATTCCATTCCATTCCATTCCATTCCATTCCATACCTCACGTGCTGCTGCCATTCCATTCCATTCCACTCATGGTGATTCCATTCCATTCCATTCCATTCCATTCCATCCATTCCATTACATTGCATTCCATTCCATTCCATTCGACTCATGGTGATTCCATTCCACTCCATTCCATTCCATTCCATTCCATTCCACTCGGGTAGATTCCATTACATTACATTACATTCCTTTCAATTCCATTCCATTCCATTTCATTCCATTGCATTCCATTCCATTCGATTCCACTCGCGTTGATTCCATTCCATTCCATTTCATTCCATTCCATTCCTCTCGGGTGGATTCCTCTCCATTCCATACCATTCCATTCCATTTCATTCCATTGCATTCCATTCCATTCCATTTCATTCCATTGCATTCCATTCCATTCCACTCCACTCGGGTTGATTCCATTCCATTCCATTCCATTCTATTCCATTCAATTCCATTCAATTCCCCTCGGGTTGATTAAATTCCATTGCATTTCAATCAGTTACATTCCATTCTATTCTATTCCATTCCATTCCACTCTTGTTCATTCCATTCGATTCCATTCCATTCCATTCCATTCCATTCTCTTCCATTCCATTCCATTCCATTACATTCTGGTTGTTTCCACTCCATTCCATTCCATTCAATTCCACTAGTTTTGTTTCCATTCCGTTTTATTGCTTTCCATTCCATTGCATTCCATTGTAATCCATTCCATTCCATTGCTTTCCATTCCAATGGGGTTGATTCCTTTCTATTCCATTCCATTCCATCCCATTCCATTCCATTGCACTAGGGCTGATTCCTTTCCATACCATTCCATTCTATTCCATTCCATTCCACTCGGGTAGATTCCATTCCGTTGCACTCCATTCCATTCCATTCCATTGCAATCCAGTCCATTCCATTCCATTCCACTCGGATTGATTCCATTCCATTCCATTCCACTCTGATTGATTCCATTCAATTCCATTCCATTTCATATTATTCCATTCCATTCCATTCCACTCACATTGATTCCATTCCATTCCATTACATTCCATTTCATTCCATTCTATTGCATTCCACTTGAGTTGACTCCATTCCATTCTATTCCTTTACATTCCATTCCATTCCATTCTATTCTATTCTATTCTATTCCATTCCATTGCATTCTATTCCACCCTGGTTGATTCCATTCTATTCCATTCCATTCCATTCCATTTCATTCCATTCCATTTTATTCCACTCGGGTTGATTCCATTCCCTACCATTCCATTCCATTCCAATTCAATTTTTCCATATCACTCAGGTAGACTCCATTGCATTCCATTCTGTTCCATTCCATTCCATTCCATTCCATACCCCTAAGGTTGATTCCATAACTTTCCATTCAATTACATTCCATTCCACTGGGGTTGATTCCATTCCCTACCATTGCATTCCATTCCAATCCATTCTTTTCCATATCACTCAGGTAGACTCCATTGCATTCCATTCCGTTCCATTCCATTGCATTCCATTCCATAACCCTAAGGTTGATTCCATACCTTTCCATTCAATTCCATTCCATTCCACTGGGGTTGATTCCATTCCATTCCGTTCCATTCCATTCCATTCCATTCCATTCCATTCCCTACCTCACGTGCTGCTTCCATTCCATTCCATTCCATTCCATTCCATTCCATACCTCACGTGTTGCTTCCATTCCTTTCCATTCGACTCGGGTTGATTCCATTCCATTACTTTCCATTCCATGCCATTGTGCTCCACTTGGGTTGATTCCATTCCATTCGATTCCATTTTATTCCATTCCATTCCATTCCATTCCACACCATTCCACTAGTGTTTACTGCATTCCATTCCATTCCATTCGTTTCCATTCAATTCTATTCCATTGAATTCCACTCGGTTTGATTCCATTCCATTCCATTCTATTCCATCCCATTCCATTCCGTTTGATTCCATTCCATTCCAATCCGCTGCATTCCACTCGGGTTGAGTCCATTCCATTCCATTCCTTTTGATTCCATTCCATTCCAATCCACTGCATTCCACTCAGGTTGAGTCCATTCCATTCCACTTGTGTGCATTCCAGTCCATTCCACTCCATTGCATTCCCTTCCATTTCTTCCATTGCACTCGGTTTGATTCCATTCCATTCCATTCCATTACATTGCATTCCATTCCATTCCATTCCATTCCACTCATGGTGATTCCATTCCATTCCATTCCATTCCATTCCATTCCATCCATTCCATTACATTGCATTCCATTCCATTCCAATCCACTCATGGTGATTCCATTGCATTCCATTGCATTCCATTCCATTCCATTCCATTCCATTCCACTCGGGTAGATTCCATTCCATTCCATTCCATTCCTTTCAATTCCATTCCATTCCATTTCATTCCATTGCATTCCATTCCATTCGATTCCACTCGCGTTGATTCCATTCCATTCCATTCCATTTCATTCCATTCCATTCCATTCCAATCCATTCCATCCCATTTCATTCCACTAGGGTTGATTCCATTCCATTCCATTCCATTCCATTCCATTCCATTCCACTTCTGGTGATTCCATTCAATTCCATTCCATTCCATTCCATTCCATTCCATTCCATTCCATTCTCTTCCATTCCATTCCATTCCATTCCATTCCATTCCATTCCATTCCATTCCTCTCGGGTGGATTCCGCTCCATTCCATACCATTCCATTCCATTTCATTCCATTGCATTCCATTCCATTCCACTCCACTCGCGTTGATTCCATTCCATTCCATTCCATTCTATTCCATTCCATTCCATTCAATTCCCCTCGGGTTGATTAAATTCCATTGCATTTCAATCAGTTACATTCCATTCTATTCTATTCCATTCCATTCCACTCTTGTTGATTCCATTCCATTCCATTCCATTCCATTCCATTCCATTCCGTTCCATTCCATTCTCTTCCATTCCATTCCATTCCATTCCATTCGGGTTGTTTCCACTCCATTCCATTCCATTCAATTCCACTAGTTTTGTTTCCATTCCGTTTTATTGCTTTCCATTCCATTGCATTCCATTGTAATCCATTCCATTCCATTGCTTTCCATTCCAATGGTGTTGATTCCTTTCTATTCCATTCCATTCCATCCCATTCCATTCCATTGCACTAGGGCTGATTCCTTTCCATACCATTCCATTCTATTCCATTCCATTCCACTCGGGTAGATTCCATTCCATTGCACTCCATTCCATTCCTTTCCATTGCAATCCAGTCCATTCCATTCCATTCCACTCGGATTGATTCCATTCCATTCCATTCCACTCTGATTGATTCCATTCAATTCCATTCCATTTCATTTTATTCCATTCCATTCCATTCCACTCACATTGATTCCATTCCATTCCATTCCATTCCATTTCATTCCATTCTATTGCATTCCACTTGAGTTGACTCCATTCCATTCTATTCCTTTACATTCCATTCTATTCTATTCTATTCCATTCCATCGCATTCTATTCCACCCTGGTTGATTCCATTCTATTCCATTCCATTCCATTTCATTCCATTCCATTTTATTCCACTCGGGTTGATTCCATTCCCTACCATTCCATTCCATTCCAATTCAATTTTTCCATATCACTCAGGTAGACTCCATTGCATTCCATTCTGTTCCATTCCATTCCATTCCATTCCATACCCCTAAGGTTGATTCCATAACTTTCCATTCAATTACATTCCATTCCACTGGGGTTGATTCCATCCCTACCATTGCATTCCATTCCAATCCATTCTTTTCCATATCACTCAGGTAGACTCCATTGCATTCCATTCCGTTCCATTCCATTCCATTCCATTCCATAACCCTAAGGTTGATTCCGTACCTTTCCATTCAATTCCATTCCATTCCACTGGGGTTGATTCCATTCCATTCTGTTCCATTCCATTCCATTCCATTCCATTCCATTCCATACCTCACGTGCTGCTTCCATTCCATTCCATTCCATACCTCACGTGTTGCTTCCATTCCTTTCCATTCGACTCGGGTTGATTCCATTCCATTACTTTCCATTCCATGCCATCGTGCTCCACTTGGGTTGATTCCATTCCATTCGATTCCATTTTATTCCATTCCATTCCATTCCATTCCACACCATTCCACTAGTGTTTACTGCATTCCATTCCATTCCATTCGTTTCCATTCAATTCTATTCCATTGAATTCCACTCGGTTTGATTCCATTCCATTCCATTCTATTCCATCCCATTCCATTCCGTTTGATTCCATTCCATTCCAATCCGCTGCATTCCACTCGGGTTGAGTCCATTCCATTCCATTCCTTTTGATTCCATTCGATTCCAATCCACAGCATTCCACTCAGGTTGAGTTCATTCCATTCCACTTGCGTGCATTCCAGTCCATTCCACTCCATTGCATTCCCTTCCATTTCTTCCATTGTACTCGGTTTGATTCCATTCCATTCCGTTCCATTACATTGCATTCCATTCCATTCCATTCCACTCATGGTGATTCCATTCCATTCCATTCCATTCCATTCCATTCCATCCATTCCATTACATTGCATTCCATTCCATTCCATTCCACTCATGGTGATTCCATTCCATTCCATTCCATTCCATTCCATTACATTACATTGCATTCCATTCCATTCCATTCCACTCATGGTGATTCCATTGCATTCCATTCCATTCCATTCCATTCCATTCCACTCGGGTAGATTCCATTCCATTCCATTACATTCCTTTCAATTCCATTCCATTCCATTTCATTCCATTGCATTCCATTCCATTCGATTCCACTCGCGTTGATTCCATTCCATTCCATTTCATTCCATTCCATTCCATTCCAATCCATTCCATTCCATTCCATTCCTATCCATTCCATCCCATTTCATTCCACTAGGTTTGATTCCATTCCATTCCATTCCATTCCATTCCATTCCATTCCGTTCCACTCGTGTTGATCCAATTCCAATCCATTCCATTCCATTCCATTCCACTTCTGGTGATTCCATTCCATTCCATTCCATTCCATTCCATTCCATTCCATTCCATTCCTCTCGGGTGGATTCCACTCCATTCCATACCATTCCATTCCATTTCATTCCATTGCATTCCATTCCATTCCGCTCCACTCGGGTTGATTCCATTCCATTCTATTCCATTCCATTCCATTCAATTCCCCTCGGGTTGATTAAATTCCATTGCATTTCAATCAGTTACATTCCATTCTATTCTATTCCATTCCATTCCACTCTTGTTGATTCCATTCCATTCCATTCCATTCCATTCCATTCCATTCCGTTCCATTCCATTCTCTTCCATTCCATTCCATTCCATTCCATTCCATTCGGGTTGTTTCCACTCCATTCCATTCCATTCAATTCCACTAGTTTTGTTTCCATTCCGTTTTATTGCTTTCCATTCCATTGCATTCCATTGTAATCTATTCCATTCCATTGCTTTCCATTCCAATGGGGTTGATTCCTTTCTATTCCATTCCATTCCATCCCATTCCATTCCATTGCACTAGGGCTGATTCCTTTCCATACCATTCCATTCTATTCCATTCCATTCCACTCGGGTAGATTCCATTCCATTGCACTCCATTCCATTCCTTTCCATTGCAATCCAGTCCATTCCATTCCATTCCACTCGGATTGATTCCATTCCATTCCATTCCACTCTGATTGATTCCATTCAATTCCATTCCATTTCATTTTATTACATTCCATTCCATTCCACTCACATTGATTCCATTCCATTCCATTCCATTCCATTTCATTTTATTCCATTCCATTCCATTCCACTCACATTGATTCCATTCCATTCCATTCCATTCCATTCCATTCTATTGCATTCCACTTGAGTTGACTCCATTCCATTCTATTCCTTTACATTCCATTCCATTCCATTCTATTCTATTCTATTCCATTCCATCGCATTCTATTCCACCCTGGTTGATTCCATTCTATTCCATTCCATTCCATTTCATTCCATTCCATTTTATTCCACTCGGGTTGATTCCATTCCCTGCCATTCCATTCCATTCCAATTCAATTTTTCCATATCACTCAGGTAGACCTCATTGCATTCCATTCTGTTCCATTCCATTCCATTCCATTCCATACCCCTAAGGTTGATTCCATAACCTTCCATTCAATTACATTCCATTCCACTGGGGTTGATTCCATCCCTACCATTGCATTCCATTCCAATCCATTCTTTTCCATATCACTCAGGTAGACTCCATTGCATTCCATTCCGTTCCATTCCATTCCATTCCATTCCATAACCCTAAGGTTGATTCCATACCTTTCCATTCAATTCCATTCCATTCCACTGGGGTTGATTCCATTCCATTCTGTTCCATTCCATTCCATTCCATTCCATTCCATTCCATTCCATACCTCACGTGTTGCTTCCATTCCATTCCATTCCACTCGGGTTGATTCCATTCCATTCCTTTCCATTCCATGCCATCGTGCTCCACTTGGGTTGATTCCATTCCATTCGATTCCATTTTATTCCATTCCATTCCATTCCATTCCACACCATTCCACTAGTGTTTACTGCATTCCATTCCATTCCATTCGTTTCCATTCAATTCTATTCCATTGAATTCCACTCGGTTTGATTCCATTCCATTCCATTCTATTCCATCCCATTCCATTCCGTTTGATTCCATTGCATTCCAATCCGCTGCATTCCACTCGGGTTGAGTCCATTCCATTCCATTCCTTTTGATTCCATTCCATTCCAATCCACTGCATTCCACTCAGGTTGAGTCCATTCCATTCCACTTGCGTGCATTCCAGACCATTCCACTCCATTGCATTCCCTTCCATTTCTTCCATTGCACTCGGTTTGATTCCATTCCATTCCATTACATTACATTGCATTCCATTCCATTCCATTACATTGCATTCCATTCCATTCCATTCCACTCATGGTGATTCCATTCCATTCCATTCCATTCCATTCCATCCATTCCATTACATTGCATTCCATTCCATTCCATTCCACTCATGGTGATTCCATTCCATTCCATTCCATTCCATTCCATTCCATCCATTCCATTACATTGCATTCCATTCCATTCCATTCCACTCATGGTGATTCCATTCCATTCCATTACATTACATTGCATTCCATTCCATTCCATTCCACTCCGGTAGATTCCATTCCATTCCATTACATTCCTTTCAATTCCATGCCATTCCATTTCATTCCATTGCATTCCATTCCATTCGATTCCACTCGCGTTGATTCCATTCCATTCCATTCCATTCCATTCCATTCCGTTCCACTCGTGTTGATCCAATTCCAATCCATTCCATTCCATTCCATTCCACTTCTGGTGATTCCATTCCATTCCATTCCATTCCATTCTCTTCCATTCCATTCCATTCCATTCCATTCCATTCCTCTCGGGTGGATTCCACTCCATTCCATACCATTCCATTCCATTTCATTCCATTGCATTCCATTCCATTCCACTCCACTCGGGTTGATTCCATTCCATTCCATTCCATTCCATTCCATTCCATTCCATTCAATTCCCCTCGGGTTGATTAAATTCCATTGCATTTCAATCAGTTACATTCCATTCTATTCTATTCCATTCCATTCCAATCTTGTTCATTCCATTCCATTCCATTCCATTCCATTCCTTTCCATTCCATTCTCTTCCATTCCATTACATTCGGGTTGTTTCCACTCCTTTCCATTCCATTCAATTCCACTAGTTTTGTTTCCATTCCGTTTTATTGCTTTCCATTCCATTGCATTCCATTGTAATCCATTCCATTCCATTGCTTTCCATTCCAATGGTGTTGATTCCTTTCTATTCCATTCCATTCCATCCCATTCCATTCCATCGCACTAGGGCTGATTCCTTTCCATACCATTCCATTCTATTCCATTCCATTCCACTCGGGTAGATTCCATTCCATTGCACTCCATTCCATTCCTTTCCATTGCAATCCAGTCCATTCCATTGCATTCCACTCGGATTGATTCCATTCCATTCCATTCCACTCTGATTGATTCCATTCCATTCCATTCCATTTCATTTTATTCCATTCCATTCCATTCCACTCACATTGATTCCATTCCATTCCATTCCATTCCATTTCATTCCATTCTATTGCATTTCACTTGAGTTGACTCCATTCCATTCTATTCCTTTACATTCCATTCCATTCCATTCTATTCTATTCTATTCCATTCCATCGCATTCTATTCCACCCTGGTTGATTCCATTCTATTCCATTCCATTCCATTTCATTCCATTCCATTTTATTCCACTCGGGTTGATTCCATTCCCTACCATTCCATTCCATTCCAATTCAATTTTTCCATATCACTCAGGTAGACTCCATTGCATTCCATTCTGTTCCATTCCATTCCATTCCATTCCATACCCCTAAGGTTGATTCCATAACTTTCCATTCAATTACATTCCATTCCACTGGGGTTGATTCCATCCCTACCATTGCATTCCATTCCAATCCATTCTTTTCCATATCACTCAGGTAGACTCCATTGCATTCCATTCCGTTCCATTCCATTCCATTCCATTCCATAACCCTAAGGTTGATTCCATACCTTTCCATTCAATTCCATTCCATTCCACTGGGGTTGATTCCATTCCATTCTGTTCCATTCCATTCCATTCCATTCCATTCCATTCCATTCCATACCTCACGTGTTGCTTCCATTCCATTCCATTCCACTGCGGTTGATTCCATTCCATTACTTTCCATTCCATGCCATTGTGCTCCACTTGGGTTGATTCCATTCCATTCGATTCCATTTTATTCCATTCCATTCCATTCCATTCCACACCATTCCACTAGTGTTTACTGCATTCCATTCCATTCCATTCCATTCGTTTCCATTCAATTCTATTCCATTGAATTCCACTCGGTTTGATTCCATTCCATTCCATTCTATTCCATCCCATTCCATTCCGTTTGATTCCATTCCATTCGAATCCGCTGCATTCCACTCGGGTTGAGTCCATTCCATTCCATTCCTTTTGGTTCCATTCCATTCCAATCCACTGCATTCCACTCAGGTTGAGTCCATTCCATTCCATTCCATTCCACTTGCGTGCATTCCAGTCCATTCCACTCCATTGCATTCCCTTCCATTTCTTCCATTGCACTCGGTTTGATTCCATTCCATTCCGTTACATTACATTGCATTCCATTCCATTCCATTCCACTCATGGTGATTCCATTCCATTCCATTCCATTCCATTCCATTCCATTCCATTCCATTACATTGCATTCCATTCCATTCCATTCCACTCATGGTGATTCCATTCCATTCCATTCCATTCCATCCCATCCATTCCATTACATTGCATTCCATTCCATTCCATTCCACTCATGGTGATTCCATTCCATTCCATTCCATCCATTCCATTACATTGCATTCCATTCCATTCCATTCCACTCATGGTGATTCCATTCCATTCCATTCCATTCCATTCCATCCATTCCATTACATTGCATTCCATTCCATTCCATTCCACTCATGGTGATTCCATTCCATTCCATTCCATCCATTCCATTACATTGCATTCCATTCCATTCCATTCCACTCATGGTGATTCCATTCCATTCCATTCCATTCCATTTCATTCCATTCCATTCCACTCGGGTAGATTCCATTCCATTACATTACATTCCTTTCAATTCCATTCCATTCCATTTCATTCCATTGCATTCCATTCCATTTGATTCCACTCGCGTTGATTGCATTCCATTCCATTTCATTCCATTCCATTCCATTCCAATCCATTCCATCCCATTTCATTCCACTAGGGTTGATTCCATTCCATTCCATTCCATTCCATTCCATTCCATTCCGTTCCACTCGTGTTGATCCAATTCCAATCCATTCCATTCCATTCCATTCCATTCCATTCCACTTCTGGTGATTCCATTCGATTCCATTCCATTCCATTCCATTCCATTCCATTCTCTTCCATTCCATTCCATTCCATTCCATTCCATTCCATTCCATTCCACTCCACTCGGGTTGATTCCATTCCATTCCATTCCATTCTATTCCATTCCATTCCACTCGGGTAGATTCCATTCCATTGCACTCCATTCCATTCCTTTCCATTGCAATCCAGTCCATTCCATTGCATTCCACTCGGATTGATTCCATTCCATTCCATTCCACTCTGATTGATTCCATTCAATTCCATTCCATTTCATTTTATTCCATTCCATTCCATTCCACTCACATTGATTCCATTCCATTCCATTCCATTCCATTTCATTCCATTCTATTGCATTTCACTTGAGTTGACTCCATTCCATTCTATTCCTTTACATTCCATTCCATTCCATTCTATTCTATTCTATTCCATTCCATCGCATTCTATTCCACCCTGGTTGATTCCATTCTATTCCATTCCATTCCATTTCATTCCATTCCATTTTATTCCACTCGGGTTGATTCCATTCCCTACCATTCCATTCCATTCCAATTCAATTTTTCCATATCACTCAGGTAGACTCCATTGCATTCCATTCTGTTCCATTCCATTCCATTCCATTCCATACCCCTAAGGTTGATTCCATAACTTTCCATTCAATTACATTCCATTCCACTGGGGTTGATTCCATCCCTACCATTGCATTCCATTCCAATCCATTCTTTTCCATATCACTCAGGTAGACTCCATTGCATTCCATTCCGTTCCATTCCATTCCATTCCATTCCATAACCCTAAGGTTGATTCCATACCTTTCCATTCAATTCCATTCCATTCCACTGGGGTTGATTCCATTCCATTCTGTTCCATTCCATTCCATTCCATTCCATTCCATTCCATACCTCACGTGTTGCTTCCATTCCATTCCATTCCACTGCGGTTGATTCCATTCCATTACTTTCCATTCCATGCCATTGTGCTCCACTTGGGTTGATTCCATTCCATTCGATTCCATTTTATTCCATTCCATTCCATTCCATTCCACACCATTCCACTAGTGTTTACTGCATTCCATTCCATTCCATTCCATTCGTTTCCATTCAATTCTATTCCATTGAATTCCACTCGGTTTGATTCCATTCCATTCCATTCTATTCCATCCCATTCCATTCCGTTTGATTCCATTCCATTCGAATCCGCTGCATTCCACTCGGGTTGAGTCCATTCCATTCCATTCCTTTTGGTTCCATTCCATTCCAATCCACTGCATTCCACTCAGGTTGAGTCCATTCCATTCCATTCCATTCCACTTGCGTGCATTCCAGTCCATTCCACTCCATTGCATTCCCTTCCATTTCTTCCATTGCACTCGGTTTGATTCCATTCCATTCCGTTACATTACATTGCATTCCATTCCATTCCATTCCACTCATGGTGATTCCATTCCATTCCATTCCATTCCATTCCATTCCATTCCATTCCATTACATTGCATTCCATTCCATTCCATTCCACTCATGGTGATTCCATTCCATTCCATTCCATTCCATCCCATCCATTCCATTACATTGCATTCCATTCCATTCCATTCCACTCATGGTGATTCCATTCCATTCCATTCCATCCATTCCATTACATTGCATTCCATTCCATTCCATTCCACTCATGGTGATTCCATTCCATTCCATTCCATTCCATTCCATCCATTCCATTACATTGCATTCCATTCCATTCCATTCCACTCATGGTGATTCCATTCCATTCCATTCCATCCATTCCATTACATTGCATTCCATTCCATTCCATTCCACTCATGGTGATTCCATTCCATTCCATTCCATTCCATTTCATTCCATTCCATTCCACTCGGGTAGATTCCATTCCATTACATTACATTCCTTTCAATTCCATTCCATTCCATTTCATTCCATTGCATTCCATTCCATTTGATTCCACTCGCGTTGATTGCATTCCATTCCATTTCATTCCATTCCATTCCATTCCAATCCATTCCATCCCATTTCATTCCACTAGGGTTGATTCCATTTCATTCCATTCCATTCCATTCCATTCCATTCCGTTCCACTCGTGTTGATCCAATTCCAATCCATTCCATTCCATTCCATTCCATTCCATTCCACTTCTGGTGATTCCATTCGATTCCATTCCATTCCATTCCATTCCATTCCATTCTCTTCCATTCCATTCCATTCCATTCCATTCCATTCCATTCCATTCCACTCCACTCGGGTTGATTCCATTCCATTCCATTCCATTCTATTCCACTCCACTCGGGTTGATTCCATTCCATTGCATTCCATTCTATTCCATTCCATTCCATTCAATTCCCCTCGGGTTGATTAAATTCCATTGCATTTCAATCAGTTACATTCCATTCTATTCTATTCCATTCCATTCCACTCTTGTTCATTCCATTCCATTCCATTCCATTCCATTCCATTCCATTCCATTCCGTTCCATTCCATTCTCTTCCATTCCATTCCATTCCATTACATTCGGGTTGTTTCCACTCCATTCCATTCCATTCAATTCCACTAGTTTTGTTTCCATTCCGTTTTATTGCTTTCCATTCCATTGCATTCCATTGTAATCCATTCCATTCCATTGCTTTCCATTCCAATGGGGTTGATTCCTTTCTATTCCATTCCATTCCATCCCATTCCATTCCATTGCACTAGGGCTGATTCCTTTCCATACCATTCCATTCTATTCCATTCCATTCCACTCGGGTAGATACCATTCCATTGCACTCCATTCCATTCCATTCCATTGCAATCCAGTCCATTCCATTCCATTCCACTCGGATTGATTCCATTCCATTCCATTCCACTCTGATTGATTCCATTCAATTCCATTCCATTTCATTTTATTCCATTCCATTCCATTCCACTCACATTGATTCCATTCCATTCCATTCCATTCCATTTCATTCCATTCTATTGCATTCCACTTGAGTTGACTCCATTCCATTCTATTCCTTTACATTCCATTCCATTCCATTCTATTCTATTCTATTCCATTCCATCGCATTCTATTCCACCCTGGTTGATTCCATTCTATTCCATTCCATTCCATTTCATTCCATTCCATTTTATTCCACTCGGGTTGATTCCATTCCCTACCATTCCATTCCATTCCAATTCAATTTTTCCATATCACTCAGGTAGACTCCATTGCATTCCATTCTGTTCCATTCCATTCCATTCCATTCCATACCCCTAAGGTTGATTCCATAACTTTCCATTCAATTACATTCCATTCCACTGGGGTTGATTCCATTCCCTATCATTGCATTCCATTCCAATCCATTCTTTTCCATATCACTCAGGTAGACTCCATTGCATTCCATTCCGTTCAATTCCATTCCATTCCATTCCATAACCCTAAGGTTGATTCCATACCTTTCCATTCAATTCCATTCCATTCCTCTGGGGTTGATTCCATTCCATTCCGTTCCATTCCATTCCATTCCATTCCATTCCATTCCATTCCATTCCATACCTCACGTGTTGCTTCCATTCCATTCCATTCCACTCAGGTTGATTCCATTCCATTACTTTCCATTCCATGCCATTGTGCTCCACTTGGGTTGATTCCATTCCATTCGATTCCATTTTATTCCATTCCATTCCATTCCATTCCACACCATTCCACTAGTGTTTACTGCATTCCATTCCATTCCATTCGTTTCCATTCAATTCTATTCCATTGAATTCCACTCGGTTTGATTCCATTCCATTCCATTCTATTCCATCCCATTCCATTCCGTTTGATTCCATTCCATTCCAATCCGCTGCATTCCACTCGGGTTGAGTCCATTCCATTCCATTCTTATTGATTCCATTCCATTCCAATCCACTGCATTCCACTCAGGTTGAGTCCATTCCATTCCATTCCTTTCCATCCCATTCCATTCCATTCGGGTTGACACCTTTCCATTCCATTCCGTTTCGTACCATTCCTTTCCATTCCATTCCAATCTATTCGGGTTGAATCCATTCCATTCCATTCCATTCCATTCCGTTGAATTCTCTTCGGGTTGAATCCATTCCATTCCATTCCATTCCATTCAATTCCTTTCCATTCCACTCCATTCCATTCCACTCCTGTTGATTCAACTCCATTCCATTGCAATCCATTCTATTCGATTCCATTCCACTTGGGTTGATTCCTGTCCATTCCATTCCATTCCGTTCTGTTCCATTCCATTCCGTTGCATTCCTTTCCATAGAATTCCTTTCCACTCTGGTTGATTACATTCCATTCCATTCCCTTCCATTCCATTCCATGCCATTCAATTGCTTTCCACTCGCGATGATTCCTTTCCATTGCTTTCCATTCCATTCCATTCCATTCTACTCGGGTTGATTCCATTCCATTCCATTCCATTCCAATCCACTCCATTCCAATCCATTCCACTCGGGTTGATTCCATTCCATTCCGTTCCAGTTGATTCAATTCCATTATATTCCATTCCTTTCCATTTCATTCCACTCGCCTTGATTCCATTCCATTCCACTCCTTTCCATTCCAT
Organism: Pan troglodytes; assembly: GCF_028858775.2. Classification (NCBI taxonomy): domain Eukaryota; kingdom Metazoa; phylum Chordata; class Mammalia; order Primates; family Hominidae; genus Pan; species Pan troglodytes. The sequence goes on from NC_072413.2 coordinate 9,499,282, forward strand.
TCCATAACATTCCATTCCATTCCACTCCACTTCAGTAGACTTTATTCAATTCTCTTCCATTCCATTCAATTACTTTCCATTCCAGTTGATTCCATTCCATTCCATTTCATTCCGTTCCTCTCCTTTCGATTCCATTGCATTCCATTCGACTTTGTTGCTTCCAATCCATTCCATTCCACTCCATTCCATTCCATTAGACTCGGGTTGATCCCAATCCATTCCATTCAATTCAATTCCATTCCTTTCCACTCAGTTTGATTCCATTCCGTTGAATTCGATTCCATTGCATTCCATTCCGTTAAATTCCATTCCATTCTGTTGCATTCCATTCCACTCGGGTTGTTTCCTTTCCTTTCCATTCGTTTCCATTCCATTCCATTCCATTCCAATCCATTCCATTCCATTCCATTCCATTCCACTCAGATTGATTCCATTCCATTCCATTGCATTCCATTCCATGTCATTCTATTCCTTTCCAGTTGATTCAATTACATTCCATTCCATTCCTTACCATTTCATTCCACTCACCTTGATTCCATTCCATTCCATTCCTTTCCATTCCATTCCATTCCATTCCATTCCATTCCATTCCACTCCAGTCGGGTTGATTCAATTCTATTCCATTCCATTCCATTCCATTCCATTCCATTCCATTCCTTTACTTTCCATTCCAGTTGATTCCATTCCATTCCATTCCACTCCCTTCCTTTCCTTTCCATTCCATTGCATTCCATTCGACTTTGTTGATTCCCATCCATTCCATTCCACTCCATTCCAATCCATTAGACTCGGGTTGATCCCAATCCATTCCATTCCAATCCATTCCATTCCATTCAATTCTTTTTGATTCCACTCGGGTTGATTCCATTCCCTTGAATTCCATTCCATTCCCTTCCATTAAATTCCATTCCATTCCATTCCATTCCATTCCACTCGGGTTGATTCCATTCCGTTGAATTCCATTCCATTCCATTTCATTCTATTGCATTCCATTCCACTCGGATTTTTTCCTTTCCATTCCATTCGTTTCCATTCCATTTCATTCCATTCCAAACCATTCCCTTCCATTACATTCCATTCCACTCTGATTGATTCCGTTCCATTCCATTGCATTCCATTCGATGCCATTTCTTTCCTTTCCAGTAGGTTCCTTTGCCTTCCATTGCATTCCATTCCATTCCTTTCCATTCCATTCAATTCCACTCGGGTTGATTCCACTCTGTTTTCTTCCATTCCATTCCATTCCATTCCATTCGGGTTGATTCCATTCCATTCCATTCCATTCCATTCCACTCTCTTTCACTTGGGTTGATTCCATTCCATTTCATTCCATTCTGCTCCCTTCCATTCCATTTCATTCCATTCTACTGCTTTCCATTCCAGTCCATTCCACTCGGATTGATTCCATTCCATTCCATTCCAATCCATTCCATTCCATTCCATTCCACTCTGTTCCATTACGTTCGAGTTTATTCCATTCCATTACTTTCCATTCCATTCCATTCCACTCGGGGTGATTCCATTTTATTCTATTCCATTCCATTCCATACCATTCCACTAGTGTTTATTGCATTCCATTCCATTCCATTCCATTCCATTCCATTCGTTTCCATTCAATTCTATTCCATTCCATTCCACTCGCGTTGATTCCATTCCATTCCATTCCATTCCGTTTGATTCCATTCTATTCCATTCCATTCCATTGCATTCCACTCGGGTTGAGTCCATTCCATTCCATTCCATTCCATTCCATTCCATTCCAATCCATTCGGGTTGATACCTTTCCATTCCATTCCGTTCCAATCTATCGGGTTGAATCCATTCCATTCCATTCCATTCTATTCCATTCCATTACGTTCCATTCTTTTCGGGTTGAATCCATTGCATTTCCTTCCATTTCATTCCTTTTCATTCCACTGCATTCCATTCCATTCCATTCCACTGCTGTTGATTCCATTCCATTCTATTTCAATCCATTCCATTCTATTCCATTCCACTCAGGTTGATTCCTTTCCATTCTATTTTATTCCGCTCTGTTCCATTCCGTTCCATTCCATTCCATTCCATTCCATAGAATTCCTTTCCCCTCTTGTTGATTCCATTCCATTCCATTCCACCCATTTCCATACCACTCGCGATGATTAAATTCCATTCCATTCCATTCCTTTCCATTCGATTCCTTTCCACTCGGGTTGGTTCCATTCCTTTCCATTCCATTCCAATCCATTCCGATCCACTCGATTCCTATCCATTCCACTCGGGTTGATTCCATTCCATTCCATTCCATTCCATTCCAGTTGATTCAATTCCATTACATTCCATTCCTTTCCATTTCATTCCACTCACCTTGATTCCATTCCATTCCATTCCTTTCCATTCCATTACATTCTATTCCATTCCATTCCACTCCAGCCGGGTTGATTCAATTCTATTCCATTCCATTCCCTTCCATTCCATTCCATTCCATCACTTTCCATTCCAGTTGATTCCATTCCATTCCCTTCCTTTCCTTTCCATTCCATTGCATTCCATTCGACTTTGTTGATTCCAATCCATTCCATTCGACTCCACTCCATTCCATTAGACTCGGGTTGATCCCAATCCATTCCATTCCAATCCATTCCATTCCATTCAGTTCCATTCCATTCCATTCAGGTTGATTCCATTCCGTTGAATTCCATTCCATTCCATTCCATTGAATTCCATTCCCTTCCATTGCATTCCATTCCATTCGGGTTGTTTCCTTTCCATTCCATTCCTTTTCTTTCCATTCCGTTCCATACCATTCGGGTTGTTTCCTTTCCATTCCATTCCTTTTCTTTCCATTCCATTCCATTCCAATCCATTCTATTCCATTCCATTCCATTGCATTCCACTCAGATTGATTCCGTTCCATTCCATTGCATTCCATTCCATGTCATTCCATTCCTTTCCAGTTGACTCAATTCCATTACATTCCTTTCCTTTCCATTTCATTCCACTCGCCTTGATGCCATTCCATTCCTTTCCATTTGATTCAATTCCATTACATTCCATTCCTTTCCATTTCATTCCATTCGCCTTGATTCCATTCCATTCCATTCCTTCCCATTCCATTCCATTCCATTCCATTCCATTCCATTCCATTCCATTACTTTCCATTCCAGTTGATTCCATTCCATTTCATTCCATTCCCTTCCTTTCCTTTCCATTCCAATGCATTCCATTCGACTTTGTTGATTCCCATCCATTCCATTCCACTCCATTCCATTCCATTTGACTCGGGTTGATCCCAATTCATTCCATTCCAATCCATTCAATTCCATTCAATTCAATTCCATTCCACTCGGGTTTATTCCATTCCGTTGAATTCCATTACATTCCATTCCATTAAATTCCATTCCATTCCACTCCACTCGGGTTGATTCCATTCCATTCCATTCCATTCCATTCCACTGCATTCCATTCCACTCGGGTTGTTTCCTTTCCTTTCCATTCGTTTCCATTCCATTCCATTCCAATCCATTCCATTCAATTCCATTCCTTTCCAATCAGATTGATTCCATTCCATTCCATTGCATTCCATTCCATGCCATTCCTTTCCTTTCCAGTGGATTCCTTTGCCTTCCATTCCGTTCCATTCCATTCCATTCCATTCCACTCGGGTTGATTCCACTCCGTTGAATTCCATTCCATTCAATTCCATTCCGTTCTATTGCACTCTAGTTGATTCATTTCTTTCCATTCCATTCCATTCCATTCCATTCCACTTCTGGTGATTCCATTCCATTCCATTCCATTCCCTTCGATTCCATTCCATTCCATTCCATTCCAATCCATTCCAATCCATTCCACTCGGGTTGATTCCATTCCGTTGAATTCGATTCCATTCCATTAAATTCCATTCCATTCCATTGCATTCCATTCCACTCGGGTTGTTTCCTTTCCTTCACATTCGTTTCCATTCCATTCCAATCCATTCCAATCCATTCTCTTCCATTCCATTCCATTCTATTCCATTCCATTCCATTCCACTCAGATTGATGCGGTTACATTCCATTTCATTTCATTCCATGCCATTCTATTCCTTGCCAGTTGATTCATTTCCATTCCACTCCATTCCTTACCATTTCATTTGACTCGCCTTGATTCCATTCCATTCCATTCCATTCCTTTCCATTCCATTCCATTCCATTCCATTCCACTCCACTCCAGTCAAGTTGATTCAATTCTATTCCATTCCATTCCATTCCATTCCATTACTTTCCATTCCAGTTGATTCCATTTCATTCCATTCCACTCCTTTCCTTTCCTTTCCATTCCATTGCATTCCATTCGACTTTGTTGATTCCCATCCATTCCATTCCACTCCATTCCATTCCTTTAGACACGGGTTGATCCCAATCCATTCCATTCCAATCCATTCCTTTCCATTCAATTCCATTCCATTCCACTCGGTTTGATTCCATTCTGTTGAATTCCATTCCATTCCATTACAGTAAATTCCATTCCTTTCCATTCCATTCTATTCCACTCGGGTTGATTCCATTCCGTTGAATTCCATTCCATTCCATTCCATTCCATTCCATTGCATTGCATTCCATTCCACTCAGATTGATTCCGTTCCATTCCATTGCATTCCATTCCATGCCATTCCTTTCCTTTGCAGTGGAATCCTTTGCCTTCCATTCCGTTCCATTCCATTCCTTTCCTTTCCATTCCATTCCATTCCACTCGGGTTGATTCCACTCCGTTGAATTACATTCCTTTCCATTCCGTTCTATTGCACTCGTGTTGATTCATTTCTTTCCATTCCATTCCATTCCATTCCATTCCATTCCACTCGGGTTGATTCCATATTATTCCATTCCCTTCCATTCCATTCCATTCCAATCCATTCCAATCCATTTCACTCAGGTTCATTACTATGCATTCCATTCCATTCCATTCCACTAGGGTTGATTCCATTGATTCCCTTCCATTGCATTCCATTCCATTCCATTCCATTCCATTCCACTCAGGTTAATTCCATTCCATTCCATTCTATTCCATTCAATTCCATTCCATTCCATTCGGGTTGATTCGATTCCACCCCATTCCATTCCATTCCATTCAATTCCACTCGTGTTGTTTCCATTCCATTCGTTTCCATTCCATTCCATTCCATTCCATTCCATTCAATTCCATTCCTCTCCACTTAAGTTGATCCCTTTCCATTCCATTCCATTCCATTCCCTTCCATTCCATTCCATTCCAATTCATTCCAATCCATTTCACTCAGGTTCATTCCTATGCATTCAATTCCATTCCATTCCACTAGGGTTGATTCCATTGATTCCCTTCCATTGCATTCCATTCCATTCCATTCCATTCCATTCCATTCCATTCCATTCCATTCCACTCAGGTTAATTCCATTCCATTCCATTCTATTCCATTCAATTCCATTCCATTCCATTCGGGTTGATTCGATTCCATCCCATTCCATTCCATTCCATTCAATTCCACTCGGGTTGTTTCCATTCCATTCGTTTCCATTCCATTCCATTCCATTCCATTCCATTCAATTCCATTCCTCTCCACTTAAGTTGATCCCTTTCCATTCCATTCCATTCCATTCCATTCCATTCCATTCCATTCCATTCAATTCCATTCCTCTCCACTTAAGTTGATCCCTTTCCATTCCATTCCATTCCATTCCATTCCAATCCTGTTGATTCCATTCCATTCATTCCATTCCATTCCATTCCATTACATTACATTCCACTCTGGTTGATTCCAGTTGATTCCATTCCTTTCCATTCTATTCAATTCCATTCCATTCCATTCTATTTCACTCGAGTTGATTCCATTCCATTCCATTCCATTCCACTCTCTTTATTCCAATCCATTCCATTGTATTCCGTTCCATTTCATTCCTTTCCACTCAGGTTGTTTCCATTCCATTCCATTCCATTCCATTCCATTCCATTCCATTATTTTCCATTCCATTTCTTTCCACTCCATTCCGTTCCATTCCATTCCATTCCATTCGGTTTGATTCCTTTCCATTCTATTCCATTCCATTCCATTCCCTTGTGTTTATTCTATTACACTCCAGTCCATTCCATTCCATTTCATTCCATTCCATTCCTTTCCACTCGAGTTGATTCCCTTCCATTCTAATACATTCCATTCCATTCCATTCCACTCTGGTTGATTGCATTCCATTCCATTCCATTCCATTCCATTCCACTCTGGTTGATTGCATTCCATTCCATTCCACTCGTGATAATTCCCTTCCATTCCATTCCATTCCACTTGGGTTGATTCCATTCCATTACATTCTAATGCATTCCATTGCATTCCATTCCATTTTATTCCATTCCATTCCATTCCACTCGTGTTGATTTCATTCCATTCAATTCCATTGCTTTACATTCCATTCAATTCCATTCCATTCCATTCCACTCGGGTTTCTTCCATTTTATTCCATTCCATTAAATTTCATTCCATTTCACTCGGGTTGATTCCATTCCATTCCATTTCATTCCATTCCGTTCCATTCCATTTCATTTAATTCCATTACATTCCACTCCAGTTTATTCCATTCCTTTCCATTCCATTCTATTCCATTCCATTCCTTTCCAGTTAATTCCATTCAATTCAATTCCATTCCGTTGCATTCCTTTCCTTTCCATTACATTCCACTCGCGTTGATTCCATTCCATTCCATTCCATTCCATCCCATTCCATTCCATTCCATTCCATTCCACTCGGGTTGATTCCATTCCGTTCCGTTCCATTCCATTCCATTCAACTCGGGTTGATTCCAATCCGTTCCATTCCATTCCATTCCATTCCATTCCATTCCATTCCATCCCATTCCATTCGTATTGAATCAATTCCATTGCATTAGATTCCATTCCATTCTATTCCACTCCTTTCCATTCCATTGCATTTTTGTTTATTCCATTCCATTCCCTTCCATTCCATTGCGTTCCATTCCATTTCATTCCATAACATTCCATTCCATTGCTTTCCATTCCATTCCATTCCATTCCATTCCCCTCCATTCCATTCCATTGCATTCCATTTCATTCCATTCCCTTCCATTCCATTCCATTCCATTCAATTCCATTCCATTCCATTCTATTCCAGTTGATTCCATTCTTTTCCATTCCATTCAATTCCATTCCATTCCACTCCATTCCATTCCATTCCATTCCATTGCATTCCAGTTGATTCCACTCCATTCCATTCAATTCCAATCCTTTCCATTCCATTCCATTCCATTCCACTCGGTTGATTCCAATCTATTCCATTCCAATCCATTCCATTCCATTCCTTTCCATTCCGTTCCTTTCCATTCCGTTCCTTTCCATTCCATTCCTTTCCATTCCATTCCTTTCCATTCCATTCCATTCCATTACATACCGTCCCGTTCCTTTCTATTCCTTTCCTTTCCATTCCATACCTTTCCATTCGATTCCATTCCACTCGAGTTGATTCCATTCCATTCATTCCATTCCATTCTATTCCACTCTGGTTGATTCCATTTGATTCCATTCCATTCCATTCCATTCCATTCCAGTCTACTTGATTCCATTCCATTGCATTCCATTCAATTCCCTTCCATTCCATTTCATTCCATTCCATTCCACTCGAGTTGGTTCCATTCCATCCCATCCATTCCATTCCATTCCACCCCACTCGTGTTGATTCCATTCCATTCCATTGCGTTCCATTCCGTTCCATTCCATTCCATTCCACTCACGTTGATTCCATTCCATTCCATTCGGGTTGATTCCTTTCCATTAAATTCCGTTCCATTTCATTCCATTCCATTCCATTCCATTCCATTCCAATCGTGTTGATTCCATTCCAGTCATTCCATTCCATTCCATTCCACTCTGGTTGATTTCATTTGATTCCATTCCAATCCATTTCATTCTATTTAATTCCATTCCATTCCATTCCATTTCACTCGGGTTATTTCCAATCCATTCCATTCCATTCCAATCCAGTCGATTCCATTCAATTCTTTCCATTCCATTCTGGTTGATTCCATTTGATTCCATTGCATTCCGTTCCATTCTAGTTGATTCCATTCCATTCCATTTCATTGCTTTCGATTCCATTTCATTTCATTCCATTCCACTCCGGTTGATTCCATTCCATTCCCTCCCATCCATTCCATTCCATTCCATTCCATTTCATTCCATTCCACTAATGTTGATTCCATTCCATTCAATTCAAGTTGATTCCTTTCCATTAAATTCGATTCGATTCCATTCCATACCATTCCATTCCATTCCATTCCATTCCTTTCCTATCCTCTTGATTCCATCCCAATCCATTCCCCTCCATTCCATTCCCTTCCATTCCATTCCATTCCACTCTGGTTGATTCCATTCCATTGCATTCCATTCCATTCCACTCGGGATGATTCCATTCCATTCCACTCCATTCCATTCCATTCCATTCCATTCCTTTCCAATCCAGTTGATTCCATCCCAATCCATTCCATTTCATTCCCTTCCATTCCATTTCAATCAGGATGATTCGATTCCTCTTGGGTTGTTTCAATTCCATTCCATCGATTCCATACCATTGCAATTCAATCCATTCCATTCCATTCCATTCCATTCCATTCCATTTCACTCGGGTTGATTCCATTCCATTCCATTCCATTTCATCCCATCCCGTTCCACTCGGGTTGATTCGATTCCATTCCATTCCATTCCATTCTTTTCCATTCCATTTTACTTGTGTTCTTTCTATTCCATTCCATTCTATTCCACTCCATTTCATTCCATTGTACTCCATTCCATTCCATTCCACTCAGGTTGTTCCCATTCCATTCCATTCCATTCCTTTCCATTCATTTCCATTCCATTCCATTCCACTCCATTCACTTCGGTTTGATTCCATTCCATTCCATTCTATTCCATTCCATACCATTCCACTCCATTCCACTCTGGTTGATTCCAATCCATTCCATTCCATTCCATTAAATTACATTCCACTCCTCTCCGGTTGAATGCATTCCACTCCATTCCATTCCATTCCATTCCATTCCACTCGGTTTGAATCCATTTCATTCCCTTCCATGTCATTCCAATCGATTCCACTTGAGTTATTTCCATTCCATTCCATTCCATTGCATTCCATTCCACTCAGTTTGATTCCCTTCCATTCCATTCCACTCGGGTTAATTTCATTCCATTCCATTCCATTCCATTCCACTCAGTTTGATTCCCTTCCATTCCATTCCACTCGGGTTAATTTCATTCCATTCCATTCCATTCCATTCCATTGCATTCCATTACACTCGGGTTGATTCCAATCCATTCCTTGCCATTCCATTCCATTCCACTCCAGTGGATATCATTCCCTTCCTTTCCATTCCATTCCATTCCATTCCTCTCGATTGATTCCAATCTATTCCATTCCATTCCATTCCATTCCGTTCCTTTCCATTCCATTCCTTTCCATTCCATTCCATTCCATTCCATTCCATTCCTTTCCATTCCATTCCCTTCCATTCCATTGCGTTCCATTCCATTTCATTCCATACCATTCCATTCCATTGCTTTCCATTCCATTCCATTTCATTCCATTCCATTCCATTCCCCTCCATTCCATTCCATTCCATTCCATTTCATTCCATTCCATTCCATTCTATTCCAGTTGATTCCATTCCATTCCATTCCAGTTAATTCCATTCGATTCCACTCCATTCCATTGCATTCCATTGCATTCCAGTTGATTCCACTCCATTCCATTCAATTCCAATCCTTTCCATTCCCTTCCATTCCATTCCATTCCATTCCACTCGGTTGATTCCAATCTATTCAATTCCAATCCATTCCATTCCATTCCATTCCGTTCCGTTCCTTTCCATTCCATTCCTTTCCATTCCATTCCACTCCATTCCATTACATACCGTCCCGTTCCTTTCTATTCCATTCCTTTCCATTCCATACCTTTCCATTCGATTCCATTCCACTCGAGTTGATTCCATTCCATTCATTCCATTCCATTCTATTCCACTCTGGTTGATTCCATTTGATTCCATTCCATTGCATTCGATTCCATTCCATTCTACTTGATTCCATTCCATTGCATTCCATTCGATTCCCTTCCATTCCATTTCATTCCATTCCATTCCACTCGAGTTGGTTCCATTCCATCCCATCCATTCCATTCCATTCCAACCCACTCGCTTTGATTCCATTCCATTCCATTGCGTTCCATTCCGTTCCATTCCATTCCATTCCACTCACGTTGATTCCATTCCATTCCACTCGGGTTGATTCCTTTCCATTAAATTCCATTCCATTTCATTCCATTCCATTCCATTTCATTCCAATCCTGTTGATTGCATTCCAATCATTCCATTCCATTCCATTCCTCTCTGGTTGATTCCATTTTATTCCATTCCATTCCATTTCATTCTATTCCATTCCATTCCATTCCATTTCACTCGGGTTATTTCCAATCCATTCAATTCCATTCCATTCCATTCCATTCCAATCGAGTCGATTCCATTCAATTCATTCTATTCCATTCTGGTTGATTCCATTTGTTTCCATTCCATTCCGTTACATTCCAATCCGTTCCATTCTAGTTGATTCCATTCCATTCCATTTCATTGCATTCGATTCCATTTCATTCAATTCCATTCCACTCCGGTTGATTCCATTCCATTCCATCTCATCCATTCCATTCCATTCCAATCCATTCCATTCCATTCCATTCCATTCCATTCCTTTCCAATCCAGTTGATTCCATCCCAATCCATTCCATTTCATTCCCTTCCATTCCATTCCAATCGGGATGATTCGATTCCACTTGGGTTGTTTCAATTCCATTTCATCGATTCCATACCATTGCAATTCAATCCACACCATTCCATTCCATTCCATTCCATTCCATTCCATCCCATCCCGTTCCACTCGGGTTGATTCGATTCCATTCCATTCCATTCCATTCCATTCCATTCCATTCCATTCTCTTCCATTCCATTTTACTTGTGTTCTTTCTATTCCCTTCCATTCTATTCCACTCCATTTCATTCCATTGTACTCCATTCCATTCCATTCCACTCGGGTTGTTTCCATTCCATTCCATTGCATTCCTTTCCATTCCTTTCCGTTCCATTCCATTCCATTCCATTCCACTCCATTCACTTCGGTTTGATTCCATTCCATTCCATTCCACTCCATTCCACTCTGGTTGATTCCAATCCATTCCATTCCATTCCATTAAATTACATTCCACTCCACTCCTGTTGAATGCATTCCACTCCATTCCATTCCATTCCATTCCATTCCATTCCAGTTGATTCCATTCCCTTACCTTCCTTTCCATTCCACTCCATGCCATTACTTTGCGTCCCTTTCCATTCCATTCCATTCGACTCGGGTTGATTCCATTACATTTCATTGCACTCCATTCCATCCCATTCCATTCCATTCCATTACCTTACATTCCACTTGTGTTGATGCCGTTCCATTCCATTCCATTCCATTCCATTCCATTCTATTCCATTCCATTCCATTCCTTTCCACTCGGGTTGATTCAATTCCACTCCATTCTATTCCATTCCATTCCAATCTTTTCCATTACATTCGAGTTGATTCCATTTCATTCCATTCCATTCCATTCCATTCCACTCAGGTTGACTCCATTTGATTCCATTCCATTCCATTCCATTCCATTCCATTCCATTCCATTCCTTTCCATTCCACTTGTGTGGATTCCATTCCATTCCATTCCATTCCATTGCATTCCAATCCATTCCATTCCACTCGTGTTGATTCCATTCCATTTCATTCCATCCCATTCCATTCCATACCATTCCACTCAAGTTTATTCCATTCCATTCCATTCCATACCATTCCATTCCATTCCAATCCATTGCATTCCACTAAGGTTGATTCCATTTCATTCCACTCCATTCCAACGATTCCATTCCTTTCCATTCCATTTCATTACATTGCACTTGGGTTGATTCCATTCCATTCCATTCCATTCCACTCGGGTTGATTCCATTCCATTCCATTCCATTCCATTCCATTCCATTCCACACTCTTTCATTCGGGTGTCTTCCATTCCATTTCATTCCATTCTACTCCATTCCCTTCCATTCCATTCCATTCCTTTCCACTCCATTCCATTCCATTCCACTCAGGTTGTTTCCATTCCATTCCATTCCATTCCACACTCTTTCATTCGGGTGTCTTCCATTCCATTTCATTCCATTCTACTCCATTCCCTTCCATTCCATTCCATTCCTTTCCACTCCATTCCATTCCATTCCACTCAGGTTGTTTCCATTCCATTCCATTCCATTCCATTCCATTCCATTCCATCCCGTTCCATTCCTTTCCATTCCATTAATTTCCATTCAATTCGGGTTCATTCCATTCCATTCCATTCTATTCCATTGCTTTCCATTGCATTCCATTGCACTCGGGTTGTTTCCAGTCCATTCCATTCCATTCCATTCCATTCCATTTTATTCCATGCCATTCCATTCCATTCCAATCCACTCGGTTTGAATCCATTCCATTCCATTCCATTCCATTCCATTCCATTTCTTTCCATTCCATTCCATTCGGGTTCATTCCATTTCATTCCATTCTATTCCATTCCATTCCTTTCCACTCATTTTGATTCCGTTCCATTCCACTCCGTTACACTCCATTCCATTCCCTTTCTTTCCAATCCCTTCCATTCCATTCAATTACATTACCCTCGGGTTTATTCCATTCCACTCCATTTCAATCAAATCGATTCCATTCCATTCCACTCGCGTTGTTTACATTCCATTCCATTCCATTCCATTCCGATCCATTCCATTCCGTTCCATTCCATTCCATTCCATTCTATTGCGTTCCATTCCATTCCATTCCATTCCACTAGTGTTGATTCCATTCCTTTCCATTCCAATCCGTTCCATTCCATTCCATTCCACTCGGGTTGATTCCATTCCATTCCGTTCCATTCCATTCCATTCCATTCCATTCCATGGCATTCCACTCGGGTTGCATCCATTTCGTTCCCTTCCATATCATTCCAATCAATTCCACTTCGGTTATTTCCATTCCATTCCATTCCACTCAGTTTGATTCCATTCCATTCCATTCCACTCGGGTTAATTTCATTCCATTCCATTCCATTCCATTCCATTCCATTCCTTTCCATTCCATTCCATCCCATTCCTTTCCATTCCATTCCATTCCATTCCTTTCCATTCCACTCGGGTTGATTCCAATCCATTACTTTCCATTCCATGCCATTCCACTCCAGTGGATACCATTCCCTTCCTTTCCATTCCATTCCATTCCATTCCACTCGGTTGATTCCAGTCTATTCCATTCCATTCCATTCCATTCCATTCCGTTCCTTTCCATTCCATTCCTTTCCATTCCATTCCATTCCGTTCCTTTCCACTCCATTCTTTCCATTCCATTTCTTTCCATTCCATTCCATTCCACTCGGGTTGACTCCATTCCATTCCATTCCATTCCATTGCATTCTGGTTGATTCCATTCCATTCCATTCCATTCCATTCCATTCCATTCTATTCCTTTCCATTCCATTCCATTCCATTTCACTCGGGTTATTTCTATTCGATTCCATTCCACTCGAGTTGATTCCATTCCATTCATTCCATTCCATTCCATTCCTCTCAGGTTGATTCCATTTGATTCCATTCCATTCCATTCCATTCCATTCCATTCCATTCTACTTGATTCCATTCCATTGCATTCCATTCGATTCTCTGCCATTGCATTTCATTCCATTCCATGCCACTTGGGTTGATTCCATTCCATTCCATTCCGTCCATTCCATTCCATTCCATTCCATCCCATCCCATTCCATTCCATTCCACTCCACTCGTGTTGATTGCATTCCATTACTTTCCATTTCATTGCGTTCCATTCCTTTCCATTCCATTCCATTTCACTCACGTTGATTCCATTCCATTCCACTCGTGTTGATTCCTTTCCATTAAATTCCATTCCATTCCATTCCAATCCTGTTGATTCCATTCCATTCTTTCCATTCCATTCCATTCCACTCTGGTTGATTCCATTTGATTCCATTCCATTCCATTCTAGTTGATTCCATTCCATTGCATTCCATTCGATTCTCTGCTATTGCATTTCATTCCATTCCATTCCACTCGTGTTGATTCCATTCCATTCCATTCCGTCTATTCCATTCCATTCCATTCCATTCGAATCCACTCGTGTTGAATCCATTCCATTCCATTAAATTCCATTCCATTCCAATCCACTCGGGTTGAATCCATTCCATTCCATTCCATTCCATTCCTTTCCACTCCATTCCATTCGTTTCCGTCCCATTTCTTTCCATTCCATTCCATTCGGGTTAATTCCGTTTCATTCCATTCCATTCCATTCGTTTCCACTCGTTTTGATTCCGTTCCATTCCACTCCATTCCACTGCATTACATTCCCTTTCTTTCCAATCCGTTCCATTCCGTTCAATTCCATTCCCCTCGGGTTTTTTCCATTCCACTCCATTCCAATCAAATCGATTCCATTCCATTCCACTCGCGTTGTTTACATTCTATTCCATTCCATTCCATTCCATTCTGATCCATTCCATTCCGTTCCATTCCATTCCATTCCATTCTATTGCGTTCCATTCCATTCCATTCCATTCCACTCGGGTTGATTCCATTCCTTTCCACTCCAATCCGTTCCATTCCATTCCATTCCACTCGGGTTGATTCCATTGCATTCCATTCCATTCCATTCCATTCCATTCCATTGCATTCCACTCGGTTTGAATCCATTTCATTCCCTTCCATATCATTCCAATCGATTCCACTTGGGTTATTTCCATTCCATTCCATTCCATTGCATTCCATTCCATTCCATTCCACTCAATTGATTCCAATCTATTCCATTCCATTCCATTCCATTCCGTTCCTTTCCATTCCATTCCTTTCCATTCCATTCCATTCCATGCCATTCCGTTCCTTTCCACTCCACTCCCTTCCATTCCATTCCTTTCCATTCCATTCCATTCCATTCCATTCCATTCCATTCCACTCTGGTTGATTCCATTCCATTCTATTCCATTCCATTCCATTCCATTCCATTCTGGTTAATTCCATTCCATTCCATTCCATTCCATTCTATTCCTTTCCATTCCATTCCATTCCATTTCACTCGGGTTATTTCCATTCGATTCCATTCCACTCGAGTTGATTCCATTCCATTCATTCCATTCCATTCCATTCCACTCAGGTTGATTCCATTTGATTCCATTCCATTCCATTCCATTCCATTGCATTCCATTCGATTCTCTGCCATTGCATTTCATTCCATTCCATTCCACTTGGGTTGATTCCATTCCATTCCATTCCATCGATTCCATTCCATTCCATTCCTTCCCATTCCATCCCATTCCATTCCATTCCATTCCACTCCACTCGTGTTGATTCCATTCCATTACTTTCCATTTCATTGTGTTCCATTCCGTTCCATTCCATTCCATTTCACTCACATTGATTCCATTGCATTCCACTCGTGTTGATTCCTTTGCATTAAATTCCATTCCATTCCATTCCATTCCATTCCATTCCATTCCAATCCTGTTGATTCCATTCCATTCATTCCATTCCATTCCATTCCACTCTGGTTGATTCCATTTGATACCATTCCATTCCATTCTACTTGATTCCATTCCATTGCATTCCATTCGATTCTCTGCTATTGCATTTCATTCCATTCCATTCCACTCGGCTTGTTTCCATTCCATTCCATTCCATCTATTCCAGTCCATTCCATTCCATTCCATTCCAATCCACTCCACTCGTGTTGACTGCATTCCATTCCATTCCATCTATTCCAGTCCATTCCGTTCCATTCCATTCCAATCCACTCCACTCGTGTTGACTCCATTCCATTCCATTTCATTCCATTGCGTTCCATTCGTTCCATTCCATTCCATTCCATTCCACTCACGTTGATTCCATTCCATTCCACTCGGGTTGATTCCTTTCCGTTAAATTCCATTCCATTCCATTCCTTTCCATTCCAATCCCGTTGATTCCAGTCCATTCATTCCATTCCAATCCATTCCACTCTGGTTGATTCCAGTTGTTCCCATTCCATTCCATTCCATTCCATTCCATTCCATTCCATTCTATTCCACTCGTGTTATTTCCAATACATTCCATTGCATTCCATTCCATTCCACTCTAGGTGATTCCATTCCATTCCTTCCATTCCACATATTCCACTCTGGTTGATTCCATTTGATTCCATTCCATTCCGTCCCATTCCAATCCTTTCCACTGCAGTTGATTCCATTCCATTCTATTCCATTCGATTCCATTCCATTCCATTTCATTCCATTACATTCCTCTCCGGTTGATTCCATTCCATTCCATTCCATCCATTCCATTCCATTCCATTCCATTCCATTCCATTCCATTTCATTCCATTCCACTCATGTTGATTCCATTCCATTCCACTCAAGTTGATTCCTTTCCATTAAATTCAATTCGATTCCATTCCATTCCATTCCATTCCTTTCCAATCCTGTTGATTCCATCCCAATCCATTCCATTCCATTCCATTCCATTCCATTCCATTCCGGTTGATTCCATTCCATTGCATTCCATTCCATTCCACTCGGGATGATTCCATTCCATTCCATTCCATTCCTTTCCAATCCGGTTGTTTCCATCCCAATCGATTCCATTTCATTCCCTTCCATTCCATTCCAATCGGGATGGTTATATTCAACTTGGGTTGTTTCAATTCCATTTCATTTGATTCCATACCATTGCAATTCAATCCATTCCATTCCATTCCATTCCATTCCATTCCATTCCATTCCTTTCCATTCCATTCTATTTCACTCGAGTTGATTCCACTCCATTCGATTCCATCTCATCCCTTTCCACTCGGGTTGATTCCATTCCATTCCATTCCATTCCATTCCATTCCTTTCCATTCCATTCCATTTATTTGTGTTCTTTCTATTCCATTCCATTCCATTCCATTCCATTCCATTTTAGTCCATTGTACTCGATTTCATTCCATTCCACTCGGGTTGTTTCCATTCCATTCCATTCCATTCCTCTCCATTCCTTTCCGTTCCATTCCATTCCATTCCACTCGATTCATTTCGGTTTGATTCCATTCCATTCTATTCTATTCCATTCCATTCCATTCCACTCCATTCCACTCCTGTTGATTCCAATCCATTCCATTCCATTCCATTAAATTACATTCCATTCCACTGGTGTTGAATCCATTCCACTCCATTCCATTCCATTCCATTCCATTCCATTCCATTCCATTCCATTCCAGTTGATTCCATTCCCTTCCCTTCCGTTCCATTCCACTCCATGCCATTACTTTCCGTCCCTTTCCATTCCATTCCATTCCACTCGGGTTGATTCCATTCCATTCCATTGCATTCCATTCCATCCCATTCCATTACTTTCCATTCCATTACCTTCCACTGGTGTTGATTCCATTCCATTCTATTTCATTCCATTCCATACCATTCATTTCCAGTCGGGTTGACTCCATTCCATTCCATTCCATTCTATTCCACTCGGGTTGATTCCATTTGATTCCATTCCATTCCATAACATTCCATTCCATTCCAGTTGATTCCATTCCACTCGGGTTGATTCCATTCCATTTCATTCCATCTCATTCCATTCCATTCCATTTCACTCAAGTTTATTCCTCTCCATTCCATTCCATACCATTCCATTCCCTTTCAATCCATTGCGTTCCACTAAGGTTGATTGCACTTCATTCCATTCCATTCCAACGATTCAATTCCTTTCCATTCCATTCCATTCCATTCCACTTGGGTTGATTCCATTCCATTCCATTCCATTCCATTCCATTCCATTCCACTCGGGTTGATTCCATTCCATTCCATTCCTCTCTGGTTGATTCCATTTTATTCCATTCCATTCCATTTCATTCTATTCCATTCCATTCCATTCCATTTCACTCGGGTTATTTCCAATCCATTCAATTCCATTCCATTCCATTCCATTCCAATCGAGTCGATTCCATTCAATTCATTCTATTCCATTCTGGTTGATTCCATTTGTTTCCATTCCATTCCGTTACATTCCAATCCGTTCCATTCTAGTTGATTCCATTCCATTCCATTTCATTGCATTCGATTCCATTTCATTCAATTCCATTCCACTCCGGTTGATTCCATTCCATTCCATCTCATCCATTCCATTCCATTCCAATCCATTCCATTCCATTCCATTCCATTCCATTCCTTTCCAATCCAGTTGATTCCATCCCAATCCATTCCATTTCATTCCCTTCCATTCCATTCCAATCGGGATGATTCGATTCCACTTGGGTTGTTTCAATTCCATTTCATCGATTCCATACCATTGCAATTCAATCCACACCATTCCATTCCATTCCATTCCATTCCATTCCATCCCATCCCGTTCCACTCGGGTTGATTCGATTCCATTCCATTCCATTCCATTCCATTCCATTCCATTCCATTCTCTTCCATTCCATTTTACTTGTGTTCTTTCTATTCCCTTCCATTCTATTCCACTCCATTTCATTCCATTGTACTCCATTCCATTCCATTCCACTCGGGTTGTTTCCATTCCATTCCATTGCATTCCTTTCCATTCCTTTCCGTTCCATTCCATTCCATTCCATTCCACTCCATTCACTTCGGTTTGATTCCATTCCATTCCATTCCACTCCATTCCACTCTGGTTGATTCCAATCCATTCCATTCCATTCCATTAAATTACATTCCACTCCACTCCTGTTGAATGCATTCCACTCCATTCCATTCCATTCCATTCCATTCCATTCCAGTTGATTCCATTCCCTTACCTTCCTTTCCATTCCACTCCATGCCATTACTTTGCGTCCCTTTCCATTCCATTCCATTCGACTCGGGTTGATTCCATTACATTTCATTGCACTCCATTCCATCCCATTCCATTCCATTCCATTACCTTACATTCCACTTGTGTTGATGCCGTTCCATTCCATTCCATTCCATTCCATTCCATTCTATTCCATTCCATTCCATTCCTTTCCACTCGGGTTGATTCAATTCCACTCCATTCTATTCCATTCCATTCCAATCTTTTCCATTACATTCGAGTTGATTCCATTTCATTCCATTCCATTCCATTCCATTCCACTCAGGTTGACTCCATTTGATTCCATTCCATTCCATTCCATTCCATTCCATTCCATTCCTTTCCATTCCACTTGTGTGGATTCCATTCCATTCCATTCCATTCCATTGCATTCCAATCCATTCCATTCCACTCGTGTTGATTCCATTCCATTTCATTCCATCCCATTCCATTCCATACCATTCCACTCAAGTTTATTCCATTCCATTCCATTCCATACCATTCCATTCCATTCCAATCCATTGCATTCCACTAAGGTTGATTCCATTTCATTCCACTCCATTCCAACGATTCCATTCCTTTCCATTCCATTTCATTACATTGCACTTGGGTTGATTCCATTCCATTCCATTCCATTCCACTCGGGTTGATTCCATTCCATTCCATTCCATTCCATTCCATTCCATTCCACACTCTTTCATTCGGGTGTCTTCCATTCCATTTCATTCCATTCTACTCCATTCCCTTCCATTCCATTCCATTCCTTTCCACTCCATTCCATTCCATTCCACTCAGGTTGTTTCCATTCCATTCCATTCCATTCCACACTCTTTCATTCGGGTGTCTTCCATTCCATTTCATTCCATTCTACTCCATTCCCTTCCATTCCATTCCATTCCTTTCCACTCCATTCCATTCCATTCCACTCAGGTTGTTTCCATTCCATTCCATTCCATTCCATTCCATTCCATTCCATCCCGTTCCATTCCTTTCCATTCCATTAATTTCCATTCAATTCGGGTTCATTCCATTCCATTCCATTCTATTCCATTGCTTTCCATTGCATTCCATTGCACTCGGGTTGTTTCCAGTCCATTCCATTCCATTCCATTCCATTCCATTTTATTCCATGCCATTCCATTCCATTCCAATCCACTCGGTTTGAATCCATTCCATTCCATTCCATTCCATTCCATTCCATTTCTTTCCATTCCATTCCATTCGGGTTCATTCCATTTCATTCCATTCTATTCCATTCCATTCCTTTCCACTCATTTTGATTCCGTTCCATTCCACTCCGTTACACTCCATTCCATTCCCTTTCTTTCCAATCCCTTCCATTCCATTCAATTACATTACCCTCGGGTTTATTCCATTCCACTCCATTTCAATCAAATCGATTCCATTCCATTCCACTCGCGTTGTTTACATTCCATTCCATTCCATTCCATTCCGATCCATTCCATTCCGTTCCATTCCATTCCATTCCATTCTATTGCGTTCCATTCCATTCCATTCCATTCCACTAGTGTTGATTCCATTCCTTTCCATTCCAATCCGTTCCATTCCATTCCATTCCACTCGGGTTGATTCCATTCCATTCCGTTCCATTCCATTCCATTCCATTCCATTCCATGGCATTCCACTCGGGTTGCATCCATTTCGTTCCCTTCCATATCATTCCAATCAATTCCACTTCGGTTATTTCCATTCCATTCCATTCCACTCAGTTTGATTCCATTCCATTCCATTCCACTCGGGTTAATTTCATTCCATTCCATTCCATTCCATTCCATTCCATTCCTTTCCATTCCATTCCATCCCATTCCTTTCCATTCCATTCCATTCCATTCCTTTCCATTCCACTCGGGTTGATTCCAATCCATTACTTTCCATTCCATGCCATTCCACTCCAGTGGATACCATTCCCTTCCTTTCCATTCCATTCCATTCCATTCCACTCGGTTGATTCCAGTCTATTCCATTCCATTCCATTCCATTCCATTCCGTTCCTTTCCATTCCATTCCTTTCCATTCCATTCCATTCCGTTCCTTTCCACTCCATTCTTTCCATTCCATTTCTTTCCATTCCATTCCATTCCACTCGGGTTGACTCCATTCCATTCCATTCCATTCCATTGCATTCTGGTTGATTCCATTCCATTCCATTCCATTCCATTCCATTCCATTCTATTCCTTTCCATTCCATTCCATTCCATTTCACTCGGGTTATTTCTATTCGATTCCATTCCACTCGAGTTGATTCCATTCCATTCATTCCATTCCATTCCATTCCTCTCAGGTTGATTCCATTTGATTCCATTCCATTCCATTCCATTCCATTCCATTCCATTCTACTTGATTCCATTCCATTGCATTCCATTCGATTCTCTGCCATTGCATTTCATTCCATTCCATGCCACTTGGGTTGATTCCATTCCATTCCATTCCGTCCATTCCATTCCATTCCATTCCATCCCATCCCATTCCATTCCATTCCACTCCACTCGTGTTGATTGCATTCCATTACTTTCCATTTCATTGCGTTCCATTCCTTTCCATTCCATTCCATTTCACTCACGTTGATTCCATTCCATTCCACTCGTGTTGATTCCTTTCCATTAAATTCCATTCCATTCCATTCCAATCCTGTTGATTCCATTCCATTCTTTCCATTCCATTCCATTCCACTCTGGTTGATTCCATTTGATTCCATTCCATTCCATTCTAGTTGATTCCATTCCATTGCATTCCATTCGATTCTCTGCTATTGCATTTCATTCCATTCCATTCCACTCGTGTTGATTCCATTCCATTCCATTCCGTCTATTCCATTCCATTCCATTCCATTCGAATCCACTCGTGTTGAATCCATTCCATTCCATTAAATTCCATTCCATTCCAATCCACTCGGGTTGAATCCATTCCATTCCATTCCATTCCATTCCTTTCCACTCCATTCCATTCGTTTCCGTCCCATTTCTTTCCATTCCATTCCATTCGGGTTAATTCCGTTTCATTCCATTCCATTCCATTCGTTTCCACTCGTTTTGATTCCGTTCCATTCCACTCCATTCCACTGCATTACATTCCCTTTCTTTCCAATCCGTTCCATTCCGTTCAATTCCATTCCCCTCGGGTTTTTTCCATTCCACTCCATTCCAATCAAATCGATTCCATTCCATTCCACTCGCGTTGTTTACATTCTATTCCATTCCATTCCATTCCATTCTGATCCATTCCATTCCGTTCCATTCCATTCCATTCCATTCTATTGCGTTCCATTCCATTCCATTCCATTCCACTCGGGTTGATTCCATTCCTTTCCACTCCAATCCGTTCCATTCCATTCCATTCCACTCGGGTTGATTCCATTGCATTCCATTCCATTCCATTCCATTCCATTCCATTGCATTCCACTCGGTTTGAATCCATTTCATTCCCTTCCATATCATTCCAATCGATTCCACTTGGGTTATTTCCATTCCATTCCATTCCATTGCATTCCATTCCATTCCATTCCACTCAATTGATTCCAATCTATTCCATTCCATTCCATTCCATTCCGTTCCTTTCCATTCCATTCCTTTCCATTCCATTCCATTCCATGCCATTCCGTTCCTTTCCACTCCACTCCCTTCCATTCCATTCCTTTCCATTCCATTCCATTCCATTCCATTCCATTCCATTCCATTCCACTCTGGTTGATTCCATTCCATTCTATTCCATTCCATTCCATTCCATTCCATTCTGGTTAATTCCATTCCATTCCATTCCATTCCATTCTATTCCTTTCCATTCCATTCCATTCCATTTCACTCGGGTTATTTCCATTCGATTCCATTCCACTCGAGTTGATTCCATTCCATTCATTCCATTCCATTCCATTCCACTCAGGTTGATTCCATTTGATTCCATTCCATTCCATTCCATTCCATTGCATTCCATTCGATTCTCTGCCATTGCATTTCATTCCATTCCATTCCACTTGGGTTGATTCCATTCCATTCCATTCCATCGATTCCATTCCATTCCATTCCTTCCCATTCCATCCCATTCCATTCCATTCCATTCCACTCCACTCGTGTTGATTCCATTCCATTACTTTCCATTTCATTGTGTTCCATTCCGTTCCATTCCATTCCATTTCACTCACATTGATTCCATTGCATTCCACTCGTGTTGATTCCTTTGCATTAAATTCCATTCCATTCCATTCCATTCCATTCCATTCCATTCCAATCCTGTTGATTCCATTCCATTCATTCCATTCCATTCCATTCCACTCTGGTTGATTCCATTTGATACCATTCCATTCCATTCTACTTGATTCCATTCCATTGCATTCCATTCGATTCTCTGCTATTGCATTTCATTCCATTCCATTCCACTCGGCTTGTTTCCATTCCATTCCATTCCATCTATTCCAGTCCATTCCATTCCATTCCATTCCAATCCACTCCACTCGTGTTGACTGCATTCCATTCCATTCCATCTATTCCAGTCCATTCCGTTCCATTCCATTCCAATCCACTCCACTCGTGTTGACTCCATTCCATTCCATTTCATTCCATTGCGTTCCATTCGTTCCATTCCATTCCATTCCATTCCACTCACGTTGATTCCATTCCATTCCACTCGGGTTGATTCCTTTCCGTTAAATTCCATTCCATTCCATTCCTTTCCATTCCAATCCCGTTGATTCCAGTCCATTCATTCCATTCCAATCCATTCCACTCTGGTTGATTCCAGTTGTTCCCATTCCATTCCATTCCATTCCATTCCATTCCATTCCATTCTATTCCACTCGTGTTATTTCCAATACATTCCATTGCATTCCATTCCATTCCACTCTAGGTGATTCCATTCCATTCCTTCCATTCCACATATTCCACTCTGGTTGATTCCATTTGATTCCATTCCATTCCGTCCCATTCCAATCCTTTCCACTGCAGTTGATTCCATTCCATTCTATTCCATTCGATTCCATTCCATTCCATTTCATTCCATTACATTCCTCTCCGGTTGATTCCATTCCATTCCATTCCATCCATTCCATTCCATTCCATTCCATTCCATTCCATTCCATTTCATTCCATTCCACTCATGTTGATTCCATTCCATTCCACTCAAGTTGATTCCTTTCCATTAAATTCAATTCGATTCCATTCCATTCCATTCCATTCCTTTCCAATCCTGTTGATTCCATCCCAATCCATTCCATTCCATTCCATTCCATTCCATTCCATTCCGGTTGATTCCATTCCATTGCATTCCATTCCATTCCACTCGGGATGATTCCATTCCATTCCATTCCATTCCTTTCCAATCCGGTTGTTTCCATCCCAATCGATTCCATTTCATTCCCTTCCATTCCATTCCAATCGGGATGGTTATATTCAACTTGGGTTGTTTCAATTCCATTTCATTTGATTCCATACCATTGCAATTCAATCCATTCCATTCCATTCCATTCCATTCCATTCCATTCCATTCCTTTCCATTCCATTCTATTTCACTCGAGTTGATTCCACTCCATTCGATTCCATCTCATCCCTTTCCACTCGGGTTGATTCCATTCCATTCCATTCCATTCCATTCCATTCCTTTCCATTCCATTCCATTTATTTGTGTTCTTTCTATTCCATTCCATTCCATTCCATTCCATTCCATTTTAGTCCATTGTACTCGATTTCATTCCATTCCACTCGGGTTGTTTCCATTCCATTCCATTCCATTCCTCTCCATTCCTTTCCGTTCCATTCCATTCCATTCCACTCGATTCATTTCGGTTTGATTCCATTCCATTCTATTCTATTCCATTCCATTCCATTCCACTCCATTCCACTCCTGTTGATTCCAATCCATTCCATTCCATTCCATTAAATTACATTCCATTCCACTGGTGTTGAATCCATTCCACTCCATTCCATTCCATTCCATTCCATTCCATTCCATTCCATTCCATTCCAGTTGATTCCATTCCCTTCCCTTCCGTTCCATTCCACTCCATGCCATTACTTTCCGTCCCTTTCCATTCCATTCCATTCCACTCGGGTTGATTCCATTCCATTCCATTGCATTCCATTCCATCCCATTCCATTACTTTCCATTCCATTACCTTCCACTGGTGTTGATTCCATTCCATTCTATTTCATTCCATTCCATACCATTCATTTCCAGTCGGGTTGACTCCATTCCATTCCATTCCATTCTATTCCACTCGGGTTGATTCCATTTGATTCCATTCCATTCCATAACATTCCATTCCATTCCAGTTGATTCCATTCCACTCGGGTTGATTCCATTCCATTTCATTCCATCTCATTCCATTCCATTCCATTTCACTCAAGTTTATTCCTCTCCATTCCATTCCATACCATTCCATTCCCTTTCAATCCATTGCGTTCCACTAAGGTTGATTGCACTTCATTCCATTCCATTCCAACGATTCAATTCCTTTCCATTCCATTCCATTCCATTCCACTTGGGTTGATTCCATTCCATTCCATTCCATTCCATTCCATTCCATTCCACTCGGGTTGATTCCATTCCATTCCATTCCATTCCATTGCATTCCACTCTCTTTCACTCAGGTTGAATCCATTCCATTTCATTCCATTCTACTCCATTCCATTCCATTCCACTCGGGTTGTTTACATTCCATTCCATTCCATTACATTACATTCCATTACATTCCCTTCCATTAAATTCGGTTGATTTCATTCCATTCCATTCTATTCCATTGCTTTCCATTGCATTCCATTGCACTGGTGTTGATTCCAATCCATTCCACTCCATTCCATTCCATTCCTTTGCATTCCATGCCATTCCATTCCATTCCAATCCACTCGGGTTTAATCCATTCCATTCCATTCCATTCCATTCCATTCCATTCCATTCCAGTTGATTCCATTCCATTCGTTTCCACTCCATTCCATTCATTTCCATCCCATTCCTTTCCATTCCATTCCCCTAGGGTTGATTCCATATCATTCCATTCTATTCCATTCCATTCCTTTCAACTCGTTTTCATATCATTCCATTCCCTTCCATTCCACTCCATTCCATTCCCTTTTGTTCCGTTCCGTTCCATTCCATTCCATTCCAATCCCCTCGGGTTTATTCCATTCCATTCCATTCCAATGCAATCCATTGTATTCCATTCCATTCCACTCGTATTGTTTACATTCCATTCCAGTCCATTCCGTTCCGTTCCATTCCATTCCATTCCATTCCGTTTCATTCCATTCCATTCCATTCCATTCCCTTCCATTCCATTCCACTCGGGTTGATTCCATTCCTTTCCATTCCAATCCATTCCATTCCTTTCCGTTCCACTAGGGTTGATTCCATTCCATTCCATTCCAGTTGATTCCATTCCGTTCCATTCCATTCCATTCCACTTGGGTTTATTCTATTTCATTCCATTCCATTTCATTCCATTTCACTACACTGCATTCCTTTCCTCTCATGCTGATTCCATTTCATTCCATTCCACTCGGGATGATTCGATTCCATTTGGGTTGTTTCAGTTCCATTCCATTCAATTCCATAGCATTCCAATTCAATCCATTCCATTCCATTCCATTCCATTCCATTCCATTTCATTCCATTGCATTTCACTCTGGTTGATTCCATTCCATTCCCTTCCATTCCATTCCATCCCATCCCGTTTTACTCGGTTTGATTCCATTCCATTCCATTCCATTCCATTCCGTTCCATTTTACCCGGGTTCTTTCTATTCCATTCCATTCGATTTAATTCCATTACACTCAGGTGATTCGATTCAATTCCATTGCATTCCATTCCATTCCATTCCGCTCGGGTTGATTCCATTCCATTCCATTCCATTCCAGTCGGGCTGTTTACATTCCATTCCATTCCATTCCATTAGATTCCATTCCATCCCGTTTCATTGCATTCCATTACATTCCTTTCCATTCAATTTGGATTGATTCCATTCCATTCCATTCTGTTCCATTGCTTTCCATTGCATTCCATTGCACTCAGATTGATTCCAATCCATTCCATTCCATTCCATTGCATTCCACGCCATTCCATTCCATTCCAATCCACTCGTGTTGAATCCATTCCATTCCATTCTTGTTGATTCCATTCCTTTCCTTTCCAGTCGATTCCGTTCTTTTCCGTCCCATTCCTTTCCATTCCATTCCTCTCGTGTTGATTTCATTTCATTCCATTCTATTCCATTCCATTCCTTTCCACTCGTTTTGATTCCATTTCATTCCATTCCATTCCACGAAATTCAATTCCATTTCTTTCTGTTCTGTTCCATTCCATTCTGTTCCATTCCCCTCGGGTTTATTCCCGTCCACTCCATTCCAATCCAATCTATTCCATTCCATTCCATTCCATTCCACTCGGGTTGTTTACGTTCCACTCCATTCCATTCCATTCTGTTCCATTCCGTTCCATTCCATTCCTTTCCATTGCATTCCATTCCATTCTATTCCGTTCCATTCCATTCCGTTCCATTCCATTCCACTCGGGTTCATTCCATTCCATTCCCTTCCATTCCATTCCATTCCATTCCCTTCCATTCCGTTCCATTCCATTCCCTTCAATTCCATTCCATTCCACTCGGGTTGATTCCATTACATTCCATTCCAATCCATTCCATTCCATTCCATTGCACTCTGGTTGATTCCATTCCATTCCTTTCCATTCCATTCCATTCCACTCGGGTTGATTCCATTCCATTCCCTTCCATTCCATTTCATTCCACTCGGGTTGATTCCATTCCATTCCATTCCATTCCATTACATTACATTCCCCTAGAGTTTTTCTATTCCATGCCATTCCATTCCATTCCATTCCATGCCATTCCATTCCATTCCATTCCATTCATTCCATTCCTTTCGGGTTGATTCAATTCCAGTCCATTCCATTCCTTTCCATTCTCTTCCATTCCGTTGGGGTTGATTCCATTCCATTCCATTCCATTCCATTCCACTTCGTTCCATTCCACTCCATTCCATTCCAGTCGGGTTGATTCCATTCCATTCCATTCCAATCCATTCCATTCCATTCCATTCCATTCCACTCTGGTTGATTCCATTCCATTCCTTTCCATTCCACTCCATTCCATTCTGTTCCATGCCATTGCATTCCATTCCATTCCATTCCGTTCCATTCCATTCCATTCCAATCCATTCCAGTTGATTCCATTCCATTCCATTCCATTCCATTCCATTCCATTCCATTCCATTCCACTCGGGTTTATTCTATTTCATTCCATTCCTTTCCATTTCACTCCACTCCATTCCTTTCCACTCATGCTGATTCCATTCCATTCCATTCCACTCGGGATGATTCGATTCCACTTTGGTTGTTTCAATTCCCTTCCATTCATTTCCATAGCATTCCAATTCTATCCATTCCATTCCATTCCATTTCATTCCATTCCATTCCATTCCATTTCACTCGGGTTGATTCCATTCCATTCCATTCCATTCCCTTCCATTCCATTTTACCCGGGTTCTTTCTATTCCATTCCATTCCGTTTCATTCCATTGTAATCCATTCCATTCCATTCCACTGTACTCCATTCCATTCCATTCCACTCGGGTTGTTTCCATTCCATTCCATTCCATTCCATTCCATTCCATTCCATTCCATTCCTTTCCATTCCTTTCCTTTCCATTCCCTTCCATTCCATTCCACTCTATTCATTTTGGTTTCATTCCATTCCATTCCATTCTATTCCATTCCATTCCACTCCATTCCACTCTGGTTGTTTCCAATCAATTCCATTCCATTCCATTAAATTCCACTCCATTCCACTCGGGTTGAATCCACTCCATTCCAATCCATTCAATTGCATTCCATTCCATTCCATTCCATTCCAGTTGATTTCATTCCCTTCCCTTCCATTCCATTCCACTCCATGCCATTACTTTCTGTACCTTTCAATTCCATTCCATTCCACTCGGGTTGATTCCATTCCATTCCATTGCATTCCATTCCATCCCATTCTATTCCATTACAATATTACCTTCCACTCATGTTGATTCCATTCCATTCCTTTCCAGTCGGGTAGACTCCATTCCATTCCATTCCATTCCATTCCACTCTATTCCATTACATTCGAATTGATTCCATTCCATTTCATTTCATTCCATTCCATTCCATTCCACTCGGGTTGATTCCATTTGATTCCATTCCATTCCATTCCATTCCACTCCATTCCATTCCATTCGTGTGGATTCCATTCTTTCCATTCCATTCCATTCCATTCCATTCCAATTCATTCCATTCCACTCGGGTTGATTCCATTCCACTTCATTCCATCCCATTCCATTCCATTTCATTCCACTCTAGTTTAATCCACTCCATTCCATTCCATACCATTCCATTCCATTCCAATACAATGCATTCCACTAAGGTTGATTCCATTTGAGTCTATTGCATTCCAGCAATTCCATTCCTTTCCATTCCATTCCATTCCATTCCATTTGGGTTGATTCCATTCCATTGCATTCCATTCCATTTAATTCCATTCCACTCAGGTGACTCCATTCAATTCCATTGCATTCCATTCCATTCCACTCGGGTTGATTCCATTCCATTCCCTTCCATTCAAGTCGGGCTGTTTGAATTCCATTCCATTCCATTCCATTAGATTCCATTCCATCCCGTTTCATTGCATTCCATTATATTCCTTTCCATTCAATTTGGGTTGATTCCATTCCATTCCAATCCGTTCCATTGCTTTCCATTGCATTCCATTGCACTCAGGTTGATTCCAATCCATTCCATTCCATTCCATTGCATTCCACGCCATTCCATTCCATTCCACTCCACTCGTGTTGAATCCATTCCATTCCATTCCATTCCATTCCATTCTTGTTGATTCCATTCCATTCCTTTCCACTCCATTCAGTTCTTTTCCATCCCATTCCTTTCCATTCCATTCCTCTCGTGTTGATTTCATTTCATTCCATTCTATTCCATTCCATTCCTTTCCACTCGTTTTGATTCCATTTCATTCCATTCCATTCCACGAAATTCAATTCCATTTCTTTCTGTTCTGTTCCATTCCATTCCGTTCCATTCCCCTCGGGTTTATTCCCGTCCACTCCATTCCAATCCAATCTATTCCATTCCATTCCATTCCATTCCATTCCATTCCACTCGGGTTGTTTACGTTCCACTCCATTCCATTCCATTCTGTTCTATTCCGTTCCATTCCATTCCGTTCCATTCCATTCCACTCGGGTTCATTCCATTCCATTCCCTTCCATTCCATTCCATTCCATTCCCTTCAATTCCATTCCATTCCATTCCCTTCAATTCCATTCCATTCCATTCCATTCCAATCCATTCCATTCCACTCCATTCCATTCCATTCCACTCGGGTTGATTCCATTCCATTCCATTCCAATCCATTCCTTTCCATTCCATTGCACTGTGGTTGATTCCATTCCATTCCATTCCTTTCCATTCCATTCCATTCCACTCGGGTTGATTCCATTCCATTCCTTTCCATTCCATTTCATTCCACTCGGGTTGATTTCATTCCATTCCATTCCATTACATTACATTCCCCTCGAGTTATTCCATTCCATGCCATTCCATTCCATTCCATTCCATTCCATTCCGTTCCTTTCGGCTTGATTCCATTCCATTCCATTCCATTGCTTTCCATTCTGTTCCATTCCGTTGGGGTTGATTCCATTCCATTCCATTCCATTTCTTTCCATTCCACTCCATTCCATTCCATTCCATTCCATTCCATTCCATTCCATTCCAGTCGGGTTGATTCCATTCCATTCCATTCCAATCCATTCCATTCCATTCCATTCCACTCTGGTTGATTCCATTCCATTCCATTCCAATGCATTCCATTCCATTCCATTCCACTCTGGTTGATTCCATTCCATTCCTTTCCATTCCACTCCATTCCATTCTGTTCCATGCCATTGCATTCCATTCCATTCCATTCCATTCCATTCCATTCCATTCCATTCCATTCCATTCGTGTGGATTCCATTCTTTCCATTCCATTCCATTCCATTCCATTCCAATCCATTCCATTCCACTCGGGTTGATTCCATTCCACTTCATTCCATCACATTCCATTCCCTTCCCTTCCAATCAAGTTTATTCCACTCTATTCCATTCCATACCATTCCATTCCATTCCAGTACAATGCATTCCACTAAGGTTGATAACATTTGATTCTATTCCATTCCAGCAATTCCATTCCTTTCCATTCCATTCCATTCCACTTGGGTTGATTCCATTCCATTCCATTCCATTCCCCTCAGGTTGATTCCGTTCCATTCCATTGCATTCCATTCCATTCCATTCCATTCCACTCGGGTTGAATCCATTCCATTCCGTTCCATTCCACTCGGGTTGATTCCATTCAATTCCATTCCATTCCACTCTCTTTCACGTGGCTTGATTCCATTCCATTTCATGCCATTCTACTCCATTCCATTCCATTTCACTCGCGTTGTTTACATTCCATTCCGTTCCATTCCATTCCATCCCATTCCATTCCATTACATTACATTTCTTTCCATTCAATTCGGGTTGATTCCATTCCATTCCTTTCTGTTCCATTGCTTTCCTTTGCATTCCATTGCACTCAGGTTGATTCCAATCCACTCCATTCCATTCCATTCCA
Organism: Pan troglodytes; assembly: GCF_028858775.2. NCBI lineage: Eukaryota > Metazoa > Chordata > Mammalia > Primates > Hominidae > Pan > Pan troglodytes. Next base: position 9,530,843 of record NC_072413.2, read on the forward strand.
TGCCTTTCCATTCCATTCCAATCCACTCGGGTTTAATCGATTCCGTTCCATTCCATTCTGCTCTACTTGATTGCATTCCATTCCTTTCCACTCCATTCCATTCGTTTCCGTCCCATTCCTTTCCATTCCATTCCTCTCGGGTTGATTCCATTTCATTCCATTCTATTCCATTCCATTCATTTCCACTCGTTTTGATTCCATTTCATTCCATTCCATTCCACTCCATTCCATTCCCTTTCTTTTGGTTCTGTTCCATTCCATTCAGTTCCATTCCCCTCGGGTTTATTCCCGTCCACTCCATTCCAATCCATTCCATTCCATTCCATTCCATTCCATTCCATTCCATTCGGATTGTTCACATTCCATTCCATTCCATTCCATTCTGTTCCATTCCATTCCATTCCATTCCGTTCCATTCCATTCCATCCTATTCCGTTCCATTCCATTCCATTCCATTCCATTCCATTCCATTCCATCCTATTCCGTTCCATTCCATTCCATTCCATTTCACTCGGGTTGATTCCATTCCATTCCTTTCCATTCCATTCCATTCAATTCCCTTCCATTCCATTCCATTCCATTCCTGTTGATTCCATTCCATTCCATTCCATTCCAGTTGATTCCATTCCATTCCATTCCATTCCATTCCATTCCACTCGGGTTTATTCTATTCCATTCCATTCCGTTCCTTTCCATTCCATTTCATTCCTTTCCACTCGTGTTGATTCCATTCCATTCCAATCCATTCCATTCAATTCCATTCCATTGCATTCCATTCCATTCCATTCCACTCGGGTTTATTCTATTCCATTCCATTCCATTCCTTTCCGTTCCATTCCATTCCTTTCCACTCGTGTTGATTCCATTCCATTCCAATCCATTCCATTCAATTCCATTCCATTGCATTCCATTCCATTCCATTCGGGTTAATTCCTTTCCATTACGCTGCATTCCATTCCCTTCCATTCCGTTCTATTCTACTCGTGTTGATTCCATACCATTCCATTCCATTCCATTCCATTCTATTCCATTCCATTCCTTTCCATTCTTTGCATTCCATTCCATTCCACTCGGGTTGATTCCGTTCCATTCCTTTCCATTCCCTTCCATTCCACTCGGGTTGATTCCATTCCATTCCATTCCATTCCTTGGCATTCCCCTCGAGTTATTCTATTCCATTCCATTCCATTCCATTCCATTCCATTCCATTCCTTTCGGGTTGATTCCATTCCATTCCATTCCATTCCATTCCATTCCATTCCTTTCCATTCTGTTACATTCCGTTGTGTTTGATTCCATTCCATTCCATTCCATTCCATTCCATTCCATTCCTTTCCATTTCGTTCCATTCCACTCTATTCCATTCCACTCGGGTTGATTCCATTCCATTCCATTCCAATCCTATCCATTCCATTCCATTCCATTCCACTCTGGTTGATTCCATTCCATTCCTTTCCATTCCACCCCATTCCATTCTGTTCCATGCCGTTGCATTCCATTCCATTCCATTCCTTTCCATTCCATTCCATTCCGCTCGGGTTGATTCCATTCCATTCCTTTCCATTCCATTTCATTCCACTCGGGTTGATCCCAAACCATTCCATTCCAATCCATTCCATTCCATTCAATTCCGTTTCATTCCACTCGGGTTGATTCCATTCCGTTGAATTCCATTCCATTCCATTCCATTAAATTCTGTTCCATTCCTTTCCATTCCATTCTATTCCACTCGGGTTGATTCCATTCCGTTGCATTCCATTAAATTCCATTCCATTCCACTCCATTGCATTGCATTCCATTCCACTCGGGTTGTTTCCTTTCCATTCCATTCGTTTCCATTCCATTCCATTCCATTCCAATCCATTCCATTCCATTCCACTCAGATTGATTCTCTTCCATTCCATTGCATTCCATTCCATGCCCTTCCTTTCCTTTCCAGTGGATTCCTTTACCTTCCATTCCATTCCATTCCATTCCATTCCATTCCATTCCATTCCGTTCCTTTCCATTCCATTCCATTCCACTCTGGTTGATTCCACTCCGACGAATTCCATTCCATTCCATTCCATTCTACTGCACTCGGCTTCATTCATTTCTTTCTATTCCATTCCATTCTGTTGCATTCCACTCAGGTTGATTCCATATTATTCCATTCCCTTCCATTCTATTCCATTCCAATCCATTCCAATCCATTCCACTCGGGTTGATTCCATTGCATTCAATTCCATTCCATTCCACTAGGGTTGATTCCGTTGATTCCATTCCATTGCATTCCATTCCATTCCATTCCATTCCATTCCATTCCATTCCATTCCATTCCACTCAGGTTGATTCCATTCCATTCCATTCCATTCCATTCCATTCCATTCCATTCGGGTTGATTTGATTCCTTCCCATTCCATTTCATTCGAGTTAATTCCATTCCATTCGTTTCCGTTCCAGTCCATTCCATTCCATTCAATTCCATTCCTTTCCACTCCACTTAGTTTGATTCCTTTCCATTCCATTCCATTCCATTGCATTCCAATTGATTCCAATCCATTCCATTCCTTGCCATTCCATTCCAATTTGTTCCATTTCATTCCAGTCCTTTCCATTCCATTCCAATTGATTCCATTCCACTCCATTCCATTCCATTCAGTTCCCTTCCATTCCTTTCCATTCCATTCCATTCCATTCGACTCAGGTTGATTGCGATCCATTCCATTCCATTCCATTCCATTCCACTCCATTCGACTCGTGTTGATTTCATTCCATTCGATTCCGTATCATTCCACTCCATTCCACTTGGGTTTTTCCCATTCCTTTCCATTCAATTCCGTTCCATTCCTTTTCATTCCATACCATTCCTCTCGGGTTGATTCCATTGCATTCCATTCCACTCGGGTTGATTCCATTCCAATCCATTCCATTCCATTCCATTCCTCTCGGTTTGATTCCATTCCATTCCATTCCATTCCATTCCATTCCATTCCACTCTGGTTGATTCCATTTCATTCCATGCCATTCCCTTCTATTCCATTTGATTCCATTCCATTCCAGTTGATTCCATTCCATTCCATTCCATTCCTTTCCATTCCATTCCATTCCACTCGGGTTGATTCCATTCCATTCCATTCCATTCCATTCAGTTCTATTCCATTGCACTCCACTCGGGTTGATTCCATTCCATTCCATTCCATTCCAATCCATTAAATTCCATTCCAGTTGATTCCATTCCATTCCATACACTTCCATTCCATTCCATTCCATTCCATTCCATTACATTCCTTTCCATTCCATTCCATTCCACTCGGGTTGTTTCCATTCCATTCCATTCCATTCCATTCAGTTCTATTCCATTGCACTCCACTCGGGTTGATTTCATTCCATTCCATTCCATTCCTATCCATTAAATTCCATTCCAGGTGATTCCATTCCATTCCATACACTTCCATTCCATTCCATTTCATTCCATTCCATTCCATTCGACTCGGGTTGTTTCAAATCCATTCCATTCCATTCCATTCCATTCGGGTTGATTTCATTCCGTTGAATTCCATTCCATTGCATTCCCTTCCCCTCGTGTTGATTCCATTCAATTCCATTCCATATAATTTCATTCCATTCCACTTGTGTTATTTCCCATCCATTCCATTCCATTCCACTCGCTTTGATTCCAATCCATTCCATTCCACTCGGTTTGATTCCATTCCAGTCCATTGCGTTCCTTTCCATTCCACTATGGTTGCTTCCATTCCACTCCATTCCATTCTATTCCATTCCATTCCATTCCATTCCACTCTAGTTGATTCCTCTCCATTCCATTCCATTCCATTTCACTCGGTTGATTCCAGTACATTCCATTCCATTTCATTCCTTTCCATTCCGTTCCATTCCTTTCCATTCCTTTCCATTTCATTCCATTCCTTTGCATTCCATTGCATTTCATTCCACTCGGGTTCATTCAATTCCATTCCATTCAATTCCTTTCCATTCCATCCCTGTTGATTCCATTCCGTTCCTTTAAATTCCATTCCATTCTATTCCATGCAATTCCATTCCACTCGTGTTGATTCCATTCCATTCCATTCCATTCCATTCCGTTCCATTCCATTCCACTCGGGTTGATTCCATTCCATTCCATTCCATTCCATTTCTTTCCATTCCATTCTGTCCATTTCATTCCATTCCATTCCACTCTGGTTGATTCCATTCCATTCCATTGCATTCCTTTCCATTCCATTCCATTCCAGTAGGGTGGATTCCATTCCATTCCATTCCTTTCCATTCCATTCCATTCCATTCCATTCCACTCCATTCCATTCTATTCAATTCCATTGCAGTCAATTTCGTTTCACTCGGGTTATTTCCATTCCATTCCATTCCATTCCATTCCATTCCATTCCTTTTCATTCCACTAGTGTGGATTCCATTCCATTCCATTCCATTCCACTCGAGTTGATTCCATTTCCTTCCATTACATTCCACTTGGGTTGATTCCATTCCAATCCATTCCATTCCATTCCTCTCCGGTTGATTCCATTCCGTTCCATTACACTCCATTCCATTCCATTCCATTGCATTCCATTCCATTGCTTTCGTGTTTATTCAATTCCATTGCATTAGATTCCATTCCATTCCATTCCATTCTATTCAACTCCATTCGATTAAATTGCTCTTGGGTTTATTCTATTCCATTCCTTTCCGTTCCCTTGCGTTCCATTCCTTTTAATTCCGTACCATTCCATTCCATTGCATTCCATTCCATTGCATTGCATTCCTTTCCATTCCATTCCCTTCCATTACATTCCTTTGCATTCAATTTCATTCCATTCCATTCCACTCCATTCCATTGCATTACATTACATTCCAGTTGTTTCCATTCCATTCCGTTCCATTCCATTCCATTCCATTCCATTCCAGTTGATTCCATTCCATTCCATTCCACTCGGGTAGATTCAATTCCACTCCATTCCATTCCATTCCACTCCACTCGGCTTGATTCCTTTCCATTCCATTCCATTCCATTACATTACATTCCAGTTGATTCCACTCCAATCCATTCCATTCCAATCCATTCCATTCCATTCCATTCCATTCCATTCCATTCGACTCGGGTTGATTCCATTCCATTCCATTCCATTCCATTCCACTCGGGTTGAATCCATTCCATTCCATTCCATATCATTCCAATCGATTCCACTTGGGTTCTTTGCATTCCATTCCATTCCATTCCATTGCATTCCATTCCATTCCATTTCTCTCAGTTTGATTCCATTCCATTCCATTGCACTGGGGTTAGTTTCATTCCCATCCATTCCTTTCCTTTCCTCTCTGGTTGATTTGAATCCATTCCATTCCGTTCCATTCTATTGCCTTCCTTTCCATTCCATTCCATTCCACTCGGGTTGATTCCATTTCATTCCATTCCATTCTATTCCGTTCCATTCCACTCTGGTTGATTCCATTCCATTCCATTCCATTTCATTCCATTCCATTCCGTTCCATTCCTTTCCATTCCATTTCATTCCATTTCACCCGGGTTATTGCCATTCCAGTCAATTCCACTCGAGTTTATTCCATTCCATTCATTCCATTCCATTCCATTCCAATCTGGTTGATTCCATTTTTTTCCATTCCATTCCATTCCATTCCATTGCATTCCATTCTACTTGATTCCATTCCTTTGCATTCCATTCGATTCCATTCCATTCCATTCCATTCCGTTCCACTCGTTTTGATTCCATTCCATTCCATTCCATCAATTCCATTCCATTCCACTCTACTCGTGTTGATTCCATTCCATTCCACTGCGTTCCATTCCGTTCCATTCCATTCCATTCCACTCACATTGATTCCTTTCCTTCCACTCGGGTTGATTCCTTTCCATTAAGTTCCATTCCATTCCATTCCATTCCATTGCATTCCATTCCAATCCTGTTGATTCCATTCCATTCATTCCAATCCATTCCATTCCACTCTGGTTGATTCCATTTGATTCCATTCCATTCCATTCCATTCCCTTCCATTCCATTCTATTGAAATCTCTTCCATTCCCCTCCATTCTATTCCATTCCATTCCATTCCATTCCATTTCACTCGAGATGATTCCATTCCATTCCATTCCATTCCGTTCCATTATTTTCCATTCCATTCCACTCCATTGCGTTCCGTTCCACTCTATTCCATTCCATTCGGTTTGATTCCTTTCCATTCTATTCCATTCCATTCCATTCCATTGTGTTTATTCCATTCCATTCCATTCCATTCCATTCCACTCGAGTTGATTCCATTCAATTCTAATACATTCCATTCCATTCCATTCCACTCTGGTTGATTGCATTCCATTCCATTCCATTTCATTCCATTCCATTCCATTCCAGTCGGGTTAATTCCTTTCCATTCCATTCCACTCCCTTCCATTCCATTCCATTCCATTCCACTCGGGTTGATTCCATTCCATTCCATTCCACACGTGATAATTCCATTCCATTACATTCCATTCCACTCGGGTTGATTCCATTCCATTTCATTCTAATCCATTCCATTGCATTCCATTCCATTTTATTCCATTACATTCCATTCCACTCGTGTTGATTTCATTCCATTCAACTCCATTGATTTACATTCCATTCCATTCCTTTCCATTCCTTTCCTTTCCACTCGTGTTTCTTCCATTTTATTCCATTCGATTTAATTTCATTCCATTCCACTCGGGTTGATTCCATTCCATTCCATTTCATTCCACTCAGTTCCATTCCATTACATTACGTTCCATTCCATTACATTTCACTCTGGTTGATTCCATTCCATCCCATTCCATTATACTCCATTCCATTCCTTTCCAGTTGATTCCATTCAATACCATTCTATTCCGTTGCATTCCTTTCCTTTGCATTCCATTCCACTCGCTTTGATTCCATTCCATTCCATTCCATTCCATTCCATTCCATTCCTTTCCATTCCATTCCATTCGGGTTGATTGCATTCCACTCCATTCCATTCCATTCCATTCCATTCCATTCCATTCCATTCTTGTTGAATCAATTCCATTGCATTATATTCCATTCCATTCCATTCCATTCTATTCCTCTCCTTTCCATTCCATTGCATTCGGGTTTATTCCATTCCATTCCTATCCATTCCATTGCGTTCCATTCCATTTCATTACATACCATTCCATTCCATTGCATTCCCTTCCATTCCATTTCATTCCATTCCATTCCATTCCCTTCCATTCCAATCCATTCCATTCCATTTCATTCCATTCCATTCCATTCCATTCCATTCCCTTCCCTTCCCTTCCCTTCCATTCCATTCCATTCCATTTCATTCCATTCCATTTCATTCCATTCCAGTTGATTCCATTCCATTCCATTCCATTCCACTTGGGTTGATTCCATTCCATTCCATTCCATTCCATTCCTCTCCACTCGGCTTGATTCCTTTCCACTCCATTCCATTCCATTCCAATCCCTTCCATTCCATTCCATTCCATTCCATTCCATTCAACTCGCGTTGATTCCATTCCATTCCATTCCATTCTCTTCCCTTCCATTCCATTCCATTCCATTCCACTCGGGTTGATTCCATTCCATTCCATTCCATTCCATTCAACTCGCGTTGATTCCATTCCATTCCAATCCATTCTATTCCCATTCATTCCATTCCATTCCACTCGGGTTGATTCCATTCCATTCCATTCCATAGCATTCCAATCGATTCCACTTGGGTTATTTCCATTCCATTCCATTCCATTGCATTCCTTTCCAGTCCATTCCACTCAGTTTGATTCCATTGCATTCCATTCAACTCCGGTTACTTTCATTCCAATCCATTCCATTCCATTTCATTCCACTCGGGTTGATTCGAATCCATTCCTTGCCATTCCATTTCATTCTACTTGATTCCATTCCATTGCATTCCATTCGATTCCCTTCCATTCCATTCCATTCCATTCCATTCCACTCGAGTTGATTGAATTCCAGTCCATCCTTTCCCTTCCATTCCATTCCATTCCATTCCATTCCATTCCATTCCACTCCGCTCGTGTTGATTCCATTCCATTCCTTTGCGTTCCATTCCGTTCCATTTCATTCCATTCCACTCACGTTGATTCCATTCCATTCCATCGTGTTGATTCCTTTCCATTAAATTCCATTCCATTTCATTCCATTCCATTCAATTCCATTCCATTCCATTCCATTCCATTGCATTCCATTCCAATCCTGTTGATTCCATTCCATTCATTCCATTCCATTCCATTCCTCTCTGGTTGATTCCATTTGATTCCATTCCATTCCATTCCATTCCATTCCATTCCATTCCATTCTATTCTATTCCTTTCCATTCCATTCCATTTCACTCGGGTTATTTCCAATCCATTCCATTCCATTCCATTCCATTCTATTCCATTCCATTCCCCTCGAGTCGATTCCATTCCATTCATTCCATTCCATTCTGATTGATTCCATTTGATTTCATTCCATTCTGTTCCATTCCACTCCGTTGCATTCTAGTTGATTCCTTTCCATTTCTTTCCATTCCATTTCATTCCATTCCATTCCATTTCATTCCATTCCATTCCACTCCGTTGGATTCCATTCCATTCCATTCCATTCATTCCATTCCATTCCATTTCATTCCATTCCATTCCACTCCGGTTGATTCCCTTCCATTCCATCCCATCCATTCCATTCCATTTCATTCCATTCCACTAATGTTGATTCAATTCCATTTCACTCAAGTTGATTCCTTTCCTTTAAATTCGATTCGATTCGATTCGATTCCATTCCATTCCATTCCATTCCTTTCCAATCCTGTTGATTCCATCCGAATCGATTCCACTCCATTCCATTCCATTCCATTCCATTCCATTCCATTACACTGTGGTTGATTCCATTCCATTGCATTCCACTCCTTTCCACTCGGGTTGATTCCATTCCATTCCATTCCATTCCATTCCTTTCCACTCCATTCCTTTCCAATCCGGTTGATTCCATCCCTATCCATTCCATTTCATTCCCTTCCATTCCATTCCAATCGGGATGTTTCGATTCTACTTGGGTTGTTTCAATTCCATTCCATCGATTCCATACCATTGCAATTCAATCCATTTCATTCCATTCCATTCCATTCCATTCCATTCCATTTCACTCGGGTTGATTCCATTCCATTCCATTCCATCCCATCCCGTTCCACTCGGGTTGATTCCATTCGATTCCATTGCATTCCATTCCATTCTATTCCATTCCATTTTACTCGAGTTCTTTCTGTTCCATTCAATTCTCTTCCATTCCATTTCATTCCATTGTACTCCATTCCATTCCATTCCACTCGGGTTGTTTCCATTCCATTCCATTCCCTTCCTCTCCATTCCTTTCCGTTCCATTCCATTCCATTCCATTCCACTCCATTCACTTCGGTTCGATTCCATTCCATTCCATTCTATTCCATTCCATTCTATTCCTTTCAATTCCACTCCGTTTGATTCCAATCCATTCCATTCCATTCCACTAAATTACATTCCATTCCACTCCGGTTGAATGCATTCCACTCCATTCCATTCCATTACATTCCATTCCATTCTATTCCATTCCATTTAACTTGGGTTCTTTCTATTCCATTCCATTCTATTCCATTCCATTTCATTCCATTGTACTCCATTCCATTCCATTCCACTCGGGTTGTTTCCATTTCATTACATTTCATTCCTTTCCATTCGTTTCCGTTCCATTCCTTTCCATTCCATTCCACTCCATTCACTTCGGTTTGATTCCATTCCATTCCATTCTATTCCATTCCATTCCATTCCACTCAATTCCACTCCGGTTGATTCCAAACCATTCCATTCCATTCCATTAAATTACATTCCATTCCACTCTGGTTGAATGCATTCCACTCCATTCCATTCCATTCCATTCCATTCCATTCCATTCGAGTTGATTCCATTCCCTTCCCTTCCGTTCCATTCCACTACATGCCATTACTTTCCATCCCTTTCCATTCCATTCCATTTGACTCGGGTTGATTCCCTTACATTCCATTGCACTCCATTCCATCCCATTCCATTCCATTCCATTACATTACCTTACCTTCCACTCATGTTGATTCCATTTCATTCCATTCCATTCCATTCCTTTCCAATCCATTCCATTCCATTCCTTTCCACTCAGGTTGACTGCATTCCATTTAATTCCATTCCCTTCTATTCCACTCTTTTCCATTACATTTGTGTTGATTCCATTCCATTCCATTCCATTCCATTCCATTCCATTCCACTCGGGTTGATTCCATTTGATTCCATTCTATTACATTCTATTCCATTCCATTCCATTCCATTCCACTCGTGTGGATTCCATTCCATTCCATTCCATTCCATTGCATTCCTCTCCATTCCATTCCAGTCGGGTTGATTCCCTTCCACTTCATTCCATCCCATTCCATTCCATTCTATTCCACTCAAGTTTATTCCACTCCATTCCATTCCATACCATTCCATTCCATTCCAATCCATTGCATTCCATTAAGGTTGATTCCATTTCATTCCATTCCATTCCAACGATTCCATTCATTCCCATTCCATTTCATTCCTTTCCACTTGGGTTGATTCCATTCCATTCCATTCCATTCCATTCCATTCCCTTTCACTAGAGTTGATTCCATTCCATTTCATTCCATTCTACTCCATTCCATTCCATTCCATTCCACTCCATTCCATTCCATTCCACTCAGGTTGTTTCCATTCCATTCCATCCCGTTCCATTCCTTTCCATTCCATTCATTTCCATTCCTTTCCATTCAATTCGGGTTCATTCCATTCCATTCCATTCTATTCCATTGCTTTCCATTGCATTCCATTGCACTCGGGTTGATTCCAATCCATTCCATTCCATTCCATGCCATTCCATTCCATTCCAATCCACTCGTGTTGAATTCATTCCATTCCATTCCATTCCATTCCAATTGATTCCATTCCATTCCTTTCCACTCTATTCCATTCGTTTCTGTCCCTTTTCTTTCCATTCCATTCCATTCGGGTTGATTCAATTTCATTCCATTCCATTCCATTCCATTCCTTTCCACTCGTTTTGATTCCATTCCATTCCATTCCATTCCACTCCATTCCATTCCCTTTCTTTCCATTCTGTTCCATTCCATTCCATTCCATTACCCTCGGGTTTATTCCATTCCACTCCATTCCAAACAAGTCCATTCCATCCCATTCCACTCGCGTTGTTTGCATTCCATTCCATTACAATCCATTCCGTTCCATTCCATTCCATTCCATTCCGTTCCATACCCTTCCATTACATTCTATTGTGTTCCATTCCATTCCACTCGGGGTGATTCCATTCCTTTCCATCCCAATCCATTCCATTCCATTCCATTCCGCTCGGGTTGATTCCATTCCATTCCGTTCCATTCCATTCCACTCCATTCCATTCCATTCCATTCCATTCCATTCCATTCCACTCTGGTTGATTCCATTCCATTCCATTCCCTTCCGTATCATTCCAATCGATTCCACTTGGGTTATTTCCATTCCATTCCATTCCATTGCATTCCATTCCATTGCATTCCACACAGTTTGATTCCATTCCATTCCATTCCACTCGGGTTAATTTCATTCCATTCCATTCCATTCCATTCCATTGTACTCGGGTTGATACCAATCCATTCCTTGCCATTCCATTCCATTCCACTCCAGTGGATACCATTCCCTTCCTTTCCATTTGATTCCGTTCCATTCCACTCGGTTGATTCCAATCTATTCCATTCCATTCTATTGCATTCCATTCCATTCCATTCCGTTCCGTTCCGTTCCTTTCCATTCCATTCCTTTCCATTCCATTCCGTTCCTTTCCATTCCAGTCCACTCAGTTTGATTCCATTCCATTCCATTCCATTCCACTCGGGTTAATTTCATTCCATTCCATGCCATTCCACATGAGTTGATTCCATTCCTTTCCATTCCACTCCAGTGGATACCATTCCCTTCCTTTCCATTCCATTCCATTCCTTTCCACTCGGTTGATTCCATTCCATTCCATTCCATTCCATTCCATTCCACTCTGGTTGACTCCAATTCATTCCTTGCCATTCCATTCCATTCCACTCCATTGGATACCATTCCATTCCCTTCCATTTCATTCCATTCCACTCGGTTGATTCCAATCTATTCCATTCTATTCCATTCGGTTCCGTTCCTTTCCATTCCATTCCTTTCCATTCCATTCCATTCCATTCCGTTCCTTTCCATTCCATTCCCTTCCATTCCGTTCCTTTCCATTCCATTCCATTCCACTCGTGTTGATTCCATTCAATTCAATTCCATTCCATTCCATTCCATTCCATTCTGGTTATTTCCATTCCATTCCAATTCATTCCATTCCATTCCCTTCCATTCCGTTCCTTTCCATTCCATCCCATTCCTCTCGGGTTGATTCCATTCCATTCCATTCCATTCCATTCCATTCCATTCTGGTTATTTCCATGCCACTCCATTTGATTGCATTCCATTCCATTCTATTCCTTTCCATTCCATTCCATTCCATTTCACTCGGGTTATTTCCATTCGATTCCATTCCAGTCGAGTTAATTCCATTCCATTCATTCCATTCCATTCCATTCCACTCAGGTTGATTCCATTTGATTCCATTCCATTGCATTCCATTCCATTCAACTTGATTCCATTCCATTGCATTCCATTCGATTCTCTAACATTTCATTTCATTTCATTGCATTCCATTCCACTCGTGTTGATTCCATTCCATTCCATTCCATCCATTCCATTCCATTCCTTTCAATTGCATTCCATTCCATTCCATTCCATACCTTTCCATTCCACTCCACTCGTGTTGATTCCATTGCATTACATTCCATTCCATTGCGTTCCATTTCGTTCCATTCCATTCCATTTCACTCACGTTGATTCCATTCCATTCCATTCGGGTTGATTCTTTTCCATTAAATTCCATTCCATTCCATTCCATTCCAATCCTGTTGATTCCATTCTATTCATTCCATTCCATTCCATTCCATTCCACTCTGGTTGATTCCATTCCATTCCATTCCATTTCACTCGGGTTATTTCCAATCCATTCCATTCCATTCCATTCCATTCCATTCCATTCCATTCCATTCCACTCGGGTTGATTGATTCCATTCCATTCCATCGCATTCCATTCCATCTCATTCCATTCCATTCCATTCCATTCCATTCCATTCCATTCCATTACATTACATTACCTTCCACTGATGTTGATTCCATTCCATTCCATTCCATTCCATTCCATTCCATTCCTTTCCACTCGTGTTGACTCCATTCCATTCCATTCCACTCCATTCCATTCCACTCTATTCCATTACATTCGAGTTGATTCCATTCCATTCCATTCCATTCCATTCCATTCCATTCCTCTCGGGTTGATTCCATTTGATTGCATTCCATTCCAATCTATTCCATTCCACTCGGGTTGATTCCATTCCATTTCATTCCATCTCATTCCATTCCATTCCATTCCATTCAAGTTTATTCCACTCCATTCCATTCCATACCATTCCATTCCATTTCAATCCATCGCATTCCTCTAAGGTTGATTCCATTTCATTCCATTCCATTCCATCGATTCCATTCCTTTTCATTCCATTCCATTCCATTCCACTTGGGTTGATTCCAATCCATTCCATTCCATTCCATTCCACTCCATTCCATTCCATTCCTTTCCATTCCATTGCATTCCACGCCATTCCATTCCGTTCCAGTCCAATCGGGTTGAATCCATTCAGTTCCATTCCATTCCATTCCAGTTGATTCCATTCCATTCCTTTCCACTCAATTCCATTCGTTTCCATCCCTTTCCTTTCCATTCCATTCCACTCGGATTGATTCCATTCCATTCCATTCCATTCCTTTCATCTCGTTTTGACTCCATTCCATTCCATTCGATTCCACTCCATTCCATTCCCTTTCGTTCTGTTCCATTCCATTCCATTCCATTCCATTCCCCTCGTGTTTATTTCATTCCTCTCCATTCCAGTCCAATCCATTCCATTGCATTCCACTCGCGTTGCTACATTCCATTCCATTCCATTCCGTTCCATTCCATTCCATTCCATTCCGTTCCATTCCATTCCATTCCATTCCATTCTATTCCGTCCCATTCCATTCCATTCCATTCCATTCCATTCCATTCCACTCGGGTTGATTCCATTCCTTTCCATTCCAATCTATTCCATTCCATTCCATTCCACTCGGGTTGATTCAATTCCATTCCATTCCATTCCATTCCAATTGATTCCATTCCATTCCATTCCATTCCACTCGGATTTATTCTATTCCATTCCATTCCATTCCTTTCCATTCCATTCCATTCCTTTTCATTCCACTCCATTCCTTTCCACTTTAGCTGATTCCGTTCCATTGCATTCCATTCCATTCCAATCGGGATGATTCGATTCCACTTGTGCTGTTTCAATTCCATTCCATTCAATTCCATACCATTCCATTCCATTCCATTTCACTCGTGTTGTTTCCATTCCATTCCATTCCATTCCATTCCATCCCATCCCGTTGCATTCGGGTTGATTCCATTCCATTCCATTCCATTCCGTTCCCTTTCATTCCATTTTACTCAGGTTCTTTCTATTCCATTTCATTCCATTCCATTCCATTTCATTCCATTGTACTCCATTTCATTCCATTCCACTCGAGTTGTTTCCATTCCATTCCATTCCATTCCTTTCCATTCCTTTCCGTTCCATTCCATTCCATTCCATTCCACTCCATTCACTTCGGTTTGATTCCATTCCATTCCATTCTATTCCATTCCATTCCATTCCACTCCATTCCACTCCGGTTGATTCCAATCCATTCCATTCCATTCCATTAAATTACTTTCCATTCCACTCCGGTTGAATGCATTCCACTCCGTTCCATTCCATTCCATTCCATTCTATTCCAGTTGATTCCATTCCCTTCCCTTCCGTTCCATTCCACTATATGCCATTACTTTCCGTCCCTTTCCATTGCATTCCATTTGACTCGGGTTGATTCCATTACATTCCATTGCACTTCATTCCATCCCATTCCGTTCCATTCCATTACTTTACATTACCTTCCACTCATGTTGATTCCATTTCATTCCATTCCATTCCATTGCATTCCATTCCATTCCTTTCCACTCGGGTTGACTGCATTCCATTAAATTCCAATAAATTCTATTCCACTCTTTTCCATTACATTTGGGTTGACTCCATTCCATTCCATTCCATTCCATTTCATTGCATTCCATTCCATTCCATTCCATTTCACTCGGGTTGATTCCATTTGATTCCATTCCATTCCATTCCATTCCACTCGTGTGGATTCCATTCCATTCCATTCCACTCATGTGGATTCCATTCCATTCCATTCCATTCCATTGCATTCCTCTCCATTCCATTCCAGTCGGGTTGATTCCATTCCACTTCATTCCACCCCATTCCATTCCATTCTATTCCACTCAAGTTTACTCCACTCCATTCCATTCCATACCATTCCATTCCATTCCAATCCATTGCATTCCATTAAAGTTGATTCCATTTCATTCCATTCCATTCCAACGATTCCATTCCTTTCCATTCCATTTCATTCCATTCCACTTGGGTTGATCATTCCATTCCATTCCATTCCATTCCATTCCAGTCGGGTTGATTCCATTCCATTCTATTCCATTCCATTCCATTCCATTCCATTCCATTCCATTCCCTTTCACTGGAGTTGATTCCATTCCATTTCATTCCATTCTACTCAATTCCATTCCATTCCATTCCACTCCATTCCATTCCATTCCACTCAGGTTGTTTCCATTCCATTCCATTCCATCCCGTTCCATTCCTTTCCATTCCATTCATTTCCATTCCTTTCCATTCAATTCGGGTTCATTCCATTCCATTCCATTCTATTCCATTGCTTTCTTTTGCATTCCATTGCACTTGGGTTGATTCCAATCCATTCCATTCCATGCCATTCCATTCCATTCCATTCCATTCCATTCCATTCCAATCCACTCGTGTTGAATCCATTCCATTCCAATCCAGTAGATTCCATTCCATTCCTTTCCACTCCATTCCATTCGTTTCTGTCCCATTTCTTTCCATTCCATTCCATTCGGGTTGATTCCATTTCATTCCATTCTCTTCCATTCCATTCCTTTCCACTCGTTTTGATTCCATTCAATTCCATTCCATTCCATTCCCCTCCATTCCATTCCCTTTCTTTCCTTTCTGTTCCATTCCATTCCATTCCATTCCCCTCGGGTTTATTCCATTCCACTCCATTCCAAACAAATCCATTCCATTCCATTCCACTCGCGTTGTTTACATTCCATTCCATTCCATTCCATTCCGTTCCATTCCATTCCATTCCATTCCATTCCGTACCCTTCCATTACATTCTATTGCATTCCATTCCATTCCACTCAGGTTGATTCCATTCGTTTCCATTCCAATACATTCCATTCCACTCGGGTTGATTCCATTCCATTCCATTCCATTCCATTCCACTCCATTCCAGTCCATTCCATTCCATTCCATTCCATTCCATTCTATTCCATTCCACTCGGTTTGATTCCATTCCATTCCCTTCCATATCATTCCAATCGATTCCACTTGGGTTATTTCCATTCCATTCCATTCCATTGCATTCCATTCCATTCCATTCCATTCCACACAGTTTGATTCCATTCCATTCCATTCCACTCGGGTTAATTTCATTCCATTCCCTTCCATTCCATTCCATTGTACTCGGGTTGATTCCAATCCATTCCTTGCCATTCCATTCCATTCCACTCCAGTGGATACCATTCCCTTCCTTTCCATTCCATTCCATTCCATTCCACTCGGTTGATTCAAATCTATTGCATTCCATTCCATTCCATTCCATTCCATTCCTTTCCATTCCATTCCATTCCATTCCGTTCCTTTCCATTCCATTCCACTCAGTTTGATTCCATTCCATTCCATTCCACACGGGTTAATTCCATTCCATTCCATTCGATTCCATTCCATTCCATTCCACTTGAGTTGATTCCATTCCATTCCTTGCCATTCCATTCCACTCCAATGCATACCATTCCCTTCCTTTCCATTCCATTCCATTCCATTCGGTTCATTCCATTCTATTCCATTCCATTCCAGTCCATTCTGTTTCTTTCCATTCCCTTCCTTTCCATTCCATTCCACTGGGGTTGATTCCATGCCATTCCATTCCATTCCACTCTGGTTGACTCCAATTCATTCCTTGCCATTCCATTCCATTTCACTCCAGGGGTTACCATTCCCTTCCCTTCCATTCCATTCCATTCCATTCCATTCCACTCGGTTGATTCCAATCTATTCAATTCCATTCCATTCCATTCCATTCCATTCCATTCCATTCCGTTCCATTCCGTTCCGTTCCATTCCATTCCGTTCCATTCCATTCCTTTCCATTCCATTCCCTTCCATTCCGTTCCTTTCCATTCCATTCCATTCCATTCCACTCGGGTTGATTCCATTCAATTCCATTCCATCCCATTCCATTCCATTCCATTCCATTCCATTCCATGCCATTCCATTCTGGTTATTTCCATTCCATTCCATTCCAGTCCATTCCATTCTATTCCTTTCCATTCCATTCCATTCCATTTCACTCGGGTTATTTCCATTCGATTCCATTCCAGTCGTGTTGATTCCATTCCATTCATTCCATTCCATTCCATTCCATTCCAGTCAGGTTGATTCCTTTTGATTCCATTCCATTCCATTCTACTTGATTCCATTCCATTGCATTCCATTCGATTCTCTACCAATTCATTTCTTCCATTCCACTCCACTCGTGTTGATTCCATTCCATTCCATTCCATCCATTCCATTCCATTCCTTTCCATTCCATTCCATTCCATCCCATTCCATTCCTTTCCATTCCACTCCACTCGTGTTGATTCCATTCCATTACATTCCATTCCATTGCGTTCCATTTCATTCCATTCCATTCCATTTCACTCACGTTGATTCCATTCCATTCCACTCGGGTTGATTCCTTTCCATTAAATTCCATTCCATTCCATTCCATTCCAATCTTGTTGATTCCATTCCATTCATTCCATTCCATTCTATTCCACTCTGGTTGATTCCATTTGATTCCATTCCATTCCATTCTACTTGATTCCATTCCATTGCATTCCATTCGATTCTCTGCCATTCCATTTCATTCCATTCCATTCCACTCGGTTTGATTCCATTCCATTCCATTCCATCCATTCCATTCCATTCCATTCGATCCATTCCATTCCATTCCATTCCATTCCACTCCACTCGTGTTGATTATATTCCATTGCATTCCATTCCATTGCGTTCCATTCCGTTCCCTTCCATTCCATTCCACTCACGTTGATTCCAATCTATTCCACTCGGGTTGATTCCTTTCCGTTAAATTCCATTCCTTTCCAATCCTCTTGATTCCATTCCATTCATTCCATTCCATTCCATTCCACTCTGGTTGATTCCATTCCATTCCATTCCATTCCATTGCATTCCATTCCATTCCATTCCATTTCACTCGGGTTATTTCCAATCCATTCCATTCCATTCCATTCCATTCCATTCCATTCCATTCCACTCGGGTTGATTCCATTCCATTCATTCCATTCCATTCAATTCCACTCTGGTTGATTCCATTTGATTCCATTCCATTCCGTTCCATTCCAATCCGTTCCATTGTAGTTGATTCCATTCCATTCTATTCCATTCCATTCCATTCCATTCCATTCCATTTCATTCCATTCCATTCCATTTCATTCCATTCCATTCCACTCCGGTTGATTCCATTCCATTCCTTTCCATCCATTCCATTCCATTCCATTCCATTTCATTCCATTCCACTCATGTTGATTCCATTCCATTCCACTGAAGTTGATTCCTTTCCATTAAATTCGATTCGATTCCATTCCATTCCATTCCATTACATTCCATTCCATTGCTTTCCAATCCTGTTGATTCCATCCAAATCCATTCCATTCCATTCCATTCCACTCTGATTGATTCCATTCCATTGCATTCCATTCCATTCCACTCGGGATGATTCCATTCCACTCCATTCCATTCCATTCCATTCCATCCCTTTCCAATCCAATTGTTTCCATCCCAATCCATTCCATTTCATTCCCTTCCATTCCACTAACAATCAGAATGTTTCGATTCAACTTGGGTTGTTTCAATTCTATTTCATTCGATTCCATACCATTCCAATTCAATCCATTCCATTCCATTCCATTCCATTTCATCCCATCCCTTTCCACTCGTGTTGATTCCATTCCTTTTCATTCCATTCCATTCCATTCTATTCCGTTCCATTCCATTTTACTCGGGTTCTTTCTATTCCATTCCATTCGATTCCATTCCATTTTATTCCATTGTACTCCATTCCATTCCATTGCACTCGGGTTGTTTCCATTCCATTCCATTCCATTCCTTTCCATTCCTTTCCGTTCCATTCCATTCCATTCCACTCGATTCATTTCGCTTTGATTCCATTCCATTCCATTCCATTCCATTCCACTCCTTTCCACTTCTGTTGATTCCAATCCATTCCATTCCATTCCATTAAATTACACTCCGTTCCACTCGAGTTGAATCCATTCCACTCCATTCCATTCCATTCCATTCCAGTTCATTCCATTCCCTTCCCTTCCGTTCCATTCCACTCCATGCCATTATTTTCCGTCCCTTTCCATTCCGTTCCATTCCACTCGGGTTGATTCCATTCCATTCCATTGCATTCCATTCCATCTCATTCCATTCCATTCCATTCCATTCCATAACATTACTTTCCACTCATGTTGATTCCATTCCATTCTATTCCAATACATTCCATTCCATTCCTTTCCACTCGTGTTGACTCCATTCCATTCCATTCCACTCCATTGCATTCCACTCTGTTCCATCACATTCGAGTTGATTCCAATCCATTCCATTCCATTCCTCTCGGGTTGATTCCATTTGATTCCATTCCATTCCATTCCATTCCAATCCATTCCATTCCACTCGGGTTGATTCCATTCCATTTCATTCAATCTCATTCCATTCCATTCCACTCAAGTTTATTCCACTCTATTCCGTTCCATACCATTGCATTCCATTTCAATCCATTGTGTTCCTCTAAGGTTGATTCCATTTCATTCCATTCCATTCCATCAATTCCATTCCTTTCCATTCCATTCCACTTGGGTTGATTCCATTCCATTCCATTCCATTCCATTCCACTCGGGTTGATTCCATTCCATTCCGTTCCATTCCATTCCATTCCATTCCATTCCACTCTCTTTCACTCAGGTTGATTCCATTCCATTTCATTCCTTTCTACTCCATTCCATTCCATTCCATTCCATTCCACTCGGGTTGTTTCCATTCCATTCCATTCCATTCCATTCCATTCCATTCCATTCCAGTCCATTCCATGCCGCTCCATTCCATTCCATTGCATTCCCTTCCATTAAATTCGGGTTGATTTCATTCCATTCCATTGCTTTCCATTGCATTCCATTGCACTCGTGTTGATTCCAGTGCATTCCATTCCATTCCATTCCATTGCAATCCATGCCATTCCATTCCATTCCAATCCAATCGGGTTGAATTCATTCCGTTCCATTCCATTCCATTCCAGTTGATTCCATGCCATTCCTTTCCACTCAATTCCATTCGTTTCCATCCCATTCCTTTCCATTCCATTCCACTCGGATTGATTACATACCATTCCATTCTATTCCATTCCATTCCTTTCAACTCGTTTTGATTCCGTTCCATTCCATTCCATTCCACTCCATTCCATTCCCTTTCGTTCTGTTCCTTTCCATTCCATTCCATTCCATTCCCCTCGGGTTTATTTCATTCCACTCCATTCCAATCCAATTCATTCCATTCCATTCCATTCCATTCCACTCGCGTTGTTTACATTGCATTCCATTCCATTCCGTTCCCTTCCATTCCATTGCATTCCATTCCGTTCCATTCCATTCCATTCCATTCTATTTCGTTCCATTCCATTCCATTCCATTCCATTCCACTTGTGTTGATTCCATTCCTTTCCATTCCAATCCATTCCATTCCATTCCATTCCACTCGGGTTGATTCCATTCCATTCCATTCCATTCCAGTTGATTCCATTCCGTTCCATTGCATTCCATTCCGCTCTAGTTTATTCTATTCCATTCCCTTCCATTCCGTTCCATTCCATTCCTTTTCATTCCACTCCATTCCTTTCCACTCGTGCTGATTCCGTTCCATTGCATTCCATTCCATTCCATTCCATTCCTATCGGGATAATTCGATTCCACTTGGGTTGTTTTAATTCCATTCCATTCAATTCCATGCCATTCCAATTCAATCCATTCAATTCCATTCCATTCCATTCCATTCCATTCCATTTCACTCGTATTGATTCCATTCCATTCCATTCCATTCCATCCCATCCCGTTGCATTCGGGTTGATTCCATTCCATTCCATTCCATTCCCTTCCATTCCATTTTACTTGGGGTCTTTCTATTCCATTCCATTCCTTTCCATTGAATTTCATTCCATGGTAATCCATTCCATTCCATTCCACTCTACTCCATTCCATTCCATTCCACTCGAGTTGTTTCCATTCCATTCCCTTCCATTCCTTTCCATTCCTTTCTGTTCCGTTCTATTCCATTCCATTCCACTCCATTCATTTCGGTTTGATTCCATTCCATTCCATTCTATTCTATTCCATTCCATTCCATTCCACTGCATTCCACGCCGGTTGATTCCAATCAATTCCATACCTTTCCATTAATTTACATTCTATTCCACTCGGGTTGAATCCATTCCACTCCATTCCAATCCATTCCATTGCATTCCATTCCATTCCATTCCAGTTGATTCCATTCCCTTCCCTTCCATTCCATTCCACTCCATGCCATTACTTTCCGTCCCTTTCCATTCCATTCCATTCCACTCGGGTTGTTTCCATTCCATTCCATTGCTTTCCTTTCCATTCCTTTCCGTTCCATTCCATTCCATTTCATTCCACTCCATTCATTTCAGTTTGATTCCATTCCATTCCATTCTCTTCCATTCCATTCCATTCCTCTCCATTCCACTCCGGTTGATTCCAATCAATTCCGTACCATACCACTGAATTACTTTCCATTCCACTCGCGTTGAATCCATTCCACTCCATTCCAATCCATTCCATTGCATTGCATTCCATTCCATTCTGGTTGATTCCATTCCCTTCCCTTCCATTCCATTCCACTCCATGCCATTACTTTCCATCCCCTTCCATTCCATTCCATTCCACTCGGATTGATTCCATTCCATTCCATTGCATTCCATTCCATCCCATTCTATTCCATTACATTACATTACCCTCCACTCGTGTTGATTCCATTCCATTCCATTCCATTCCATTCCAGTCAGGTAGACGCCATTCCATTCCATTCCATTCCGCTCTGTTCCATTACATTCGAGTTTAATCCATTCCATTTCATTTCATTCCATTCTATTTCATTCCACTCGGGTTGATTCCATTTGATTCCATTCCATTCCATTCCATTCCATTCCATTCCACTCGGGTTGATTCCATTCCACTTCATTCCATCCCATTCCATTCCATTCCATTCCATTCCACTCGGGTTGATTCCATTCCATTCCATTCCATTCCGTTCCATTCCATTCCATTCAATTCCATTACATTTCACTCAAATTGATTCCATTCCATTCCATTCCATTTCATTCCATTCCATTCCATTCCTTTCCTTTCCTTTCCATTCCATTCCATTCCTTTCCTTTCCTTTCCATTCCATTCCTTTCGGTTCATACCAATCCATTCCTTTCCATTCCATTCCATTCCGTTCCATTCCACTCGGGTTGATTCCATTCCATTCCATTCCATTCCATTCCATTCCATTCCATTCCATTCGCCTCAGGCTCTTTCCATTCCATTCCATTTCGTTCCGTTACATTCCATTCCATTCCATTTGTGTTGATTCCATTCCATTACATTCTATTCCATTCCATTCCATTCCATTCCATTCCATTCCATTCCGGTTAATTCCATTCCATTCCATCCCATTCCATTCCATTCCATTCAATTCAACTCGCGTTGATTCCGTTGCATTGCACTCCATTCTTATGGTTTCGTATAAATTTTAGGATTTTTTTTCTATTTCTGTGAAGAGTGTTATTAGTATTTCAATAAGGATTGCATTGAATCTGTATATTGCTTTGTGAAATATGGGTATTTTAATAATACTTACTGTTCCAATAAATGAACATGGACAATGTTTCCATTTCTTTTGTGTCCTCTTTAATTTTTTTGCATCGATGTTTTATTCTTTTCATTGTAGTGATCTTTCACTTCTTCTGTTATGTTTATTCCCAGTTATTTTATTTTATTTGTAGCTATTGTAAATTGGATTACATTCTTGATTTTCTTCTTTAGATTGTTCATTTGTGTCATTTAGAAATGCTACTCACTTTTGTATTTTCATTTTGTATGTTGTGACTCTGAATTTTTTCACCAGTTGTAATAGTTTTTTGCTGGAGTCCTTAGGTTTTTCCAAATATAAAATCAAATCATCTGCACACAATAAAACAGTTATAATTTTACTTCTTTCCAATTTGGATCCCTTTTATTGTTTTTCTCTTGTCTGAATTGCTCTAGCTAGGACTTCCAGCACTATGTTGAGTATCAGTGTTGGAAGTGGACATTCTTGTCTTGTTGCAGATCTTAGAAGGAAGGCTTTCAGCTTTTCCCTGTTCAGGATGATACTGGCTGTGGGTCTGATGCATTTGGTTTCTATTGTGTTGTGGTATGTTCCTTCTATATCTAGTTTTTTTTGAGGGTTTCTTTTTATCACAGGGATGTTGAATTTTATTAAATGCTTTTCAGCATCAATTGAAATTATCATATGGTTTTTGTCCTTCATTCTGTCGATATGATGTGTCACATTGAGTGATTTGCATATGTTGAACCATGTTGGCATCATCGGGATAAATCCCACTTAGACATGATGAATGGTCTTTTTCATAGGATGAGTTTGGAAATACTACAGCCTTCTCTGTTTTTTGGAATAGTTTGGGTAGGATTGATAGTAATTCTGCCTTCAGTGTTTGGTAAAATTAATCAGTGAAGCCAGTGAAGCCATTGAATCCAGGCTTTTCTTTGCTAGGAGATATTTTATTATGGCTTCAATTTCATTTATCCATTTCTTCTACGTTTTATTTTTTTGAGATGGAACCTTGCTCTGTCACCCAGGCTTCTTCGTGGTACAATCTCAGCTCACTGCAACCTCTGCCTCCCAGGTTCAAGTGATTTTCCTGCCTCAGCCTCTGGAGTAGCTGGAAATACAGGTGCATGCCACCATACCTGGCTAATTTTTGTATTTGTAGTAGAGATGGGGTTTCACCATGTTGGCCAGGCTGGTCTTGAACTCCTGACCTCAGGTGATCAACTGCCTTGGCTTCCCAAAGTGTTGGGATTACAGGCATGAGCCACGGTGCCCAGCCATTTCTTCCAGGTTTTTCAATTTATTGGAATATTGTCGGTCATAATAGTTTCTAATGATTCTTTGAATTTCCACAATATCAGTTATAGTGTCTCCTTTTTAATCTCTGGTTTTATGTATTTGAATCTTCTCTCTTTTTTCTTATTCTGGTTAAATATTTGTTTATTTTGTTGGTCTTTTAAAAATATTAACTTTTCATTTCATTGATATTTTATATTGTTAAATTTCAATTTCATTTATTTCTGCTCCGACCTTTGCTATGTTTCCTTCTACTAATTTTGGTTTTGGTTTGTTCTTGCTTTTCTAATTATTTAAGATGCATTATTAGGTTGTTTATTTGAAGCTTTTCTACTTTTCTTGATGTAGGTGCTTTTTTCTACAAACTTACCTCTTAGTACTATAGTACTGTTTTTACTGTATCCCATAGGTTTTTTTTTTTTTTTTGAAATGGAGTCTCGCTCTGTTTCCCAGGCTGGAGTGCAGTGACGCGATCTCGGCTCACTGCAAGCTCTGCCTCCTGGGTTCACGTCATTCTCCTGCCTCAGCCTCCCGAGTAGCTGGGACTACAGGCACCCGCCTTCAAGCCCGGCTAATTTTTGTTTTTTGTATTTTTAGTAGAGATGGGGTTTCACCGTGTTAGCCAGGATTGACTCAATCTCCTGACCCTATCATCCGCCCGCCTTGGCCTCCCAAAGTGCTGGGATTACAGGCATGAGCCACTGTGCCCGGCCTATACCCTAGGTTTTGGTTTGACTTTAAACTTTTTCTTTTCTTGAAAACTCAGTGTCGTGGTACCAGCTTCTTGTGCTTTGGGCAGTGAGACCCTTTTACTTGATAACAGTGGTAGCTGGGACAAGTTGGCAATGTAAATAAATAAACAGCATCTAGATTGGAAAGGAAGAAGTACAGTTGTCTTTATGTACAGATGACATGATCTTGCATTTAGAAAATCGTAAGAAATTTACTAAAAAGTATTAGGACTCATGAACAAATTTAAGAATGTAACACTACATAAGATCATTGGTATACAAAAATAACTGTATTTCTTTACCAAGAAATCAAGAATCCAAAAATGGAATTACAAAAATAAATCTTGTTACAATAGAATTAAAGCTGGGGAAGCTTAAACTTGAACACTAAAAACTACAATACATGGTTAGCCTTCTCTCCTTGGCTCTGAGGGCTTTACCTTCACGGGGTGAGGAAAGGGGTTGCATTCTTGGCTTTTACATTATATTAGGTGTGTTTGGGTTGAGGTATCTGCAATTCAAATGAGTATTACAATCTCTACTTTTATGGGTAAGAGACTGAGGCCCACCAAGAGAGGGAATGACAGTCCATATCCTGGAAGGCGAATTGTCAGGTACTGATTTCCGCTATTTAACCCCTGCCAATCATCATGTATTTAAAGGATCACCAGATACCATATCAATAGGTGTTCAAGAGAGAGGCC
This sequence comes from Pan troglodytes, assembly GCF_028858775.2. NCBI lineage: Eukaryota > Metazoa > Chordata > Mammalia > Primates > Hominidae > Pan > Pan troglodytes. Next base: position 9,556,833 of record NC_072413.2, read on the forward strand.
TGTAATCTAGGCGTCTGAGAAAACAAGGCTAGAGATTCCAATATTAGATACAACAGGGCTCTAGGAAGATTAAGGTTCAGTTTTCTGGATCTGCAGAATAGAGTCACTGAGGACCAATTGCAAGATCAGAGGAGATGAAAGAACAAGTCAGGGCATGCTTAGGAAAAGAGAATACCAGGGATAGGTTTTAGGCAAGAGTCACACTGACGAAGGGCAGGTTCTTGGCGTCACTCAGGAAGAAATCCAAAAGCAAGCCTGTGGTGGAAGATAGCAGCTCTACGGAGGCATTGGCGGTGTTACAGCCCTGCGTCCACTCCGGCACGGCAGGGAGCCCTCCGTGGGTTGTGCTCCCAGAGCAGCAGCCTAGGGGTGGCTTGTAGTCATTTTTATAATTCACTTTTAATGGCATGCTAATTAAGGGGCGGGTTATTCAGAAATAGCTAGAAATGGGCAGTAACTTTCATCTGTTTCCATGGCAAGGGGTGGGGACTTCTCGTGATGCCATGGCATTGGCAAACTGTCATCACACTGGTGGGAGCGTCTTCTGGTGATCTGAGGCGTGAGGTGCTTTCGCTGCCTCTCCCAGTTTCCTGCGTGCCTCTTACCTGAAAGCCCATCAACACCCCCATCTGCCCACCTACAAACGTCACTGCCCTTTCACACCACCCCCGTTTCACATGCACTCCCACATTAACCCTGAGCATTCAAGCCTGCGTTTCCCTGTTAGGAACCTCGGTGGTAGCCGGAGCTCTGAGAAACCCCTATGCAGAACTCCTTGCCTAGTTTGTGGCAGAAATCAGGGGAGGAAAGGCAAATTTCAGGTCTTTCTCACAATAAATAAATAAAGATAGGTAGATTTGATTGATGGATGGATGGATGAAGATGGGAGTCTACTGGCAAATATTTATCAGACACTGGAATTGAAAGTTGTCACAAAGATTATGGAGTGCACCTGTCTTATGACCCTGTTATTTTATCCTAGTATATGCACTAGAGCATATTTTCTAACTGTGTAAATTGAAGGCTCACAAATTAGTTTAGTGAGAGAAAAGATAACGGATTGGAAGAGAATTACCATATTCATTAGTTGTGTTTTTAAAATTTTAAAGTAAAATAGAGACATGATTGTTTTCATGCTTTCGAATGCATCTATAATAAATAGACTTGAAGGCTGGGTGCAGTGGTTCACGCTTGTAATCCCAGCACCTTGGGAGGCTGAGGAGGGCGGATCACGAGGTCAGGAGTTGGAGACCAGCCTGACCAACATGGTGAAAACCCGTCTCTACTAAAAATACAAAAATTAGGCGAGTGTGGTGGCGCGCGCCTGTAATCCCAGCTACTTAGGAGGCTGAGGCAGGAGAATCGCTTGAATCCGGGAAGCGGAGGTTGCAGTGAGCCAAGATCGCACCATTGCACTCCAGCCTGGGCGACAGAGTGAGACTCCATCTCAAAAAAAATAAAAAAGAAGTTACTCATTAATAGCATAGACCAATTGGCCTCTATTGAAATTTCTCCATTATTTTCACAATGTCCCAGGCTGTGAAACCAGGATTTAATAAAGAACCAGAATGCCACATCTGTGTCACCTGGGTAGGTACCAGTCCTGATACATTAAGTCCGGGTCTCTGGGTAACTGGACTCAACTGCTGGGCAAAACAGAATGTCCGGCGTGGGTTCCTAAAGGGGGACCGCAAAGCCTCATGGGAATTGTAGTGTCACCTTCCAATGATGTTACCATCAAGGACCTTGGGAACCAGCTTTTCTCTCTGCGCGTGCACCGCCCGGCCCACTCCGCCATTTTCCTCCGGAAGTGTGGCACCCAGAGGCGGTCCTGTAGCTGGGCCGGCTTGGGACTTGTTTCTATGTCCCTGTGGGTCGGAGCAAGGACCAAGAGGAACCCGTGGGCCTCAGGGGATCCCAGGGGGCCGGACCAGTGTTTCCTAGTTGTGGGAGCAGACGCGTGGGCGCATCGCGGGAGGGCAGGGCCTGAAGAGCAGGTGTGGGCCGCGGACACTGGCGGGGGCTGGGAGGACAGGCGTGGGGTCCCAGCAGTGAAGCGGGTTCTAGAGGCACAGGAGGGGGTAGGAGAGGCCGGTGGCCCTGGACCCGGAGTCTGCAGGCCGCGCTCCTGTCCTGCCGCTGAGGGACCCGGTTACCAACCTGCATGATGCTCAGTTTGCCCATCTGTCCCAGTGCTAACACACAGTTCTCGGGAGACGTTCCCCATTCCCAGAGGAGTAGTGTGAAATGCGTGCACCTCTAGTCTTAAACTTGGCGTTTGTATTAGTTGGGTTTCCTGGTGTCTCTTTAGCAAGTGAGGTTTCTGGTTCCCTCCTTCACTGTGTGACCTGCCTAGTCCTCCTGGGTCGCATTTACAGAAGTTTATACGAGACCTAGTTTCCAGGGAAGAACTCACTGATTCCGCGAGGGAGATGGCATAATAGATGATGGTCGTCAGCCTTAAGGGTACTTCAGTCTTAACTGTGTGATACAAAGATTGAAAGGGAGGGTTCCCTATGTATAAGAAGCACACTTGAAAGAACAGCCGTCTGGTCTAACCTCTCACTGGTGCTTCAGAGGAGGAAAAAAGGTCACAGGTGAAGATCCCAGTTTTCCTTGCTCAGGAAATATTAATTCTACTCCCTAGAATGCACAAGATTTGCAAAGACTAGGTGATAGTAGAAGGTTTGGACGAACTTTCAGAAGGTTGAGTTGAATTCAGCTGAGAAGAACAGGCAAGGACTTAGGAAATATTCCTTATTTGAATGGGCCTGAAAGTGTGGTCTGGGGTAGAGGAGTGACCTGTCATACTTGAGAGGATTAAAATACTCTCCAAACACAGTCCCATTCCTTCAATCTTAGCTCGTTTTTTCGCGTCTGAGATATATTAAACCTAGTCCATCACCAAATTTAGCATTAGATTGCGAAGTTCTATTGATTGTATTTCATTTGTAATTTAAGATTTTCTCCCCCTACATAATTTTGTTAAAAACACAGAAGTGAAATCTGTTCACTTAGGTGTAACAGTTAATACTTGCTGTTTAAGGAACTAATTAAACCTTACTGGCTTATAAAAAACAACCACCATTTTATTTGTTTGAAGTTCTGTGGATCTGCATTTTGGTGTGGTGGATTCAGCTGGGTAGTTGATATATTTGTGTTGCCTGGATCACAAAAAGGCCTTAGTCACCTGGTGACTTGAATTAGCCTGGTTGGTTTAAGATAGTTTCCTTCACAATCTGGTGGTTTGTGGTGACTCTTGGCTAGGCCCTGTGTCTCCAACAGGGTAGCTCCAGACCTCTTCACAATTTCTCCCAAAAAGGGAAGAACCAATGGATATTTGCATGACATTTTCCATTGTCCATTCACTGGACAAGTCAGATGGAAAAGCCCAATTTATTGTCAGAGCATAATATGAGGGCTTGGATAGAAGGAAAGGTGTTATTGGGTAACATGAGTAGAATTGTGTACTGTAGGAAATACATATTATGTACATTTTAAAAAACGTAATTTTAGGCCAAAATTGCTGGTTTGCAAGATGCACTTTCCATGATGTTCAGGTATAGAAAAGCAAGAGGTACTGTCATGGGAACACTCATATGAAGTTATTTGTGGAATCTACATATTAATAGGAAAATAGTTAATACAGCCCAGTATATTTCTATAACATTTATTTTAGTGAACTTATAATGTTTCTTTGTATTAAATTATTAGATTATATCTTTAGATAATATTGTTACTAAATTAGTAGGTAATACATATTTTTATTCAAAAATAAATTGTGCATCTCATGTCTACCAATTAATGTACTTGTCTATGTATCTTATCTTAACTTGAGTCTCTGCTGCCCCTAATGGGGCGTGAAGGACTCTTCTCCCACGGGGAAGTTTTTCTTTTTCAGAAGGGAGGAGAGCTTTCCCAGGTAATGTGTCTAGAGCGTTGGGCAGAAGAATCTGGGACCACACCACACCAGTTCTCTCCTTAATCCACGTCATTTGCCTTCTATCCCAGCTATGTTTCCAGTGTCCTCTTGGTGTTTCCAAGAGCAACAAGAAACGAACAAATCTCTGGTGAGTTGTTTACTTGTTCTTCACTTTGTTTTACACTGTATTTTCTGAGTTTATGGGTGTCTGTGAATTAAAAAGGAAAAGTAGAAATAAGTAAAACTCAGGTTGAAGGAAATATACATAAATAAGATAAAGCTGACCTGTAGATATAGGCAGGTTATAAGAGCTTAGAGTTGTCTAAGTTGGGTGCAAATTTTCCTCTGATCTTTCTGATGCTGAGACAAAAAAGGCAGTCATATTTGTTACATGATTGGAATCGAACCCGAGAAGAGAGCATGCTGTGTTCTTGTGGGACAGGAAAGCTTGTGTGCACCAAGTCCGAACCACCACCTTCATTGGTGACATAGATTATGTGCTGGAACATATTTCACACCGGCCTGGCAGTAACCACTTGTAGTGTTGTGCAGTGGAAACGGTCATCTTCCGCTAAAGCACAGCTTCCATCGTAAGGTATGCTCATTGCTCAAACAGTGTGGTCCCAAACAGCTTTTGGGAGGTCCTCCTTGATTCATGGATGAAACCCAGAACATCTTGAGGACTGAGTTAACCATAGGTCCTTAAATAACTCTCCACACATTTTTCTTAGTTTATCTGTACATGCAGGGTGTGCAGCAGCCTGTTCATAGTCATATTTTCTGGGAAATATTTCCAGTGTTTATTTGCACTTTAGCCCACTCTGTGTAGTCTTAACTTATTTCTTCTAAACTCACCATTAAACTAAATAATAGTCAAATTTAGGGGGACTGTATTTGCCTTACTCAAGTCTTCTACCATAGTTGAAACTGTCATACCCGAGTGAGTTAGAGATAAACGCCACACTTTGAGACGAATTCAGGGGTCCTTTATTAGCTGGTGACTGAGAGACGGCTAACGCACGAAATTCTCTTGGCCCCGAAGAAGGGACTAGATTTTCTTTTATGCTTTGGTTTAGAGAGGGGAGGGAGGATTCTAGCTGCAGCAACTTTACAGAAGAAAAAACAGACAAAAAAGTTAAAAAGACAGATGGTTACAGGAAAACAAACTGTTCCCAGTGCAGGGGCTTTAAATTCACCACAAAGTGATAGGTGAGGGGGCTCTGGGCATTATCTGCCAGAAAAATGTGGGGCTTTATGATACTATCTCTGAATAAATTGCTGGGAACTGCCGACATCGCTTGTCTCAGCATTTTATCAGTTAATTGCACTCTTTGATATGTTGAAAGTCAGCTTGCACAAGTTAAAGCCCTTGAGGAAAGGGGGTGGGTAGGGAGCCCTTGATGTCTTGTAAATGAAGGAGCCAAATGGAGTTTGTCTGGTTTTCTCAGCTAAAGGAGAGTCTATTCATATTAAAAACAAGGTTAGCTATCTAAGGAAGACTCTATTCATGTTACAACGTTGGGTATTACAAAACATCTGTTCATGATCTGGAAATTCTTCTGTGTTAGTTCTGTTAAAAGAAAAACTTTAAGGAGTTTAATAGAGCAATAAATGATTCACGAATCAGACAGTCCTCAGAATCACAGCAGATTCACAGAGACTCCAGCGCAGTCATGTGGTGGAAGAAGATTTATAGACAAAAGGGAAATGGCATACCAAAATCGGAAGCGAGGTACAGAAACAACTCAGTGTTTGCCTTGTTTGAACACAGTTTGAACATTTGGCAGTGCCTGAGTGGTTGAAGTTTGGCCATTGGGATTGGGCAAGATGTAGCTGTTGTTCCAGGTGCATACTCTTAAGTTAGTTTTTCATTCTTGTATACCTATTAATGTAGGTTACAGTTCATCCACAAGGACTCATATATGGAATTATGGAGTCCTTCTCAGGCCATACTTAGTTCACTTTAACAATGCCTTCCCTTTGGTTATTTTCTCAATTTTGAGAGATTGGCCAAAACTTCAGTCACTGGTGTCACTATTACCATTGCAAATGTACTTACTTGGTTTAGAAACCCACTGGGAAATAGACCAGTGAGATTTGAAAAGGTGGAACAAGGACTTGAGTAGAAGATATCTTCTTATGCTGGAACATCCTGTTTACAGGAGAAAAACAAAACCTGGTTTGTTCTAGGATTTATGTGTTTCCTTAAAGTCTTAGTTTGATTATGTTACATTTAGCATGAGTGATTCCATTTTGGTTTGGTTTGGTCTGTTGGGACCTATTGCATGAGTTTAGTTCAAAAAATGGCCTCCCATAATTTTGCTTAAAAAATTCCTCCTTTTGGCTGGGCGCGGTGGCTCACACATGTAATCCCAGCACTTTGGGAGGCTGAGGTGGGCAGATCACGAGGTTAGGAGATTGAGACCATCCTTGCTAATATGGTGAAACCCCATCTCTACTAAAAATACAAAAAATTAGCCAAGCTTGGTGGTGGGTGCCTGTAGTCCCAGCTACTCAGGAGGCTGAGGTAGGAGAATGGCCTGAACCCGGGAGGCAGAGCTTGCAGTGAGCCAAGATTGTGCCACTGCACTCCACTCTGGGGGACAGACCAAGACTCTGTCTTAGAAAAAAAAAAGTCCTCCTTTTCAGTCAAGTTCTCACTTAGTTGAGAGTGTGACCAAAATGTAGGGCCTTAGCATCACTCTTAGTTACCATTGTTTTGGGTTCCGGGTTTAGCACGTCATTCCCATTGTTTTGGGTTTCTGGTTTAGCACATCACTCCCATTGTTTTGGGTTCCGGTTTTAGCACGTCACTCCCATTGTTTTGGGTTCTGGTTTAGCACGTCATTCCCATTGTTTTGGGTTCTGGTTTTAGCATGTCAGTCCCACTGTTTTGGGTTTCTGGTTTAGCAGGACGCTCCCATTGTTTCGGGTTTCTGGTTTTAGCACGTCACTCCCATTGTTTTGGGTTTCTGGTTTAGCAGGATGCTCCCACTGTTTTGGGTTTCTGGTTTTAGCACGTCACTCCCATTGTTTTGGGTTTCTGGTTTAGCAGGACCCTCCCATTGTTTTGGGTTTCTGGTTTAGCAGGTCACTCCCATTGTTTTGGGTTTCTGGTTTTAGCACGTCATTCCCATTGTTTTGGGTTTCTGGTTTTAGCAGGATGCTCCCATTGTTTTGGGTTTCTGGTTTAGCAGGTCACTCCCATTGTTTTGGGTTTCTGGTTTTAGCACGTCATTCCCATTGTTTTGGGTTTCTGGTTTTAGCACGTCACTCCCATTGTTTTGGGTTTCTGGTTTAGCAGGACGCTCCCATTGTTTTGGGTTTCTGGTTTTAGCACGTCACTCCCATTGTTTTGGGTTTCTGGTTTAGCAGGTCACTCCCATTGTTTTGGGTTCTGGTTTAAGCACATCACTCCCATTGTTTTCGGTTCCGGTTTTAGCACGTCACTCCCATTGTTTTGGGTTCCAGTTTTAGCAGGTCACTCCCATTGTTTTGGGTTTCCGGTTTTAGCACATCACTCCCATAGCTTTGGGTTCCAGTTTTAGCAAGTCACTCCCATTGTTTTGGGTTCTGATTTTAGTGCACGTCACCCCCATTGTTTTGGGTTCCAGTTTTAGTATCTCACTCTCATTGTTTTGGGTTTCTGGTTTAGCACGTCACTCCCATTGTTTTGGGTTTCTGGTTTCGCAGGTCACTCCCACTGTTTTGGGTTCTGGTTTAAGGACATCACTCCCATTGTTTTCATTTCCACTTTTGGCACGTCACTCCCATTGTTTTGGGTTCCAGTTTTAGCAAGTCCCTCCCATTGTTTTGGGTTTCTGGTTTAGCACGTCACTCCCATTGTTTTGGGTTCTGGTTTTAGTGCAGGTCACTCCCATTGTTTTGGGTTCCAGTTTTAGTACATCACTCCCATTGTTTTGGGTTTCTGGTTTAGCATGTCACCCCCATTGTTTTGGGTTTCCGGTTTAGCATGTCACTCATAGGTTACGGTGTCCTTATGGTTGCACTTTTTTAAAAATCTCTTGTCATTCCAGTTGAAGAGATACCATTTGATATTTTAGAGATGCCTGCATGCAAACTCTTAAAACATTTGAGTAAGTACAGTGCACCAGGGAGACTCTTATGACTATTGGGATAACACCAAGAATTTGGTATATGCTCCTAACTCAGGGTCCCCATAAATCAAACCACCTAAAATCAAATAGATTAAAGAACGAATTAGATAAAGAGTTTACTTGCTTAACTAAGTGGGTTTTTTTGTTAATTCCCTACAACCAAATCTTTATAATACCCCATGTTTTCTCCACATGCTGTAAGTGTTAGCAGCTGCACAGATACTTCAGATAAGTGTCTCATGATAGTAGAGAAGTCTTGATCTGTGATCTTGGGAAAAGCTGTTCACATTAAGGATGCCATCTTCTTCTGGGGGGAACTGTCCTTGTTAGCTTTACCTTAAGGGTTCCCATGGGTATATGGTTCCAAGTGTGGAAGGACCCTTCTGAGTTGTGAGACTATGAACCCAAAGTTTAAGGTTTTAAAGTTTTGCTGTCATGTGGATGGCAAGGGCAGTCCTTCTCTGATGTTCTCAGAAGATCCAGTCATCAGATTCTAGATTTTGAAGGGGTTGACTGTCCTCAGTGAACCATAAAAGGCTTTCTTTACCTGGTGAAAATACACTTCAGGGTAATAATCTACTGTTTTAACATCAACTCTCTCGCATGGAAGAGCTTTTATACAATCAGAAAACATGCACTGAAAATGACAACTGAATGAAATCCCTTTATAAAATGTTTAAATGGCCCATCAGGTAACCAAATGTACCTGAAGTTTTGATTGTTTTCCTAGAAATATAGGTTTGACAAACCAAACATTGGTTATAAACTATTTTAGCAGTTTAGAAATCACCACACCAATATATTTAATTTGGATCATTTTCTCTTTCCATGATGAGTTATGGAATGCAGAACTTTTAATAACAAAAGTTTTAAGGACTTAAGAAGGATAAGGTGGCCATCCTGGTTCTTCATAAGTCTGTGCTTAATTAACATTAGACTTACATCCTCTTGAATACCAGCTGTTTCTCCAAATTACGTGCATGGCACTGGTAACTGATGAGTAGTTATAGGTGATTTGACTTAGACCATGGAGTTTATTTAAATTATATATCTAAACAATTTCAATATTGGTGATTTAGCATGCAAATGTGGCAAAATATTTCCTTGGTATACAATTTTTGTTTTACTTAGGTTAGCAGTTTTATAAACCAGTTGATCTTGTTATTAAACTTTTGGGATTTTTTTTTTGAGACAGAGTCTCACTCTGTTACCTAGGTTGGAGTGCAGTGGCACAATGTTGGCTCACTGCAACCTCCACCTCCCGGGTTCAAGCAATTCTCTTGCCTCAGCCTCCAGAGTAGCTGGGATTACAGGCACATACCAACACACCCGGCTAATTTTTACATTTTTAGTAGAGGTGGGGTTTCACCGTTGGCCAGGCTGGTCTCAAATTCCTGACCTCAAGTGATCCACTGGCCTTGTCCTCCCAAAGTGCTGGGATTGCCGACGTGAGCCACTGCACCCAGCCTAACTTTTGAGAATTCTTAACCTGTCCAATTCTTGGGGTATCGGGGAACTTATGGGGAATTTTTACCCATGGTATTAAAGTTATTAAAAATCTGTGTTCACGAGTGTTTTTCAGGATCCTTTTCATTCTTTCATGAATCTGCTAAGAGACACCATATTCTAGAATTTTGCATGCTTGTGAAGTTTTTAGAAACTGCATCACCATTAAGCAATTAACTGTGGAAATGACTTTAAATAGTTATAGATAAAGACAATTGACAAGGAAATTTGGTTATTTCTGTGGCCTACAATAACTTAATAACCATAATTAGGGTGGATGTGGTGGCTCATGCCTGTAATCCCAGCACTTTGGGAGGCCGAGGTGGAAGGATCACGAGGTCAGGAGATCGAGACCATCCTGGCTAACACAGTGAAATCCGTCTTTGCGAAAAATACAAAAATTAGCCTGGCATGGTGGTGGGTGCCTGTAGTCCCAGCTACTCAGGAGGCTGAGGCAGGAGAATGGCATGAACCCGGGAGGTGGAGGTTGCAGTGAGCCGAGATTGCACCACTGTACTCCAGCCTGGGTGACAGAGCAAGACTCCTTCTCAGAAAAAAAAAAAAAACACAAGAATATTAGAAATCCTATACAATTTTAGAATGGATTGATGACATACACTGAATATAACCTAAAGAAGGTTCAACATTATTTTTTATTTTGACAGTGCTAGCCATGTGACTTAACATGTTAGATAGTCCTGTTTACCTCTCTTTTGGGTGCTTCAGGGGCCTCTGTAGTATCCCAAAGTTAGAGGTCAGAACATAAAATTTTGAAGTTGCAATTTGATTTTGGGAAGCCTATTAAATATATTAAAGGTTTAAACACTTGATATTATGAAATAGAATTCCACATCAACGTAAGTCATTCATTTACCTAAAATCATGACTTAAAAAGTTTTTAAAGGGCAAAAATCTTTACTCATTGATAGCGGGAAGACTTATCTCCACAAATAATCTGCCTCTTGTTTTTCCTTTTTTTTTTTTTTTTGGTAGTTTATTTACAAGGCAAACAAATTTTTCATTTTTTTATTTTATTTTATTATTATTATTATTATTATTATTATTATACTTTAAGTTTTAGGGTTTATGTGCACAATGTGCCAGTTAGTTACATATGTATACATGTGCCAGTCTGGTGTGCTGCACCCATTAACTCGTCATTTAGCATTAGGTATATCTCCTAATGCTATCCCTCCCCCCTCCCCCCACCCCACAACAGTCCCCAGAGTGTGACGTTCCCCTTCCTGTGTCCATGTGTTCTCATTGTTCAATTCCCATCTATGAATGAGAACATACAGTGTTTGGTTTTTTGTCCTTGCGATAGTTTACTGAGAATGATGATTTCCAATTTCATCCATATCCCTACAAAGGACATGAACTCATCATTTTTTATGGCTGCATAGTATTCCATGGTGTATATGTGCCACACTTTCTCAATCCAGTCTATCGTTGTTGGACATTTGGGTTGGTTCCAAGTCTTTGCTATTGTGAATAGTGCCACAATAAACATACGTGTGCATGTGTGTTTATAGCAGCATGATTTATAGTCCTTTGGGTATATACCCACTAATGGGATGGCTGGATCAAATGGTATTTCTAGTTCCAGATACTTGAGGAATCGCCACACTGACTTCCACAATCGTTGAACTAGTTTACAGTCCCACCAACAGTTTAAAAGTGTTTCTATTTCTCCACATCCTCTCCAGCACCTGTTGTTTCCTGACTTTTTAATGATTGCGATTCTAACTGGTGTGAGATGGTATCTCATTGTGGTTTTGATTTGCATTTCTCTGATGGCCAGTGATGCTGAGCATTTTTTCATGTGTCTTTTGGCTGCATAAAGGTCTTCTTTTGAGAAGTGTCTGTTCATGTCCTTCACCCAATTTTTGATGGGGTTGTATTTCTTTTCTTGTAAATTTGTTTAAGTTTGTTGTAGATTCTGGATATTAGCCCTTTGTCAGATGAGTAGGTTGCAAAAATTTTCTCCCATTTTGTAGGTTGCCTGTTCACTCTGATGGCAGTTTCTTTTGCTGTGCAGAAGTTCTTTAGTTAAATTAGATCCCATTTGTCAATTTTGGATTTTGTTGCCATTGCTTCTGGTGTTTTAGACATGAAGTCCTTGCCCATGCCTATGTCCTGAATGGTAATGCCTAGTTTTCTTCTAGGGTTTTTATGGTTTCAGGTCTAACATTTAAGTCTTTAATCCATCTTGAATTAATTTTTGTATAAGGTGTAAGGAAGGGATCCAGTTTCAGCTTTCTACATATGGCTAGCCAGTTTTCCCTGCACCATTTATTAAATAGGGAATCCACTCCTTGTTTTTGTCAGGTTTGTCAAAGAGTTGTAGATATGCGGCATTATTTCTGAGGGCTCTGTGCTGTTCTATGGGTCTATATCTCTGTTTTGGTACCCATACCATGCTGTTTTGGTTACTGTAGCCTTGTACTATAGTTTGAAGTCAGGTAGGGTGATGCCTCCAGCTTTGTTCTTTTGGCTTAGGATTGACTTGGTGATGCAGGCTCTTTTTTGGTTCCATATGAACTTTAAAGTAGTTTTTTCCAATTCTGTGAAGAAAGTCATTGGTAGCTTGATGGGGATGGCATTGAATCTATAAATTACCTTGCGCAGTATGGCCATTTTCATGATATTGATTCTTCCTACCCATGAGTATGGAATGTTCTTCCATTTGTTTGTATCCTCTTTTATTTCATTGAGCAGTGGTTTGTAGTTCTCCTTGAAGAGGTCCTTCATGTCCCTTGTAAATTGGATTCCTAAGTATTTTATTCTCTTTGAAGCAATTGCGAATGGGAGTTCACTCATGATTTGGCTCTCTGTTTGTCTGTTATTGGTGTATAAGAACGCTTGTGATTTTTGTACATTGATTTTGTATCCTGAGACTTTGCTGAGGTTACTTATCAGCTTAAGGAGATTTTGGGCTGAGACAATGGGGTTTTCTAGATATACAATCATGTCATCTGCAAAGAGGGACAATTTGACTTCCTCTTTTCCTAATTGAATACCCTTTATTTCCTTCTCCTGCCTGATTGCCCTGGCCAGAACTTCCAACACTATGTTGAATAGGAGTGATGAGAGAGGGCATCCCTGTCTTGTGCCCGTTTTCAAAGGGAATGCTTCTAGTTTTTGCCCATTCAGTATGATATTGACTGTGGGTTTGTCATAGATAGCCCTTATTATTTTGAGATAAGTCCCATCAATACCTAATTTATTGAGAGTTTTTAGCATGAAGCATTGTTGAATTTTGTCAAAGGCCTTTTCCGCATCTATTGAGATAATCATGTGGTTTTTGTCTTTGGTTCTGTTTATATGCTGGATTACATTTATTGATTTGTGTATATTGGACCAGCCTTGCATCCCAGGGATGAAACCCACTTGATCATGGTGGATAAGCTTTTTTATGTGCTGCTGGATTCGGTTTGCCAGTATTTTATTGAGGAATTTTGCATCAATGTTCATCAAGGATATTGGTCTAAAATTCTCTTTTTTGGTTGTGTCTCTTCCCGGCTTTGGTATCAGGATGATGCTGGCCTCATAAATTGAGTTAGGGAGGACTCCTTCTTTTTCTATCGATTGGAATAGTTTCAGAAGGAATGGTACCAGTTCCTCCTTGTACCTCTGGTAGAATTTGGCTGTGAGTCCATCTGGTCCTGGACTCTTGTTGGTTGGTAAGCTATTGATTATTGCCACAATTTCAGATCCTGTTATTGGTCTATTCAGAGATTCAACTTCTTCCTGGTTTAGTCTTGGGAGAGTATATGTGTGGAGGAATTTATCCATTTCTTCTATATTTTCTAGTTTATTTGTGTAGAGGTGTTTGTAGTATTCTCTGATGGTAGTTTGTATTTCTGAGGGATCAGTGGTGATATCCCCTTTATTATTTTTACTGTGTCTATTTGATTCTTCTCTCTTTTTTTCTTTATTAGTCCTGCTAGCAGTGTATCAATTTCATTGATCCTTTCAAAAAACCAGCTCCTGGATTCATTAATTTTTTGAAGCGTTTTTTTGTTGCTATTTCCTTCAGTTCTGTTCTGATTTTAGTTATTTCTTGCCTTCTGCTAGCTTTTGAATGTGTTTGCTCTTGCTTTTCTAGTTCTTTTAATTGTGATGTTAGGGTGTCAATTTTGGATCTTTCCTGCTTTCTCTTGTGGGCATTTAGTGCTATAAATTTCCCTCTACACACTGCTTTGAATGTGTCCCAGACATTCTGGTATGTTGTGTATTTGTTCTCGTTGGTTTCAAAGAACATCTTTATTTCTGCCTTCATTTTGTTATGTACCCAGTAGTCATTCAGGAGCAGGTTGTTCAGTTTCCATGTAGTTGAGCAGTTTTGAGTGAGTTTCTTAATGCCGAGTTCTAGTTTGATTGCACTGTGGTCTGAGAGACAGTTTAATTTCTGTTCTTTCACATTTGCTGAAGAGGGCTTTACTTCCAAGTCTGTGGTCAATTTTGGAATAGGTGTGGTGTGGTGGTGAAAAAAATGTATATTCTGTTGATTTGGGGTGGAGAGTTCTGTAGATGTCTATTAGGTCCACTTGGTGCAGAGCTGAGTTCAATTCCTTGGTATCCTTGTGAACTTTCTGCCTTATTGATCTGTCTAATGTTGACAGTGGGGTGTTAAAGTCTCCCATTATTATTGTGTGGGAGTCTAAGTCCCTTTGTAGGTCACTCAGGACTTGCTTTATGAATCTGGGTGCTCCTGTATTGGGTGCATATATATTTAGGATAGTTAGCTCTTCTTGTTGAATTGATCCCTTTACCATTATGTAATGGTCTTCTTTGTCTCTTTTGATCTTTGTTGGTTTACAGTCTGTTTTATCAGAGTCTAGGATTGCAACCCCTGCCTTTTTTTGTTTTCCGTTTTCTTGGTAGATCTTCCTCCATCCTTTTATTTTGAGCCTATGTGTGTCTCTGCACGTGAGATGGGTTTCCTGAATACAGCACAATGATGGGTCTTGACTCTTTATCCGATTAGCCAGTCTGTGTCTTTTAATTGGAGCATTTAGTCCATTTACATTTAAAGTTAATATTGTTATGTGTGAATTTGATCCTGTCATTATGATGTTAGCTGGTTATTTTGCTCGTTAATTGACGCAGTTTCTTCCTAGTCTTGATGTTCTTTACAATTTGGCATGTTTTTGCAGTGGCTGGTACCGATTGTGCCTTTCCATGTTTAGTGCTTCCTTCAGGAGCTCTTTTAGGGCAGGCCTGGTGGTGACAAAATCTCTCAGCATTTGCTTCTCTGTAAAGTATTTTATTTCTCCTTCACTTATGAAGCTTAGTTTGGCTGGATATGAAATTCTGGGTTGAAAATTCTTTTCTGTAAGAATGTTGAATATTGGCCCCCACTCTCTTCTTGCTTGTAGAGTTTCTGCCGAGAGATCAGCAGTTATTCTGATGGGCTTCCCTTTGTGGGTAACCTGACCTTTCTCTCTGGTTGCCCTTAACATTTTTTCCTTCATTTCAACTTTGGTGAATCTGACAATTATGTGTCTTGGAGTTGCTGTTTTCAAGGAGTATCTTTGTGGCATTCTCTGTATTTCCTGAATCTGAATGTTGGCTTGCTTTGCTGGATTGGGGAAGTTCTCCTGGATAATATCCTGCAGAGTGTTTTCCAACTTGGTTCCATTCTCCCTGTCACTTTCAGGTACACCAATCAGACGCAGATTTGGTCTTTTCACATAGTCCCATATTTCTTGGAGGCTTTGTTCATTTCTTTTTATTCTTTTTTTTCTAAACTTCCCTTCTTGCTTCATTTCATTCATTTCATCTTTCATCACTGATATGCTTTCTTCCAGTTGATCTCGTCATCTCCTGAGGCTTCTGCATTCTTCACATAGTTCTCGAGCCTTGGCTTTCAGCTCCATCAGCTCCTTTAAGCACTTCTCTATATTGGTTATTCTAGTTATATATTCGTCTAAAGTTTTTTCAAAGTTTTCAACTTCTTTGCCTTTGGTTTGAATTTCCTCCTGTAGCTCAGAGTAGTTTGATCGTCTGAGGCCCTCTTCTGTCAACTCGTCAAAGTCATTCTCTGTCCAGCTTTGTTCCATTGCTGGTGAGGAACTGCGTTCCTTTGGCGGAGGAGAGGTCCTCTGCTTTTTAGAGTTTCCAGTTTTTCTGCTCTGTTTTTTCCCCATCTTTGTGGTTTTATCTACTTTTGGTCTTTGATGATGGTGATGTACAGATGGGTTTTTGGTGTGGATGTCCTTTCTGTTTGTTAGTTTTCCTTCTAACAGACATGACCCTCAGCTTCAGGTCTGTTGGAGTTTGCTAGAGGCCCATTCCAGACCCTGTTTGCCTGGGTATCAGCAGTGGTGTCTGCAAAACCGTAGATTTTTGTGATCCGCGAATGCTGCTGTCTGATCGTTCCTCTGGAACTTTTGTCTCAGAGGAGTACCCGGTCGTGTGAGGTGTCAGTCTGCCCCTACTGGGGGGTGCCTCCCAGTTAGGCTGCTTGGGGGTCAGGGGTCAGGGACCCACTTGAGGAGGCAGTCTGCCCATTCTCTGATCTCCAGCTGCATGCTGGGAGAACCACTGCTCTCCTCAAAGCTGTCAGACAGGGACATTTAAGTCTGCAGAGGTTACTGCTGTCTTTTTGTTTGTCTGTGCCCTGCCCCCAGAGGTGGAGCCTGCAGAGGCAGGACGGCCTCCTTGAGCTGTGGTGGACTCACCCAGTTTGAGCTTCCTGGCTGCTTTGTTTACCTAAGAGAGCCTGGGCAATAGCCAGTGCCCCTCCCCCAGACTTGCTGCTGCCTTGCAGTTTGATCTCAGACTGCTGTGTTAGCAATCAGCGAGACTCCGTGTGCTTAGGACCCTCCGAGCCATGTGCCAGATATAATCTCCTGGTGTACCGTTTCCTAAGCCGGTCGGAAAAGCACAGTGTTAGGGTGGGAGTGACCCAATTTTCCAGGTGCCGTCTGTCACCCCTTTCCTTGACCAGGAAAGGGAACTAACTCCCTGACCCCTTGCACTTCCCAAGTGAGGCAATGACTCGCCCTGCTTCAGCTAGTGCACAGTGCACTTCACCCACTGTCCTGCGCCCACTGTCTGGCACTCCCTAGTGAGATGAACCCAGTACCTCAAATGGAAATGCAGAAATCACCCATCTTCTGCATCACTCATGCTGGGAGCTGTAGACTCAAGCTGTTCCTATTCGGCCATCTTGGCTCCTTCTCCCATTATTTTTTAATATTTTCTGAAAATCTTCTTTAAAGAGAGAAAGCCAAATGTCACCCACTTTTTCATAAAACCTTATAGGCAAATCTACTATTCTTTTATTTTTTTGAGGTGGATTTTCCCTCTTGTTGCCCAGGCTGGAGTGCAATGATGTGATCTCGGTTTACTGCAACCCCCTGCCTCCCAGGTTCAAGCGATTCTCCCGCCCCAGCCTCCTGAGTAACTGGGATTAGAGGCATGCCACACCATGCCCAGCTAATTTTGTGTTTTTAGTAGAGACGGGGTTTTTCCTTGTTGGTCAGGCTGGCCCTGAACTCCTGACCTCAGGTGATCCACCTGCCTCAGTCTCCCCAAGTGTTGGGATTACAGGCCACTGCCCCTGGCCATTTTTTCTTAAAGGTAACGTCTTGCTCTGTCACCCTCCTCACCATATTATAGCTCTGGGGCCAAGCTGCATCACAATGGAAATCATGGAGCCACAGGAAGAATCCACTCAGCTTTGCAAGATGCTGCCCAAGGAGTTGCTTGGAGTAACCAAATTAACATTTTTCATTCTGCTCAGAGCAAAATACATGTGACAAAACGTAGACACGAGCCACTTTGCTTAGCACCCAGTGTCAAACTGGTAAGACCCAAACTTGCTCCCAGATAGGCCGTGCCACCTCTAAATCTTTTTAGAAGCTTCTGCATATTAATAGGCATCCCTAGATGAGACTAATTTGGAAGCCCTCATTTTTAAATGCACTTCAGGGCATTATTCATTTGGAATGTTCCACTGTAGGTTATCTTTAGTAAGATCTTGCCATTTCTGTAAGACTTTGCTGCTTCCCAGGCCTAATGAATTAGCCAGAAGGAACTAAGTTTTCCAGAAATTAAGGATTCTATTTTTACCTAATATATTGGCTTTACTCCCAGGTTCCCTTGATTGACTTAGCCAATGATTTTTTTATTCCTACCTAAGCGTGCGAGGAAAATGAAACAAAGGGGTAAAACACAAAAATCCCTGTGAATTTTCAAAAGCCAAATTTTACAACCCTCCAAAATTATCATTTACTACCACTTTCCTTCTGACCCATTCAGATGTAGGAGGTCTGTAACTGGAACTGGATTCAAGCCAGTTAACTACTGGATGAAATCTGATCCCGGACCCAGTCCCGTTTGTGTCATAACTTCTAAAACATCCAGCCAGTCATGGCTGGATAGCAGTTTGGAACAGAAATTTGCTCAAAGAAACTCAGAGCTCAAAACACAAATCCATGGAGCTCTGAAATCCGAGAGAGAATTTACCATGATCCCCAGCTGCTCTGAGAGATCAAAGGGCACAAGTGTTACAGAATCCTGAGACGTCACTTTTCTGCCTGAAACCTCTGGCTGGTGGTGCCTTTACCTGTGTTTTGCTCGGGCCCACTGGGTTCGTTCTGTCCACTCGGCTCATGCTAGTGTTGTGGATCTCACACCTGCCAAGGGTGAGCTGGGTACAGAGCAGTGAGGGGTGTGTGAGCAAGGAAGCATGGGATCTGGCCACTGCACACAGCCAAGCATGCCAGCTGCAGTGGAGTGGGCAGCTCCAGGTACCGGCACAGGTGCCAGCTCCCTGTGAGGCTGCAGCTGGACCAGACCGACTGCAAACAGCTTCCACTGTGGGTATCAGGGAATGCAGTGGCGCCCGGAAACTTGGAGATGCAGGAACTGCAGAGCCCCAAAGAAGGCATCACAGGCCTGGCTTGGGGAGCTCCTAGGTCTGGGCTCCCTGAAGGGCCACAGCTCTTGTCTCCTTCTCTCTTCTCTTCTTCTTGCCTGCAATTTGGCAAGCAAAGGGGGCGTTTCAGCTCTGTTTATGTTACACCTCTTTCAGCCCTGCTAGTTGGCAGGTCCCGAGTTCTTCTCCTGAGTCCAGGAAGAATGAGGTATGTGGGCAAGTAGAAGGTGAGCAAAGTGAAGAGGTGCTTTATTGAGCAACAGTACAGCTCAGAGAACTGCAGTGGGTAACTCCTTTCTGCAGGCAGGTCATCCCAACGTCTGTTCAGCTCTCAGCAGCTGAGAGAGACGCACTGTGGTTAGCTGTGCCCACATTGCCAAGGCTGTTCGAGCTGAGGAGTGCCTTCAGGCCAGTGCTGAGCCACTCTTAGCCCCACCTCAACCTCCCTCTTGTGCTCGTCACTGCCCAAAGTCTGGAGGGGGCCGAGGTGGCAGGGGGCTGGCATGTCAGCACTGCCCTGAGCTTGCACAAACCAGGCCAGGTTGCGACTGTGCCTGGGTTCAGCCTCAACTTGGATCCGAAGTTGGAGTGGGCTCTGGGAGTGGAGAGATGCCAGGTGGTGGGACCAGGTACAACTGAGCCTGCGGGGGCAGGGGGGCTTGCTGGGCCTCTGAGAGTGCAAAGATGCCCGGGTTTGCAGTCATGGCTGGATGGCTGCAGCTGTGCCTGGGAGGGCGGGGCTCCTGCCTGCCAATTTAGAAGGGGTGGGGCTCCCACCCGTTCCTGGCTCCCACCAGCTTCGAGGAGCGCACAGCCCCAGCCACTCCTCCCCACTGCAGCCAGTGTCTCCGTAGCAACTGCTCCACGTGGGCCACTGCTGCCATCACAGAGCAGTCCTTGCAGGTGTCTTTCTTGTACCTCAGCACTCCTGGGGGTCATTAGAAGCCCTAGCAACACTGCCCACCACACTATAGCTCCGGAGGCCCTAGCAGTCCTGCTCCCACAGATCCCACTTCTGACTCCATCTAGTAAAAGAAAATCTTCAGCTGAATTAAATTTAAAGGAACTTAATTGAGCAATGAATGATTCACGAATCAGGCAGCCCCCAGAATCACAGCAGATTTGGTGAGACTCCAGCACAGCTACATGGTGGAAGATTTATAGACAATAAAGGGAACATGATGTACAGAAATCTGAAGTGAGGAGTGAGGTCCAGAAGCAACTGGGTCCCTTACTGTTCTCAGCAGTGAGGTCCAGAAACAACTGGACTGGTTACAGTGATCAGCATTTGCCTTATTTGAACACAGCTGAACACTCAGCAGTGTGTGAGTGGCAGAAGTTTGGCTGTTGGGATTGGCCAGGACTCAGCTATAGTTACAGGCACATACTCCTAAGTTAGGTTTTCAGTCTTTCTACCTATTAAGTTAGGTTGCAGTTTGTCCACAGGAACTCAAATCTAGAAGTACAGAGTCCTTCCCAGGCCATATTTAGTTCACTGTAACAGTTCCTATTATGACCTCACTGACAGTTCTTTTTCTCTGAATTCTCCTTTCTTCTCAACAGCTTATCCAAATGTTCCATTAGTCCCTGTTCATCCCGCCCTGCTGTTCTCCTTGACTGATTCAGACCTTTGTGGTTTGCAGCCCTGTTTCTCTACAGCTTGGACCCCTTCAGTCTTTCCATCATAGGTTTAACTCTCTGTTGAATGCTTCTTTGTAGCTACGCAAAAGTTACCTTAAGCTCAAAAAATTCAAAGTGAAAGCCACATCCTCCTCTCTTCCCTTATGTGTATGGTATTACTACCATGCAGCCAGTGACCCAAAATGGGATTTCTTCTGGGCTTTTCTTGCTTACATTCAGGCTCATCTGGTGTCAAGCCTTGTTACTTTTTTTTTTCCTTGTTCTTTTTTATTTTTTTTTTCTTTTGAGACAGAGTTTCACTCTTGTTGTCCAGGCTAGAGTGCAGTGGTGTGATCTCGGCTCACTGCAGCCTCCACCTCCCGGGTTCAAGCAATTCTCCTGCCTCAGCTCCTGAATAGCTGGTATTACAGGCATTTGCCACCATGCCCGGCTAATTTTGTATGTTTAGTAGAGATGGGGTTTCTCTGTTTTGATCAGGGTGGTCTCGAACTCCCGACCTCAGGTGATCCACCTGCCTCGTCCTCCCAAAGTGCTGGGATTACTAGCGTGAGCCACTGTGCCTGGCCTGCTTGTTGTTTTCATCTCATCCTGATTTCTGAATACAGGAGAGGAGCTGAGTTGGTGTTCACTAACAAGCACGGAAGCTTTGTTACATTTACAGTGTCATTCTTGGCAAAACCTGAATGGTATGTTTGTGGGGTGATGAGATTCAGTCCCCTGTGACCTGTGCATCTGGCCAACACTGTGGTCACATCCTTAGGAATCAATGGGGAGAGAGAAAGCATTCAGGAGTTAGTGGGTCACATTTGACAAGGGCCAATAAAGAAATATGCTAAGACAAAAATCAAGAAGAACATTGTCATATTTTATACCTTTTGTTTATATAAATTTATGTCAATGATTCTAGCTTATGTTAATATGCAATGTATACAATATGCTAACATATACAATATATGTTTATAGTTTAAACATTTCTGTCATGTTTTCAGATTCTTTAAAGATTATATTACACTTCCTATTTCAGATAGCTGTTTAAAGTGAGTAAGGAGAAACGGATGTGTGCATCAGTTCTAACTCTTTATGGACTAAAACTAGTTGATTTCTTGGTTAAGAACAAAAAGTGACAACCTAATTAACTGAAAATTTTAAGTAGGCAATTATAATTTTAGCTTTAACATAAAATATTAACTATGCTCCATTCTTGCATTTTTAACCTAATAGTCAATATAAATCGCCACATGCCGTTTCAGATCAAGGTTCTACTTGTGATCTCTCATGAGTTTTTCAAGGTTTTAATTATCTGAGATGTAACAATGTACCAGTAACCTTACTGGCTTAAACCAGGAATTTATTCTTTTTACATGTCACAATTTTCTGGGTCAAGACACTGGACAGGGTGGTGTGGGTTGGTTGCTTCATGATGTCCTTGGTCTCATCTGGAAGGACTCTAGTGGCTGGGGACATGGAGCAGGCACCCAGCCCTCTCTTCGTGGCCAGCACGGACTTCCTCCCAGTCTGGCAGCGTCAGGTAGTCAGGTTTGTCTGGCTTCTCCCAGGGTGTGTGTCCAAGAGGCCCAGGCAGAAGCTGTAAGGCCTCTCATGATCGCCCCTCAGAAGTCCCAGAGCATCTCTCCTGCCACACTGCCCAGTCGCACTCATCACTGAGACCAGCCATGATTCAAGGGGGGAAGGTGATTAGATTCCACCTCTTGATGGGAAGCATAGTAGGAACCTGCAGCAGTCTTTAATAAACCACAGTTTGTCCTCAGGCCACAAACTATTAACATTTCTCCTACATGCAAATTACGCTTTGCCCCACTCAAGAGCCCCAGAATGGTTTTCCTCATGGCACTGGCTGGTAGCCCAACTGAATCCTGAATCAGGTTGTGGTGGCCTGTCATCTGCACCCACACACACTCAGCCGCAGTGAGGACTGAATCAGGTTGTGGTGACCTGTCATCTGACCCCCCCACATAGCCACAGTGGGGACTGAATCAGGTTGTTGTGACCTATCATCTGAGCCCACAAACTCAGCCGCAGTGAGGGGACTGGTGTGAAAACAGTCGGCATTTCCCTTTAGAAGCTGTTGGTGGGAGGCAAGAGGGAAGTGCTGCCCTGCAGGCCCCGTCTAACAGTTGGTCATTCCCATGGGACGCCTGTTACAGTTCTGTGATTAGTGCCCAGTCCTGGTCCCTGAGAACTGTGCCCAGTCCTGGTCCTTGAGAATGGTGTTTTTGTCCTTTTACTCCTCCCTCTGGGCTTTTGTCATTCTCCATGTTCTTTTTCCTTCAGTGCCTGGGTTGCCATTGACCAACTTTCCCTGCCTTTTTCTTACGGTCAATAGGGTATTCAATGGCTTCTTTTTCATTTTTTTTCCTTTTCTTTTCTTTTTTTTTTTTTTTTTTACTTTGGCCTTTTGAGACAAGAAATTATTTCTTTATATTTTCTCTAAATTCTGTTTGAAACCTGAACCTCCTTGTTTAGATCATGTCCCTCTCCTGTCATATTTATTCAGTGACAGTTAGGGGAGGCTGGTAGCACTTTCCATGTTCTTCCCAGATGTCTCCTTAGGCAGATCCCTGAGATGGTGCAGTGCCCTTTCAGTTTCCATGTTGTGGCCGTAGTTTTCCCACAGTCCCTCAGCACGTAACTCTCAGGCCTTTTCTCCAGTTTCCAATGACATTTTCTCACCGTCCTTCAGGCCCTGACCAAGAGTCTTGATGCTCTTCCAGGTTGCATGAATGGTCTCCTTGAGGCCCAGTTACAGGTCAGCCTCACAGTCGTGTCACATATTGTAGCTTCTGATTACCACAGCAGCTCATTTCCACCTGTCATATTCTGTTCCAGTTATCTATTCTGAAGAAACCATCCCCAAAACTTGGCAGCTTAAAACAACTCGTTATTACTTGTTTTTTGGCTTAGAGAGTCTTGGTGGTCAGCTCATCTCACACACAGTTGCAGCCAAGCTGGATTGTGTGAAAGCACAGTGGGGTGGTGTGCAGGGTGGCTCACTAGTGGTTGGGAGTGGATGTTGCTGGAGGCTCACTAGTTGTTGGGAGTCGGTGTTGCTGGAGGCTCAGTGGGGGATGTCAATGCATGTAGCTAGTCATGGACTGGCCATGTGGTTTCCATCATGAGGTCTCAGGGGAGTGGGATTTCCTGCCTGGTGACTGGCTTTCTCCTGGATAAGTGTTCTGTTTTCTCAGCCTGGTTTCTGAAGTCCCCAAATACCACCTTTGTCACCTTCTGTTGGCCAAATAAGTCAGTAGTCTGGTCAAGGTTTAAGGGGAATTGGTCCTCACAGAGAGAGGAGCAGGAAAGAAGTTGTCACCTTTAGTCTACCAGAAATGAGATTTTTATAACAAGTTTGTTCCAAATACATTCCAGTTCCCCTTGTGAATACTTTTTGACTCACAGGGTATTTCAAAGTTTATTACTTGGTTTTCAGACATTTGAGGCTTTTCTGGATATCAATTTGTTGTTGGTTTCTAATTTAATTTCAAGTGTTCAGACAACATACTTTGTATACTATTTCAGGCTTGAACCTTTTCTCAATCGATCGACATACAGTCTATCTTGGTACTGCCAAGTACCATTTGGGTCAGGATTTTGTCGTTTAGATCCATATTTTTCCTATATTTTTATCTGGTTGTTCCGTCAGTTACTGAGAGAGCAGTATTAATTCACCAGCTATAATTTTGGATTGTCAATTTCCTGCTTTTGTTCTGTTGTTTTTGATTCACATACTTTGAGGCTCTGTGTGTGTGTGTGTGTAATTTGTGTGCACTTTGAGGCACAATTTAAAATTGTAACATCATCCTCTCTGATTCTTTTATTTTTATTAAATTACCGTGTTTATTTCTGGTGATATATTTGCTCTGAAGCCTCTTTCATCTAGTGTTAACATCTCTGTTGAAGCTTTTTATGATCAGTGTCTGGATAGCATATTTTTATGATTAGTGTCTGCATAGCATATTTTTTCTCATACTTGTTTGTGTCTTTATGTTTAAATTATGTCTCTGTGGATGCCATATTGTTGGGTCTTGCCTTCCTCTCAGGTCTGGCAGTCTCTGTCTTAAGTAGAGTATTTGTCCAGTTACATTGTAACTAATCATTGCTAAGGTTGGATTTAGGTCTGCCATTTTTCTACTTATTTTCTATTTGTTTGTTTATTTTTCTTAAGACAGGGTCTTGCTCTGTCACCCAGACTGTAGTGCAATGGTGCAATCTTGGCTCACTGCAAACTCTGCCTCCCAGGCCCAACCAATCCTCACTTGAGCCCCCTGAGTAGCTGGGACTACAGGTGCATGGCACCACACCTGGCTAATTTTTATATTTTTTGTAGAGATAGAGTTTTGCCGTGTTGCACAGGCTGGTCTTGAACTCCTGAGCTCAAGAAACCTACCCACCTTGGCCTCCCAAAGTGTTCAGATTACAGGCACGAGCCACCATGCCTGGCCTTCGTCTGTCTTTTGATCTTCTATATATTCTTTCCTAACTTCTTTTGGGTTAAATATTTCTAAATATTCCAGTTTGATTAATCTTTTGGCTTTTTGAAATAATTTTTTATAGGCTGGGCATGTTGGCTTATGCTCGTAATCTCAGCTGTGTGGGAGTCCAAGGGAGGTGGATTGCTTGAGCCTAGGAGTTTGAGACCAGCCTGGGCAACATGGGAAAACCCTCTCTACAAAAAAACCAAACCAAACTTTAGCCTGACATCTTGGTGTGCACCTGTAGTCCCAACTATTCGGGAGGCTCAGGTGGGAGGGTTGCTTGAGCCTGGGAGGTTGAGGCTGCAATGAGCTGTGATCATGCCATTGCACTCCTGCCAGGGCAACAGAGTAAGATCCTGTGTCAAAAAAGTTCATTTTTTATAAATAATTTATTATTTCGAATTTTGGTAACAAACACATACCTTAAAATTTACCATCATAACCAGTTGTAAGTGTACAGTTTTGTAGAGTTAAGAATATTTACAGTGTTGTGTAGCAGATTTCTAGATTTTTTTTTTATCTTGGAAAACTCTATACCCATTCAACAACTATTAATTTCCCCTTCCTTCCACCTCCTGGCAAGTACTATTCTACTTTGTGTTTCTAAAACTTTGGCTTATATACCTAGGGTTATATAATATTTGTTGTTTTGTAAGTAGGTTCCATGTTATGTGTCAGATGTGTCAGGATTTTCTTCCTATGGCTGAATAATATTTCTTCATATATATATATTTTTTCTCTCTCTCTCTATATATATATATCCTTTTGTTTATCCATCTATTCCTGGATGGACGTTTTGGTTTCTTCCACCTTGTGGCTGTGTAATGCTCCTGTGAACACAGGTGTGCACATATCTGTTGGAGGTCCTGCTACTAGTTATTCTGTCTCTGTAGAAGTTGGATGGCTGGATCATATGGTCATTTTATTTATTTTTTTTTTGAGGAGCCAGTTCATATTTCCAACAACAGTGTTCAAGGGTTTCAGTTTCACCTGCACTTGTCACTTTCTGTTGGGTTAGAAGTGATGTCCCATTGTGGTTTCTATTTGCATTTCTTTAATGACTAGTGATGTTACACATCTTCTCATATATCTCATGTATCTGCTGGCTATTTGTATATCATCTTTGCATCTTTGGATAAATGTTCTTTGTCCATTTTTTAATCACTCTATTTTGTTGTTGTGTTGTAGTGGGGATTTTTGGTCATGATCATTCATTTATCTCACAGTTCATTCTTGTTACTTGGGCCAGGGTCATGGTCTTTCATTATCTCTCAGTTCATCCTCATTACGTTGGGCAAACAGTCATGCTGCAGGGTATAGATTATGTTATTCTGTTACTTTCAGGTAGAATTGGGGTCTAGGTTCTAATTGTTTCTAAGTT
The DNA here is from genome assembly GCF_028858775.2 of Pan troglodytes. Taxonomy (NCBI): domain Eukaryota; kingdom Metazoa; phylum Chordata; class Mammalia; order Primates; family Hominidae; genus Pan; species Pan troglodytes. The sequence goes on from NC_072413.2 coordinate 9,582,784, forward strand.
TAGATTCTGAATGAGAATCAGCAGAGGTAGACCACTGCTGCTGAGGCCTGGGGATTGCTGGGGAAAAGGCAGGAAACAGATACGGACCTGACCATGGAAGGTTTGTGTTTCACGGCTCCCATCTGGGTACCAAAGGAACCTACATGTACCTCGTGTGTGGAGAGCCTACATTGCCCACTCAAAGCAATTGAGGATGGAACAGTCTTGGTGCTGGAGCTCATTATTTGGAATGATAACCACATCTGCACAGAGAGGACCTGATAAGATGTTGTCCTTCCATGTATATCTGGGAATCCTGTGTAGGGTCTCTCTGTAAGGACAGGGGCAGTGTTGGCTCTTTGGCCTCTAGTTAGCCTCACAAGTAGTCTAGTAAAGGCTTTGCAAACTTGTCACCATCTGTGGACATTCTGGCCAGCTCTTGTTTTCACCCTACTGACTTCTTCAGACACTAGGCTTTTGCTTTAGACCATTCATGGTTTTTCTTCCTCTTCAAATCAGTAATCAATAAATCCTCTTCAAGTCAATAAATTTCCACTCCTTTAGGAAACCCTGATCTTCTGGTCACACCAAGGTTTAATTAACTGGTTTGATTGTTTTTCTGTTTTGTTTTGTTTTTTCCTTCTTCCTAGGGGTTTCTAGTAATTCTAGTTTGATGTCTCACTTTCTCCATTTTTTATTTCTTAGTTTTCTTCTGTGATTACTTTCACTGCAGCTGCAGGGCCTAATCCTAGGTTGGCAGAGAACTAGCACTTACTCTGCCCTAATTGGAATCCAGGAGAGATAGGAGGTGCCCTAGTGTGAAAATCTGTTTGCTCCTCTCTGCTTCTGGTGGTCTCTCTGTAGGAGTTCTTTACGTATTCTGTATGTTCACTTCTTATGAGATACATGATGAGCAACTATAGGTTGAATGTCTCTGATCCAAAAATCTGAAATCCCAAATGCTCCAAAGTCTGAAACTTTTTGAGTGCCAACATGACACTCAAAGGAAATGCTTATTGGAGCATCGCAGACTCAGGTGTTTGAATTCGAGATGCTCAACCAGTAAGAATAATGCAAATATTACAAAATCTGAAACACATCCCAAGCATTTCAAATAAGGGACACTCAACTGGTATTTTCTTTTATTCTACAGTTTGCCTTTTACCCTGTTGGTTGTGACCTTTGAGGTACAGAAGTTTTTAGGTTTGATATATTTTTGCTTTTACTGCCTGAGCTTTTAATGTCATATCCTAAAAATTATTGACAAATTCATCGTCATAAAGCATTTTCCAAATTTGTTTTCCCTAGGAGATTGATAGTTCTAGTTTTACATTTAGGTTTATAATTCACTTTGAATTAATTTTAACGTGGTGTAAGGTAAGAGTCCAACTTCACTGTTTTGCATGTAGATATACAATTTTCCCAACACCATTTGTTGAAGAAACTGTGCTTTGCCATTGAGTGGTCTTGGCATCCTTGTGGAAGATCATCGGACCATATATACCAGGGTTGGTTTCTGAGGTCTCTATTGTGTTGGTCCATAAGTGTGTCAAGAGTGTCTTTATGCCATGACCACATTTTTTTTGGCTTATTGCAGTTTTGTAATTGTTTTGAGACCTTTAATTTTGTTCTGTTTCAAGATCGATTTGCCTATTCATGGGCCCTGGAGATTCCATATGAATTTTAGGATAGGTTTTTCTGTTTATCAAAAATGTCATTGGAATCCTTATAAGGATTGTATTGAATCTAGGTCACTTCGAGTAGTGTTGACATCATTCCAAGATGAAATCATCTAATCTGCAAACCCAGCTTTTCTTTTCATTTATTTGTGTTTAATTTCTTTCAATAGTGTTTTGTAGTTTTCTGTGTTCAAATCTTTTGCCCTCTTGGTTAAGCTAATTTCTAATTTTTTTAATGTTGTAAATGTAATTATTATTTTTTTTTTGAGATGGAGTCTTGTTCTGTCTCCCAGGCTGGAGTGCAGTGGCACTATCTCAGGTCACTGCAACCTGCACCTTCCTTATTCAAGCAATTCTCCAATGACAGCCTCTCAAGTACCTGGGATCACAGGTGCGTGCCACCACGCCCAGCTAACTTTTTGGTATTTTTAGTAGAGACAGGGTTTCTCCATGTTGACCAGGCTAGTCTTGAACTTGTGACCTCAGGTGATCTGCCCGCCTCGGCCTCCCAACCTGCTGGGATTGCTGGCATGAACCACCGCACCCGGCCAAATGTCATTCTTTTTAAAAATTTCTTTTGTTTTCTCTTTCTTTTCTTTTCCTTCTCTCTCTTTCTTTCCTTTCTTTCTTTTTTTTGAGACTGCGTCTCACTCTGTTTCCTAAGCTGGAGCACAGTGGCACAATCTCAGCTGACTGCAACCTCCAACTTCCAAGTTCAAGCAATTCTCCTGCCTCAGCCTCCCAAGTAGCTGGGACTACAGGTGTCTGCCACCATGCCCAGCTAATTTTTGTATTTTTAATAGAGATAGAGTTTTACTATTTATATTAGAGATGGGGTTGGCCCAGCTGGTCACGAACTCCTGACCTCAGGTGGTCCACCCGCCTTGGCCTCCCAAAGTGCTGGGATTAAAACTGTGAGCCACTGCACATGGCCTCTTTTTAAAATTTTATTTGCAGATTGTTCATTGTTAGTTTATAGAAATGAAACTGACTTGAGTGTGTTACTATATCCTGAAACTTTGTTGAATTTCATTATTCTACCAGTATTTTGTGGAATTTCAGAATTTTTACACATTACATCCTGTTGTCTGTGAACAAAATTTTGTACTTTTTCCTTTCCAATTTGCATGCTTTTTATTACTTTCTCTTGCCTAATTATTCTAAGTAGAAATTCCAGTGCTGTGGTGAATAGAAGTGGCAGGAAGAGAAGTTGCTATCTTATTCCTGATCCTAGAGGAAAATATTTTAGTTTTTCACCATTGAGTATGATGTTAGCTGTGAGCTTTTCATGTATAATCTTTATTTACTGAGGAGATTCCATATGTTACTAATTCTTTGAGTGTTTTTATTACAAAAGGTGTTCATCAGGCTCTGGAACCAGATAAATGTTGACCTGATAGAATGGATTGGAATGTCCCCTTCTGGTTTCTGAACATTTTTGGAAGATTTTGCAGAGGATTGGCATTAATTCTTCTTGAAATGTTTGGTAAAATTCTCCAGTGAAGTTATCTGGACCTGGAATTTTCTTTTTGGTGGGGTTTTTGATTACTGGTTGAATCTTCTTACTAGTTACAGGTCTCTTTGGATTTTTTATTTCTCCGTGATGCAGTATAGTGGTTTGTGTTTCTAGGAATTTATAAATTTATTCTAGGTTGCCCAGTTTTGTGGCATATGCTTGCTCACATTAGTCTCTTGTAATCTTTTTCATTTCTGTGGCATCTGTTGTACTGTCACCTCTTTTATTTATGATTTTATTATTTGAGATTTCTCTTTTTTCTTAATATAGCTGTGAGTTTTAAAATTTTTATTGATCTTTAAAAAAACAAACTCAGTGTTTTTTTTCCTTTTTTCTGGTCTTATTCTGCTTATCTCTGCTCTAATCTGTTATTTTCTTCCTTTTGCTTGGTATGTCATTAGTTTTTTTTTCCTCCTTCAGGTGTAATGTTAGGTTATTGATTTGAGATCTTTCTTCTTTTTAATTTAAGCACCTGCAGCTATAAGCTTCCCTTTAGCAAGGGTTTGAGATCTTTCTTCTTTTTAATTTAAGCATCTGCAGCTGGAAGCTTCCCTTTAACATGGGTTTGAGATCTTTCTTCTTTTTAATTTAAGCATCTGCAGCTGTAAGCTTCCCTTTAGCACTGCCTTTGTTGCCTCCTCCTGAGTTTGGGTATGTCATGGTTTCGTTTTCATTTGCTTAAACATTTTTTGTCCTATTGTAATATAATTGTGTTGTTTTTAATAAAGGTAATTAATGAAACACATAATGAATTGTGCTTCTGTTTTTATAATATTTTAAGCATTCTTAACTCAGAAATGTAAATTTTAGAAAAAAATTCCAGGCCAGGCACAGTGGCTCACACCTGTAATCCCAGCACTTGAGGAGGCTGAGGCGGGAGGATCATCTGAGGTCAGGAGTTGGAGACCACCCTGACCAACATGGTGAAACCCTGTCTTTACTAAAAATAGAAAAAAAAAATATAAAAGTTAGCTGCGTGTCATGGCAGGTGCCTGTAATCCCAGCTACGCTGAAGGCTGAGGCAGGAGAATCACTTGAATCTGGGAGGCAGAGGTTGCAGTGAGCTGAGATTGCACCACTGCACTCCAGCCTGGGTGACAGAATGAGAATCCATCTCGAAAAAAAAGAAAAAAGAAAAAATTTCAGACATATTTATTTGTATTTCAATTTAGAAACTATGATCTTCTAAGTGTATTGACACAGCAACCTGACATAAAGATAAAGAATAATAAGCATATAACAAAACAGAAACTTGCAAATACCTGTTTTTTATTAATTTTTAATTATATATATTTAAAAATTGCCGGGTGCAGTAGCTTACACCTGTAATCCCAGCACTTTGGGAGGCTGAGGTGGGCAGATCACATGAGGTCAGGAGTTTGAGACCAGCCTGGCCAACATGGTGAAACCTCATCTCTATTAAAAATCAAAAAATTAGCCAGGCGTGATAGCATGCATCTGTATTCCCAGCTACTCGGGAGACTGAGGCAGGAGAATTGCTTGAACATGGGAGGCAGAGGTTGCAGTGAGCCAAGATAGTGCCACTGCACTCCAGCCTGGGTGACAGAGTGAGGATCTGTCTCAAAAAAATAAAAATTGTCTGGGCGCCGTGGCTCACACCTGTAATCGCAGCACTTTGGGAAGCTAAGGCAGGCAGATCACGTCAGGAGATCGAGATCATCCGGGCTAACACTGTGAAACGCCATCTCTACTAAAAATACAAAAAATTAGCCGGGCGTGGTGGCGAGTGCCTGTAGTTCCAGCTACTCCGGAGCTTGAGGCAGGAGAATGGTGTTAACCTGGGAGGTGGGGCTTGCAGTGAGCCGAGATTACGCCACTGGACTCCAGCCTGGGTGACAGAGCGAGACTCTGTCTCAAAAAAATAAAATAAAGCTAAGGTGTGGTTGACACACAAAAATTACACATATTTAATATATACCTTGTGTGTGTGTGTGTGTGTGTGTGTGTGTGTTACGGAGGTTTTACTCTTGTTGCCCAGGCTGGAGTGCAGTGACACGATCTCAGCTAACTGCAACCTCCGCCTCCCAGGTTCAAGCAATTCTCCTGCCTCAGCCTCCTGAGTAGCTGGGATCACAGGCGTGCGCCCCCACGCCTGGCTAATTTTTGTATTTTTTTAGTAGAGACAGGGTTTCACCATGTTGGCCAGGCTGGTCTCGAACTCCTGACCTCAGATGATCCACCTGCCTCGGCCTCCCAAAGTGCTGGGATTACAGGCGTGTGACACCAAATATATACATCTTAATGAGTATAGAGATAAATATTCGCCCCAGGACTCATCACAACAAATAATGCCGTAAACTTCACAATCACTCCCCATATATTTCTCATTCTCACCCTTTTTAAAAAATGAGACCGGGAGTGGCGGCTCATGCCTGTAATCCCAGCACTTTGGGAGGCCAAGGCAGGTGGATCACGAGGTCAGGAGATCAAGACCATCCTGGCTAACACAGTGAAACCCCGTTTCTACTAAAAATACAGAAAATTAACCAGGCGTGATGGCAGGCACCTGTAGTCCCAGCTACTCGGGAGACTAAGGCATGATAATGGTGTGAACTCAGGAGGAAGAGCTTGCAGTGAGCCGAGATTGTGCCACTGCACTCCACCCTGGGCAACAGAGTGTGACTCCGTCTCAAAAAAAAAAAATGAGATGACCATTTCACATAAAATATACCCTCTTAAGTATTTTTTTTAAGTGTACAATACAGGACGGCCATGCATCAGAGATATATGTGGGTTTGGTTCCAGACCACTGCAATAAAGTTTTATACAATTTCTTTTGGTTTCCCAGTGCATGTAAAAGTATGTTTATACTGTGCTGTATAAAGTGTGCAATAGCATATGTCTACAAAGTATGCACACTTTAATTTACAAATACTTTATTGTTAACAAGTGCTAACAGTCATCTGAGCCTTCAGAAGGCTGCAATCTTTTTTTGTGTGTGTGACAGGGTTTTACTCTGTGGCTCAGGCTGGAGTAATTGCAGCCTCAACCTCATGCTCAATCAAACCCTCACCTCAGACTCCTGACTAGCTGGAACTACAGGTGCATGCCACTGTGTCCAGCTAATTTTTGTATTTTTTTTGTAGAGATGGGGTTTTGCCATGTTGCCTTGATGTCCTGGGCTCAAGCAATCCACCCACCTTGGCCTCCCAAGGTGTTGGGATGACAGGTGTGAGCCACTACACCTGGCCAAGTTTCAGTCTTCTTGCTGATGGAGGGTCTTACCTTAATGTAAGGTGGTGGCTGCTGAGCGTTGGGGTGGCTGTGGCAATTTCTTAAAATAAGACAACATTGAAGTTTGCTGTGTCAATTGACTCTCCCTTTCACAAAAGAATTATCTGTAGCATACGATGATAGCTTTTTACCCACAGTAGAACTTTCAAAATTGGATTCAATGCTGTCAAACCTTCATACTGCTGTACCAACTAAGTTTATGTATTATTGTAAATCACTGGGTTCAATCCTATCAAGCCTTCCTTCTGCTGTACCAAGTTTATTCTAAATCTGTTGTCATCTCAACATTGTTTACACTGTCTTCACCACGAGTAGATTTCATCTCAAGAAACCACTTTCTTTGCTCATCCGTGGAAGCAACTCATCCTCTCACGTTTTCTCCAGAGGCTGCTGCAGTCTCACCAGATCTTCAGGCTCTGTCTCTGATTCTAGTGCTCTTCCTATTTCCACCATATCTGCAGTTACTTCCTCCACAGAAGTCGTGAACCCCTGTGTCATCAGTGAGGGTTGGAATAATCTTCCCAACTTCTCTCTCTCTCTTTTATTTTTTTGAGATGAAGTCTTGCCTGGGCTGGAGTGCAGTGATGTGATCTCAGCTCACTGCAACCTCCACCTCCCGTGTTCAAGCAATTCTCCTGCCTCAGCCTCCCAAGTGTTTGGGATTACAGTCACCCCCGACCAGGCCCAGCTAATTTTTTTTGTGTTTATAGTATAGACAGGATTTCACTATGTTGGCCAAGCTGGTCTCAAATTCCTGACCTCATGATCCACGTGCCTTTGCCTCCCAAAGTGCTGGGATTACAGGCGTGAGCCACCAAGCCCAGCCCCAACTTCTCCTAATGTTGCTATTTTGATCTTCTTTTTTAAATCATGAATGCTCTCAATGGCATCTAGAATGGTGAATCGTTTCCAGTAGGTTTTCAATTATTTTGTCCAGATCCATCAAAGGAATCACTTTCTAGAGAAGCTATAGCTTTATGAAATATATTTTTTAAGTGATAAGACTTGAAAGTTGAAATTATTATTTGATCCAAGGGCACCAGAATGAATGTTGGGTTAGTAGGCATGAAAACAATATTCAGCTCTTTATACATCTCTGTAAAAGCCCTTGACTACCAGCGGCATTGTCAGTGAGTGGTAATACTTTGAAAGGAATCTTATTTCTTGAGCAGTAGTTGTCGACAGTGGGCTTAAGATATTCAGTAAACCATATTTGTAAACTGATAGTCTGTCATCCAGGCTTTGTTCCCATTTGTAGGGTACAGGCAGAGCTGTGTTTTTTCATAATTCTTCAGGGCCCTTGGATTTTCAGAATAGTAAATCATCATTGGTTTCAAGTTAACATCACCAACTGCATTAGGCCTTAACAAAAGAGTCAGCATGTTCTTTGAAGCCTTAAATCCAGGCATCAACTCCTCTCTAGCTGGGAACATCCTGGATGGCATCTCCTTCTAGTAGAAGGCTGTTTTGTCTCCATTGCAAATCTGTTTAGTGTAGCCATCTTAATCAATTAACTTCTAGATAGCTTTCCGCAGCTTTTCCATCAGTACTTGCTGCTTTATCTTGCGCTTTTAAGTTATGGAGATGACTTTTTTCCTTAAACCTCAAGAAACAAGCTCTTCTAGCTTCAGACTTTTCTTCTGCAGCTGCCTCACCTCTCTAAGTCTTCATAGAATTGAAGGGAGGCCGGGTGCGGTGGCTGTCACACCTGTAATCCTAGCACTTTGGGAGGCCGAGGCGGGCAGATCACCTGAGGTCGGGAGTTCGACACCTGTCTGACCAACGTGGAGAAACCCCGTCTCTACTAAAAATACAAAAAATTAGCCAGGCGTGGTGGTGCATGCCTGTAATCCCAGCTACTCGGGATGCTGAGGCAGGAGAATGGCTTGAACTTGGGAGGCAGAGGTTGCGATGAGCCAAGATCACGCCATTGTACTCCAGCTTGGGCAAGAAGAATGAAACTCTGTCTCAAAAAGAAAAAAAGTAAAAAGAGAGTTAGGCTTAGGCTTAATGGACTTTTTTTGTTTTTTTTTTTTTTATCTTCTATCTAGACCAATTAAACTTTCTTCGTAACAGCAGCAAGATTGTTTAGCTTTTTATCATTCATGTGTTCACTGGAGTAGTACTTTAAATTTCTTTCCAGGACACTTCCTTTGCATTCACAACTTGGCTAAGTGTTTGTTGCATGAGGTCTATCTACTGGCCTGTCTTGCTTACAGCATGCCTTCCTCACTAAGCTTAATTATTTCTTCCTTTTGGTTTAAAGTGACAGACATACAACTCTTCTTTCACTTGAACATATAGAGGCTATTGTAGGGTTATTAATTGGCCACATTTTAATATTAATAAAGAGAAGCCTGAGAAAAAGAGAGAGAAAGAGAAATGGCCCATTGGTGGGGCAGTCAGAACAAACGCATTTGTCAATTGTTTGCTGTCTTATCCTGGTGTGATTTGTGGTTCCTAAAACAATGACAACAGTAGCATTAAAGATCACTGATTACAGATCACTATAACAGATTCAATAATAAAAAGCTTAAAATACTGTGAGAATGACCGAAATGTGACACAGAGACGTGAAGTGAGCACGTGCTGTAGGAACAATGGTGCCAGTGAGACCTGCTTATTGCAGGGTGGCCACAAACCTTCAATATGTAAAACACATGGTCACAAAACACAATAAAGCAAAGTGCAGTGAAACAAGATGTGTCTGTCTTTTGATAGACTCTGACAATCTCTATATTTGAATTGGTACATTCATACCATTAGCATTCAAAGTGATTATTGATATCATTGGATTAATATCTACTATATTTGTTACTGTTTTCTATTCATTCTCCTCAGTCTCCATTCTTTTGTCTACCACTCTTTTTCTGCCTTTTGCATTTTTCATTGATGATTTTAGATGACTACATTTTCCCTGTCTTTCTTAGCATGTACTTCTCTTTTTAAAACTTTTTTTTAACTAGTTGCCACAGAATTTGCAATATACATTTACAACCAATTCAAGTCCACTTTCAAATAACACTATCCCACTATTCCACAAATAAGACTACCTGCTTAACAAATAAAACACCTAATTCCTCAGTAACATTTACAACAAATTCAAGTCCACTTTCAAATAACGCTATCCCACTATCCCACAAATAAGACTACCTGCTTAACAAAGAACACACCTAATTCCTCAATATACATTTACAACCAATTCAAGTCCACTTTCAGATAACACTATCCCACTTCACGGTTGACTACCTGCTTAACAAAGAAAACACCTGATTCCTCCCTCCCATCCTTCCATTCCATTCCTTGTATTATTATTCCTTATTTCACTTGTGTATAAGCATACATAATCTATCTGTGTGTATTTATTATTATATACAAACTTATTGGTCAGATCAATTATGAATAAATACATGTTTTTATTGTACCACAATTCCTCCCTCCCATCCTTCCATTCCATTCCTTGTATTAGTGTTACTCATTTAACTTGTGTATAAGCATACATAATCTATCTGTGTGTATTTCTTATTGTCTATGAACTTCTTGGTCAGATCAATTAAGAATAAATACATAGGTTTTTATTGTACCACAATTCTTTAATGCTCTTTTTAAAAAAATGTTGATCCAGGTTTCAGTTATATATCTTTTGTTTCCCTCTAAAGAATTTCATTTAACATTTCTTGCAAGACAGGTCTCCTGGCAACAAGTTTCTTGAATTTTTATTTTTCTGAGGAAGGCCTTAATTCTCCTTCACTTTTGAAGGGTGTTTTCAGTGGGTACAGAAACTAAGGTTGGTGGTTTTTTTTCTGTCAACATTTTGAATTTTTCATTTCACTGTCTTCTTGCTTTCACAGTTTCTGCAATGTTGAATGCAGTTCTTATCTTTGTGTCTCTGTAGGTAAGGTGTTTTCTGCCCCACCTCTGGTTTCTTTCAGAGTTTTCCTTTATCTTTTATTTCATATAGTTTGAAAATTATATGTCCAAGTGTAGGTTGTTGGCATTTATTCTGCCTGGTGTTCTCGGAGCTTCCTGGATCTTTGGTTTGGTGTCTGACATTAATACTGGAAGTTCTCAGACATGGTTGTTGCAGAACTTTCTTCTATTTCTTCTCCTCCTGGTATTCTCATTACTCTGTTTCACCTTTTGTAGTTGTCCCACAGTCTTGGATATCATCTTCTGTTCTTTTCAGTGTTTCTTTTCTGTAGTCTTCGAAGTTTCTGATGATAAATCCTCAAGCTCAGAGATTCTTTACTCAGCAGAGTCCAGTCTACTAATAAGCCATCGGAGGTATTCTTCAGTTATTTACCACATTTTTTACCACTACATTATGTTGAAGGTTCTTACGATGTCTGTCTTTCTGATTACATTACCCATCTACACTTGAATGCTGTCTACTTCATTCATTAGGCCCTTAGCATATTCTCCAGAGGTTTAAAAAAAATTCCAAAATCATATCTTTGTCTGCTTCTGAAGCTTGCTCTGTTGACACAAATTGTATTTTTTTCTTTTTTTGGATTTTAGTATGCCTTGCATTTTTTTCCCTTTATTCTCATGCATGAAGCACCCACTAAAGGTGACTGCTGTTAGTATAGCTTTAGTAATGCGGTGATGAGGTGACAGGACAGGTGATGCTCTCTTAGTCTCTTTAGGCTACTATAACAAAATACTTTAGAATGAGTAATTCATAAACAACAGAGATTATTGCTCACAGATCTGGAGGCTGGAAAGTCCAAGACTAAAGGGGCAGGATATTTAGTGTTTGGTGAAGGTCAACCATTCAGACACTCGCAACGACTATAGTGACAGCAGCAGTCTTCAGGAATCCTATGTGAGGGAAAAACATTCAGACCACAGCAGGAGTGCTCGGGAATCCTATGTGAGGGACAAACATTCAGACCCCAGCAGTAGTGTTGTGGAATCCTATGTGAGGGGAAAACTTTCAAACCCTTGTAGCAGTGTTCTGCAATCCTATGTGAGGGACAAAAATTCAGAACCTCGTAGCAGTGTTCTGGAACCCTATGTGAGGAACAATCAGACCACAGCAGGAATGTTCTGGAATCCTATGTGAGGGGCAAACATTCAGACCACAGCAGGAGTGTTCTGGAATCCTATGTGAGGGACAAACATTTCAAAACCTCGTAGCAGTGTGCTGGAATGTTATGTCAGGGACAGACATTTAGACCCTCGCAGCAGTGTTCTAGAATCCCATCTGCAGGACAAACATTCAGACACTCGCAGCAGTGTTCTGGAATTGTAAGTGAGGCACATTCAAACCCCAACAGCAGTGTTCTAGAATCCTATGTGAGGGACAGACGTTCAGACCTCAGCAGCAGTGTTCTGGGATCCTATGTGAGGTACAAACATTCAGATACCAGCAGAAGTGTTCTGGAATCCTATGTGAGGGACAAACATTCAGACCCTCGTAGCACTGTTCTGGAATCCTATGTGAGTGGCAAAAATTCAGACCACGGAAACAATGCTCAGGAATCCTATGTAAGGGACAAACATTCAGACCCTCGTAGCAGTGTTCTGGAATCCTATGTGAGGGAAAAACATTCAGAACACAGCAGGAGTGCTCGGGAATCCTATGTGAGGGACAAACTTTCAGACCAAAGCAGGAGTGTTCTTAAATCCTATATGAAGGACAAACATTCAGAACTCAGGAGCACTGTTCTGAAATCCTATGATAAGGGCAAACATTCAGACCCCAACATGAATGTTCTGGAATCCTATGTGAGGGATAAGCATTAAGACCATAGCAGGAGTATTCTGGAATCCTATGTGAGGGACAAACATTCAGACCCTTGTAGCAGTGTTCTGGAATCTGATGTGATTAACAAACATTGAGACCACAGCAGGAGTGCTCTGGAATCCTATGTGAGGGACAAACATTCAGACCCCAGAAGGAGTGTTCTGGAATCCTATGTGAAGGACAAACATTCAGACCCTCGTAGCAGTGTTCTGGAATCCTATGTGAGGGAAAAACATTCAGAACACAGCAGGAGTGCTCGGGAATCCTATGTGAGGGACAAACTTTCAGACCAAAGCAAGAGTGTTCTTAAATCCTATATGAAGGACAAACATTCAGACCTCAGGAGCACTGTTCTGAAATCGTATGATAAGGGCAAACATTCAGACCCTAACATGAATGTTCTGGAATCCTATGTGAGGGACACGCATTAAGACCATAGCAGGAGTATTCTGGAATCCTATGTGAGGGACAAACATTCAGACCCCAGAAGGAGTGTTCTGGAATCCTATGTGAAGGACAAACATTCAGACCCTTGTAGCAGTGTTCTGGAATCCTATGTGAGGGACAAACATTCAGACCCTCCCAGCAGTCTTCTGGAATTCTATGTGAGGGACAGACATTCAAACCCCAGCAGCAGTGTTCTGGAATCCGATGTGAGGGACAAACATTCAGACCCCAGCAGCAGTCTTCTGGAATCCTATGTGAGGGACAAACTTTCAGACCCTCATAGCAGTGTTCTGGAATCCTATGTGAGGTACAAACATTCAGACACTCATAGCAGTGTTCTGGAATACTATGTGAGGGACAACCATTCAGACCATGGCAGTTCTGAAATGCTATGTGAAGGACAAACATTCAGACCCTCGTAGCAGTGTTCTGGAATCCTATGTGAAGGACAGACATTTAGACCCTCGAAGCAGTGTTCTGCAGTCTTAAGTGAGGGACAAAAATTCAGACCCTCGTAACAGTGTTCTGGAATCCTTTTTGAGGGACAGACATTGAGACCCCAGCAGCAGTGGTCTGGTATCCTATGTGAGGGACAAACATTCACTCCCCAGCAACAGTGTTCTGTAATCGTATGTGAGGGACAAGCATTCAGACCCCAGCAGCAGTGTTCTGGAATCTTATGTGAGGGACAAACATTGAGACCCTGGTAGCAGTGTTCTGGAATCCTACGTGAGACACAAACATTCGTACCACAGCAGAAGTGTTCTGGAATCTTATGTGAGGGACAACCATTCAGACCACAGCAGGAGTGTTCTGGAATCCTATGTGAGGGACAACCATTCAGACCACAGCAGGAGTGTTCTGGAATCCTATGTGAGGGACAAATATTCAGACCCTCATAGCAGTGTTCTGGAATCCTTTGTGAGGGACAAACATTCACACCCCAGCAACAGTGTTCTGTAATCGTATGTGAGGGACAAGCATTCAGACCCCAGCAGCAGTGTTCTGGAATCTTATGTGAGGGACAAACATTGAGTCCGTCGTAGCAGTGTTCTGGAATCCTACGTGAGACACAAACATTCGTACCACAGCAGAAGTGTTCCAGAATCTTATGTGAGGGACAACCATTCAGATCACAGCAGGAGTGTTCTGGAATCCTTTGTGAGGGACAACCATTCAGACCACAGCAGGTGTGTTCTGGAATCCTATGTGAGGGACAAATATTCAGACCCTCATAGCAGTGTTCTGGAATCCTTTGTGAGGGACAAACATTCAGACCCCAGCAGGAGGGTTCTGGAATCCTGTGTGAGGGACCAACATTCAGACCCTCGTAGCAGTGTTCTGGAATGCTATGTGAAAGACAACCATTCAGACCCTCATAGCAATGTTCTGGAATCCTATGTCAGGGACATTCAGACCCCAGCCGCAGTGTTCTGGAATCCTATGTGACAGACAAACATTCAGACCACAGCAGGAGCGTTCTGGAATCCTATGTGACGGACAAACGTTCAGACCATAGCAGTAGTGTTCTGCAATCCAATGTGAGGGACAAACATTCAGAGCCCAGCAGCAGTGTTCAGGAATCCTATGTGAGGGACCAACAATCAGACCCTCGTAGCAGTGTTCTGAAATCCTATGTGAGGGACAAACATTCAGAAACCAGCCGCAGTGTTCTGGAATCCTATGTGACAGAAAAACATTCCGACCACAGCAGCAGTGTTCTGGAATCCTATGTGCGGTACAAACTTTCAGACCACAGCAGGAGAGTTGTGGAATCCTATGTGAGGGACAAACTTTCAGACCCCAGGAGCAGTGTTCTGAAATCCTATGTTAAGGGCAAGCATTTACATCCCAGCGTGAATGTTCTCGAATCCTAGGTAAGGGACAAACATTCAGACCACAGCAGGAGTGTTCTCGAATCCTATGTGAGGAACAAACATTCAGACCACAGAAGGAGTGTTCTGGAATACTATGTGAGGGACATTCATACCCTCTTAGCAGTGTTGTGGAGTCCTATGTGATGAACAAACTTTCAGACCACAGCAGGAGTGTTCTGGAATCCTATGTGAGTGTCAAACATTCAGACCCCAGCAGTAGTGTTCTGGAATCCTATGTGAGGGCAAACATTCAGACCCACGTGGCAGTGTTCTGGAATCCTATGTGAGGGACAAATATTCAGACCACAGCAGGAGTGCTCTGGAATCCTTTGTGAGGGACAAACATTCAGAACCTCGTAGCAGTGTCCTGAAATCTTATGTGAGGGAGAGACATTTAGACCCTCGCAGCAGTGTTCTGGTATCCCATGTGAGGGACAAACATTCAGACCCTCCCAGCCATATTCTGGAATTCTATGTGAGGGAAAGACATTCAAACCCCAGCAGCAGTGCTCTGAAATCTGATTTGAGGGGCAGACATTCAGACCCCAGCAGCAGTGTTCTGGAATGCTATGTGAAGGACAAACATTCAGACCACGGGAGCAGTGTTCTAGAATCCTATGTGAAGGACAAACATTAAGACTCTCGTAGCAGTGTCCTGGAATCATACGTGAGGAACAACCATTCAGACACCAGCAGAAGTGTTCTGGAATCCTAGGTGTGGGAAAAACATTCAGAACCTAGTAGCAGTGTTCTGGAATCCTATGTGAGGGACATACTTTCAGACCACGGCAGCAGTGTTCTGGAATGGTATGTGAAGGACAAACATTCAGACCCTTGTAGCAGTGTTCCGGAATTCTATGTGAGGGACAAACATTCAGACCACAGCATCAGTGTTCTGGAATCCTATATGACGGACCAACATTCAGACCCTTGCAACAGTGTTCTGGAATACTAGGTGAGGGAGAAATATTCACACCCTTGTAGCAGTGTTCTGGAATTCTATGTGACTGACAAACATTCAGACTCCAGCAGCAGTGTTCTGTAATTCTATGTGAGCGACAAACATTCAGACCCCAAGAGCAGTGTTCTGAAATCTATGTTAAGGGAAACATTGAGACCCCAGCATGAATGTTCTGGAATCCTATGTGAGGGACAAACATTCAGACCATGGCAGGAGTATTCTGGAATCCTATGTGAGGAACAAACATACAGACCACAGCAGAAGTGTTCTGGAATCCTATATGAGGGACAAGCATTCAGATCCTCGTAGCAGTGTTCTGGAATCCTATGTGAGGGAGAAGCATTCAGAGCACAGCAGGAGTGCTCTGGAATCCTAAGTTAGGGACAAACATTCAGAACCTTGTAACATTGTGCTGGAAACCTATGTGAGGGACAGACATTTAGACCCTCGCAGCAGTGTTCTGGAATCCCATGTGAGGGTCGAACATTCAGATCCTCACAGCAGTGTTCTGGAATTCTGTGTGAGTGACAACCATTCAGACTCCAGCAGCAGTGTTCTGTATTCCTATGTGAAGGACAAACATTCAGAATCCAGGAGCAGTGTTTTGAAATCATATGTTAAGGGCAAACATACAGACCCTAGCATCAATGTTCTAGAATCATATGTGAGGGACACACATTCAGACCCTCGCAGCAGTGTTCTGGAATCCTAGATGGAGGACAAACATTCAGACCCCAGCAGCAGGCTTCTGGAATCCTATGTGGGGGACAAACATTCAGACAATGGCAGCAGTGTTCTGGAATCCTACGTGAGGGACAAACACTCAGAGCCTTGTAGCAGTGTTCTGGAATCCTATGTGAGTGAGAGTGCCTGGAGCCTACCCAACCTGACGCCCCCAAAGCCCTCACAGGGTCTGACCTCCCAGCATGCACCTGCCTCTCCCTGAACCCCAACTGCCCACCCTGCCTGTTCCCTGGCCTCCTTCATCCTGTGCAGCCCATAGACTGTGACCATCTCTGCAGCCACTCTGGCCCTTCCTTTACCTTTGTCCTGTCAGAATCTCTGAGCAGGATCTCCCAGGTCCATCCAAACACGTGCTTTGTCCACTTTTGACTAGGCCCTTGGGCATCACTGGGCTATCCCAGCTGTCCACAGGGCCTTCAATAATGCACATTGCACCTGGCTTATCCAAGCAGTGCTCAGCAGCCCACATTGACCAGGTCCCTGCTGACAAGACCCCGCACATCAGGTCCTCCCTGATGACACCCTCACTGATTAGACCCTCATGACCAGGCCCCACTAACAAGGCCCCCACTGCCAGGCACACAATGACAAGGACTCCACTGACCAGGACCTTACTGACAAGGCCTCACGGACCAAGTCCTTACTGACAAGTCCTCACTGACTAGGTCATTATTGACAAGGCCTCACTGATCAGGTTCCACTGATCATGACCTCATTCCCTGGCCCCAAACTTGAGGCCCCACTGACCAGGCCTCCAGGGAACAGGTTGCCACTGATCAGGCCCCTAATAACCAGGCCTAAGGTCACCAGATGCCCCTGACTGGGACCCTAGTGAGTAGACCCCACTGCACTGGCACCAAATGCTGAGATCCCCGCTGACCAGGTCACCCTGTAGACCAGTGCTACAAAAGTCACCACTGACCAAGTCCTCTGACCAGGACGCTACAGATTAGGTCCCGCTGACAAGGCTGCCCTGACCAGGGCCCCACTGACAAGGGCCTCACTGATGAGGACACGCCCACCAGGGTCTGCTGACTAGGTCCCATGTGCCCAGTCCTCCACTGAATAGCACCCCTTGACCTGGTCACCAGTGCCCCAGCCCATGCTGACCAGGCCAGCACTAAGCCCCAGCTGACCAGGTCTCCACTGATCAAGCCCCACAGCCCAGGTTTGCACTGACCAGACACCAAACAACTGGCAGCCAATAGGTCCCCACTCACCAAAACCGCCACTACTAGACCCCACTAATGAGACCCTCTCTAAGCAGACCCCTGCTGACCACGATCCCACTAAATAGTCCTCACTGACCTAGGTCCACTGACCAGGCCCACACTGATCAGGCCCCTCCTAACCACACCGGAAATCCAAGCGGCAATGACATGTTTCATATGGCAGAAGTTGGAACAAGACAGAGAGAGGAAAGAGGTTCCACAGCCTTTTAAACTACTAGATCTCATGAGAACTCACTCACTATCAGGAGGATGGCATTAAGGGCTTGGTGCTTTGCCATTTGTGAAGGATCCACTCCCACTCCTTTATGATTAAAGCTTTTTCCACCTAGGCCCCGACTCTAACATTAGGGAGTGTACTTTCACATGAGTTTTGGAAGGGGCATAGAGAAAAACCGTATTATTCTGTCCCTGACCCCACAAATCTCATGTCCTTCTCACATTGCAAAATACAGTCATGCCTTGCCAGAAGTCTCCCAAAGCCTTAACTCATTTCAGCATTAACTCAAAGTTACAAAGTCCAAAGTCTCATCTGGGTCAAGGCTACATTCTCTTTTGCCTACGAGTCTCTGAAATAAAAAGCAAGTTCACTGTGTCTAAGGTACAATGATGGTACAGGCATTGTGTAAGCTTTCCATATCCAAAAAGGAGACATTTTCCAGAAAGCTTCTTATTTTCATCTGAGGCCCCCTCAGCCTGGCCTTCACTGTCCATGTTTTTGTCAGCATTCTTGTCACAGCCATTTAACCAGTCTCTAAGATGATCCAAAAATGTTCTCATCTGTCTGTCTTCTTTGGAGTCCTCCAAACTCTTCCAACCTCTACCCATTACCCAGTTCCGAAGTTGCTTCCACATTTTCAGGTATCTTTATAGCAATGCTCCAGTCCTCATTTGCCATTTTTGGTAAGATTTATTTTGAAAAAGAGGTTTAATTGGCTCATGGTTCTGCAGAGTGGACAGGAAGCTTAGTGCTTCTGCTTCTGGGGGTGCCTCAGAAATCTTTCAATCATTGTGCAAGGTAATGAAAGAGTGAATTGTCTCATATGGCAAGAGGAAATCACGGAGAGTAGGCAGTGATATAGAGTTTTCAGTGGCCAGATCTCACGAGAAGTCACTCATGATTGTGAGGACAGTACCAAGGGGATAGTGCTGAACCACTCATGAGAAATTTGCCTTCATGATTCAATCACCTTATACCAGGATCCACCTCCAACATTAGGAAGCATAACTCAACATGAGATTTGGTGGGCACATATTCGAATTGCCTCATCAGTCTTTGAGTATAAAGACATCCGTAGCAGGCTTTATCCAGCCAGCTTCTTTGGGATTCTTTATATGGTTTCAGGTCTATAGCATATCCACTAAAATATTCCTACTTCAAAATGCAATAAAGTAAGTGGTATTATCATTCTTCAAAAAGTTATAATGGTATTGTAGGCATTCATAGTATGATTTAGTTCATTTGCTACTGTTTCTATTCTATCACCATATTAACACTTTCCTACACAATTCTATATTCAGCTGGGTTTCAGTTGAGCACAAAGTCATCCTTGTACTACCACTGATAGCTGGCACTAGCTCTTTGATACTGTTATCATTCTGCTGTAGAAAGTACCCGTGAACTGGAAAAAGTCCACAATCGAATAGCTAGTCATTCAACACTATCAAACTTTAGGTGACTTTTTGAAAAAATAGTATCTCCTGTTGCAAGAAATGCTCCAACTGTGATTTCAAGTCTCTCGCTTGAGTGGATTGGATGGAAGTGGTGAATTTCAGCCAAAGTGGCCAAAGAAATTCTGTTCCTGTGATAATGATGCCATCAGCCTCTGTACCTCTGTCTTCCCTTCTGCCACATGTTGCCTGTTCTCCGTGACTGTGGTAAGAGCTTCCTTGTGTATGAGGATGATGTCCAGGATGTTGGTCTGGTGTCCCTGAGACAGCACTAACAGGTCCATGGCTGGGTCCAGGTCCTTCCTGAAGGGATTGGCAAGGAGCTCACTGATGTTCTTGAAGGCATCTCTGGAGAAGTGGATGGCCTAGTCAAGTTCCAAGGCCTGGCTGAGGCTGAAGAAAAACTGGCCGCCTTCTGAAGCTCTTTCTAAAAGCCTGTCACTGTCATCTGCTTGCATGTCAACTCATTGGCTGTGAGGTTGAGCTGAGTGGCCTGTGTCCATCTTCTTGGGGAAGTATTTGAAGCCATCAATCTTGCTCTCCCACCCCTAAAGGTTGATGGTCACCACCTGGGGGTGTGCTGAGGGTCAGAAAGAAGCCAGCACTCACCATCTCATCCTTCTCAGCCTTCCTCTTGCACTCTCTCCAGGCTGTCTCTTCAGTGGTGGTGGGATATATCAGAAAGATGTGGCACTGTGCCCACACCCAGAAGCTGGCCATGTGGTTGGCTCATCCACCAGAATGGATGCTCTGGTTGCTCTTTGAGCCAGCTTGGCCTTGCCTGGCATGCACAGGCCCCAGGTACAGACACGTTGCTCCGAGTGAACTTGTCCTGCCTTGGGCCAAATTCTGTCAGGCCAGGGCCACAAAAGGCTGAGTCCCACGGGTGGTAATCCTGGCTGCTTTCTGCACTTCAACATAAAGGCCTCCTGAAGATGGCCTGTGGTCTGCCTCTTTGCAACCAAGAAGCCCGCAGTGCCATATGAGCCCTGAGGCATGGACTCGAGCCCCCAAGGCAGCGCACACCCTGCTCCTGAGCGTGCTGCTCATTTTCTCTGTGTGGCTCCATTTGTGTCACAGTTGTTGCACTGACTAGTGCATGCTGAGGAAGGCCAAGCTGGCTCAAAAAGCAACCGGCCACCTCTGCAAGGGTGTGCCTGGAGCTGGTGGACCAGCCACCAACCTGACTTGCTGCCGGTCGGGGTACACCAGGTCTTCTACCCTACAGGTAGGGCCACAGTGCTATCTGCTTTTCCTCAGGCCTCTGCTCCATCAGCCATCAGGAGGCAGCCCCTCAGGCTGTAGGAATCTGGCCATCCCTGCTTCCTTGAGTGGGTGAGGTTGGTGGTTGCTCCACCTGCTCCAGGCACACCCTTGCAGAGGTGGCTGCTTGCTCTTTGATCCAGCTTGGCCTTGCCTGGCATGCACAGGCCCCAGCTACCTATATGCTGTTCCAAGTCAGCTTGTAGTGTGTTGGGCCAAATTCTACCTCTGGCCAGGGCCACAGAAGGCCGAGTCCCCTGGGTGCTAATCCTGGCTGCTTTCTGCACTTGAACATAAAGTCTTCCTCAAGACCGTCTGTGGCCTGCTTCTTGGCGACCAAGAAGCCTACAGTGCCATACGAGCCCTGAGGCGTGGACTGGAGCCACAAAGGCAGTGCACGCCCCATTCCTGAGCCTGCTGATCATTTCCTCTTTATGGCTCCATTTGTTGTACACTTGTTGCAGTGAGGCTTGTGCATGCCAGGCAAGGCCAAGCTGGCTCAAAGAGCAAGCAGCCACCTCTGCAAGGTGTGCCAGGAGCAGGTGGACCAGCCGCCAACCTCACTCACTGTCAGACGTGGTACATCAGTTCTTCTACCCTAAAGGTGGGGCCGAGAAGTAGACCACAGGCCGTCTTGAGGAAGACTTTATGTTCAAGTGCAGAAAGCAGGCAGGATTACCACCCAGGGGACTCAGCCTTCTGTGGCCCACAGTGCCATATGAACCCCGAGGCATGGACCGGTGCCATCTGCTTTATACAAAAATTAACTTAAGATAGATTAAAGAGTTAAACATGCCACCTGCTTTTCCTCAGGCCTCTGCTCCATCAGCCATCAGGAGGCAGCCACTCAGGCTGTGGAAACCTGGCCATCCTGGCTTCCTTCAGTGGGTGAGGTTGGTGGCTGGTCCACTTGCTCCAGGCACATCCTTGCAGAGGTGGCTGGTTGCTCTTTGAGCCAGCTTGGCCTTGCCTGGCATGCACAGGCCCCAGGTACTGACACGTTGCTCTGAGTGAGCTTGTCCTGCCTTGGGCCAAACTCTGTCAGGCCAGGGTCACAAAAGGCCGAGTCCCACAGGTGGTAATCCTGGCTGCTTTCTGCACTTCAACATAAAGGCCTCCTGAAGATGGCCTATGGTCTGCCTCTTTGCATCCAAGAAGCCCGCAGTGCCATATGAGCCCTGAGGCATGGACTGGAGCCCCCAAGGCAGCGCACACCCTGCTCCTGAGCCTGCTGCTCATTTTCTCTGTATGGCTCCATTTGTGTCACAGTTGTTGCACTGACTTGTGCATGCCGGGCAAAGCCAAGTTGGCTCAAAAAGGAACCAGCCACGTTTGCAAGGGTGTGCCTGGAGTGATTGGACTAGCCATCAACGTCACCCACTCAAGGAAGCAGGCAATGCGTGTTTGTACCATGCATTTCACTACAGGTACATTTCCCCTGAGGTTGGTGGCCTAGGTTTCTTCTAGATTTTTTATTGTTTTAGGTCTTGCATTTAACTCTTTCATCCATATTACTTAATTTTTGTTTAAGGTGTATGGGTGTGGCCCAGTTTCAGTTTTCTTCATAAGGCTAGCCAGTTTTCCCAAGATCATTTATTAAATAGGGTATCCTTTACCCATTGCTTGTTTTTGTCAGGTTTGTCAAAGATCAGATGGTTTTAGATGTGTGGTGTCATTTCTGAGGCCTCTGTTCTGTTCCATTGGTCTATAGATCTGATTTGGTACCAGCCCCATGCTGTTTTGGTTACTGTAGCCTTGTAGAATAATTTGAAGTCAGGTGCTGTGATGCCTCTAGCTTTGTTGTTTTTGCCTAGGATTGTCTTGGCTATGTGGGCTCTTTTTTGGTTCCATATGAAATTTAAAGTAGTTTTTCTAATTCTATGAAGAAAGTCAATGGTAGCTTAATGAGGATAGCAATGAATCTATAAATTACTTTGGGTGGTATAGCACTCAGGCACAGAAATGTCCTTGTGTTAGGCCATACCATTCAGGACAGAGCCATGGGCAGAGACTTCATCACCAGAACACAAAAAGCAATGGCAACAAAAGCCAAAATTGACAAATGGGATCTAACTAAAGTAAACAGTATCTGCAGTGCAAAAGAAACTATTATCAGAGTGAACAGGCAACCCACAGAATGGGAGAAAATTGTTGCAATCTATCCATCTGACAAAGGGCTAATATGCAGAATCTACAAAAAAAACTTACAAGAAAAAATAACAAACAACCCCATCAAAAAGTGGACAAAGGATATGAACAGACACTTACCAAAGAAGACATTTATACAGCCAACGAACATGTGAAGCAAAGCACGTCATCACTGGTCACTAGAGAAATGGAAATCAAGACCACAATGAGATACAATCTCATAGCACTTAGAATGGCTATCGTTAAAAAATCAGGGAACAACAGATGCTGGACAGGATGTGGAGAAATAGAAACGCTTTTACACAGTTGGTGGGAATATAAATTAGTTCAACCATTGTGGAAGACAGTGTGACAATTCCTCAAGGATCTACAACTAGAAATATCATTTGACCCAGCAATCCCATTACTGGGTATATACCCCCAAAATTATAAATCATTCTAATATAAAGACACATGCACCTGTCTGTTTATGGCGGCACTTTTCACAAAACCAAAGACTTGGAACCAACCCAAATGCCCACCAATGATAGACTGGATAAAGAAAATGTGGCATATATATACCATGGAATACTATGTAGCCATAAAAAAAGGATGAATACACGTCCTTTGCTGGGACATGAATGAAGCTGGAAAGCATCATTCTCAGCAAACTAACACAAGAACAGAAAACCAAACACCACATGTTCTCACTCATAACTTGGAGTTGAACAATGGGAACACATGGACACAGGAAGGGGAACATCACACACCAGGGCCTGTCAGCGTGGGGGGTAGGAGAGGGATGGCATTAGGAGAAATAACTAATGTAGATCATGGGTTGATGGATGCAGCAAGCCACCATGGCATGTGTATACCTATGTAACAAACCTGCATGTTCTGCACATGTACCCCAGAACTTAAAGTATAATTTAAAAAAAAAAGAAATTTGCTTTTAATTAAGCTTTCAATCATAGAACTTGTAAAGAAAACCCTTTTGAATCTTTTACTACCACATCATAGCTGGGGCAAACTGCTGACGTTTAAAAGTAACACAAATATCAAACAGAAAGAACTAGACTTAGGAACCAAACTCAGGTTTCTGTAGTGAACAGGGCAGAATCTTCACATTGGGTCACCACCACTACTCCTTCAGTTTGGCCTTGGCTAGCAAAAGGATGACCTTTTTATGTAGATGAGACCACTTACGTAAAAAAAAAGGTTTAAAACATAATTCCTGCTAACTGGAATGCTTTTTGTTGTTGTTTATTTGTTTGTTTTTTTGCAGCCATAGGAGTTTTAGCCAATTCAGAGGCCTTGCTCCCCACAATTTGGAACATTCCTTTGGTTTTGACGAAGTCAGGAAGAGATGGGAGAAAAGTGAAACAACAACAATAAAACCCCAAGCATAAACAAACAAAAAGAGTTAAGCAAAACAACAAATGCACAATTCATATGATTACTGAGTGTTCTAATGGTAAGGAGAAATTAAAAGCAGAAATTAAAAGCAGCTGGTGAGTAATCTTAAATTTTAGTCATTAAGGAAAAATTTTAAGACAAAACTCTAATTCAGCTACTTACCTGGAAATAAGGCTCAGGCTGGTGATCGTTCTCTGCCATCTTAGAAGCTGGAAAAAAACTTACCCTCACCTTCCCTGTCAGAAGCAAGCTGAAACTCAGGAAAGGAGGTGCCTGCTCTCCATCATCATGGAAGCAGGAAAACTTGCCTTCTTTGTTGGAAATGAGTAAAACTTCAGAAAAGGAGTTGTACAGCAAAATCAACCTTAGATCTCAACCAGATTTTGGGAGATCAGGGAACCTCTGCAGGGGAGAATCTCCACAACCTCAGCAAATTATCCTATTGATTTGGGCAATAAAGATAGCCCAGGTTGGTATCAAGCAATAATGAGATTTATCAAAGGTCAGGACCACCTTTGTATGTCTTTCTGTGTCTTTTTTTATCTTTATTGGTATATACGTTTTGTCAAAACTAGGAGTGTAACACCTGCTTTTTTCTGTTTTCCGTTTGCTTGAAAGATTTTTCTCCATTCCTTTATTTTGAGCCTATGTATGGCACCGCATGTGAGATGGGTTTCTTGGAGACGGCATACTCAAATGGGTCTTGGTTCTTTATCCATCTTGCCCCCCTGCGTCTTTCAATCAGAGCATTTAGCCCATTTCCATTTAAGGTTAGTAATGGTATGTGTGGATTGGATCCTGTCGTCATGCTGTCAGCTGGTTATTTTGCAGACTTGTGTATGTGGTAGGTTTTTAGCATCACTGGTCTGTGTACTTTGATGCATTTTTGTAGTGGCTGGTGATGGTCTTTTCTTTCCATATTTAGTGCTTCATTCAGGAGCTCTTGTAAGGTAGATCTGGTGATAATGAATTCTCCCAGCATTTGCTTGTCTGAAAAGGATCTTGTTTCTCCTTCATTTATGATGCTTAATTTTGCTGGACATGAAATTCTGGGTTGAAATTTCTTTTCTTTTTTTTTAACCATTTAACTCTCTAGCTCTCATTTTAACTCTCTAGCGGCCTTTAACATTGTTTCTTTCATTTTGACCTTGGAGAATCTGACGATTATATGTCTTGGGGATGATCTTCTCGTGGCATATCTTACTGAAGTCCTCTGGATTTCCTGAATTTGAATGTTGGCCTGTCTGGCTAGGTTTCGGACATTCTCATGAAGGATATTCTGAAGTATGTTTTCCAAGCTGGTTCCATTCTCCTCATCTCTTTCAGGTACATTAATCAGTCATAGATTTGGTTATTTATATAATCCCATATTTCTCGGATGTTTTGTTCATTCCTTTTCCTCCATTTTTGTCTGCCTGTTTTATTTCAGAAAGCCAGTTTTCAAGCTCTGGGATTCTTTCCTCTGTTTGGTCTATTCTGCTGGGTGGTCTTGCACACGAGATGGAGCTGGTGTGACCTCAGCCCTCCTTAGTCTGCTTGCCTCTCCCAGGACCCCAGCCTGGCCACACCTGCTTACAGGGCAATCTCGGGTGCCCACACACACTACAATAATTTTCATAATGCAATCACACATAATCACCATGTGACTCCATTATGAAAATTCTTGTAGTGTGCTTTTCAGCCCTATTAGGTCGGTTATGTCTTCTTTATACTTGCTATTTTGTCTGTTAGCTCCTGCAATGTTTTACAATGATTTTTAGCTCACTTGTATTGCATGACAACATACTTCTTTCACTCAGTGAACTTTGTTCCTACGCATATCCTGAACCCTGCTTGTATCATTCCAGACATCTCAGCCTCAGCCCAGTTCTGAACACTTGCTGGAGAGTTGATGCAGTCATTTGGAGGAAAGAAGGCATGCTGACTTTTTGAGTTTTCAGTGTTCTCACACAGATTCTTTCTCATCTTTATGGGCTTATCCACCTTCCATCTTTGAGGTTGCTGACCTTCGGACAGGGTATTTTTGTTTTATTGTATTTGATGATCTTGAGGGTTTCATTGTGGTATAAGGTGGAATCAACCAACTGGCTTTGTTTTTGGAGGATTTTGGGGGGGCCAATGTGCAGCTCCCAATTCCTGGACTGTGTGCTTTAACTCTAGGGAACTTGTCTTAGGCCCCAACTTTGTTCTCTGGTTCCTCGAGGTTTGGAGTCCACTGCACTGAGGGGACCGAAGTGTGGCAACTGTGGCGGAACGCTAGTGGATGCAAAATTCCCTGCCTCCCTGCGGGCGTTCACCCAGTGGTGGAGGCAAGACAGCTGGGGTGTGGGCCAGGGCTCCCCTGCTGTGTGTGTGTTGCACTGGAGGTAGTGTTGGTTCAGGGTGAGCTGCTGGCCAGTGCAGACCATGGTGCCTTCTCTGTGCCCCTCAAAGAAACAGTGGTCGCTCAAGGTATAAGAAGGTCCCTTTTTCTCTGCACAGCATTAGCTCAAGGGTGAGGTGCTGGCAGGGGTGGGATTCTTGGTTCTGTGCCCACCAAGGCTCTGTCTTCAATGGCAGTTGGTGTGGGTTGGTGTGTGTGCTGCACTCCCGCGTGCTATCAGGGCAAGTACAGCAAAACCCACCTGTGTAAACACACACAGCAAAGTGATGTAGGAAGTTTCCATATAAAGGGCTGCAGTAAGGAGAGGTAATGTGCAGACTGGTGCGTGGCTGTTGAGGCCACCTTGCTGCAGCTCTCCACTGATCAGCTACGGTCCACTAGCACGGAAGCTATGCTGTGGGCATCCGAGAGTGCTCTGTAAGCAGGTGTGGCCAGGCTGGGGTCCTGGGAGAGGCAAGCAGACTAAGGAGTGCTGAGATCAGACCAGCCCCATCTCATGTGCAAGACTGCCCAGCAGAGATCAGGTCTCAGAGGAGAACTCTCTCAAAAGTGAACCCCCAGCACAGCATAGCTGCTTTACACAAACACGGTCAGGCTTCTTTTTTAAGCAAGTCCCCTTTTATAAGAGGGGAACTCTCTCAAAAGTGAACCCCCAGCACAGCATAGCTGCTTTACACAAACATGGCCAGTCTTCTTTTTTAAGCAAGTCCCCTTTTTGAAGAGGGGAACTCTCGGACCTGATCTCTGCTGGGCAATCTTGAACATGAGATGGGGCTGATCTGAACTTAGCATTCCTAAAGTGCTGGGATAAAGTGTCTCACAAGGGCAAGTGGAGCCTAGAGAGATAGCTGTCCCTGCCCTCTGGGCTCCACATCACCTGACTTGCTGCTCCACCACTCTGCTTGTCTCCTGGGTGCTCCATCCCAGAGAGATGTGAGTTAGCAATCACTTAGCGTAATCAGCCCAGGATGGAGGGTCTGTGTTGTAAGCCCAAGCCAGGGTTCCTTCTCTGGTGATGAGCAGTGTGGGGTGTGTGGTACCCGTGGGAGATGGACTGGCTTGTTCGTTGGGTCAACTGCAGCTTATTGGAGGTGTCGATATGGCACTTAGGGTCTTTGCTCCCTTGATATTCTGAGGGTAGCAAGGGCAGTTCCACTGCAGAGACAGTGGCAGAGGGAATTTCATTTGCTCCTGGAAGCTCTGTCCAGGGAATTGCTGAGTTGCTACTGGCTTGATAGCTCCAATGGTGGACTGGCTGGAGACCCAGGCCAGGAGGACTTGTCCATCAAGTAGACTGTCCGGCCACTTTTCTGTCAGGCTGCTGTGGTATGCTGGGGGTCCCTCCAGTCCCTATTTGCCTTGTATTTTCCAGGGAAGATGATAGTCTGTCCCTTCCTCTGGGAGCTTTGGGCCACTGAGGTACGAACTTGTTGCCGATATGAACACACCTATAAGATGTGACTGGAGACAAGTTGAGAAGTCTTATCTAGTCAGGAGGAACAAGAACAGGGACTTGCTTAAAAAAAAGTCTGGCCACATTTTTCTAGAGCAGCTGTGCTATGCCGGGGGTTCACTTCCACTCCTTGTCGCCTCAGACACTCTGAAGCCCTAAGGCTGAAATGGCTGAGCTGCCCCAACAGCAAAGATGACAGTCTGGTCCTCCCCCTGGGAGCTCTGACTCAGGGAGGCCTGAAACCTCTGTCGGCCAGAGAACAGCAGTGAAGGTAGCTGGAGACCCTGGTTGAAAGACTTCACCCACTGATTAGAAATGTGTTCGGTGACTGACTTAAACAAGAGTCTGGCCACGTTTTTGTAGTGTGGCTGTGCTGTGCTGAGGTTCCTCTTCCACCCCTTGTCACCTTGGGCTTTCCAAAGCCCGCAGTCCAGAATGGCTAGTCACCCAAACAGCAAATGTGGTGGCCTGCCCCTCCCTCTGGGAGCTCTGTCCCGGGAACCCTTCAAATTTCCATTGGCCAAGGAATGCTGGTGGCCGTAGCTGGAGACCCCAGTTGGGAGGTCCTTTCCAGTGACATGCAACAGGGTCAGGGGCCTGCTTACAGAAGCAGTCTGGCCATGATTTGGTAAAGCAGCCATGCTGTGCTGTGGGATCTCTTCTGCCCCTGGTCGGTTTGTACTCTCCAAAGCCCTCAGGCTGGAATGACTAAGTTGCCTGAACAGGAAAGATGGCGGCCTGCCCCATCTTTTCTCTCAGAGTTCATCTTGTTTGATGGAGCTTAATTTTTAGCCTGTTAATTTTACTGTCTACATTAGACTTGTTCTGAAAGAATCTGTTATCTTTTAGGTTAGATATATGAGAATTCATTGTTTTCTGTAAATAAACCTGTTCATGTCTTGTTCTCTGGAAAGAAATCTCTTTCAACTCTCTGACTTTGGTCACAATCATGTAGAGCAGTAGCCAGTCTACAGTGACATAATTGAATTTCCATTTCCAGTGTTTCATTTTTGTGTCTTACATTGTACAGTTCAGAACTGTGCATTTTATTCCCAATTGTCAAAATGCTAAGCTGTCCACTGTACTGAAATTCTGTTTTTGTTAATTCCTCGTCATTCAGTTTTTTTTAAGATGTGCACTTTTATCCAACTTTTCTCAAGGCAGAGTACAGGTAAGCCCTGGCTGCCTCCAGCCACTCTCAGGGAGACCAAAACCCTTCATACACTCCAAGTTGGGGTACAAAAAAGTGGGGCCATGAAGGCTAATCATTCGAAATAAAACAAAATTTAAAAGTATTAATGCAAAATTTAAAAAATTTTGCATTATGTAATTTACACAAAAGCAATGCTATCACCTCCCCTGTGTGAGCTCGGGAGAGGACTGGGCCATTCTCCTTAGAGAGAAGTAGGGTGGCTTTTAGGAGGGCAAGGGGCTTCCTGAAACAATGCATCTCACAATATTTGGAATGACTATTGAAAAGAAGAATAAAGTACAGTCAAAGTCCTTGGCGACATTGTAAAACTAGTGGGTGCTGACCCCTGAACCACAACCACAGTTCTGGGTTTGGGGTTTGGTAAAACCACCCCAGGGACAGAGTTCTGGGGCTGGGTTTGGGAGGAACCAAGGCGCCTCCCAGGGATGCTGTGTCACTCCTGCTTGCCATGAAATGTTCACACAGGCTGTCCCCCTGCCCATCCCATCCTGCTGGATAGGATGGAGGAAGTGAGGCAACAGGCAGGGTGGACAGCTGGGGTGCAGGGCGAGGCAGGTGCATGCTGGGAGGTCAGGACCTGTGAGGGCTGTGGGCTCATAAGGTGGAGTGGGCTCCAGGTTCACACTCAGTGCACTGGGCAGGTCTCAGGCCAGGCTCCCTGGACCCCGGCTGGGTGATGTGGTCACTCCCTGGGGGACTGCTGTCAGACCCTGGCCCCCCCCCCTGGGCAGCACCGTCCCATCCCAGGACTGGACTTTCTGAGTCCTGAGACAGGACAGTGCTGCCCAGGCCTGACAGACTGGGAGGACCTGTTAAGTCCTCCATCCCTAGACCAGCCAATCTTAGAATGAGATCCATCTCATTCTAAGGCAACCAAGGCAGGGCTGAGGACCTGTGCCCAGCTGGGAGTCAGTCCTCTCCCTAAATGGGCCTTAGGGAAGCCTCGTCCCTATCCCAGTGCACTGCAAGTTTCAGCCCAGGAGACACATAGGGAAGGGAGGATGGGGCCTCCCCACTGGCTGACCCTGGAAAAGCAGGACCTGGGAGAAGAGAGAGTGCAGGGCTGGCAGGTGATGCTCCAGGCCCATGGAGAGCTCAGGCTCCACCAAGGGGCTGCCTCTCCTGGGCTGGAGGCTGTGCCCTCTGCAGGATCTGAGGAAGTCCAGTCCTGAGATGGGACAGTGCTAACCAGGGTGGGCGGCCAGCGCCTGACAACAGTCCCCCAGTAAGTGACCACATCACCCAGCCGGGGTCCAGAGAGCCTGGGCCAAGACCTACTCAGTGCACTGAGGGTGCACCTGGAGCCCACCCCACCTGATGCCCCCACAGCCCTCACAGGGTCTGACCTCCCAGCATGCACCTGCCTCTCCCTGAAACCCAGCTGCCCACCCTGACTGTTCCTTGGCGCAAGATCTCCAAGGTCCATCCAGACACCTGCTTTGTCCACTTTTGACTGGGCCATTGAACACCACTGGGCCACGCCAACTGTCCACAGCCTCCTCGATAAAATGCATTTCCCCTGACATTTCCCAGTAGTGCTCAGCAGCCCCCACTGACCAGGTCCCTGCTGAGCCGATTCGGCATATCAGATCCTCCCTGACCACACCCTCACTGATTAGACCCCCTTCACCAGACCTCACTAACTAGATTCCCACTGCCAGGCCCACAATTACCAGGACTCCACTGACGAGGACCTTACTGACAAGACCTCACTGGCAAGGCCTCACTGACCAGGTCCTTACTTACAAGGTCTAACTGATAAGGTTCCACCGATCATGACCCCATTACCTGGTCCCACAGATGAAGCCCTACTGACCAGGCCTGCAGGGAATATGCTGCCAGTGACAAGGCCCCTGCTAACCAGGCCTGAGGTGACCAGATGCCCCTGACCAGGACCCTAATGAGTATGCCCCACTGAACAGGCATGCACTGCTCCCCGCTGACCAGGTCACCCCGTAGACCAGTGCTACAAAAGCCACCACTGATCAAGTCCTCTCTGACCAGGCCCCCACTGATTAGGTTTCCACGGACCAGCCTGCCCTGACCAGGGCCCCACTGACAAGAGCCTCTGCTGACTAGGTCCCATGTGACCAGGCCTCCACTGAATAGCACCCCTTGACCTGGTCACCAGTAACCCAGCCCAATCTGACAAGGTCATCACTAAGTACTAGCTGACAAGGTCTCCACTGACCAAGTCCCACAGCCCAGGTTGGCATTGACCAGACACCAAACATTTGTCTGCCACTAGGAACCCACTCACCAAGACCTGCACTACTAGATCCCTCTAATGAGACCCTCTCTAAGCAGACCTCTGGTGACCAACTCCCACTAAATAGGCCTCACTGACCAAGTCCCGACTGACTAGGTCCACTGAGAAGGCCCACACTGATCAGGCCCCTCCTAACCATATCAGAAGGCCAAGCGGCAAAGAGATGTTTCACATGGCAGGAGTAGGAGCAAGACAGAGAAAGGAAAGAGGTGTGACATCCTGTTAGACAATCAAATCACATGAGAACTCACTATCAGGAGATCAGCATTAAGAAGAGTAACCAATGGTGAAGGATTCTCCACCCATGCCACCGCCCACTGCTTCCAGGCAGAAGCCTCCTGCAGAGGCAGAACCTCTTAGGAAACTTCCACTATGGCAGTGCAGAAGGAAAATATAGGCTTTGAGCCCCCACACAGGAGGCCACCATCCTCCAGACTCCAGATTTGTAAGCCCACCAACAGCTCATACTCTCAGTATGGAAAAGCTACAGGCACTCAACACAAACCCAGCCCATGAGAGCAGCCATGGGGGCTACACCCTGCAAAGCCACAGGTGCACTGTCCTAGTAGAGGTTTCCCATGAGCCTCTGCCTCTGCAGCAGGTTACTCCCACCCTCCCACCACCCTACTGCCAACCTACTCCTCCCCACACTACCACCCCTTTTCCTTCCACCCAACCCCCTCCCATCCAAGATTAAATCACCTCCCACCTGGCCCACCTCCAACATTAAGGATGACACGTGAGTTATATAGGGACACATAGCCAACCCATATTATTCTGACCCTGATACCCCAGAACCTCATGTCCTTCTCACAGAGCAAAACACAATCATGCTTTTTCAAAAGTTTCCAAAAGTCTTAACTCATTCCAAATGTAAAAATTTCCAAGTCTCATCTGAGACAAGGTTACAGTCCCTTCTGCCAATGAGTCCCTGAATTTAAAAGGGATTTCTTTTCCTTCAAGGTACAACAGGCATTGGGTAAGATTTCTCAATCCAAATGGAAGAAATTCCCCAGAAAAATAACACAAATGCAAGTCCAAAACCCAGCAGGACAGTATTCACTCAATCTCACAGCTCCAAAGTCATCAAGAGAACTCACTGTCATGCGGACAGCATTAAGGAGATAGTGTTTACCCATTTGTGAAGAATCTGCCCCCCTATCCTCATCTTTCACTCCCACCCACAAAATAATCTCTCCCATTCTCCCCACAACCCTACTTCCAACACCCACTCTTCTCCATGATTAAATAACCTCCCACCAGGTCCCACCTTTAACATTCCCCACTACAATTCCACATGAGTATTGGTAGGGACACAGAATCAAATCATATTATTCTGGCTCTTGCTCCCCAAATCTTGTATCCTTGTCACACTGCAAAATACATTGATGACTTCTCTACTGCCCCCCAATGACTTAACTCATTCCAGCATTTACTGAAATGTACAAGGACTTACAGACCCCATGCAAGTCAAAAACCCAGCAGGCCAGTCATTGAATCCTACAGCTCCAAATCATCCTTTCTGAATCTACATCTCACATCTAGAGAACAGATGGCTGTGCAGGGTCTATCCCCCACAGCTGCCCTCATGGGCTGGGCTGGTGTTGAGTGCCTGCAGCTTTTCCACATTAAGGGTGCCAGCTGTTGGTGGGTCTATGAATCTGGGGTCTGGAGAATGGTGCCTCCATATTTAGGGACTCCAGCCCTAAATTCTCCTTCTGTACTGCCCTAGTAAAGGTTTCCCATGAGGCTCTGCATCTTGGAAAAGATCCTGCCTGAACACCCAGGTTTTTCCTTACATACTCTGGAGTCTAGACAAAGGCTCCCAAGCCTCTAATTTTGTGCTCTGTGCAGCTGCTGGCTTAACACTATGTGGAAGCCACCAAGGCTTGAAGCTTGCACCCCAGAAGCTGTGATGCAAGCTGTACCTGTGCATCTTTCAGCCATGCCTGGAACTAGAGCTGCAGGGATGCAGGCAGCAGTGTCCTGAGGCTGCACATAGAGGGGGGTCATGGAACTGGCCCAGGAAACCATTTTTCCTTCAGAGGCCCCAGGGCCTATGATAGCAAGGGCTGCTGCAAAGGTTTCTGAAATGGCTTCAAGGCCTTTTCCCTATTGTCTTGGCTATTAGCACTGGGCTCTTTTTCATGCAAATTTCTGAAGCCTTCCTCAGTTTTCCCCTGAAAATCAACTTTTCTTTCTGACCATTTGGCCAGGCTGCAAATTTTTGAGTTCTGTTTCTCATATAATATAAGAGCTGGGACTGATTTAATGTAAGACCCATCCAGATGTCATTTCCTCAGTCACACATAAGGGCACAGGCTATTTGATACAGACAGGACATCCCTTCAGCTTTGTTGTCCAGAAGTTCATTCCGTCAGATACTCAGTAAGTCATCACCCTCAAATTCAAAGTTTCAGAGATCTCCAGGGCAGGGTCACTGTGCAGCCACGTTCTTTGCTGCAGCAAAACAAAAGTAACCTTGGCTCCTGTTTGCAGTAAGTCCCTCCTTTTCATCTGAGAGCTTCTCAATCTGATCCTTACTATTTTCCTATGAGCCTTCTGATCACAAGTATTTAACAATTCTTTACAAAGATCCAAACTTTCCCTCATCTCCCTGTCTTCGAAGTCCTCCAAACTCTCCCAAACTCCATCTGCTACCCCCTTCTGAACCTGCTTCTACATTATCAGCTATCTTTGTCGCAGGCTGGCCATGTGGTAAAGGAAGACAAGCCCATTTCCTGGGGAAGAAGTCAAGGAGGCTTCAGATACTTGAGTGAAAAGAAGCTGAGTGCTGATTGCCAAGACGTTAGGGAGAAGGCCTTGAAGACATTTAATAGATCCACTTTGCAGTCATAATTTTCTCCATGATCATAAAGAAAAGAGGTTTAATTGGTTAATGATTCTGCAGGCTGTAAGGAAGCATAGTGGCTTCTGCATCTGACAGGACTCAGGAAGCCTCCCAATCATACCAGAATGTCAAAGGGCAAGGAGATGTCTCATATGGCAAGAGTAGGAGCAAGACAGAGAAAGGAAAATGTTGTCATGCCCTATTATACAAGCAGATCTCATGAGAACTCACTATCACAAGGTCAGCATCAAGAAGATGGTGCTTAAACATTGGTGAAGTATCTGACCCACACCCCCAACTCCCACTGTTTCCAGGCAGAAGCCTCCTTCAGATGCAGAACCTCTTGGAAAACCTCTATTATGGGAGTGCAGAAAGAAAATATGGGCTTGGAGCCCCCACACAGGTGGCCATCAACCTCCAGATCCCAGATTCATAGACCCACCAACAACTCACGCACTTGGTGTGGAAAAGCTACAGGCCCTCAATACCAGCCCAGCCCACGAGAACAGCTGAGGGGCTAAAACCTGCAAAGCCACAGGTGCACTTCCCTAGTGGAGGTTTTCCATGAGGCTTTGCCTCTGCAGCAGTCTACTCCCCCTTCCTACTTCCCCCCACCCTCCCACCACCCTACTGCCAACCCGCTCCTCCCCATCCTACCGATCCCTTTTACCTTCCACCACCACCAACCTCCTGTCCATAATTAAGTCACCTGCTTCAACATTAGGGATTACAATTCCACATGAGTTTCATAGGGACACACAGGCAAACCATATAATTCTGACCCTGATATTCCAGAATCTATGTCCTTATCACAGAGCAAAATACAATCATGACTTTTCAAAAGTTTGCAAAAGTCTTAACTCATTCCAAATTTTAAAAATTCAAAGTCTCATCTGAGATAAGGCCACAGTCCCTTCTACCTATGAGTCCCTGAATTTAAAATGGAGTTCTTTTCTTTCAAGGTACAATGATGGTGGAGGCATTGGGTAAGCTTTCTCAGTCCAAAGGGAAGAAATTTCCCAGAAAAATAACACAAATGGGCCCACAGGCCCAATGCAAGTCCAAAACCCAGCAGGACCGTATTCACTCAATCTCACAGCTCCAAAATCATCAAGAGAACTCACTGTCATGTGAACAGCATTAAGGAGAGTGTGCTTAACCATTTGTGAAGGATCTGCCCCCCCACCCTCATCTTTCACTCCCACCCACAAAATAATCTCCCCCATTCTCTCCACACCCTTACCTCCAACCCCCATGCTTCTCAATGATTAAATCACCTCCCACCAGGCCCCACCTTCAACATTCCCTATTACAATTCCACATGAGTTTGCTAGGGATGCAGAGCCAAATCATATTATTCTGACCCTGGTCTCCATATCTCATGTTGTTCTCACACTGCAAAGTACAATGATGACTTCTCTACAGTTTCCCAATCTCTTAACTCATTCCAGCATTTACTGAAATGTCCAAAGCCCAAAGTCTCTTCTGAGACAAGACTGCCATATGTTCTACCCCTCAGCCTCTGAAATACCAAGCAAGTACTTCCAAAGTACAATGATTGTACATGCATTGGATAAGTATTCCCAGCCAAAAGGAAGAAATTTGCCAGAAAGAAGCACAAAATACATTTGGGACTTACAGACCCCATAAAAGTAAAAAACCCAACAGGCCAGTCATTGAATCCTACAGCTCCAAATCATCTTTTTTGAATCCAGATCCCACATCCAGAGCACAAGGGTATGAGGCCTGGGCTCCCAAGGCCTTGGGCAGGTCTGCACCTGTGACTTTTGCGGGGTCTAACCTCCACAGTTGCCCTCATGGGCTGGGCTGGTGTTGAGTATCTATAGCTTTTCCACAATCAGGGTGCAAGCTGCTAGTGAGTCTATGAATCTGGCGTTGGCAGAATGGTGCCTCCCTGTATGGGGTTCCAACCCTATATGTTCCTTCTCTACTGACCTAGTAAAGGAGGCTCTGCCTCTTGGAAAAGTTTTGACCTGGACACCCAGGTTTTTCCATACATGCTCTGGAGTCCAGACAAAGGATCCCCAGCCTCTAGTTTTGTGCTCTGTGCACCTGCTGGCTTAACACTATGTGGAAGCCACCAAGGCTTGCAGCTTGCACCCTCTGAAGCAGTGACCCAAGCTGTACCTGTGCATCTTTCAGCCATGGCTGGAGCTGGAGCTTCAGGAATGCAGTCAGCAGTGTCCTGAGGATGGACATAGCAGCGGGGCCATTGGGCTGGAGAAGGAAACCATTCTTTTATCCCAGGCTTCAGGGCCTGTGATAGCAAGGGCTGCTGCAAAAGTCTCTGAAATGCCTTCAAGACCTTTTTAACATTGTATTGGCTATTAGCACTGAACTCCATTTTATGCACGTTTCTGAAGCCTTTTTGAACTTTCCCACTGATAATCAGCTTTTCTTTTTGACCACTTGGCCAGGCTGCAAATTTTCCAAACTTTTAAGCTCTCCTTCTCATTTAAATATGTTTCAGCTTGAGGTCATTTCTTTGGTCACATATAGGACCACAGGCTGTTTGACACAGACTGGACACGTCTTAAGCTTTGCTGCCTAAAATTTCATTCCACCAAATACACTCTAAATTATCACCCTGATGTTCAAATTTTCACAGGTCTCCACATTAGGGGCATCATGCAGCAACGTTCTTTGCTAAGGAAAAAACAAAAGTGACCTTGGTTCCTGTTCCCAGCAAGCTCCTCATTTTCATGTGAGACCTTCTAAGCCTGGTGATCACTGTCCATCCTTCTGTCACCTTTTTAATTATAACTATTTAACAAGTCTCTACATTGGACCAAAGTTTTCCTCATCTTCCTGTCTTCTTCCAAGACCTCCAAACTCTCCAACCTCTGGCCATTACACACTTCTCAACCTGCTTCTACATTTTCAGCTACGTTTGTCACAGCCTGGCAATGTGGTAAAAGAAGAAAAGTCCATTTCAGGAGAAAAATTAACGCAGGCTTCACATATTTGCCTGAAAAGAAGCTGAGTGCTGATTGCCAAGAGACTAGGAAAAAGGCCTTGAAGGCATTTCATAGTTCCACTTTATAGCATTATTTTTTTGTATAATCAGAAAGAAAAGAGGTTGAACTGGCTCATGGTTCTGCAAGCTTTAAATAAATCATAGAGGCTTCTGCTTCTGGGAGGATTCAGGAAGCCTCCCAATCATACCAGAAGACCAAGCAGCAATGGGATGTTTTATATGGCAGAAGTAGAAAAAAAACAGAGAGAGGAAAAAGGTGCCACACGTTGTATAACCCTGTTATACAACCAGATTTCCTGAGAACTCACTATCACAAGGTCAGTATCAAGATGTTGCTTAACCATTGGTGAAAATCTGCCCCCTACCACCCACACCCCTCACTGTTTCCAGGCAGAAGCCTGAGGCAGAGGCAGAGCCACTAGGAAAACCTCTACTAGGGCAGAGCAGAAAAAATAGATGGGCTTGGAGGCCCCACGCAGGAAGTTACCATCCTCAGACCCCAGATTCATAGACCCACCAACAGCTTGCACTCTCAGTATGGAAAAGCTACAGGCACTCAACACCAGCCCAGCCTATGAGGGCAGCCACGGCGGCTACACCCTGCAAACCACAGGTGCACAGCCCTGGTAGAGGTTTTCCATGAGGCTCTGCCTCTGCAGCAGGCTACTCCCCCTTCCTACTGCCCACCACCCTCTCACCACCCTACTGCCAGCCTACTCCTCCCCACCCTACCCATTTATTTTCCCTTTCACCCCTACCAACCTCCTGTTTGTGATTAAATCACCTCCAACCAGGCCCCACCTACAACAGTCTGGAATGCTATTCCCCATGAGTTTTTGTAGAGAAACACAGCTGAACCATATTATCCTGACCCTGACACCCCCACATCTCATGTCCTTCTCACACAGAAAAATACAAACATGCCTTTTCAAAAGTTTCAAAAAGTCTTAACTCATTCCAGCAGTAACTCAAATGTAGTAAGTTCAAGTCTCATCCAGAACAAGACCAATCCCTCTGCCTATATGTCCCTGAATGTAAAAGACAATTCTTTTCTTTCAAGTTAAAACGATGGCACAGGCACTGGGTAAGCTTTCTCAAAGCAAAGGGAAGATTTTCCCAGAAAAATAACACAAATGGGACACAGGCCCAATCCGACTCCAAAACCCAGCAGGACAGCATTCGTTTATCATGAGAACTCACTATCACACAGACGGCATTAAGGAGATAGTATTTAACCATTTGTGAAGGATCTGCCACCCGTCCCCATGTTTCACCTTCACTCACACCATGAACCTCCGTTCCCCCACATCCCCCTTCCAACCCCCATTCTCTACCATGATTAAATCATCTTCTACCAAGCCCCACATTTAACATTCCTCATTACAATTCAACATGAGTTTTGGTAGGGACACAGAGCCAAATCATATTATTCTCCCTTTGGCTCCCCAATCTCACATCCTTCTCATACTGCAAAATACAATGATGCATCCTCTACAGTCCCCCAGTGTCTGAACTCATTCCAGCATTTACTCAAATGTCCATTTGTGAAGGATCCACCCCCTGCCCCTGCCTTTCACCCCCAACCCCACCACAATCACCCCAACCCTCCCCAACCCCTAATCACCACCACTCTCCCCACCCCCCCAACCATCCCACCTCCACTCTCCACCATGATTAAATCACCTTCCACCAGCCCCCACCTTTAACATTTCCCATTAAAATTCCATATGAGTTTTGGTAGAGACACAGAGCCAAAACATATTATTCTGTCCCTGGTCCCCCAAAGTTCATGTCTTTCTCACATTGCAAAACGCAATGATGCCTTCCCTAAAGTCCCCCAAATCTTAACTCATCCCAGCATTTACTCAAATGTCTAAAGCCCAAAGTCTCTTCTGAGACAAGGCTGCCATACTTTCTGCCCTGAGCCTCTGAAATACAAAGCAAGTTAACCACTTCCAAGGTACAATGATTGTACAGGCATTGGGTAAGCATTCCAAGCCAAAAAGAAGAAATTTGTCAGAAAGAAGCACAAAACACAGATGAGACTTAAAAACCCCCTGCACGTCAAAAACACAGAAGTCCAGTCATTCCATCATACAGCTCCAAATCATCTTTTTGGAATCTATGTCCACATCCAGAGCACAGGGTGGTGTGATGGCTGGGATCCCAAGGCCTTGGGCAGCTCTGCACATGTGGCATTGCAGAATCTTCCCCCTACAGCTGACTTCATTGGCCAGGCTGGCGTTGAGTGCCTGTAGCTTTTCAACACTAAGGGTGCAAGCAGCTGGTGGGTCTATGAAACTGAGGTCTGGAAAATGGTGCCTCCCTGTATGGGGACTCCAACCCTATACTTTCCTTGTGTACTACCTGAGTAGAGGTTTACCATGAGGCTCTGCCTCTTGGAAAAGCTTCTGGCTAGACATTCAGGCTTTCCGATATATCCTCTGGAGTCCAGACGAAGGCTCTGAAGCTTCTAGTCCTGTGCTTTATGCACCTGCTGGCTTAACACTATGTAGAAGCCACCAAGGCTTGGAGCTTGCATC
Organism: Pan troglodytes; assembly: GCF_028858775.2. Taxonomy (NCBI): domain Eukaryota; kingdom Metazoa; phylum Chordata; class Mammalia; order Primates; family Hominidae; genus Pan; species Pan troglodytes. The sequence goes on from NC_072413.2 coordinate 9,622,407, forward strand.
CTCTGAAGGAGTGATGCAAGCTGTACCTGTACATCTTTCATCCATGGCTGAAGCTGGAAAAGGAGCTGCAGGGATGCAGGCAGTAGTGTCCTGAGGCTGCACACAGCAGTGGAGCCATGGGGCTGGGCCAGGAAACTATTCTTTTCTCCTAAACCCCAGGGCCAGTGACAGCAAGGACTGCTACAAAGGTCTCTGAAATGCCTTCAAGGCCTTTTTCCCATTGTCTTGAATTACTAGCATTGGGCTCCTTTTTATGCAAATATCCTAAGCCTTCTTGATTTTCCCCCTGAAAATCAGCTTTTCTTTTTGACCACTTGTCCAGATTACAAATTTTCCAAATGTTGAAGTTGTGTTTCTCATTTAAATATAAGTTCCAACTTATGGTCATTTCTTTCATCACACATAGGAGCACAGGCTGTTCGATGTAGGCAGTACAACTCTTGAGCTTTGCTGCTTAGAAGTTCATTCCACCAGATACACCCTAAATCATCACCCTCGAGTTCAGTTTCACAGATCTCCCGGGAAGGGTCACTGTGTAGCCAATTACTTTGCTAAGTCAAAACAAAAAAACCTTGGCTCCTTTTCCCAGTAAGTTCCTCATTTTCATCTGAGACCTTACAAGGCTGGTCTTCACTGTCCATCCTTCTGTCAGCCTTTTACTCACAACTATTTAATAAGTCTCTGCAATGGTCCAAACTTTCCCTCATCTTCCTATCTTCTTCCAAGCTCTCCAAACTCTCTAACCTCTGGCTACTACCCAATTTGGAACCTGCGTCTACACTGTCAGCTATCTTTGTTGCAGCCTGGCAATGTGGTAAAAGAAGAAAAGTCCATTATCAGGGGGAAACATCAAGATGGCCTCCAATATTTGCACTGAAAAAAGCTCAGTGCTAATAGCCAAGAGAATGGGGGAAATTCCTCGAAGTCATTTCATAACTTCACTTCACAGCATTAATTTTCTGTATCTACATAAAGAAAAGAGGTCTAATTGACTCACAGTTCTTCAGGCTGTAAAGAAAGCATAGTGGTTTCTGCTTGTAGGGGGACTCAGGAAGCCTCCCAATTATACCAGAAGGCCAAGCGGCAATGAAATACTTCATATGGCAGGAGTAGAAGCAAGACAGAGAGAGGAAAGAGGTGAGACATCCTGTTATACAACTATATCTCATGAGAGCTCACTATCAGGAGATCAGCATCAAGAAGATTGTGGTTAACTGTTGGTGAAGGATCTGCCCACCTCCCCATATCCACCACCCACTGTTTCCAAGCAGAAGCCTGAGGCAGAGACAGATCCCCTTGGAAAACCTCTACTAGGGCAGTACAGAAGGAAAATATGGGCTTGGAGCCCCCACGCCACCATCCTCCAGACCCAAGAGTCATGGACCCACCAACAGCTCACACCCCCAGTGTGGAAAAGCTTCAGGTACTCAACACCAGCCCAGCCCATGAGAGCAGCAGCAGGTGCTAAACCCTGCAAAGCCACAGGTGCAAAACCACAGGTGCACTGCCTTAGTAGAGGTTTTCCATGAGCCTCTGCCTCTGTGGCAGGCGACTCCCTTCCTGCTACACACCACCCTACAGCCAGCCTACTCCTCCCCACCTTACCCACCTGTTTTTACTTCCAACCCCACCCCTCTCCCATCCATGAATAAATCACCTCTCACCAGGCCCCACCTGCAACATTCGGGATTACAATTACATGTGAGTTTAGGTAGGGACACACAGCTAAACCATATTATTCTGACCCTGATCCCCCAAATATCATATCCTTCTCACAGAGTAAAATACAATCATGCCTTTTCAAAAGTTGCCAAAAGTCTTAAGTCATTTCAGCATTAACTCGAATGTAAAAAGTTCCACGTCTCACCTGAGAAAAGGCTACAGGCCCTTTTGCCTATAAGTCCCTGAATTTAAAAGGGAGTTCTTTTCTTTCAAGGTACAATGATGGTACAGGCATTGGGTAAGTTTTCTCAATCCAAAGGGTAGAGGTTTGCCAGGAAAATAACACAAATGGGATCACAGGGCCAATGCAAGTCCAAAACCCAGGAGACCAGTATCCATTACATCTCACAGCTCCAAAACCATCACGAGAACTCACCATCATGAGGAAAGGATTAAGGAGATGGTGTTTAACTATTTGTGAGGGATCATCCCCCCACCTCCACTTTTCACCCCTCACCCCCAGCATAATCCACCCATCCTCCCCAATCTCCAGCTTCCAACACCCAGTGCCCTCCATGATTAAATCACCTTCCACCTGGCCCCAATTTTAACATTTCTGATTACAATTCCACATGAGTTTCCATAGCGACACACAGCCGAATCTTATTATTCTGTCCCTGCCTCCCTAAATCTCATGTCCTTCTCACTTTGCAAAATACAGTGATGCCTTACTTACGATTCCCCAAGCCACTATGCTTTTTTTTTTACAGCCTGCAGAACCATCAGCCGATTAAACCCCTTTTTGTTATGATCATACAGAAAATTAGTACTGTGAAGTGAAGCTATGAAACACCTTCAATGACTTTTCCCCATCGTCTTGGCTAAGACCTCAAAGGTCTTAACTCATTCCAGCATTTACTTCAATGTCTGAAGCCCAAAGTCTCATCTGAGAGAAAGATGCAGTCCCTTCTGTTCCTGAGCCTCTGAAATACAAAGCAAGTTACCTATTTCCAAGGTATGATTGTCCAGGCATTGAGTAAGAATTCCCACCCTAAAGGAAGATTTTTGCCAGAGAGAACAAGGAAACACAAACGGGACTTACAGGTCCCAGGAAAATCCAAAACCCAGCAGGCCAGTTACTCAAACTTACAGCTCCAAAGTCATCCTTTTTTAATCCTTGTCCCACATCCAGGGCACAAGGGCATGAGGGCTGGACTCCCAAGGCCTTGGGCAGGTCTGCACTTGTGGCTTTGCAGTTTTCAGTCCCCACAGCTGCCCTCATGGGCTGTGCTGGTGTTGAGTGCCTGTAGTTTTTACCCACAGAGTGTACAAAGCTCTTGGTGGGTCTATGAGTCTGGGGTCTGCATATGGTGGCCTCCAGTGTGGGGGCTCCAACCCCATATTTTCCTTCTGCACTGCCCTAGTAGAGGTTTCCCAGGAGGCTCTGCTTTTTTGGCAGCCTTCTGTCTGGACATCCAGGCATTTTCATACATCTTCCAAAATCTATATGAAGGCTCTGAAGCCTCTGGGCTAGTGCTCTATGGACTTGCTGGCTTAAGACTATGTGGAAGCCGTGAAGCCTTATAGCTTGTACCCTCTGAAGCAGTGATGCAATCTGTACCTGTGCATCTTTCAGCCAAGGTCGGAGCAGGAGCTGCGGCTGCTGGGATGCAGGCAGCAGTGTCCTGAGGCTGCACACAGCAGCAGGGCCATGGGGCTGGCCCCAGAAACCATTCTTCTCTCCTAGGCCCCAGGGTCTGTGACACCAAGGGCTGCTGCAACCATCTCTGAAATGCCTCCAAGGCTTTTTCCCCCCATTGTCTTGGCTATTAGCACTGGCCTCCATTTTATGCAAATTTCTGGAGCCTTCATGAATTTTCCCCCTGAAAATCAGCTTTTCTTTTTGACCACTTGGCCAGGCTGCAAATGGTTCTAAACTTTTGAGCTCTGCTTGTCATTTAAATATAAGTTCCAACTTGAGGTCATTTCCTCAGTCACACATAACCTCGGTCACACAAGAACACGGGCTGTTTGATGCAGACAGGGTCCCCCTTGTGCTATGTTGCCTAGAAGTTCATTCCACCAGATTTGCACTAAATCATCACCATCAAGTTTCAAGTTTCACAGATCTCGAGGGCAAGGTCGCCCTGCAGCCATGTTCTTTGCTACAGCAAAACAAAAGTAATCTTGGCTCCTGTTCCCAGTAATTTCCTCATTTTCATCTGAGACCTTGTAAGCCTGGCCTTCACTGTCCATCCTTCTGCCAGCCTTTTAATCACAACTATTCAACAAGTGCCTACGATGGTCCAAAATTTCTTTCATCTTCCTGTCTTCTTTCAAGCTCTCCAAACTCTCCAACCTCTGGCTGTTACCCACTTCTGAACCTGCTTTACATTTTCAGCTATCTTTGTTGCAGCCTGACAATGTAGAAGAAAATGAAGTCCATTTTCGGGGGAAACTTCAAGAAGGCTTCAGATATATGCATTAAAAAGAAGTCCAGTGCTAACAGCCAAGACGATGGGGAAATGTCATTGAAGATATTTCATAGCTCCACTTCGCAGTACTTTATTTTCTGTATGATCATAATGAAAAGGGGTTTAATTGGCTCATGGTTCTGCAGGCTGTAAAGAAAGCATAGTGGCTTCTGCTTCCGGGAGGACTCAGGAAGACTCCCAATCATACCAATAGGAAAACAGCAATGAAATATTTCATACGGCAGGAGTAGGAGCAAGGCTGAGAGAGGAAAGAGGTGCCACACCGTTATATAACCAGATCTCATGAGAACTCACTATCACTAGGTCAGCATCAAGAAGATGGTGCTTAACCATTGGTGAAGGATCCGCCCCACAACACAGCTCCACCTCCTAGTGTTCCAGACAGAAGCCTGCTGCAGAGGCAGAGGCTCTTGGGAATCCTGTACTATGGCAGTGCAGAAGGAAAATAAGGGCTTTGACTGACTATGCAGGAGGCCACCATCCTCGAGACCCCAGATTCATAGACCTACCAACAGTTCACACCCTCAGTATGGAAAAGTGATAGGCTCTCAACACCAGCCCAGCCCATGAGAGCAGCCATGGGGGCTAAAGCCTGCAAAGCCACAGGTGCACTGCCTTGGTAGAAGTTTTCCATGAGCCTCGGCCTCTGCAGCAGGCTACTCCCCATTCCTACTATCCATCATCCTCCCACCGCCCTACAGCCAGCCTATTCTTCCCCACCCTACCCACCCCTTTTTTCTTCCACCCCTACCCCTCCCATCCATGATTAAATAATCTCCCACCAGGCCCCATCTCCAAAATTTGGGATTACAATTCCACATGAGTTTTTCCAGGGGCACACAGCTAAATCATATTATGCTGACCTTGACCCCCCAAATATCATATCCTTTTCACAGAATAAAATACAATCATGCCTTTTCAAAGGTTTCCAAAAGGCTTAACTCCTTCCTGCATTAACTCAAATGTAAAAAGTTCTAAGTCTCATCTGAGACAAGGCTACAGTCTCTTCTGCCTATGAGTCCCTGAAGTTAAAAGGGTGTTTGTTTCTTTCAAGGTACAATGATGGTACAGGTACTGGGTAAACTTTCTCAGTCCAAAGGGAAGAAATTTCCAAGAAAAATAACACAAATGGGACCACAGGCCCAATGGACATCCAAAATCCAGTACGTCAGTGTTCATTCAATCTCACAGCTCCAAAATCATGAAGAGAACTCACTATCAGAAGGACAGCATTAAGGAGATGGTGTTTAACGATTTGTGAAGGATCCACCCCCACCCCTGCCTTTCACCCCCAACCCCACCACAATCTCCTCCAACCCTCCCCACCCCCGATTCCCTCCAACCCTCTCCACCCCAGAATCCCCCCCACCCTCCCGGTGCCCCCAACCATCCAACCTCCACTCTCCACCATGATTAAATCACCTTCTACCAGCCCCCACCTTTAACATTTCGCATTAACATTCCACATGAGCTTTGGTAGAGACAGAGCCAAAACCTATTATTCTGTCTCTGGTCCCCCAAATTTCATGTCTTTCTCACATTGCAAAATGTAATGATGCCTTCCCTAGAGTCTCTCAAATCTTAACTCATTCCAGCATTTACTCAAATGCACAAAGCCCAGAGTCTTATCTGAGACAAGTCTACAGTCCCTCCTGCCCATGAGCCAGTGAATTATAAAGCAAGTTTACTACTTCCAAGGTACAATGATTGTACAGGCAGTGGGTGACTCATAGGATACATAAGTGTCCAAAACCCAGCAGGCCAGTCACTTAATGCTACAGCTCCAAAATCACCATTTTTGAATCCTTGTCCCATATCCATGGCACAGGGCTGTGAGGGCTGAGCTCCCAAGGCCTTTGGCAGATCTGCACTTGTGGCTTGGAAGGGTTCAGCCTCCGTGGCTGTCTCTCATGGACAGGGCTGTTGTTGTGTGCCCATAGCTTTTCCACACTGAGGGTGCAAGCTGTTTGTGGGTCTATGAATCTGGGGTTTAGAGAATGATGCCTCCCTGTGTGGGGGCTTCAACCCTGTAGGTCCCTTCTTTGCTCCTCTAGTACAGGTTCCCCATGAAGCTCTGCCTCTTGGAAAAGCTTCTTCCTGAACATCCAGGATTTTCTGTACATCTTCTGGAGTCTAGATGGGAGTTCCCAAGCCTCTAATCTCTTTCTCTGTGCACCTACTGGCTTAACACTATATGGAAACCATCAAGACTTTGAGTCACCTCTGAAGCAATGACCCAAGCTGTGCCTGTGCATCTTTCAGCCATGGCTGGTGCTGGAGCTGCACGGATGCCGGCAGCAGTGTCCTGCGGTTGAGCACAGCAGCAGGGCCATGGGACTGGCCTAGGAAACCATTCTTTTCTCCTAGGCCCCAGGGCCTGTGACAGCAAGGGCTGCTGCAGACATCTCTAAAATGCTTTCAAGGCCGGTTTCCCACTGTTTTGGCTTTTTGCACTGGGTTCCTTTTTATACAAATACCCTAAGCCTTGTTGAATTTTCCCCCTCAAAATCGGCTTTTCTTTTTGACCACTTAGCCAGGCTCCAAATTTTCCAAACTTTAGATCTCCACTTGAAGTTCCAACTTGAAGTCACTTCTTAGGTCACCCATAAGAACACAGGCTGTTCAATGCAGGCAGGACACCTCTTGTGCTATGCTGCCTAGATGTTCATTTCACCAGATACATCCTAAATCATCACCCCCAAGTTCATAGTTTCACAGATCTCCAGGGCAGGGTCCCCATGCAGCCAGCTTCTTTGCTAAGGCCAATCAAATGTAATCTTGGCTCCTGTTCATAGGAAATTCCTCATTTTCTTCTGAGAACTTTTAGGTCTGGACTTCAGTGTTTACACTTTTGTCAGCCTTCCTATCACAAGTATTTAACAATTCTCTATAGTGGTCCAATATTTTCCTCATCTTGCTGTCTTCTAAGCTTTCCCAACTCTTCTGACCTCTGTCTTTTACCCACTTCTGAACCTGGTTCTACATTGTCAGCTATCTTTATCACAGCCTGGCAATGTGGTAAAACAGAAAAGTCCATTTTCAGGGGGAAAGTTCATGAAGGCTTCAGATATTTGCATGAAAAGAAGCTGAGTGCTGGTTGCCAAGACAAAGGGGAAAGGGCCTTGAAGGCATTTCATGGCTCCACTTCATAGTACTAATTTTCTGCATGATCATAAAGAAAAGAGGTTTAATTGACTCACGGTCCAGCAGGCTGTAAAGGAAGCACAGCGGCTTCTGCTTCTGGGAGGATCAGATCAGGAAGCCTTCCAATCATACCAGAAGGCCAAGGGGCAATGAGATGTTTCAAATGGCAGGGGTAGAAGAAAGACTGAGAGAGGAAAGAGGTGCCACCCCCTGTTATATAACCAGATCTCATGAGAACACACTATCATGAAGACAGCATCAAGAAGATGTTGCCTAACCATTGGTGAAGGATCTGCCTCCCACCCCCACCTCCCACTGTTTCCAGGCAGAAGCCTGCTGCAGATGAAGCATTCTTGGGAAACCTCTACTAGGGCAGTGCAGAAGGAAAATATGGACTTGGAGCCCCCATGCAGGGGGCCACCACCCTCCAGACCCCAGATACATAGACCCACGAACAGCTTGCACCCTCCGTGTGGAAACGCTACAGGCACTCAACACTAGTCCAGTCCATGAGAGCAGCCATTGGGGCTCAAACCTGCAAAGCCACAGGTGCGCTTCCCTAGTAGGGATTTTCCATGAGACTCTGCCTCTGCAGCAGGCTACTACCCCTTCCTACTACCCACCACCCTCCCACCACCACCCTCCCACCACCGTACAGCCAGTCTACTCCCTCCCACCCTACCCACCCCTTTTTCCCTTCCACATCCACCCCCACCCATCCATGATTAAATCACTCCCTCCCACTCCCTGTCATAATCTAATCCCTCCAAACCCTTCCAATCTTTGTTTGCTACCCACTACTGAGCCTGCTTCTACTTTTTCAGAAATCTGTATAGCAGGTTGGCTATGTAGCAATAACAAAAATCCCATTTAAGAGGAAACATTCAAGAAGATTTCAGAAATTTGCATATAAAGAAGCCCTGTGCTAATAGCCAAAACAAAGGGAAAAAGGCCTTGAAGGCATTTCACAGCTCCTCTCTGCAGTTCTACTTTTCTGTATTATTGTAAATAAAAGAGGTGTAATTGACTCATGGTTCTGCAAGCTGTGAAGGAAGTATAGTGTCTTCTGTTTCTGGGAGGAATCAGGAAGCCTCCTGATTATATCAGAAAGCCAAGGGACAATGAGATGTCTCCTAAAGCAGGAGCAGGAGGATGAGATCTGTTAAACAACAAGATCTCATGGGAACTCACTCATTATCAGGAGGATAGCATCAAGGTGATGGTTCTTTATCATTCGTGAAGTATCTACCTGCACCATTTTATGACTAAATCTTTTTCTACCTAGATCTTGCCTGTAACATTACAAAATATAATTCCACATGAGTTTTGGTAGGGACATAGACAAAAACCGTATTATTCTGTCCTTGACCCGATGAATCTCATGTCCTTCTCACATTGCAAAATACAAACATGCCTTGCCAGCAGTCTCCCAAAGTCTTAACTCATTTCAGGATTAACTCAAAGTTACAAAGTCCAAAGTCTCATCTGGGTCAAGGCTACAGTCTCTTTTGCCTATGAGTCTCTGAAATAAAAAGCAGGCATTGTGTAAGCTTTCAATATCCAAAAGGAAGACATTTTCCAGAAAGCTTCTTATTTCTCTCTGAGACCTCCTCAGCCTGGCCTTCACTGTCCATGTTTCTGTCAGGATTTTTGTCACAACCATTGAACCAGACTCTAAGATGGTCCAAAAGTTTTCTCATCTGTCTTCTTTTGAGCCCTCAAACTCTTCCAACCTCCATCCATTACCTGGTTCCAAAGCTGCTTCCACATTTCCAGGTATCTTTATAGCAACGCTCCAGTCCTCATTTGCCATTTTCTGTATGATTTATTTTGAAAAAGAGGTTTAATTGGCTCATGGTTCTAAGCACAGTGCTTCTGCTTCTAGGCCTCAGAAATCTTTCAATAATCATGGAAGGCAAAGAAAGAATCAATTGTCTCACATGGCAAGGGGAAAACACGGAGAGTGGGGAGGTGATATAGAGATTTCAGTGACTACATCTCATGAGAAGTCACTCATTATTGTGAGGATGGTACAAGGGGATGGTGCTGAACCATTCATGAGAAATTTGCCTTCATAATTCAATCACCTTATACCAGGATCCACCTTCCACATTAGGAAATATAATTCAACATGAGATTCGGTGGGGACACATATTCAAATTGCATCATCAATCTTTGAATATAAAGACATCCACAGCAGGCTTTATCCAGCCAACTTCTTTGAGACTCTTTATAGAGTTTGAAGTCTAGAGCATGTACACTAAAATATTCATACTTCGAAAAGCAATAAAGTGGTATTATCATTTTCCAAACGTTACAGCAGTAGTTTAGGCATTCACAGTATGATTTAGTTCACGATTGCTACTGTTTCTATTCTATCACCATATTAACTGTTTCCTATACAATTCTGTATTCAGCTGGATTTCAGTTGAGCACAAAACCATCCTTGTACTAGCTCTTTGCTAGTGTTATTATTCTGCTGTAGAAAGTATCCTTGAACTGGAAACCGTCCACGATCGAGTATCGAGTCATTCAACACTATCAATTCCTGGGTGACTTTTTGAAAAAGTAGTATCTCTTGTTGCAAGAAATGCTGCATCTGTGAGTCCATGTCTCTCACTGGAATTGGATGGAAGTGGTGAATTTCAGCCAAAGTGGCCAAAGAAATCCTGTTCCTGTGATTCTGACGTCATCAGCCTCTGCACCTCTGTCTTCCCTTCTGCCACGTGTTGCCTGCTCTCCATGACTTTGGTAAGAGCTTCCTTGTGTATGTGGATGATGTCCAGGATGTTGGTCTGGTGTCCCTGAGACAGCACTAACAGGTCCATGGCTGGGTCCAGGTCCTTCCTGGACTGACCGGCTAAGAGCTCACTGACAGAGTGGAAGGCATCTATACTGAAGTGGATGGCCTGGTCCAGCTCCAAGGCCTGGCTGAGGCTGAAGGAGAACTGTCAGGCTTCTGATGCTCTTTCTCAAAGCCTGCCACCACTCATTGGCTGTGAAGTTGAGCTGAGTGCCCTGTTGTCCATCTTCTTGGTGAAGCACTTGAAGCCGTCAATCTTGCTCTCCCACTCCTAAAAGTTGAGTGTCACACTGGGGGTGGGCTCAGGGCCAGGAAGAATCTGGCACTCACCATCTCATCCTTCTCAGCCTTCCTCTTGCCCTGTCTCCAGGCTATCTCTTCAGTGCTGGTGGGGCACATCAGGAAGTGACAAAAAATGTGGCACTGCACCTGCATCCAGAAGCTGGCTATATGCTTCATCTACAAGATTGGGCCCTTTCTGCACTTGAACATAGATCCACTTCACCATAGATGCCTTCCACACTGTCAGTGAGCTCTTTGCCCATCAGCCCAGGCAGGATCTGGACCCAGTCATGGACCTGTTAGTGCTGTCTCAGGGACACCAGGCCAACATTCTGGACATCATCCACATACACAAGGAAGCTCTTACCAGAGTCCTACTCAAGATGGCCTGTGGTCTGCCTCTTGGCACCTGAGAAGCCCACAGTGCTGTAGAAGCCCCGATGCTTGGACTGGAGCCCCAAAGGTGGCACACACCCCAGTTCTGAGCCTGCTGCTCATTTCCTCTATGTGGCTCCATTTGCAGCACATTTGTTGCACTGAGGCCTGTGCATGCCAGGCAAAGCCAAGCTGGCTCAAAGAGCAACCAGCCACCTCTGCAAGGGTGTGCCAGGAGCCAGTGGACCAGCCACCAACGTCACTCCCTGCCAGTCAGGGTAAATCAGTTATTCTGCCCTGGAGGTGGAGCCCCAGTGCCATCTGCTTTTCCTCAGGCCTCCACTCCATCAGCTATCAGGTGGTGGTCACTCAGACTGTGGGAAACTGGCCATCCCTGTTTCCTTGAGTGGGTGAGGTTGGTGACTGCTCCACCTGCTCCTGGCACAACCTTGCAGAGGTGGCTGGTTGCTCTTTGAGCCAGCTTGGCCTTGCCTGGCATGCACAGGCCCCAGGTACTGAGAAGCTGCTCCGAGTAAGTTTGTCTTGGGCCAAATTCTACCTCTGGCCAGGGCCACAGAAGGCCGAGTCCCCTGGGTGGTAATCCTGGCTGCTGCAGGGGGGCCCATTGTGCCCCTCCCCTCCCAGGGCTCAGGATGAGGTCCGACTGGGACAGGATGCTTTAGGTATGGGACTTGTGCCCCAGGAGGGGACCTCTGTCACACACGTTGGGTGAGAATATGTATGGCATGCTGCTGGCTGCCAGGGCTGTTGGGATGCACGTTCACCCTTCCCTTCAGGGACCTCAAAGTGACCAGCTTCCCCTTTATGAATGACTTCCCAAGGCCCAGGAGCCATTTAGGGCTGCAGAGCAGCTGGCTGCATGCTGCCCTGGCTTCTTCCATGTTGTGCTGGTCACTACCTACCAAGGGGGGTCAGATGCAGGCACAATGTAGGACGATTGTCTCTGGACCTGTGTCTTGGTTATCATGGAGCTAGACTGGGCCTGGTGACAGGGCCCTGATGGGGTTGCCCTCTGTGGTCACGGAGGTGATCAGAAAAGATGCAGAATGGAATTGCTGCGAGGATGAATGAGATGACTGTCAGCACATAACAGGCAGCTGGTGAGTGTTCAGCGATTACCCTCAGTAGCTGCCCAGAGGCCAAAACCACCCACCTGATAGTGACTTTTCCCAAGCCAGGAGGAAGAGAAAAGAGCAGGTCCCACTCACCTGAATCTGATCAGTGAGCTGTGTTGAGATGTGCCTCTCATCTAGAAAATGGTCCTTCACGCAGAGCTACTCACAGACACTGATGTGTGTCTCTAACTGCTCCACAACACAGAGGCAATGGGGACTTAGCAACAGTGACATTGTGGGGTGACACAACCCACCACCATGGGAGTCTGCCTCGATCAACAGGGCCCAGAGTCAGTGTCCTCTATCCCCTGAACTGACATGTGTGTATGCAATGTATTTGTGTATGCATGTGTGCCTGTGTGTGTGTGTGTGTGTGTATGTGTGTGTTTGTCTTGCTTCTCTGGACAGGCCTAGCTTCTCCACTCATGGGTGCACCCAGGTCCTCATCACTGTCACCTTAGAGCATTAGAGCCTCTATAGGTGCTCCCCAATCTCTGCCCACTCCACCCATGGTGGTCCTGGGGATGCAGACAGAGGAGGGGCACTGCATAATGCTGAGAGGGCTGGCACCCTCTCTAGGTGGAACACAGGTCATTTGTAAAGTTGTAGGTCTGCCAAGCAGTATTGGATTCAACACATCTTCTCACCTTCTCTTTCCAGCCACCCTCCAGGGTGCCCTGACTCACTTTCCCTGCAGATGGAGGCAAGGAGGCTCCACAGACAACCCCCCTGCCTGAGGTCACATAGTGGCCAGCAGGCTAGGTACTGACCAACTGCCCCTGACCAGGTTCCCAGTGATGAGTGATGAGGCCCCTAATGACCACTCCTCCATTGACCAGGTCCCACTGATCAAGTCCCCACTGACCATGTCTTCCTAACCAGGCCCACACTTAATAGGCCTCATGGGCCAGACCCCACTGACCAATTTTCCACTGACCTGGTCCCCATTGACAAGACCGGGTTCCCACTGACAAGACCACAATTTACCAGGTTGCTGCCCACCCGACCCCCCACTGAACAATTCTCCATGAACGAGTACCCAGCTGACCGAGCCCTCTCTGACCAGGCCCTCACTGACCAGGCTCCAAGCCACTAAGGCCCCACACTGACCAGGCCTGTGATATATTGTGTATGCCCCACCAACCAGTTTTTCATTGTTTATGTTCCAACAGATCCGACCCCACTAAAAAAGCCACCACTGACTAGGTCCCCCCACTGACTAGGCTTCCAATGACTAGGTCACCAGGTCCCCACTGATGAGGCCTTTACTGAGGAGGCCGCCACTAACCAGGCCCCTGCCGATCAGGTCCCAAATGACTAGGTCCTGATGACCAGGTCATCTCTGACCATGGTCCACTGACCAGGCCCCGGAGCAACGGGGTTCAAAGTCTCATTACAATGTCCCCCTCAGCTCATAGACCCTCCCTCCCTGCATGTGTGCCCAGAGGTCAGGCCCTGGGTTTTTTTTTGGGACATGGCCTTTCCTCCAAGATACAGGGAGAGACAGTTGGTCTCAGGCTCCAGGTTCCCAGCTCCACACTCACCCCAAAGGCCCTCTGGGCCCGTCTCAAAGGAGAAAGTGAGGTGGCCTGACACTGCCTGGACACACCATCTACCCTATTCCTGAGTGTCAGAGTGTGAAGAAGGGAGGGACATTTGGCAGATAAGGCACGCTGTGCTGTTGGGTCTCTCAGGGCCCTTCCCACAGAGCCCCGATCTAAAGACACAACACAGAGGCTACAGGAAGACTAATCCAGAACCTCTGAGACAGCCAGGGTCCACATGAGGACTCTCCCCAGACAGCCAGAAGGCCCTTTGCTAGTTTCTTGGTACCTCAGTGGATGTGGCAGTGGTTCTTCTGTTGGGGACCAGTGAGTACACACTGGGGAGGGCTCACCTGTGCTTCCTCAGTGGCTCCACCTCTGCTTCTAAAAAAAATTACTCATTCCAGAGCTGGCGCAGAGAAAATACAAGCTGAGCTTAGAACATCTTCTGCCAGAAAGTAAAAAAGTACCGACAGAGTAATGGAGACAAATCAAAGAGACATAAAGTCAGCTTGGAATGTCTACTACTGGCCTAATCTTGGGGAATTGGAGCATCAGAATCATGAGCTTTCCTTCTCCCTTATTTATTGGTTTTATTTCTCCATGTAGAACAAAGAAGAGAATAAGAAAATAATCATCTGGTAACCATCATAGTAATAATTGTTCAAACACAAGTCATCCATGAAATGCTAAATCTAGTGGGTTCTCAGGAGTAACCAGATATTTACAGAGCCTCAAAGTATCTCCATACAAAATACAGTTGAACTACAGAAAGAAAATTGTAACATTAGCATGGACAAAGCTGGCAGGTACTCCTTAACTCTCCTAAGTAATAAAAACTGTAAAATGCAAATAAGCCTTCGATGACCTTTACTAACCTTTACTAAAGTATCAATGATGACTTGGTTGTTTAAACAGCTGACATTTGGGCAATTTGAGTATGTCAAACTCAATAATACTGGTTTTCATTTGCAAGATCCACTTAAAACTTAAGGAGGCCAAAAAACATCATTTAAAATACCCTATAAATTATAATCATACATATGATACAAAAATATCCTACTTCAGTAAATATTGGAATGTTATATATTTTATGAGAAACAATTAAAATGTGTAAATAGCCCAGTAATAAAATTTTATAATCTTTTAAATCATCATACAATTTTTCCTTAAGACTTTATGGTTAAATATTCTCTTCATTAGATGTGGCTTACCCGTGGATTCTAGAGAAGAAAGTAGATGGGAGCAAGTGTCCAATACAGCAACAGCTGGAAAGAAAAATAAAGAATTTTGTTCTTTACCTAAAACACTTCAGTTAACTAAGTGTGAGTTTAAAAACTAAAGACTTGAGAACTTTATCAGAGTTAATAAGAATGAGAAATATGTATGTACATTTACAATACAAAATTACTATTTAATAATTTACACATGGCATTAATTCTAATTGTGTTTAAATATCAGAGCTTTTTCAGTCTTCATTCATGTAATCAACAGCCACATGCTAAGGTACTAGAACCAGCACTGGAATTACAAGATGAAGATGGCATGGTCCACCTCTCAACAGTCATAAGCTATAACCTAAAAAACAGACAGGCAGGCAATGTCCATATAGAGTCATAGATACCATGACAGGTATACAGCAGGGCACTAGTGGAACACAGAGAAGGGACATCTACCCACTTTTATGTCAATATCATGGGCTTTCTGGTGGAGGAGATAACATAGGTTGATACCTGAAGGACAAGGAAAAGCTTCCCAGATAGAGGAAAGAGGCAAAGGCAAAGAGCCTGAGGTGAGGAAGAGCCCTGCAGAGTTCCACTCCATCCAGTTTGGTGCTAGAGCAAAGGGCAGAGTGCAGTAAGTGGTGAGAAACAAGGCTGAGTAACTTGACAAGAATTACATTGACATGGGTGTTTTTATTTCATGGTGAAAAATTTGGAACTTTTCCTGAGAACAAGTGTAAGCCAATGACACAGTAAATTAGAGGAGATTTAAAATGTCACCTGTCAAGTGACTGCTTATGAAGGGTTATTACTCAGCTAAGTATTTCTGAATGAGCCTTAGGTCTGTTGGCCTTCAATCTCTACCAAAACCCTGAGAACTTGATGATGCCTTTGTTTTCTGAGAATCGTTTCAGTGTGCTGGCTGACAGTTCCATGAGGATGGCAAAACTTAAGAAAGTGTAGAGCCAGTGAAAAAGAGATGCACAGACTTCTTGGGAACTGTTTAAGCTTTGGAACATGATGAATTTATGGTGCATAAGTACAGTCTTCTCTGTGAAAGTTTCTGTTTTCACATCTTTCATTAGATGTGTGTAAGAAAAAAAAATATTGATGTAGTATCTACTAACCCAAGAATGAAAAGGAATGCCATTTGCTATTTACACTTTATTTCTAAAATAAACCTAAATTTAATTAATAAATTTTGTCAACGTACTTCTCTTTGTTTCTCTAATTATTTATTCTACACAGTCCGGCCCCATCTAAAATAAGTAAAAATAATAATAATGTCTAAATTAAACAAGAAACATTATCATGAAAATCATGTATCACTTACAAAATGTGGCCTTTAGTATTTTTAGTGACTAGACATAACTTGAAGTTTGCTTAAATAGAAAAATAATCACATAAATAAAATAAAATTTCTACTCATTTTAAGTTTAGATAACAGAGGATGTATATGTGTAATGCTGTTTAGAGTAATCTGAAAAAAATGCAGTTAATATTGATCTATTGCATATACATGATTTTAGAAAGGTAGTGTTTTATTAGTACAAAGGTTAAACAATGGCCAGGCATGGTGGTTCATACCTGTAATCCCAGCACTTGGGGAGGCCAAAGCAAGCAGATCACAAGGTCAGGAGATCGTGACCATCCTGGCCAACATGGGGAAACCCCATCTCTACTAAAAATACAAAAATTAGCTGGGCGTGGTGATGTGCACCTGTAGTCCCAGCTACTTGGGATACTAAGGCAGGAGAATTGCTTGAAGCCAGGAGGTGGAGGTTGCAGTGAGCCAAGACTGCACCACTGCACTCCAGCCTGGTGACAGAGTGAGACCCTGTCTCACAAAAAAAAAAAAAAAAAAAAAAAAAAAAAGATTAAGTAATTAAAGCCGTCTTTTGCAATGAATGCATTTCTTTGAAATTCTTAGAAAACTCTGCCTTTATAAAAGTTTAATCCATTTTTTACTTCAATAAATTTTATCTTAAAAAGAAATTTCTGTTCTCTACTTATAGTAAACTTTTCTTTTTTTTTCTAGTTTGTATTCTAAATTAACGTGGTACCTCTGTAAGTTTCTTCCAAAGGCATATTGAGGGATACCGAGGTTTGCAGTACAATTAAACCCATCACACAGGTTGTGAGCATAGGACCCAAGAAGTAGTTTTTCAACCCTGGCCCACTCTGTCCCTCCCCGTTCTTATTTCCCAGTGTCTATTATTCCCACCTTTATGACAATGTGCACCCAATATGTAGCTCCCACATGAGTGAAAACATGAGATATTTGGTTTCTGTTTCTGCGTTGGTTTGCTTAGGATAGTGGATTCCAGCTGTATTCATGTTGCTGCAAATGACGTGATTTTGTTCTTTTCATGGCTGCATAGTATTCCATGGTATATATGGAATTTTCCAATCTACCTTGGATTTTCAATCTACCTTGGATGTACCTGGATTGACTCCACGTCTTTGCTATTGTGAATAGTGCTGCAATGAACATACATGTGTATACATCTTTTGTTACAATGATTTATTGTCCTTTTGGTATACCCCTAGTATAGTAATGGGGTTGCTGCATCCAACAGTCATTCTTAGTTCTTAATTTCCAAACTGCTCTCCATAGTAGCTGAATTAATTTACATTGCCACAAACGGTTTGTGTTCCCTTTTCTCCACAGCCTCCCCAACATCCTTTTTTAAGTTTTTATTTATTATTTGTTTTTAACAAAAGTCATTGTGACTGGTGTGAAATGGTATCTCATTGATGTTTTGTTTGGCATTTTTCTGATGATTAGCAATGGTAAGCATTTGTTAATGTTTGTTGGCCACTTACGTGTGTTATTTTGAGAACTGTCTGTTCATGTCCTTTGCCCATTTTTAATGGTCTTATATATTTTTCGCTTGTTGATTTGTTTAGGTCTCTTATGGATTCTGGATAATAGGCGTTTGCTATATCCATACTTTGTGAATATTTTCTTCCATTCTTTTAGGCTGTCTGTTTAATCCCGTGATAGTTTCTCATGCTGTGCAGAAGCTATTTAGCTAAATTAGATCACACTTGTCAATTTTTGTTATTCTTGCAATTGCTTTTGAGGACTTAGCCACAAATTAATTGACAAATATGATAGCCAGAAGAGTATTTCCTAGGTTTTCTTCCAGGATTTTTATAGTCATATGATGTACTCTTATGTAAGGAAAGCACAAACCTTTTTTTTGTTCTGTTTTGAGACAGAGTCTGCATCACCAAGGCTATAGTGCAGTGGTATCATCTTGGCTTACTGCAACCTCTGTCTCCTGGGTTCAAGTGATTCTCCTGCCTCAGCCTCCTGAGTATCTGAGATTACACCTGCCTGCCAACACGCCTTGCTAATTTTTGTAATTTTACTAGAGACAGGTTTCATCATGTTGGCCAGGCTGGTCTCAAACTCCTGACGTCAGGTGATTCACCTGCCTCGGCCTCCCCAAATTTTGGGATTACAAGTGTGAGCCACCATGCCTGGCCAAGCACAAAGCTTTTAACATAAAAATGGAAATGAATATTTTAGTCTTTTGTTTAATTCATAAAATGCAATTATTTTGGATTCTACTAAATAATAAACATCCATATGTGGCAAAGTGTTTGGATGCCAATCATTCAGTTGTGATTATGAGTGGGAAGAATTGAGATGGTGCAAATAAACTTTTTTAAATTTTTTTTAATTTTCAAGATGGAGTCTTGCCCTGTCACCCAGGCTGGAGTGCAGTGGTGCAATCTCAGCTCCTGCAACCTCCGTCTCCCAGGTTCGAGCAATTCTCTGCCTCAGCCTTCCTAGTAGCTGGGATTACAGGTGCCCACCACCACACCAGGCTAATATTTTTTTTTTGTACTTTTAGTAGAGATGGGGTTTCACCATCTTGGCCAGGCTGGTCTTGAACTCCTGACCTCGTGATACACCTGCCTCAGCCTCCCAAAGTGCTGGGATTACAGGCATGAGCCACCACACCTGGCTGGTGCAAATAAACTTTAAAAGTGGCATGGGCCGGGTGCGGTGGCTCATGCCTGTAATCCCAGCACTTTGAGAGGTTCAGGCAGGCAGATCGCAAGGTCAGGAGTTCAAGAAGAGCCTGGCCAATATGGTGACACCCTGTCTCTACTAAAAATGCAAACATTAGCTGGGTGTAATGGTGGGTGCTTGTAGTCTCAGCTACTCAGGAGGCTGAGGCAGGAGAATCACTTGAACCCGGGAGGTGGAGGTTGCAGTGAGTGGAGATGACACCAAGACACTCCAGCCTGGGTGACAGAGTGAGACACTGCCTCAAAAAAAAGAAAAAAAAAATGTGGTATGAACCACAGCTAAACTACAATCAATTAGAGAGTAAGCCAAAGCATCTCAAAGTATATCATCAGTTATCAGGCAATAACATGCAATTTTTCTAAAACCTAACTGAAATGCAGCTTTTAAAGACATTTCAAACGTGTCAATTTAGTCACATTTATTGAATAAAGTTAGCAAATGGATATCTCTTGAAAATGAGAGCTCCAGGGAATTAAAAAATGTAAAGTTCCCATTTCCTTTCTGTGTTAACACAGCTAATTATGATCTTTACTTCACATGCAAAAGTCAACAGAACAACTCAGTATTTCTCCAAATTATAAACAAGAATTACGCTAGAGAAATGAAACCCTAAAGAGAAACGGTCATATAACTAACCTCAGTCAAGTAGTTCTGGCAGTTATTTGATGTCTGAGGTTTGAAGTAGGAATTCTTACGGGCATTTGGGGAATATATTTTCTCTTGAGTCCTATACTAGTAAGATTTTCAACACAAGGTGACTCTCGACCTCGCCTTGTAGGAAGAGTGCTGAGAAAATATTTCACCTGCTCTTTCTCCATAAAGAGCTGATACTGATCATTGCTATTTTCTTATTCGATCTGTAAAGATAGCAAAGACAAATGCTTAATATTTCATTTTTCCTTAAATGATTCTTAATGACTTGCAGTTTTTAAAAACTTACCCTGAGAGTAAACCAAATTACCCACTAAATAGTGTTTTCACACAGAAGATGTGTGTAAGAGCATACCTGTTGTAAGGAATTATAATTTTAAAATCGTTCTAAAGAAGCACCATTGTTTCTAAGGTGATTTCTACTGAACAAGCAGTTCAAACAAAGTAGACAGGGAAGAGAAATGGCTATCAGTGATGTATGGCTCAACAGGTAAAACTTCCTGCCTTCTAAAATGGCTCTACTTGTAAGATTCTGAAGATTCCATTAGAAATACTTGTATTTAAAGGGTAATAGTGTGGGAAAATGAATATGTTGATTTGCTTGATTATAAGAACCACTTCACTAGAAATAATTATATCAAAACATCATGTTGTACTCCTTAATGTAGGTTAAGAAAACTAAAATGAAAGAAAAAAAAATCTAGGAATACTTGTGTTTAGTAAACCAGTTTTAGATTTCACTCTTGTACATTTCACCCATTATCTAGGACCAATTAAACATTTGGCACTGAGGAATAATTCAGAGCAACAACTCCTAGGGGAGAACTAGATTGTCTGGTTGGTGATCAAAAAGAACAAAAGCATCTCTGAAGGCAATTAGCCCCCAACACTGTGACCAAGGCCCTGGAGGTGGGGCATGTTCTTTCTGCCTTCCACACACCGCTTCAGGCTGAACAAGGTGTTATTTTTTAACCGCTTTGTGAATTACACTTCTTTAAATTCCTGTGATATTTATTCCCTATTTCACAAGGGTGCCTTTCTGCAACATCTTGAATATGTTACACAAATAGTCTTTCTTGAGGCACCCTCTGGTGATGATACTAAAGATCACAATCAAAAACAATTGTGCCCAGAGTAGCAGTACCACTTTGCATTTAGGTTGTGATCCACTGAAAAGTAAATTAAACACATTAATATTTCTATTTAGGGAAATTCTGACAAGTAATTTTATAACAAGATCACTTCATTAATTATAAAGCTTCAAAAATACTTAGTGAAAAAAACTAACAGATTAGGTTAATTACATGAGACTTTTCAGGAAAAAAAGCCATACAAAAGCAAAAAAAAAAAAAAGAGAGGAGAGACAAAAACTATCTTTGACTAACATTTTAAAGGTAAAATTATTTACTAACATTATTTTTCAAAATTACATTGTCAAATTAGCATTCACTTCCTTCTAATCTCCTGAAACCATCTCACTAAAAATTATGCTTTTGAAACAAATTAATGAGCTTAATTCATTTTCTATGAGTGTATGTTTTGACTTACTTAGTTAATTTTTTTGACATGGAACTGTTAGCTTTCAATGCTGCTGCAAAGGCTTCCTTATATTCTTCTAACTCAGTTGTAACCTCTTCATAAGCAGTTTTCATTTTGTAGAATTTACATTCCACATCTTTAAGTGTGAGTTCCTTCTTATTTAGTGAAGCTGTATTATATCCTTGTTTAACTGCTCTAATTGTTTTTTATATTGTGCTTGTTCCTAAAACAGAGGAAAAGAATACACTTTTAAAACAATTATAACCTAATTATTATGTTTGTTGCCTTTCATTTTGAGTCAGTGATTCAAAGAGTATTTTTGAATATGTTAAAAAAGAGGATGAAGTTTAAAATATTTCAGCAATATCAAAACTAATAACTGAATTCAGAATTAAGTCTGATTTGTAAAAATTTGAAATCGTAATTATGCTAGTATTAATGTAATCTGGTCATATAAAAAGTAATAGAATCCATTCATAGTTTTAAAAAGTGATCAATGAACACTGTAGCTTAAGACCAATTCATAATTATCACATAATTTCTAAATCACAATTTTTTCCTATGCCAACTGGTCTTAATCATCAAATGACTCCATAATGAGAATCATTACTCTGAAAGATTGATTTTGTTATAATAATAATAATGGAAATTTAAATATTTAAAAGAAAAAACAGATATCTTTTTTTCTAGAACTCTACAAAGCAGATTGCTACAAGAGAGGCAGAGGAAACTATATATATATATATATATATACACATATATATATACACATATATATATACACATATATATATATATACACATATATATATATACACATATATATATATATAATCTCCAAAATATAATTTGCAGTGAAATAAATGAAAGCACATTACAAGTAAACTTACCTGATTTAAACAACTTACCTGTAAATGGATTTCTTCTAATTTTTCTACTGCCTGCATTGCCCTTTCATCTAGCTCTGATTTATATTCTTGTAGTTTACTAAGTTCTACCATACTGTTTTCCATATGTGTCTTAAGATTTAATATTTCTTCTTCCAACATCTTTTTATCCTCCTCAAGTTTTTCACATTCCTGTTGTACTTTTTTCATAGATAATAACTCCTGTTGAAAAACTTGATTCTCTTTAGCCAAATTGACACATTTTGAAGATACAGCTTCCTTCTCCGCCATAAGATCATCAAACTGCATGAATAAAATAGTATAGCTTGATAATGAAGTAGGCTGAGAATAATCTAATACAAAACCAATAGCAAATTTTGAAATGCATTTACTTGCAATAAAATGTTATCTGTAATGCAGCAGATTCTTCAAATGTGAACCCTTAAATTACTCAGAATTTTAAGAACAAAGTTAAAGCTACCATGAGTCATAAAAATATATTCTTTACTATCATCATCTTTGCGACAGAATTTTTGTACTTCATTTTACTTTTAGTTTTCTGATAATTCATTTTTGTTCCTCCTTAAATGGCACAAAGTTATCTCCTAGTAAAAAGTGTCTAACCCCCTTCCTTCATTATCATTCCCCACAGTATGTCAAAAAAAGTTTCAGAGATATCATATTGAGTTATTTAGGCCAAAGTCAATAAATGGGTCTAGGAATAAGACTTTGAAAATGATATTACACTCTATATTAGGCATGGTGGCTCATGCCTGTAATCCTAGCACTTTAAAAAGCTGTGGCAGAAAGATCACTTGAGGCCAGGAATTTGAGATCAGCCAGAGCAACATAGTGAGACCCCCATCTCTAGAAAAAAAAATTTTTTTTAATTACCCGGGCATGGTGGTTCATGCCTGTAGACCCAGCTAGTTGGGATACTGAGGTGAAAGGATGGATTGTACCCAGAGTTCAGGGCTGCAGTGAATTATTATCACTGCACTTCTGCCTGGATGACAGACAAAGACCCTATCTCAAAAAAAACCACAAAATAATGAAATCTATGATTAAGGACTCTGATGCTATAAGCCTTTCCTTAAACTGCAAATGTTTCATGCTAATTTGAATTGCATTTTAAGAAGTAATGATTCTTGGGGTAAAGACCATAGAATACGGCACCCAGAAATAAATCCACATATTTCCAGCCAACTGATTTTGGACGAACATGCCAAGAACATACGCTGGGGAAAGGACAGCCTCTTCAAATGAATGACACTGGGAAAACTAAATATCCATATGGAGAAGAATGATATTAGCTTCCTATGTAACACCATATAACAACATAAACTCAGAATCAATTGAAGACTGAAATATAAGGCCCAAAATTATCAAACTACTCTAAGTAAATATAGGGAAAATGCTTGACGACATTAGTCTGCACAAAGATTTTTATGGGTAAGACATCAGAAGCATAGGCAAACAACAAATCGTAGACAAAAGACACTACATTAAGCTAAAGAGCTTCTGTCCAGCAAACAACTGAGTGAAGAGAAAACCTGTAGAATAGGAGAAAATATTGTCAAGCTATTCACCTAATAAGGGACTAATATACAAAATATACAAAAAAACTCAAACAACTTCACAGTAAAAAAAATCTGAGTTTAAAATTGGGTAAAATATCTAACTATACTTTTTTTTAGAAAAAGAAATACAAATATCCAATAAATAAATTTTAAAATGCTCAGTATCACTAATCCTCAGGGAAATACAAATCAAATCTACAATGTGATATAATCTTGCTTCAATTTGAATAAATTGCTGTCATTGAAAAGACAAAAAAATAACAAATGCTGGTGAGGCTCCAGAGAACAGTAAACTCTTACATGCTGTTGGTGGGAAGTTAAATTAGTGCAGCCACAATAGAGAACAACAGGAGGTTTTCTCAAAAAAACTAATAATGGGACTGCCGAGGGATCCAGCAACCCCACTACCAGATATTCAGGCAATAGAAAAGAAAACAATAGATCAAAAGGATATCTGTCCTCATATGTTTACTGTAGCTCTATCCACAACAGCTTGTGTATGGAATCAACCAACATGTCCATCACCAAATGAATGGACGAAAAACTGTGGCACACAAACACAGTGGAATACTATTCACCGTATAAAGGAATTAAATCCTGTTATTCGTGGCCGCATGGATCAGTCTGACGGATGTTATGTTAAGTGCAGACACAGAAAGATAAATACTGCACATTCTTACTCATGTAAGGGAGCTAAAGGAAAATTGAAGGCTGGGCAATATGGCTGATGCCTGTAATTTCCTAGCTCTTTGTAAGACCAAGGCAAGAGAATCATTTGAGACCAAAAGTTCCAGAGCTCCCTGGGCAACATAGGGAGATATCTCTACAAAGTCAAAAATCAGACATGTGCAATGGTGCATGCCCATAATGCCAGCTGCTTAGGAGGCTGAGGTGTGAGGATCAGATGGGCCCAAGAGTTTGAAGCTGCAGTGAACTATGATCAAACCACTGTCTCCAGTCTGGGTGACTACAGTTGCCCAGAGCCCAGACTACACTAGCAAGACCCTGTCTCTTAACAAAAAAAAAGCTCACAGAAGTAGGGGAGGGGAGGCTGGTTAATGGATACAGAATTACAGTTAGATAAGAGGAGTGAGTTCTGGTGTTCTGTGGCATTTTAGGGTGAATATGGTTAACTATGACTTATTGTATATTTTTAAAAAGCCAGAAAATTTTGAATGTCCACAATTCAAAGAAATGAAAAATGGTTGAAGTAGTAAATGTGCTAGTTAGCTTGATCATTACACACTATAAACGTGTATAAAAATATCACTCTATAGCCCATAATTATGTATATATGTGTCAATTAAAACAAAAGAGAAGCTACATTCATCCCATTTAAAAAACAGAATATGGGCCAGCCTTACTGACTTCCTTCTAATGAGTAGAATGTAGTGAAAGGGATACCATGTGGCTTCCCTATCTCAGACTGTTTTCCCTTGGAACCCAGCCCCAATTGTGAGAGCCATCAGGCCACAAAGAGAGCCTGAAAGTGCCTGTTTCAGTTTTCTTGCTGCCTGTCCCAACCAAGTTTACAGCCGATGGGCAGCATCAACCATCAAACAAGTGGGTGACCAAAGCTTCAGAGGATTCCATTTCCCCAACTGATCAGCTGTTCCTAGGGAAGCTGAAGGGAGCAGAGACAAGCTGTCCTGGCCAAGTTTTTCCCAAACCACAGGTTCATGAGCAAAATAAATGTTTTTCTTTCAAGCCACAAGACTCTGGGTAATTGTTAGGAAAATAAGTTTTAAAAAGAGACAACAGGAAACATAACTTATGCAGCAGAAAAGAGTCTCCTTTAAAGCAGGATCTAATAAATGTTGATATTTATTTATTGATGTCAAACATTATTGAGAAGCAGTAGATAACCAGGAGAGAGACATAAGCTGCTGAGGAGGAATTTTCCTAAAACTCCTTCAATTATGAACTCTGATAACAAGGCAAGGGTGTCTTCTTACAATTTCCCCTCAAGTTAGGAAGTAAGACTGGGAAGCAAGAAGATGTATGATTTGAAAAACACCTAGAAATACTGGGTGACATAGGCAAAATCAGACATTTACCTGATTTCAATTAACTAAAATTCTAAAAGAAGAAGTTTTGAGTATTTATTAATCAACCTAGTATTCAATTTTCATTTTCTTTTCTAAATGAGGAAATAAGGAGAATATTATGGAATGATTTTTATTCTTCACAGAAGTAAAATAAGCATAGTGTGTTTTTGAGTGTTAAGACACAAATGCAATTTCTCCTTTACCTTACTCCAAGCTTGTTTGTATGGAGAAGTTAAGACCATCCCATCTCTATGTTATGCCACAATGCTTCTCTATAGCACACAACTTGGCTCTGAAATTTTGAAAGTCAAAATACTAATCTATTATGTGTCTCTGATAAATTGCCTGAACGTTATCTGATTTTGAAGTGCTGCACTCCTAAGACTTTTTCTTGGAATGAGTTAAACGTTTTATTCCAAGAATCCTCTACTGAGCTAGAAAGCAGAGCTGTGCATCTCTGTTTCAGTAAAGGGAGGTCAATACAGGGAACTGTGGTTTCTGAGAATGCAAGATCTGCACTAAGAAAAGGATTAGCCACAGTGCTACCCAAGAGAACCAGCTACCAAGAGGAAAGAGGGTCTGTAAACTGCAAGATGATGACTTCACTTGATTTCCACTGAGAAAAGCTGGTGGCTCAGACTTAAACTTCTCCTTCCTAGATGGTAAACATCTATGGAAGGTTCTATGAATTATAATGAGTTAGTAAAACATAATGCACTGAATATTAGACTATGTCAGCAGATCCTGTAACCAAAACTTACTGAAAATATAACTATAGTGGGAGGCAATGGAAAAGAGACTAAAGGCTTGAATGGAGAAAAAAAGAAATTAAGTGTGTCTTGTAAGCCTGGCGTCTGATCATGTCTTAGAGGAAGTAAGGTATAAGCTGGCCAGAGACTCCTTTGTGACACAAAAGGTGAAGTTACAGACATTCCACTAAATTTAATTTTTATTATGACATAAGACAACTGGTAATATGCAACATGATTGAAAAAAACTTCTCATTCAATTCGATTGGGCCTTGACATAAGAATAGACATAAACAAGCTAAGAATTGACAATCTAAAAATAAGCCTGCACTTTTACAGTCAATTGATTTTATACAAGCTTAACAAAAGAACAAAATGGGAAAAGAATAGTCTTTTCAACAAATGGTGCTGGGACAACTGGGTATCCATAAGCAAAAAATAAATAAAGTTCGATCAAATATCTTATTTAATAATTAACTCAAAATAAAATAGTTAACTGTAAAAGCTAAAACTATAAAACCCTCAGAAGAAAACACTGGCATAAATCTTCGTGACTGCATTTGCCAGTGTTTTCTTAGCTATGACTCCAAAGGAAAAATGGATTCAATGGACTTCAAAATTGAAAACTGCTGTGCCTCAGAAGACAGTATGAAGAAGTGAAAAGGTAAGACGCCAAGTAGAAGAAAGTATTTGAAAAGCGTGTATCTGATAAGGGACTTACATATATAGGAAATATAAATAACTCTTGCAATTAATAAATAACAAGATAAGCCAATTTTAAAAAATGGGCAAAGATTTTGAATAGATATATCTGCAAAGAAGATATAAAGATGGATAAGCACATTAATAGATGCTTAATGTAATTAGTCATTAGGAAAATGTAAATCAAAACCACATGTGGTATCACTTCACACCACAGGATAAAATCTTTGTTCAAGAAAAAAGAGTATTAGGAAAAATGTAAAGAAATTAAAACCTTTATCTAATGCTGCTGGGAATGTAAAGTGATGCAGCCACTTTGGAAAACAAACTGGCAGCTCCTTAAAGGGTTAAGCATGAAGTTACCATATGACACAGAAATTCCAGTCATAAGTATATGTTCCAGAAAAGTAAAAACATACGCATGCACAAAAACTCATACATAAATGTTTACAGCAGCATTATTAATAGGAGTCAAAAAGTGGAAAGAACCAGAACGTCTGTCACCTTTGGGTGGGAGAGAACCCAAAGGTCCATCACCTGGTGAATGGATAAATGAAATGTTTGATGTATACATACAGTGGAATATTACTCAGCAATAAGAAGAAATTAAGTACAGATACCGTATGAGGAGGAGACAGCAAAATGCCTAGGCAGATATGGAAGGGTCCCCGGAGAATCTCCAACCAGCCCCACAAGTGTTTACACCAGATATTATGTGCAGATAAGGGAACCTGGACTTGTCTTGCCTGGACATGCCCACAGCAGACCGGAGGCCCACATGCAGTGGGGGGATGGGGTGGAGTCACCAGGAATTCACGCCTTATGCAGAGGAGGAGCCTGGCCGCTTCAGCTCATGTGATCCTGGTATTCAATTGTGAGGTGGAAACCTCTTTGCAGGACCCCTCTGTTTGCTGAGAGCTGTCCTTTCACATAATAAATTCTGCCCTCCTCAATGTGTCTGCATGCTTAATTTTTCCTGGTCACGAGAGAAGAACCCAGATGTAGCTGAACTAAGGAGCAAAAACCCGGCATGAATACCTGCTACAGCACAGATGCAGCATGAAAAATTATGCTAAGTGAAATAAGCCAGTCCCAGCAGACCACTTGCTTTTTATTTCAGAGACTTATAGGCAAATGTATACAAAGAAGGTGGGTGGTTCCCTAGGGCTGACGGAGGATGAGAAAACTGGTGAAGATGGCTAAATGATGTGGGGTTTGTTTTTCGGGTGATGAAAATGTTCTAAAATTAATTGTAATAATGACGGCATAACTCTCTGAAAATACTAAAGTCAATGAATTCTATACTTTAAATGAGTGAATTGCATAGCGTGTTCATTATTTCTCAATAAAACTGTTACCCCCCCACCCCAAATTAATTTGGTACTAGAGATCTGGAGATAGGTACTACTTGGTTTCAAATCACTGGCCAGGGTTCAAGGTCTAAGAGAATCAACAACGTGTCCTTTTTATAGAAAAAGAGATTTATATTTTACAAGCTATCCTTTTCATTAGTATCAAGTCTGTAAAATTAAATGAAAAATCTTTCTTTCACTGCTTAAAGCACTGACAGATTTATATAGAGGAATAAGACCTTGTTTTCTTTGGCCCCAATTTCTATCTAAAGGGTCTGGGAAACACACCCTTCAAACTATCAAATCTCATCAGATGGGTTTTATTAACACTTATAATGTGGCTTCCTTTCTAATCTGATTCTGGTGCAGCATCACAGAGAGAAGAAGCTGAAGGAAATCAAAATATTTTACCCCCAAATATATTTTTTGACGTATTTTGAAATGGCTGCTGCAGGGCCAAGAGATTGAAATGGCCCTCATTAAGGTAGCCCAATCTCTCCCCTTCTAGGTCTTCCCAGATCTGGGGAAGATTAACTAAGAGCCTGAGGCATTTAAAGTTTGAAAAGATATATTTATCCTCTATTTTCTCAACATATTTTGGCAGAATTTGGATTTTTCCATTATCAATATTTTCCAAAATGCATGATTTTTAATACCAAAACTGATTTAAAATTACCATACGTTGGAATATAAATTATTCTATTATAAAGATACATGCATTTGCATGTTCACTGCAGCACTATTCACAATAGTAAAGACATGGAATCAACCCAGATAGACATTATCAGTGATAATGGGATAAAGAAAATGTGGTATATATACACCATGGAATACTATGGAGCCATAAAAATGAATGAGATCATGCTCTTTGCAGGGATATGGATGAACCCGAAGCTGATATCTTCAGCAAACTAATGCAGGAAGAAAAAACCAAACACTGCATCTTCTCACTTATAAGTGGGAGCTGAACGATAAGAACACATGGACTCGGGGAGGGGAACAACAAACACTGGGGCCTGTTGGGGTCAGGAGGGAGAGCATCAAGATCAATAACTAATGTACACAGGGCTTAATATCTAGGTGATGGATTGATAGGTGCAGCAAACCATCATGGAACACGTTTACCTATATAAGAAACTTGTTGGCCAGACTGGTCTTGAACTCCTGACCTCATGATCTTCCTGCCTTGGCCTCCCAAAGTGCTGGGATTACAGGTGTGGCCACCATGCATGGTGGCTATTTCTCTTTTTAAATTCTCTCAGGACTCCTAAAATCTCAAAACTTTGACCTAGATTCCCTAATCTACATTTCCAGCTCTGACCATTTTCTTGAGGTCTCTTCCTTCTAGTACACATGTTATACAAAATATTCTCAACCACATACTCATACATTGCTAATTGGTGCAGATTACTTTTGTAGATAGTGAATGTTGTCTATTTTATGTTGGTTCTCATTAATGTTACTTTGAGTATACTGTTATTTTCTAATCTCAAAGGGGGACTATCTCACTGTTATGATAGTAACCAGTATACTTTGTCCTTTTTTTCTTGCTTTCTTCTTTTTTGGACCAGTATACTTTGTCCCTTTTTTGCTTTTCTTTTTTTCTTTTTTTTGAGATGGAGTCACACTGTGTCATCCAGGCTGGAGTGCAGTGGCACCATCTCGGCTTACTGCAACTTCCACCTCCTGGGTTCAAGTGATTCTCCTGCCTCGGCCTCCCAAGTAGCTGGGACTACAGGTGCACACCACCACACCTGGCTAATTTTTGTATTTTCAGTAGAGACAGGGTTTCACCATGTTGGCCAGGCTGTTTTTGAACTGCTGACCTCAGGTAATCCACGCACCTCAGCCTCCCAAAGTGTTGGGATTACAGACGTGAGCCACGGCACCCAGCCCTCTTTTTCTTTTATGATGAAAACTTTCCCATGAGAATCATATTATCAATTGTTTGCCTTTGTTTTCTTTTAAAGAAATTCCTTTTCCATAGAGATATTGCATGATGAAAGTCTTCTTCTAAAGTTTCTTTTGGGGGACACTGAACTATGTCATTGGGAAGCTTCAGTAAGTAGAGATCTCCCTTCTTCTCACTCAAGATTCTTCATCTCAAAATGGTGTCCACCAAATGTCTTAATCCAGGTAGTCGCTTGTTTAGAAATTCATGAAATAAGAACCTTCTCGAGAAGTTGGAGGCTATTGATTGAGATGGTTTAACGCTGCCCCTTATTATATGTTTTACTCCCAAGGTAGACATCAAAGTGGCTAATAACTCTATGACTGATGTCTAACTCACTTCTATGGGAATCTATACAAAACGTTTTATTTATGAGACAGAGTCTCCCTCTGTTACCCAGCCTGGAGTGCAGTGGCTTGATCACTGTTCACTACAGCCTCAATATTCCAAGCTCAAACGACCCTCCTACCACGGCCTCCCAATGTAGCTGGGACTACAGGTGTGCACCACCATGCCTCAGATAAGTGTTTAATTTTTTTTTTTTTTTTGAGACAGGATCTCACTATATTGCTCTGGCTGGTCTCAAACTCATGGGCTCAAACGATCCTCCTGCTTCAGCCTTCCAAAACCAGGTGTTTAACTGGGGACTAACATGAAACACTTAGAAGACTACGTGGAACATAGTGAGCTACATAAAATATTTGCTATTAGCATAATAATTTTATTGTATATCTTAACAAAATTGTGTATTTTAGGCAGGTGGCATGCCAATGGAAGTACTCTCCTATAGCTGCACTGAATCATTCTTACCACTGAGAGTTGCAGCAAATGGGGGACATAATTTATAACTTACTTTTCTCTCTGTATGACTCATTAGGCAATGACTATGTATGTACTACAATGTAAACAGCACCTCCTGGATTGAATAGTACATAACTGACATGACCAGCAGAGACAGGCTAAAGACACTGAGCTGAAAACCCTGGACTCTATTGCTAAATCAAGGCTCCTGAATCCGTTCCCTCTGAGCAACTGTTGCTGTGGTGCTGCCTTCACAAGCACTCTGCTGAGCACTCAGATTGAGGTGCTCTGCTATCTGTCATCGGACAAGCTGCACCCAGAACTGTTCAGCTGACAAACTGGTAGCAGTCCAGAAATACAGTTCTGCTGCATAGTGAAAAAAGGCCAATTTAGATTCTTTTTCATAGAGAGAAAAACATAAATATGTGATTTAACAAGTCTCCTGTATTAAACTAATTGGTTTAGATTTGATATATAATTGCTAAAAACACACTTAGAATATAAACCTTACTGTGTCAAGGTCTCAAAGAAGAAATAATTGGTATGGTATAAAGTATTGAATTGTATGCTACAAACTTCTAAGCTAAAATATTTTCAATGTATGCAAGGATAGGTGGCATACATATTATATATTGTTCCCCCATTAAGCAAATTTATAATGAGAGAAAATTATCTTTCATAAAAAAAAGCCATGTAAAATTAAGAACTAAGTTTTTCTGCACAGACTAGACAATGATTGCTAACACATAAGGTCAATGAGAGAACAGTCAGAGAAAGCTTCATGAAAACAATAAATTGTCTGCCACGTCTGAGTGAATGAGGCTAGATGAACAGAAACTGAGAAGGTAGAAAGAATAGCATGAGCAAGACAAGTGCTGAAATCTGCCCAATTAACTCTGAGGATAAAGTCCAATGGCAGAGAAATAAAAACCCGTGTCCACATAATAACCTGTAAGTGAATGTTCACAGCAGCATTTTTCATAAAAGCTAAAAAGTGGAAACTAACCTAAAGGTCCATCAACTGATGAAAGAATGGAAAATCAGTGTAGCCATGGAATAGAATATCATTTAACTATAAGAAGAAATAAACTACCAAGGTGTGCTAAAACATTATGCTAAGTGAATTCTGAAAACATTATGCTAAGTGAAAAAGCCAGTCACAATGGACTACGTATTGTATAACTCTATGTATATGAAATAAGCAGAACAGGCAAACATATGGAGACAAAAGTAGATAGATGGTGGTCGCCTACAACAGAGGTAGGTGGAGGGACATGGAGGAAGGCTGCAGTCATGCCTAGGAGATGTGGGGTTGCTTTTCAGGGTGATGAAAATGCTGTGAATATACTAATAGATACTGAGTTGTACATTTTAAATGGTCGAACTCTCTGAAATGTGAATGATATCTCAGTGAAACTGTTTTTAAAATCCAAAGGCAGGATCAAGATAATTTTCTCAACTCTCAATTTTTGATGTACATGTTATCTCAAATTTAAATATTTCCACACTTTTATAGTATATTTTAAATAAAAGATAAATAAAGAAAATGCCTAACTTTTCAAATAGTTTGTAAATTAACCTAAAACATGCACTTTTAAAAGAATAGTATAATGGCCTTTCTGTACAAGTTAACCTAGAATCTGTGAAATAAATAGACACAGATTCTGTGTCCACTCACAAAAGTGAAGAAATAAGACAATTTTCTGGAACATTCCATGAAACATTCTTCTCTGATTTAATCTGGCCTGCCTCATCAGAGCAATACAAAAATTACTTAAAAATACTGTTTTAACAGGACAAAAGTCAGTTTTCTATGAGGAATGATGTATAATTCTCAACTTTTCCAAGGGTACATATTGTAAGAGAAAAGGTATGCAATGGTTTTTCAAAATGGTAGAATGAAAGTCACTATATTAAAAAAAAGTACATTATAGAGATAGTAAAATGGAAATAATTCATTGTAATGAAAATAAAAAATCAAGCTTCTGCCATAATTAGTATCCTAAAACATGTTATGTAATTCAACTAGCTACAGAATAACAGTTGACATGCTAAGTTCCATACATACTTGACTTTCCACTTGAAATAATTTCTTCTTTGGGACCTGTGTCTCATCCAAATTAATGTGGTAATGTGATATACCTTCCAGTGGAGACTCTAACATAGTTAATTTTTTTAGGCTGTCAGCCGCTTCTTGTTGAAGTTGTCTCACAACCACCTGAGAAAATATTTTTGTTACTGATTTTATAAATTGCCTTATTATTAAATTATGTTAATAATATTTAACTCTAACATACCTACTTTGAAAATTATCACCACACATATCAATTCACCTTCTTTTAATCACATGTACACATTTGTATTTATTACTGAATTCAGTGAGGGATGCACAATATGTTCTCTTCCTGCCAAGTTGGTATTCTCTTACTTACATAACAGATTCATCCCACCATTCAATCATCTTAGAAGCTCAACTCAACCTCAAAGTTCCTGACATATTCAATCACCTGTTCAAATCCTTCCAGCAGATTCCTATCTCAGAATAAAAGTAAAATTCCAAAGACCTTTGAGGTCCTAGGTAAACAGGTCTCTACCTCCCTCTCTGACTTCAAAGCTCCTACAACTCCCTCCTGTAATTACTCCATTCCCACTGTACGTGAAGCCTGCCACCCCTCAGCCTGAAAATAGGGATCTAATTCCTTACTCATAAATCAAAGGCAGCTACAAGTATCTTTGTACTGAACAAAATTATATTCCAATGATAGTCATTGAGCCTTGAAATAAAAATTAGGAGCTAATTATTAATATAAATATTCAAAGTAAACTATAAATACCAGTGGGAAGACTAAACCAAATATAGTTTTGCTAAATAGTACCACATGTATCCTAAATTATGATTTTATAACAAGTAGGTGCCTTTAAAACATTACATAGTCATAAAAATATGTAATTTGACATGTTTTCAGATTTGTTAAATTAATATGATTAATAACAAAGATATACCAACTAAAATACATAAAAAGCTACTTAAAGCAAGGTATTACAAGACACAGCAATACACTTCAGTTCATCTGGGAAATCTAGAATTAAGTGTCAAAGAAAATCAATTAAATTTTAATTTGAAAATACTCATTTCAGGTGTAAACATTTCCATTTATACTTACATTATGGTCTTAACATGTGGCAACATAAAGTCATTAAAATTATTATTTCAGCAGTACAGAACTATCTACCTTAAAATATGACTCTGTGCCTAATAAAATTTCATAGGTGACACAATGTCTTTTCTCAAAGTAAATCATCTCTCACCTCTACCTTTTATTTCCTAGAAATGAGGCACGTTTCTAAGCTGGTATAGTAAACACGGTTTTCCTTCTTTTTTTTTATTAAAACAGATTTTTTGAAATATAATTTACATACTATAGAATGTATCTGTTTTAACTTAAAGTTAAAAGATTTTTTAGTCCATTTACTGAGTTGTGCAGCCATCTCTACAATCCAACTTTACAGCATTTCCATCACTGCAAGATCCCTCACGCCCATTAGCAGTCACTACCAGCTTTCAGCCCCAGCCCTTTGCAAACATTAGTCTACTTTTTTTCCCTATACGTTTATCTTTTCTGGATGCTTCATGTAAATGGAATTATACAGTATGGTAAACACACTTTTTATCCATTGATTTTTATATTCAACTAAGTTCAACATGTATTCAGAACCAAATGTTTAAATTTTCTTTCTAAAAGTTTGAAAATATTTATCTTCCTTGATACTTACTACTCTTTCTGCTTTCTCTCTCTCATATTGAAAGAGACTTTCTTTTAAATGATCACATTCATTCGTTACCTTCTTACTTTTCTCTTCTAGCATGAGGTCTTTCTTTCCACTCTCAATAAAGCCTCTTTGGATATTACTTACTATCTCTTTATGATCCTCTTTCTGATGAACATCATCTAGTTGCTGTTCAATGCACGGATTTTCATGTTGGAGTTGACATATCCACTCTTCTACACAGCTCCACTTTCCAGTGGAATTATTCACTTTAGCTTCTGCATTTTCATATGTCTCTTTCATTTCCTTTATTTGCTGCTGTGTTTGGCTTAGGTCGTTTGGAGAGTTTCTAAAGCCAATGACTTTTTTCTGAGAGTATCTCTTTTCTTACGGAACTTATCTTTTAAGGTATTGAATTTAATTTGCGTTTTAGAAAGTTGTTCAGTAAGAAACTCATTCTTAACTTCTTCTTCGGAAATATCAGAACTCATTTTTACTTGTACGGAAACATCTTGTGTTCACTCTAATGCAAGTTTTAGGTTTCTTTCTGTTTTCACACTTTCACTGTGTTTACTTATAGCAGCAGTCAGTCTAGACTGATGATTCAATTTCAGCTTCCAGTCTTTTGTTGCTTTCTTCTTCCTTCAACAGTTCAGAATTGAGCCTCGTATTCTCAGCTTTGAGATCATTAAGCTCTTGTTGATACCGGAATGCTGTTTTTGTTATCAATTCCTCATTGAGTTTTATATACTTTTCAAGGGCAGCATTTGTTTTTTAACAATTTTAATGTCCTTAAGATATTTATTTTCTTTTTCCAGGTTGTCATTTTTCATTGTGCATATTTCCTGTCTGAATATAGCAATATCTGTCTTCAAAATGCAATTTTCATCCATCAGATCTTTCATTTCTTCGTGATTATGAAAATCCTAAATAAAACAAAAGAAAGTTTTAGCTAGTACTCAATAAAATAACATATCATGATTACCTCTGAAGTTAAAGAATAACCTGCACATCCATATACTAAAAAGGTTACTGTAAGTGGATATCCAACTGGAGGAAAAGTTGAAGCAAAACTTTGAACCTTATAGAGCATAAGTTCCAAAAAGTTCAGAAATTTATTTAAAGTCAATGAATTTATAAAAGTAAACACACACACACACACACACGCACACCAGAGAATTTTTAAGAATTTCAGAATTGGAAAAGCCTTTCCCTGAATTACGACAAACTCAAAAGCACAAATTAAAGCATTAACAAATTTGACTAAATTAAAATATATCAAAAAATTGCATTTACACTTTGATATCTAACCCATACACCACCCTATAGTAAGAACCTTACTTCACACGTATTTGGACAGATAAAATTTCCCAGAGTTACTACAGTTCTGTTTCACTGATAACATTCTATTTCAATTTGACTCTTTTAACACTTTTATAGTCAGTTGTAAGAATTACATTTACTAAATCATAAATCTAGACATTATACGAGTCACTCCTATATACATTCATTGATGAACTCATCTAGTTACCACAATTTTGAAAAAGAAATGTTAAAAATATAAGCAAGCTACAGGATTTTCCCCAGGACTTCTGACGCTACTTCTAGTTCTCTGACAGATCACAGTTACTTCTGTGGTGTAAATGTATCAATACGAAAGAAAACTTTTATTTCAAAACACCAATGGTAAATAAGATAAAATTTATAGAGCTCTTCTTAGAATATCATGAGATTATTTGTGATTGCAATAATTTGTTTCCTCTTTATAGTATTAGGTACAGTAATCAATATGAAATAGCAGGAAGTACAAGGAACAATTTTACTGGGAAAAAATCTTTATCAATAGGTTATCACTAAGTATATATTATGGCATATTATTGTTTTCAAAAGCTCTTTGTAATAAAATAATATCCTATGTGGATGCCAAGATTTATAATAAATATTAATAATTGTACCTGTAAGTGTCATCATTCATTTTTTGAAAATGAGATAACATTTCTGGTTTGTTTTAGACCAAAATATTATATATTACATCAAGAGGATATTATAAGTAACATTGATAAAATAATGTTTAAAATATAGAATTTTTACCAAAGATTGATTTATCTGATTTGGAGTATTTCTTGTAGTCTTCAGTTTCATCTCTAGTGATTGAACAGTTGGTTCAAGTTGTTTTGCTTCAACTTCTTTCTTATATTGTTTCTCTTTCCTTTCTAATTCTTCTCTATTTTTTTGTACAGCATATTAACATTTGTTTTTTCTTCACTTTCTTGTCTTAAGATGTATCTGCAGATAAAGACATTTATCTTAAAATTCATTTTGTTAAAAAACAAAGAGATCATCCTGTGATCTACCTCTGCAGATGCTCTTTATCATCCTAATAAAATTTCTATGTTCTGGATTATTTATCCTTTGTAGTTCTCAGATATTTAATTTCTCACTTCAACATCTTCAAACTAATGCATACACTTGAAAAGTAGTAAGGAAAGAATATTCTGCTAAAGTTTTTGTTACTAGTCACTCTAGTATGTATTATAAAAAAGGATACTGGAAATAATTCAGTATAGTTAGAAGTTCAAAATTACCTTTTCAAATCACACAGTCATAATTACTCCCCGATTAGAAAAGATCGTTTACAATCAACTAAATTTTTAAAGTTACTATTTATTGACAAGCGTATAAGTTCACTAGAAATAAATTTTCATCTCTATGAAATATTGTAGGTGTCTCTCCAAATGATTTACAGAGTAAGATGTCTCTCACACAAACTATATCTGCAGATGATTGTCATCTAAAACTAGGCTAAAGAGTCTAACATCTGTTACCCCACACTTTTTATAATTCTTTCTTAATACTTCCAATTCACCTTCTTATTACATATATTTTATATATTTATTAAGCTGTTGTTCATTATGTGTAATATATAATTAATGCCCTTAATAAGTATGTGTATGTTTACACAAGTTATGTTTTCCTGTGAAATCTAGTCCCAGAAGTGGAGTTGTTGAGTTAAAGGGATGTCAGGTTATTTGAAATTTTGATACACAGCACTAAGTTACCCTTCAGAAATAATTTACCAATTTCATATACCAACAGTGTATGAGAATGCCTTTTTCCTCACATTTTCAATGGTAGTAATTACTTTTTCAATATCAGCATGACTTTACAAAATATATCTTATTTTATGTTAATTTGCATTTTTCTGATTACCAGGCAGGGCTAAATATCCCTGGTAAAACGATAAAACTTGTTAATCATAAGGAACATTAGTCCAATTTTGAATTAGTTTATAGCACAATGACAATTATCTGCTGAGAAATGCTGCTATAGGTGGCCAGGCACGGTGGCTCACTCCTGTAAACCCAGCACTTTGGGAGGCCGAGGTGGGCAGAACACCTGAGGTCAGGAGTTCGAGACAAGCCTGGATAACATGGTGAAACCTCATTTCTACTAAAAATACAAAAAATTAGTTGGGCAGGGTGGCACATGTCTGTAATCTCAGCTACTAGGGAGGCTGAGTCAGGAGAATCACTTGAACCCAGTATGCATAGGTTGCAGTGAGGTGAGAACACACCATTGCACTCCGGCTTGGGCAACAAGAGAGAAACTCCATCTCAGAAAAAAAAAAAAAAACTAATAAAAAAACAAACAAAAACACACTGCTATAGGCTTACTTACCTATCATGCTCTTCCTTCAGTTTCTTGGGAAATTGCTGAGGATACGTTTTCCCAACCTTTCTCTTTTTGGTTAATCTGTCAGCAGCAGCAGAAGACGTACTATGACATACATTTTCTGATAGTTGTAGTTTTTCACTTTTGTTTGTATTATTTCCTTCTTTGACCTTTAATAAAAGTAATATGAATAATAATTATTATTTTATTCAATAAAAAAACTTTTTCCCTGATTTTTTCACTTGATTCAGGTTAACTATCACCATTTTAATGATAAAAGTATTTTGTGCTTACTTTAATTTTATCATTATACATAATAATTATAAGATACTTATCATTTTATCATTGAAATTTTTGTCAAGTCTGCTCATTTCTGTTTGAGTGAATGGAATAATTTTCCAAAATTTCAAAAAGGACTCTTCTCCATTTTGTGCTTTTATTCGCATCCACTCTTTGCTATCTGATATAAACGTTTATGCTATCTGACTGGCAGAAACAGAGAAATAAAAAGACACAGGCATGACATATATCTTCTGTCATTGCCACCTGGATTTTACATGAAATAGCCAGATTAAGAGGATGTGACCTTGTAGGCCTTCAGGAAGAGTAAAGAAGTTATCCCTTTTCTGCACTGAGCTATTCTTTTCCCCACTGCCTTTTATCTCTTTTTTTTTTTTTTTTTTGGATCCTGGGATATCAAAAAAGTGAAAGTTCTCCCTGAACTATGGGAACCAATGTTTGCCACAACACAAGAAGCAGAGTGAAACTGCTGAGTTTCTAGTGCAGAATTCTGGAAAACGAGATGCTTCCCAGATTTCACATTCAATTACCACAAACATTTATAGGTGGAAAACATACAGTACAGTTATCTACTTTAGCCCCATTATCTACTGAAAATGGGAGTCAAACCAACCAAGACATATGAAATGTTTCATCCAGAGCTCTTGAGGTGGCATTCCCCAGCATTTCACGGCACCAAATAGCGTGATACAATTCCATATTGCTGAATTACATAAATTACCAGATAAATTTATCAAATTAGTCAGATATATTAAAAGTCTAACTTGAGCAAAGCAATTTAACACCTCAGAGGGTGGGAAAAGGCCTCATCTGCTTTTACTTTGAAAGAAGAAAATCTCTAGATTTTTGTCTATCTTTAGAACACCATGTACAGAACTCAACTTTCTACTAAAGAGTCAAAGGCTAAATTTTTAGCCAAGAAATTATGCTTCTTTCTTATTACATGATAAAAATCATACATGCCAAAACTTAACATACTTTATTAAACAACATAATGTAAGGTCTGATTCAACAGAAATATTGGAGTGGTGATTTTTAAAAATATGTGGAAGTATATATTTGTTTTCAAAATATTGGAAATAACCATGATGGAACTATACATTCAAACAGTTTGAGCTAAGCAGATAAACTGGCGTGCATGAAAACACATTAAACAGACTCATTTGGCTGGGAATATTCATTGCAACTCTCAAGGCTAGACGTGTTTTTGTGGCTCATCTCAGTCATTGCTTCCCTCCCATTGTATTCCCATTCTATCATTAAATAAATGTAATTCATCCCTAAATGAATACAGAAAAAAGAATCTAGAATCTAAAGCTTATTTATTTAGCAATTTCTTTATGTTGATCTGGTTCAGAAGGTCACATGGTATATGGCTGAATTAGTTTCCCAGCTCATATGCCACTTGGAAGACTGAGAGTGAGACTTAGGTTGATTAATGAAGAAACATTATGAGAACATTCTCCAGAACCGTTGTTTAGATAGCAGGACTAATCTACTTTGACACATAATTACACATTTAGAAAACCCCGCTGTAACTGTACACATGAGATTTTCTTGAATAGAAAATTTGACTAAATCAAATAATTGATAAAGAGAAAAAAGAAGCAGCAAGTGAACCTCTGTCTTTTTGAAGTTGGACTTTCTCTTTCTCCAAAGCCAGGAACTCTACTTGTAACATGCCTACCTCATTCTTTTTACTATTATTATACTTTAAGTTCTGGTACATGTGCACAATGTGCAGGTTTGTTACATATGTATACATGTGCTATGTTAGTGACCTTGGAATATCTTGCTGTAAGTCTTCTAGCTATATTTTTGATGTTCTCTCACTATGTGGCAAAGAATAACCCGCATTTTATAATTCAAGATTCATGCTTTTGTAGTTATTAACACTGGGATTGTCATACAGCGGCCTCTGGAATAAGCACTGTGTTGGTTTTCTGTTTTTATAAGTATCTGTAGGAGCAGAAATACTGTGACTTTCTATCTGAATCATACGCTTCATTTCTTTGGGGTGGGTAAACCACAAATCAAAAAGACTTTCTGGATCTCTAGACTGAGACCAATGCCTAATGTCTAATTTCCAATTAGTGGTATTTGGGTTTATATATTTTTCCTTTTGCATGTCAAACTCTTAATCATCTTTCATTTCAATCATAATTACTGGGTTCCTTACTTTTTCAGTTTCTATATCATAACAAAAATTTTCATCATCTGTGTTAGAAACAAGCTGTGTGTCTGGTTTGTTATCATTTTTATAGTCTGATTTATTTTAATTTAAATGAAGCTTAGAAGATGACTAGTAAGTGTATTTCAGGGACCTGGAGTGTGAATGGAATAAAAAGACATTTGACATGGGCTTCCTCTGTTCAGGCGCTGCCTGGACTGCCACAGAGCTAGACCCTCCAGATACATTTTTCTCCTCACAATCAGGGACATGATTCATCAGACTAGAGGGCACTCCTTTTTTGCTCATCCCTCTTTAGAGTTACCATGTAGGAGCTCTTCCTCGGGGCAAGCAGTAATTTTGGAGTTTTCAGAACTTTTACCAATATTCAGCTTGAACTTGTTTGTAATGAATTTTAAAGAAAGTCATGAATATATAGATTGAGTCCCTTTATCACTGTTCTTACCCAGTTCTGGTTCTTGAGACTTTTTTGGGGGGGGGGCAGGTGCAAAATGGAAAACAAATTTGCTTATTTTGTTTCTCAGATGTCTTTTCTGTCAGAGTGTATGTTTTAAAATTAGCTTTAATCAAGTATAAACAAAGAAATATTAGAAAATAGTTAAAATTTAACTGTGAAACTTAATCTATGTGTTGCTACTCTTAAATTATGGGATTGTAACTAAAAAGTGAAAAATAATTTGCCTTGGCTTAACATAGGACAGAAACATGAACCAGCAAGCTGAACTCTCAGTGTCTGTTTGGACTAAACTTAATGCATTTGTGTAAAATCTACCAGAAATGAATTCAAAGATGATAGGTAGTATTATAAAAGCTTCCTCTCTTACAAAGACTTTACCTCAGCATACCAGAAAGAGTGAGCCCCTACAGTGCATGTTTATTTCTGAAGATTAACTAGAGCACTAGGCAAACACTAAATTATTAAGAGCTGAACTGAACACCAATAAGAAAGAGAAGCAAAATTTTAAATTCTAATTCAAATGATATACTATGATAGTGTTATGTATCTAGATAGAATTTCTGCTTATATCCACTTCTAATATATTTTAAGTTCCGGTAGTGATAGGGTTTGGATTTTTTAAATTTTAGTAATGTTTACTATGTATTTATGTTGAAATAAAGTTATTGTTCACACCCTGACACCAAAGGTCCCATTCTGCAAGGTAGGATTCTCGTAATAGGCAACTGCATTGACTTTTATGACCCCATTCACTCCCTGAACACAGACACAGAAGTCAACTGGTGACCACAAAACAGAATAAATCTTTAACCTCGGCACTGGTGACCAGAAATATAAAACTGCAACATTTGAAGCACTGGCAATGATGACTCCTTTAATACTACTTTAACTCAGTGGCCATTGTTGTTAAACTGTTCATAATTTCTATTCCTCAGTAATATGACCCAATACTTCATGTTACCTTGTGTATTATGAGTAAGGTTATATAAATAAAACAGCAAGATAATTCTGAAAATTTCTTGCCTCAATTCCAAGGGTAAAGACAGCTATGAGTTACTAGAGATACTAAGAATTACTAGAATAACTAATAGTTACTAGAGATAGTAAGAATATCTTAAGTTTCATAACTGGTTAAGATGTTTTAAAAATTAAATATAAAATTATGATCTATTGGATTCTAAAGGTATAGTCTGAAAGGTCATGTCATTTGGACTATGCTTTGTTAGTAAAGCAAAAAAAAAAAAAACCTAATATTAAACAAGAACTTAAATTTTCATATACCTGTGATTGCTTCTTTTCACTTCTTTCACACTTTTCTTGCTCTTCCTCTAAAGCCACTGGTAAGGTTTGTTCTGTTGACAAATTCATTGATTTAGTTCAAATGAACTAAGAAGAGTTAGATAAAGACTATAATCTTTATAAAAATAAATAGAGAATAACATTTCTTTGTATTTTATATTTTGAGAGTTTGAATGAAACAATGTTTACTGAAATATTTACTTCTGTAAGAAATACTTCTAATTATCCAAAACTTCAACAAACCACTTGGGGAGACACCAGATATCACCAGATTCAAGCCATGCAAAATCTCAGGGTCACTCACAAATTGTTCCACCCAACATAAGTCAACAAAACTGTTGGAAACAAAACAGAAATTTGAAATACAGTCAAAATATACAATGTAATGCTTTACTATACTTTGTAACACTATCTTTTTCACAAGACACTAATTGAGTTGGCAGTTACTAATAATTTGCAAAATTATTGTTCTTTATACCTCAATTAGTGTGCACCCCATTTTTTACATCACAAATGTTTTCCCCTGCTATTCTGAAAAATTTATTTTCATCTTTTAAGACTCAGAAAGTAGGCTGGGCATAATAGCTCACATCTGTAATCCCAGCACTTTGGAAGGCCAAAATGGGAGAATTGCTCAAGGCCAAGAGTTTAAGACCAGCCTGGGAGCCATAGGTAACCTTGACTCTACAAAAAATTAGACAGGTATGGTGATATGTTCCTGTTGTCCCCGCTACTCAAGAAGCTTAGATGAGAAGATCCCTCAAGCCCAGGAGTCTGAGGTTTCAGTGAGTCTCAATCATGCCATTGAACTCCAATCCTGGGTGATAGAGTAAGAACTTGCCTCCAAAAAGAGGGAAAAAAAAAGGCTCAGAATGCTATGTGAAATCTTCCTTGATTCTAGCTATCTTTCTCCACACACACAGGTGTCTGCTTTGTTGGGGTCCCTTAGTACCTTGTCAATTTTTCTAGTGTCACTTTACCACCTGACCTGCACATCATGTCTTTACATGTTGACCCCCTTTGCTGCTAGACGGTAGAGGACAATCTTTTGAATCATCTTTGTATAAACAGTCTTAATTTTGCTAAATAATTACTTATTGAGTTCCTGCTAAGTGTTAGGCACTGGGGAATAAGGAAGGAAAATAGAAGCTGTCAGGGATGGCTTTCCTAAAGATCATCCATGAGCTGAGACTTAGAGAGTGAGGTTAGCCAGATTAA
Organism: Pan troglodytes; assembly: GCF_028858775.2. Lineage (NCBI taxonomy): Eukaryota > Metazoa > Chordata > Mammalia > Primates > Hominidae > Pan > Pan troglodytes. The sequence goes on from NC_072413.2 coordinate 9,666,284, forward strand.
GGGAGGCAGAGGGCAGGAAAGGGTGAGCACATGCCAGGCAGCAACAAGAGAGGAAGAGAAGCCTCCAAGAGAGTATGCATTTCTCTGCAGAAGAGGAATGGTGAGGGGGCCATTACCAGCAGCTCAGTAATTCCAGAGAAAAAGGCAGATGGGGAAAGGGATACAGATGGAGATTTGGGCAGAAATCAGTTTCCTTTTCTTTTCTTTTTTGGGACAAGGTTATACTCTGTCTCCCAAACTGGAGGGCAGTGGCATGATCTCAGCTCACTGCAACCCGGCCTCCCAGGTTCAAGTAATTCTCCTGCCTCAGCCTCCTGAGTAGCTGAGATTACAGGCGCGTGCCACTACCACCTGCTAATTTTTGTATTTTATTAGAGATGGGGTTTCACCTTGTTGGCCAGGCTGGTCTTGAACTTCTGACCTCAAATGATCCACTTGCCTCAGCCTCCCAAAGTGCTGGGATCACAGACATGAGCCACCGTGCCCAACCCAGAAGTCAGTTTCTGAAATCCTTATATAAACCTTTAAGATGCTTGGACATTAGGTATTCAGGAGTGGTTCACGGATCTATTTGCATTAGGGATAATTCACTCTAAATACTGCGAGGAGCATAAAATTCTGAGGCATATAAATCAATGAACAAAGATAAAATATAAGGCAATGTTGCAAAGATGATGCAGGCCTGAGGAGATGTTTTCAGAAATATTTAGGATATAGGTATCAGTGGCCATTATAAGAATGAATTTCTATTGAATAAATAAATGTATATATCTGGGTCCCTGGAGAAATATACTCTGCTCATTACTTTACAAATTTTATCAAATGAGAAGTAAAATAATATACATAAACTCTTTCAGTTACTTGTATTTACTTTACACTTTTTCTGTTTCCGTTTTACTGTGCCAAGGAAATGCATTTGGGTTTTGTGGTGGTTGTTGTGGTTGTGGTTGTTTTTGTTTTTTGAGATGGAATTTCACTCTTCCTGCCCAGTCTGAAGTGCAGTGGTGTGATCTCAGCTCATGGCAACCTCTGCCTCCTGGGTTCAAGTGATTCTCCTGCCTCAGCCTCCCAAGTAGCTGGAATTACAGGCATGTGCCACCATGAACAGCTAATTTTGTGTTTTTAGTAGAGATGGGTTTCTCCATGTTGGTCAGGCTGGTCTCAAACTCCCAACCTCAGGTTATCTGCCTGCCTCAGCCTCCCAAAGTGCTGGGATTACAGGCACTAGCCACCGCACCCAGCAACATATGGGGATTTTGTTTTAAAAGTTCTGTTTCCTGGATCTACCAAGCTCATGAGAAAATAGAGCAAACAAGTCATTTGCATAGGTAAGAAACTTTGGATTTATAGCTTGTCCTCACTACTCTAGAAGATTATGCATTCCTTCCCGCCTGAGGACCCGCCTGGCCGTGACTCCCGCCCCTCTCCTCCTCCGAAGAGAGATCGGGGCCACCCCAGGGGTCGTCTGCAGCCACCGGGGATGGGGCTGGGGGTCGGTTCCTGCCCCGGTGCAACCGCCCCTGGGCAGACCGCCTGGCTCGGTCGCAGCCACGGCGACATCTAGCCCCGGTTCTGCGAGGCTGGGCGCGCCAGCCAGCTTGGGAGTCGCCCGGCGCCTGTAGCTGGGCGCCCAGGTGGTGGAGTATGCCCTGGGTGGCCTCTGGATCGCGGGTGCCCCTGGCCTGATAGCCTGCAGACCCTGCCCCGGCCCGGCTCCTCCTCTGTCAGAGCTCCAGATCTCTATCCAGGGGCCCTCTGCAGCCACCAGGGATGGGGCTGAGGGCCGGTTCCCGCCCCTGTGCAGCTGCTGCAGGACAGACCGCCTGGCTTGGCCACAGCCACAGGGACATTTGGCCCTGCTTCCGAGATGTGGGGAGTGTGGGTGGGCTCGGGAGTTGCCTGGAGGCTGCTGCCTGCACGCAGAAGGCGGCTGCAGCTCGGGTGCCCAGGCGGGCTGGAGGTGCATGGCCTGGTCGGCCTTGGGATCGCCAGCGCGCCCAGCCTGAGGGCCCCCAGGCCGTGCCTCCCGACCACTCCTCCACCTGAGGCAGATCGGAGCCGTTTGTATGGGCACTCGGCAGTCACCTCGTGTGGGGTTGAGCGGTGGGTTCTCAGTTCTCACTCCTGTGCAGCTGCTGCCGCAGGGCAGAATACCTGGCTTGGCTGCAGCCACTGGGACACGTGGCCCTGCTTCTGTGATGCTAGGAGCGCGAGCGGGCTCGGGGGTTGCCAGGCAGCTGCTGCCTGCACACAGAGGGCGATGGCAGCTTGGGCGCCCAGATGGCGGAGCATGGTTTGGGTGGCCTCTGGAATGCGTGTGCGCCAGGCCTGAGGGTCACCCTGGTGGGGCCACATACCCCGGTCTTCCTCTGCTGGAGCCTGGAGCAGCTGGAATGGCCACTATTCCGTCACAGGGGATAGAGTTAAGTTTTCTTATCCCACCCATGCACACAAAAAGGTGACTATTCTGTGAGGTAATAAACGTGTTAATTGACTTCATTCATGCCACTCTGCATCCACAAGTAAGGCTTTCATAACAATGACACAGAAAATAAATGTTGCTAAGGAGGTGGAGAAGTTGGAGCCCTCATGATCTGGCTGCTAGGAATAGAAAATGATGCCCTTGCTGCGGAAAACAATTTGGTTGTTCCTCACAGAATGAGCATTGGGTGAAAAATGAAATCAAGATGGAAATGTAAAAAATTTCTTTGAACTGGATGACACAACCTATCAAGACCTCTGGGATACAGCAAAGGCACTGCTAAGAGCAAAGTTTGTAGTCCTAAAAACCTACATCAAAAAGTCTGAAAGAGCACAAACAGACAATCTAAGTTCACATCTCAGGGAACTAGAGAAGCAGGAACAAGCCAGACCCAATCCCAGCAAACACAGGAAATAACAAAGATCAGAGCAGAACTAAATGAAATTGACACAACAACAACAACAACAAATACAAAACATAAATAAAACAAAAAGTTGGCTATTTGAAAAGATAAATAAAATTGATAGACCATTAGCAAGATTAACAAAGGAAAGAAGAGAGAAAATCCAAATAACCTCACTAAGAAATGAAACAGGGGATATTACAACTGACACCACTGAAATATTAAAGATTATTCAAGGGTACTATGAACTTCTTTTGGCACATAAACTACAAAACATGGAAGAGTTGGATAAATTCCTGGAAAAATACAACTCTCCTAGCTTAAATCAGGAAGAATTAGATACCCCAAGCAGACCAATAAAGCAAGCAGCAAGATTGAAATGGTAATTTTAAAATTACCAGCAAAAAAAAGCGGAGGGCCAGACAGATTCACAGCAGAATTCTACCAGACATTCAAAGAATGTCTTCTTTCATTCAAGGAAGAGATGATACCAATCTTTTCATACTATTCCACAAGACAGAGAAAGAAGAAACCCTTCCTTATTCATTCTATGAAGCCAGCATCACCCTAATACCAAAACCATGGAAGGACATAACCAAAAAAGAAAACTACAGACCAATATCCTTGATGAACGCAGATGCCAAAATCCTTAACAAAATACTATCTAACTGAATCCGACAACATATCAAAAAATAATCCACCATGATCAAGTGGGTTTTATACCAATGATATAGGAGTGGTTTCACAGATGCAAGTCAATAAGTGTGATACACCAAATAAACAGAATTAAAAAAATCTAATATGATTATATCAACAGGTGCAGAAAAAACATTTGACAAAATCTAGCATTGCTTTATGATTAAAGCTCTCAGCAAAATAGGCATACAAGGGACATATCTTAATGTAATAAAAGCCATCTATGACAAACCCACAGCCAACATAATACTGAATGGGGAAATGGTGAAAGCATTCCCTTTGAGAACTGGAACAAGACGAGGAGCCTACTCTCACCACTCCTCTTCAACATAGTACTGGAAATCCTAGCCAGAGCAATCAGACAAAAGAAGGAAATAGAGGAAATCCAAATCGGTAAAGAGGAAATCAAACTGTCACTTGTTGCTGATGATATAATCTTTTGCCTAGAAAACCCTACGGACTCCTCTAGAAACCTCCTAGAACTGATAAAAGAATTCAGCAAAGTTTCCAGATACAAGATTAATGGACACAAATCAGTAGCTCTTCCATACATCAACAGCTACCAAGCAGAGAATCACATCAAGAACTCAACCCCTTTTACAATAGCTGCGACAAACAACAACAACAAAAAAACAAAACTTAGGAATATACCTAGCAAAGGAATCAAAGGACCGCTACAATGAAAATTACAAAACACTACTGAAAGAAATCATAGATGGAGCCAAGCACGGTGGCACATGCCTATAATCCGAGCTACTCGGGAAGCTGAGGCAGGAGAATCGCTTGAACCCGGGAGGCAGAAGTTGTAGTGAGCCGAGGTCACACCATTGCACTCCCACCTCAGCGACAAGAGCAAAACTCCCTCTGGAAAAAAAAAAATAAGAAAGAAAAGAAGTCATAGATGACACAAACAAATGGAAATGCATCCCCATGCTCATGGATGGGTAGAACCAATATTGTGAAAATTAACATTCTGTTATAGGCAATCTACAAATTCAATGCAATCCCCATCTGAATGCCACCATCATTCTTCACAGAATTACAAAAACAATTCTAAAATTAATATGGAACCAAAAGAGAGCCATGTAACCAAACCAAGCCTAAGCAAAAAGAACCTGGAGGTATCACACTACTTGATTTCAAACTGTACAATAAGGCCATAGTTACCAAAACACCAATGTACTGGTTTAAAAATAGGAACATAGACTAATGGAACAGAAGAGAGAACCCAGAAATTAACCCAATTACTTACAGCCAACTGATCTTCGACAAAGTAAACAAAAACATAAAGTGGGGAAAGGACCCCCTTTTCAACACATGATGTTGGGATAATTGGCGAGCCACATGTAGGGGAATAAAACTGGATTCTCATCTCTCATCTTATACAAAAATCTACTCAAGATGGATTAAGAACTTAAATCTAATTCCTGAACTATAAAAATTCTAGAAGATAACACTGGATAAACCCTTCTAGACATTGACGTACGCAAGGATTTCATGACCAAGAACCCAAATGCAAATGCAATAAAAACAAAGATAAATAGCTGGGACTTAATTAAACTAAACAGCTTTGGCATGGCAAAGGGAACAGTCAGCAGAGTAAATGGACAACTCAAAGAGTGGGACCCCTGAACCTGACCCTGACCCCTAACCCTGATCCCTAACCCCTGACCCTGACCCCTAACCCCTGACCCTAACCCTAACCCCTAACCCTAACCCTTAACCGTAACCCCTAAGCCTAACCCCTAACCACAACCCTCACCCTCACACTAATCCAACCCTAACCCCTTATCCCTAACCCCTAACCTCTCTTAACCTCTAACTCTAAATGTTGACTCTTAAGTCTTACCTCTGACCCCAACCCCTATCTCCAACCCCAACCCTAAACTTAACCCCTAACCCCTAACCCTAACACCAACCTTAACCTTAGGCTCGTTACTACGTTTGTACTATGTCAATGTTGATTATTATGATCTCTGTCTTAGGACTGCATGGCAGCAAGGGGATTGCGGATCTTATATTAATATTTTTGTATTGAGGCCGTGCATTAGCATTACAGGTGCTTGTTACATGAGCAATGGGAGTGTCATATTTTGGGTGTCATGTCTGCATTAGGAATGCTGCATTTGTCTTCCGAGGCTGCGGTGTGGATCTCGCACTGCGGCCGCCTCGGCTTGGCTGGGGAGAACCTCGGTTGGCAAGATTCAGAGGGGCTTTTGGTTTCCCTTTTCCACACTGAGCCCTTCTAACTGGTCTCTGACCCTGATTATTCAGGGCTGCAAAAGGGAAGGATTTTATTCACCATCTATGCGGTCCCAAGTTGTCCCAAAGCGAGGCAGTGCCCCAAAGGTCTGTGCTGAGGAGAACGCTGCTCTGCCTTAGCGGTGTCCCCCGGGTCTGTGCTGAGCAGAACGCAGCTCCGCCCTCGCGGTGCCCCCGGCCCGCCTGGGTCTGTGCTGAGGAGAACACTGCTCCACCTTCGCTGTATCTCTGAAGTCTGTGCAGAGGAGAACTCAGCTCCGCCCTGGCGATACTCTCCTTGTCTGTGCTGGGAAGAACGCAGCTCCGCCCTCGCAAAGGCGCACAGCGCCGGCGCAGGCGCAGAGAGGCCCACAGCGCCGGCGAAAGGCGCAGAGAGGCCCACAGCGCCGACGCAGGCGCAGAGAGGCCCACAGCGCCGGAGCAGGCGCAGAGAGGCAGAAGGCCCATGAGGGGAAGGTGAGACACCTGGGGCAAAGAAGAAAAAAAACTGCGCCGCGAAGCGGTGTCTGGGTCATCCAGGGAGGAAAGTTTTTTCCCATCAGCCCTTGCGCTGGGCCCCAGGGACCCTGGCATCCCTGGTTCACGCCCAGGGTGTGCCTCAGGCGACTAGGGGTACCCCAACTTGGACAGAAGGCCCATGAGTGGAAGTTGAAGTTTGTGGGAGGAGAGGTGAGGCACCAGGGGCAGAAAAAAAAAAAAAAAAGAGGACCGCGTCTCAGAGAAGCGGGGCCTGGGTCCCCCACGGATGAAAGTGCCTTCCCATCAGGCCCTATGCTGGGCCTGGTGGACCCTGGCGACCCTGGTTCGAACCCAGGGTGCGACTCGGGACAGCTTGGGGTACCACAAAGCGAACAAAAGGACCATGAGGGGAAGGTGAGGCACCTGAGGCAGAGAAAAAAATAAACGTTCAGCCGAGAAGCAGTGCCTGGGTCCCCCACGGATGAAAGTGCCATCCCATCAGCCCCTTCGCTGGGCCCTGGGGACCCTGGCGTCCCTGGTTTGACCCTGGGGTATGCCTTGGGACAGTAGGGGTACCCCAAGGTGGGCAGAAAGCCCCTAAGGGGAAGGTGAGGCACCTGGGGCAGAGAAAAAAAGAAAAACTTCGCCGCGGAGAAGCACGGCCTGGGTGCCCCACAGACGAAAGTGTCTTCCCATCAGTCCCTGCACTGGGACCCAGGGACCCCAGTGTCCCTCGTTCGTGCTCAGGCTGTGCCTCGGCCGCTAAGTGCACCCCAAGGGGGGCTTTGGGGACACAAAGCCCGTGAGGGAAAGGTGAGTTTTGAGGGAGGAGAGGTGAGGCACCTGTCACAGAAAAAGAAAAAAAAGAAACCCGCGCCGCGGAGAGGTGGGGCCTGGGTACCCCAAGGATGAAAGTGCCTTCCCATCAGCCCCTGCACTGGGCCCAGGGGAACCTACAGTCCCTGGTTCGAGCTCAGGGAGAGCCTCGGGCCACCAGGGGTACCCCAACGCGGTGGAAAGCCCATGAGAGGAAGGTGAGCTGTGAGGGAGGAGAGGTGAGGCACTTGTGGCAGAAAAGAAAAAGAAACCGTGCCACGGAGAAGTGAGGCCTGGGTCTCCCATGGAAAAAAAGTGCCTTCCCATCAGTCCCTGAGCTGGGACCCGTGGAACCAGGCGACCCTGGTTCTAGGCCTGGGTGCACCTCGGGCCCGCTAGGTGTACCCCAAAGCGGGCAGAAGGCCCATGAGGGGAAGGTGAGGTTTGAGGGAAGAGAGGTGAGGCACCTGCGGCAGAAAAAAAAAAAAAAAACGTGCGGAAGAGGAGCGGGGCCTGGGTCTCCCACAGATGAAAGTGCCTTCTCATCAGCCCCTGCGCTGGGCCCCCTGGACTCTGGCGACCCTAGTTCAAGGACCAGAAGAGACTCTGGCATGCTAGGGTACCCTAAGGAAGCCAGAAAGCCCATGAGGGGAAGGCGAGATTTAAGGGAGGAGAGGTGAGTCACCTGTGGCAGAAAAAAAAAATATCTATATATATATATATAGATATATAGATATATATATAGATATATATATATAGATATATATAGATATATATAGATATATATATATATAGATATATATAGATATATAGATATATATATAGATATATAGATATATAGATATATAGATATATAGATATAGATATATGTATCAGCACCTCGGAGAAGCCGGGCCTGGGTCCCCACTGATGAAAGTGCCTTCCGATCAGCCCCTGCGCTAGCCCCGAGAACCTGGCGACCCTGATTGGAGACCCGGGAGCGCCTCGGGCCTGCTCGTGGTACCCCAAAGCAGGCAGAAGGCCAGTGAGGGGAAGGTGAGGCACCTGGGGCAGAGAAAAAAAACCGCAGCTTTGAGAAGCGGGGCCTGGGTACCCACGGATGAAGGTACCTTCCCATCAGCCCCTGCGTTGGGCCCCGGCGACCCTGGCATCCATGGTTCGAGTCCAGGGAGCGCCTTGGGCCGCTAGCGGTACCCCAAGTCGAGCAGAAAGCCCATGATGGGAAGTTGACATTTGAGGAAGGAGAGGTGAGGAACCTGTGGCAGAAAAAAAAAAAGAAAACAAGCCGCGCCTAGGAGAAGCTGGGCTTGGATTCCCCAAGGATGTAAATGCCTTCCCATCAGTCCCTGCGCTGGGCCCTGTGGACGCTGGATACCCCGGTTTGAGCGCCGGGTGCGCCTCGGGCCCGCTAGGGGTACCACAAGGTGGGCAGAAATCCCATGAGGGGCAGTTGAGGTTAGAGGAAGGAGAGGTGAGGCACCTGTGGCAGAAAAAAAAAACTGCACCACAGAGAAACGGAGCCTGGGTCCCCAACGGACGAAAGTGTCTTCCCATCAGCCCTTGCGCTGGGCCCAGGGGACCCTGGCATTCCTGGTTCGAGATCAGGGTGCGCGTCAGGCCGCTAGGGGTACCCAAAGCGGGCAGAAGGCCCATGAGGGGAAGGTGACGCACGCGGGGCAGAGAAAAAAAAAACAACAACCGTGCCGCGGATAAGCGGGGCCTGGGTCCACCACAGAAGAAACTGTCTTCCCATCAGCCCTTGCACTGCGCCCCGGGGACCCTGGTATCGCTGGCTCGAGACCAGCGTGCGCCTCGGCCTGCTAGGGGTACCCCAAGACAGACAGAAGGCCCATGAGGGAAAGGTGAGACACCTGGGGCAGAGAACAAAATAAAAAACTGCGCCGCGCAGAAGTGGGGCCTGGGTCCCCCATGGACGAACGTCCCTACCCATAAGCCCTGCACTGGGCCTGGGAGACACTAGCATCCTGGGCTCAAAACAAGGGTGCGCCTCTGGACGGCTAGGGGTACATCAAGGCGGGCAGAAAGCCCATGACGGGAAAGTGAGGCACCTGGGGAAAAGAAAAATAAAACGCCACAGAGAAGCAGAGCCTGGGTCCCCAAGGAAGAACAGGACTTCCCATCAGCCACTGCGCTTGGCCCTGTGGAAGCTGGCTTCCATGGTTCGAGCCCAGGGTGTGCCTCGGGCCTCTAGGGGTAGCCCAAAGCGTGCAGACGGCACAAGAGAGGAAGGTGAGACACTTGGGGAAGAGAAAAAAAAAAAATTCAGCCGCGGAGAAGCGGGGACTGGGTCCCCCACAAGGACGAAAGTGTCTTCCCATCAGGCCTTGCGCTGGGCCTCAGGGACCATGGAGTCCCTGGTTAGAGCCTACAGTGAAACTCGGGCCTCTAGGTGTACCCCAAAGCAGACAGAGGGCCCATGAGGGGAAGGTGAGATTTGAGGAAGGAGAGGTGAGGCATCTATGGCAGGAAAAAAAAAAAAACGCGCCACGGAGAAGCAGGGAATGGGTCCCCAACAGACGAAACTGCCTTTCCATCAGGCCCTCAGGGTTTGAGACAGAATGAGGAGTGACTAATGTCTACAGGGTTTTTCTCTGGTCGGGGGTGATAAGACGTTCTACAATGGATTGCGAATTAAAATTGAATGTGCACCACCACAGGTATACTAAAAGGCACTCAATTCATGACTTTTAATGGGGGAATCTTATGTGGCACACTCCCATGGAGATCACGGCAGACATTGTGAGAGAGAAAAAGGTGAGTAACTATCTCAATCGGAGGCAGAAACAGAGAGAATGAAAAGTCCTGTGAATGGAAGGGAGAGGGAAAAGGGAAAATGGTCCTATTTATAAATGACAGATGTGAAACTGGGGTTCACATCAACAGTGTCACTGCCAGGAAGGAGGGTCATGCTAGCCATGTCACCGGTAGTGTGGCCCGCAGGGACGCCGACGTGCTGGAGCGTCGTGCCAGCATGGGCTCTGGCAGCCACGTGGGCCAGCAGGAGGGTCCCGCTGCACAGCTGTGGGGTGAGGATAGACTGGGTGGTGATATCGCCCATTACAGGGGCCTCTTCTGCTGGCAAGAGTGTGACAGTAGCAAGTAGATGGACAGGCCTGCGTGTGAGGACGGAATGCAGGAGGGGCTCTTGTGCGGCTGGGTGTGGGGCCCAAACCGGAAATGTGGAGAAATGGCCAGGTAACTGTGTCATGTGGGCTAATAGATTGGCAAGGGCTTCGAACTGAAGGACAATAACGGGGAGTAGCTGTCAGGCCCTGGGAGTGTCTGAGTGTAAGTGGAGATGGGTTTGGGGTCACTGAGGGATGCGTGGGAGCCATCCCTGTATAGGTACAGGTCATAGGGAGATAGTCTCGTGAGGCCTGTGAGTGCCTAGGGTTGTCCTGGGTGCCTGGGGCTGACTGTGGCAGAAATCTGGGGAAGGATGGAGAGAAGCTGGGAGACCCAGGAGAGTCCCTGCAGGCAGGGGGTGAAGAGGTGAAAGAAATGGGGGAGGGTTGCAGTAAGGTCCGTGAGTTTGTAGGTGATTCCTGGGTGCGGGAAGCTGACTCCAGGTGAAATCTGGAGATGGTTGGAGAGTAGCTGAGAGAGACAGAAGAGTCCCTGAGGGCTGGGGGTGAGAACATGAGGGAGACAGGGGAGTAAGTCAGTGAAATTCGTGAGTTCGGTGGTGTATCGTGGGTGCCTGGAACTGACTCCAGCTGGAACCTAGCGAAGTTTGGAGAGTAGCTGAAAGAGACACAAGAGTCCCTGTGGGCTCAGGGCAAAGACCTGAGAGAGACCAGGGAGGACCTCAGTGAAGTCTGTGAGTCTAGGTGATTCCGAAATGTGGGAGGCTGGCTCCCGCTGAAATTTGGGCGTGGTGGGAGAGTAGCTGGGACAGACAGGAGAGTCCCAGGGGGCTGGGGGTGAAGACATGAGAGAGACTGGGGAGTAACTCAGCGAAACTGCTGAGATTGGTGGTGATACCTGGGTGCCTGGAACTGACTCCCGCTGAAATCTGGGCATGGTTGGAGAGTAGCTGGGAAACACAGGAGAGTCCCTGAGGGCTGGGGGTGAAGACATGAGAGAGACCGGGGAGTACCTCGGGGAAACTGGTGAGTTTGGTGGTGACTCCGGGGTGCCTGGAACTGACTCCAGCTGAAATGTGGGCGTGGTTGGAGAGTAGCTGGGACACACAGGAGAGTCCCTGAGGGCTGGTGAAGACATGAGAGAGACTGGAGAGTAATTGAGTGAAATTGGTGAGTTTGGTGGTGATTCCTGGGTGCCTGAAACTGACTCCCGCTGAAGTGTGGGCGTGGTTGGAGAGTAGCTGGGACACACAGGAGAGTCCCTGAGGGTTGGAGATAAAGACGTGCTAGAGACTGAGGAGTAACTGAGTGAAATTGGGGAGTTTGGTGGTGATTCTGGGGTGCCTGGAACTGACTGCAGCTGAAATCTGGGCGTGGTTGGAGAGTAGCTGGGACAGACGGGAGAGTCCCTGAGGGTTGGAGATAAAGACGTGCTAGAGACTGGGGAGAAACTCAGTGAAAGTGGTGGGCTTGGTGGTGATCCCTGGGTTCCTGGAACTGAGCCGCGCTGAAATGTGGGCGTGGTTGGAGAGTAGCTGGGACAGACTGGAGGGTCCGTAAGGGCTGGGGGTGAAGACGTGAGAGAGACTGGCGAGGATCTCACTGAGGTCTGTGAGTTTGTAGGTGTTTCTGGGGTGTGGGGTAGAGACTCCCGCTGAAATCTGGGTGTACTTGGAGAGTAGCTGGGACAGACAGGAGAGTCATGGGTGGCTGGGGGTGAGCTGCTGGATGATGGCGGTAAGAACATATGGTATATTATTGATGAATGAGGTGACTGTGAAGAATCTCCAGAGGAGGACACGGGAGAACACAATGACATGAGTGACTGTCCTGCTTGGTTAGGAAAGGGAAACGTAAAGTTGTGGAATTCTGTTGATGATGGATGTGAGAGTGGTGAAGCCCTGCGGGGTGATGTAGAGTACTTCCACATCCCTGGTGAGGAGCTGCCCATTGGGTCTGAGTTTCTGGGAGGGGAGAGGGAGAAGCTGGGTGAGGCAGGCACGAATCTTGAGGAGTCAGGGCTGGGGGACCGCTCATATTCTCCCGAGACCTGTGAGTATCTGGGGGACTTCTGGGTGCATGGGGCTGACTCCCGCAGGAACCTGGGGATGGCTGGAGAGTAACTGGGAGCCACAGGAGAGTCCCTGAGGCCTGGGGGTGAAGAGATGAAAGACACAGGGGTGGAGCACCGTGAGGCTCGTGAGTTTGTAGGTGATTCCCGGGTGTGGGGGGCTGACTCCAGCTGAAATCTGGGGTTGTTTGGAGAGTAGCTGGGACACACAGGAGATCCCTGGAGAGCTGGGGGTGGGCTGCTGGGTGATGGCAGTAAGAACATGTGGTATATTGTTGATGAACGTGGGGACTCTGAGGAATCCTCAGAGGAGGACACGGGAGAGCCCAATGGCTTCATTGATTGCCCATCACGGTGAGGACAGGGAAATGGGATCTTGTGGGATTCTGGTGATGACAGAGGTGAGTGTGGTGAAACCCTAGGGGATGGTGAATGGTAGCTCCGGATCCCTGGAGAGGAGCTTCCCCTGAAGCCTGAGTTTCTGAGAGGGGAGAGGGAGAAGCTGGGTGAGGCTCGCATGGACCTTGAGGCGTCTGGGCTGGGGGACCGTTCATAAGAAGAGCCAGGCAAGACCCTACTATTCTTAGGTGCAGACATGATTAGGAAACCTGCAGCTCCCAGGGGCCCCTACTAATTTTCTAACTCGCAGAAGGAAGGAGTGTGTGTGCGTGTGTGTGTGTGTGCGGTCTGAGGTATGTGCCCCTTAAGAAAATGGAAATCAACCAACCAATGAGACAGACAGACAGACAGACAGACAGAGATTCACTTGCCCAAGTGTTCTGTCCTGTCCTCTGAATCCGCTTCCAATTCGCAAGACGCAGTGAGCTCCAGGTTCACGCAGAGTCCGCCAAAGGCTCTGGCCGCTGATCCGCTCCGCGAAGATCTGAGTACAGGCCAGCCAGGGTGGATTTAAATAGCCTCGGGCGCAGACTAGCAGCGGAAAGGGCGGAGCTTCACTCCTCCTTTCCATCAGTCACCACCAACTTTCCCAGGCTGCACCTCGTAGGAAATTGTTCTCCTGCTTTGATTTCATGCGCCACCTTTGGGACAATCTAAGAACTTACAAGTTTTCTTGGCCAGATATGTTAGAAATTGTATGCACTGAAACACTGAAAACCAACTAGTGGTTCTGAGGTTCCCACGTTGTGGTTTTGACACCAGCAGCATCCGTGCCACAGTGAAACCCCGGAGATCCACAGATCTGCGTTGTAACAAGACCTGAAGAAATGATCTAATGGCTTTACTACAGTGCATGATTATGTGAGATGTTTTGAGACAGAGTAGTACATTTGTGAATGAAGATTTTTCACTTAGTAGGAACCACTGTGTGTGGAAAAGTGAGAAAATTGCTTTCTGCTGTAGAGTCTGGCATTCATTGTAGACTTAAGCTTATTTTTCTGTGAGCAAATCTTATTCAATAAAATTCTACTCTTTATACTAAAAAACAAAAACAGTGGTGATGTGTGGTCATTATGCTCAGCAAACTAATCCAGGGAAAGAAAACCAAACGCCACATTCTCACTTATAATGAGAGCTGAAAAATGAGATCACATGGACACAGGAAGGGGAACAACACTCACTGGGGCCTTTCGGGAGGCAGAGCGTTAAGAAAAACAGCTACTGCATGCTGGGCTTAATACCTAGGTGATGGGTTGACAGGTGCAGCAAACCACCATGGCACACGTTTACCTTAGTAACAAATCTGCACATCCTGCACATATACCCCAGAACTTAGAAACGAAACGAAACAAAAGGAAACGAAAAAGCAATAGCAAAACGCTAAAGGCAAACTAAAGTTTCAAACTCAGAACGTGACAGACCAATGTTTGGTTCAAATCATGGTTCTCAACCCAGGTGCCATAAGGCCAGGATAAAGAATTTGATTACATATTGTAAATAAGACATGCAGCAAATGACCAGAAAGATTATTCTCAACATATGTGTGTCTTCTAATTCAATGGTGACGCTATCTACCGGGACATAGCTTTAGATTCCAAAGGGCCGAGTCCCGCCAGACAGGCCTCCCACACTAATAACAATGGGAAGCCCCACGTTGTTTTACCTGTGCTTCTCAGCAACTGGCTATAAATCAGGTTGCCACCACTCCCAGATTTAGTTGCATTCATTGGCTGGAAGAGCTCACAGCACGCAGGCAAACACTTACATTTGCCGTTGTATTTTAGCGGACTTTGCAAAAAGTTCAGAAATAAATGCGGGGCCCGGCGTGTGGGGAGGGGTGCACTACCTTCCAGGAAGTGTTATCCACAAGCTCTCTGAACCCAGTCCTTCTGGGTTTTTATGGAGACCTCATTCTATAGGCATGACGGGTTAAACCATAGGCTATTGGTGATCCACTCCACCTGAGGCTCTCAACCCTCCCTGGAAATTGGGGTTGAGGCTTTGCCATTCTCAGTCTGACTAAAAGAATTTACCCAAACGGAATTTTAAAACAGATGAGCATAACTGGAATCTTAATTAGATGATTGGATTATCTGGAGCCACACCTTGATATTCCTAACCCGAGCACCCTCATCCAACGAATGCTCCACCCAACTGGCTCCCAAGTCTCTACGTGGTTCCAGAGCAAAAGAATGTTTATACAACGCATATCTCCACCTTTTCTTCAAAGTCTTTTCCCTTCCACGGAAAGACTTCTTAAACTGCCATGCATCCGGATCAGGGGGAGGTATTGTTACACCGCAGATCTGTGGATCTCCGGGGTTTGATTGTGGCAACGATGCTGCTGGTGTCAAAACCACAACGTGGGAACCACAGAACCACTAGTTGGTTTTCAGTGTTTCAGTGCATACAATTCCTAATATATCTGGCCAAGAAATCTTGTAAGATCTTAGATTGTCCCAAAAGTGGCGCATGAAATCAAAGCAGGAGAACAGTTTCCTACGAGGTGTAGCCTGGGAAAGTTGGGGGTGACTGATGGAAAGGAGGAGTGAAGCTCCGCCCTTTCCGCTGCTAGGCTGCGCCCGAGGCTATTTAAACCCACCCTGGCTGGCCTGTACTCAGATCTTCACGGAGCGGATCAGCGGCCGGAGCGGTTGGCGGACTCTGCGTTGACTTGGAGCTCACAGCGTCTTGCGACTTGGAAGCGGATTCAGAGGACAGGACAGAACACTTGGGCAAGTGAATCTCTGTCTGTCTGTCTCTCTGTCTGTCTGTCTGTCTCACTGGTTGCTTGATTTCCATTTTCTTAAGGGGCACATACCTCACACCGCACACACACACACACGCACACACACTCCTTCCTTCTGCGAGTTAGAAATTTAGTAGGGGCCCCTGGGAGCTGCAGGTTTCCTAATCATGTCTGCACCTAAGAACAGTAGGGTCTTGTCCGGCTCTTCTTATGAACGGTCCCCCAGCACGGACTCCCCAAGGTCCATGCGAGCCTCACCCAGCTTCTCCCTCTCCCCTCTCAGAAACTCAGGCTTCAGGCGAAGCTCCTCACCAGGGATCCGGAGCTACCATTCACCATCCCCTAGGGCTTCACCACACTCACCTCTGTCATCACCAGAATCCCACAAGCTCCCATTTCCCTGTCCTCACCGTGATGGGCAATCAATGAAGCCATTGGGCTCTCCCGTGTCCTCCTCTGAGGATTCCTCAGAGTCCCCACGTTCATCAATAATATACCACATGTTCTTACTGCCATCACCCAGCAGCTCACCCCCAGCTCTCGGGTGATCTCCTGTGTCTCCCAGCTACTCTCCAAACAACCCCAGATTTCAGCTGGAGTCAGCCCCCCACACCCGGGAATCACCTACAAACTCACGAGCCTCACGGTGCTCCACCCCTGTGTCTTTCATCTCTTCACCCCCAGGCCTCAGGGACTCTCCTGTGGCTCCCAGTTACTCTCCAGCCATCCCCAGGTTCCTGCGGGAGTCAGCCCCATGCACCCAGGAGTCCCCCAGAGACTCACAGGTCTCGGGAGAATATCAGCGGTCCCCCAGCCCTGACTCCTCAAGATTCATGCCTGCCTCACCCAGCTTCTCCCTCTCCCCTCCCAGAAACTCAGACCCAAGGGGCAGCTCCTCACCAGGGATGTGGAAGTACTCTACATCACCCCGCAGGGCTTCACCACTCTCACATCCATCATCAACAGAATTCCACAACTTTACGTTTCCCTTTCCTAACCAAGCAGGACAGTCACTCATGTCATTGTGTTCTCCCGTGTCCTCCTCTGGAGATTCTTCACAGTCACCTCATTCATCAATAATATACCATATGTTCTTACCGCCATCATCCAGCTGCTCACCCCCAGCCACCCATGACTCTCCTGTCTGTCCCAGCTACTCTCCAACTACGCCCAGATTTCAGCGGGAGTCTCTACCCCACACCCCAGAAACACCTACAAACTCACAGACCTCAGTGAGATCCTCGCCAGTCTCTCTCACGTCTTCACCCCCAGCCCTTACGGACCCTCCAGTCTGTCCCAGCTACTCTCCAACCACGCCCATATTTCAGCGCGGGTCAGTTCCAGGAACCCAGGGATCACCACCAAACCCACCACTTTCACTGAGTTACTCCCCAGTCTCTAGCACGTCTTTATCTCCAACCCTCAGGGACTCTCCTGTGTGTCCCAGCTACTCTCCAAACACACCCACACTTCAGCGGGAGTCCGTTGCAGGCACCCACAAATCACCACCAAAATCACCAATTTCACTGCGTTACTCCCCAGTCTCTCTCATGTCTTCACCATCCCTCAGGGACTCTCCCGTCTGTCCCAGCTACTCTCCAACCACGCCCACATTTCAGCTGCAGTCAGCTCCAGGCACCCCGGAATCACCACCAAACTCCCCAATTTCACTCAGTTACTCCTCAGTCTCTAGCACGTCTTTATCTCCAACCCTCAGGGACTCTCCTGTGTGTCCCAGCTACTCTTCAAACACGCCCACACTTCAGCGGGAGTCAGTTCCAGGTACCCAGGAAGCACCAGCAAACTCACCAATTTCACTCACTTACTCTCCAGTCTCTCTCATGTCTTCAC
This sequence comes from Pan troglodytes, assembly GCF_028858775.2. Lineage (NCBI taxonomy): Eukaryota > Metazoa > Chordata > Mammalia > Primates > Hominidae > Pan > Pan troglodytes. The sequence goes on from NC_072413.2 coordinate 9,683,579, forward strand.
TAGCCCTCAGGGACTCTCCTGTCTGTCCCAGCTACTCTCCAACCACGCACACATTTCAGCTGGAGTCAGTCCCAGGCACCCCGGAGTCACCACCAAACTCACCAGTTTCACTGAGGTACTCCCCGGTCTCTCTCATGTCTTCACCCCCAGCCCTCAGGGACTCTCCTGTGTGTCCCAGCTACTCTCCCACCACGCCCAGATTTCAGCGGGAGTCAGCCTCCCACACTCCGGAATCACCTACAGACTCGCAGACTTCACTGAGGTCCTCCCTGGTCTCTCTCAGGTCTTTGCCCTCAGCCCACAGGGACTCCTGTGTCTCTTTCAGCTACTCTCAAAACTTCGCTAGATTCCAGCTGGAGTCAGTTCCAGGCACCCACGATACACCACCGAACTCACGAATTTCACTGACTTACTCCCCAGTCTCCCTCATGTTCTCACCCCCAGCCCTCAAGGACTCTTCTGTCTCTCTCAGCTACACTCCGACCATCTCCAGATTTCACCTGGAGTCAGCTTCCCGCACCCAGGAATCACCTACAAACTCACGGACCTTACTGCAACCCTCCCCCATTTCTTTCACCTCTTCACCCCCTGCCTTCAGGGACTCTCCTGGGTCTCCCAGCTTCTCTCCAGCCTTCCCCAGATTTCTGCCACAGTCAGCCCCAGGCACCCAGGACAACCCTAGACACTCACAGGCCTCACGAGACTATCTCCCTATGACCTGTACCTATACAGGGATGGCTCCCACGCATCCCTCAGTGACCCCAAACCCATCTCCACTTACACTCAGACACTCCCAGGGCCTGACAGCTACTCCCCGTTATTGTCCTTCAGTTCGAAGCCCTGGCCAATCTACTAGCCCACATGACGCAGTTACCTGGCCATTTCTCCACGGTTCCCGTGAGGGCCCCACACCCAGCCGCACAAGAGCCCCTCCTGCATTCCGTCCTCACACGCAGGCTTGTCCATCTACTTGCTACTGTCACACTCTTGCCAGCAGAAGAGGCCCCTGTAATGGGCGATATCACCACCCATTCTATCCTCACCCCACAGCTGTGCAGCGGGACCCTCCTGCTGGCCCACGTGGCTGCCAGAGCCCATGCTGGCACGACGCTCCAGCACGTCGGCGTCCCTGCGGGCCACACTACCGGTGACATGGCTAGCATGACCCTCCTTCCTGGCAGTGACACTGTTGATGTGAACCCCAGTTTCACATCTGTCATTTGTAAATAGGACCATTTTCCCTTTTCGCTCTCCCTTCCATTCACAGGGCTTCTCATTCTCTCTCTTTCTGCCTCCGTTTCAGATATTTACTCACCTTTTTCTCTCTCACTATGTCTGCCGTGGTCTCCATGAGAGTGCGCCACAGAAGATTCCCCCATTAAAAGTCATGAATTGAGTGGCTTTTAGTATACCTGTGGTGGTGCACATTCAATTTTAATTCGCAATCCTTTGTGGAACGTCTTATCACCCCCGACCAGAGAAAAACCCTGTAGACATTAGTCACTCCTCATTCTGTCTCAAACCCTCTCCCTGACCCTCAGCCCTAGGTAGCAACTACCTAGTGCGATCAATCCCATATGCATAGATTTCCATATTGTGGACATTTCCTATCAACGGAATTGCACAATAGGTGAGCTGTTATGACTGACACAACACGTAGCACAATATTTTCAAGATTCATCCACATTGTAGGCTTACCCACAGGGGGAAACCATTTTTTGGGGGGTTTTAGTAACACCGGGTGTTTTCTCCTTCCTTTCGTCTTTCTTTCCTTCCTTCCTTCCTTCCTTCCTTCCTTCCTTCCTTCCTACCTTCCTTCTTTCTTTCCTTCCTTCCTTCCTTCCTCCTATTTCTCTCTTACTCCTTCTGCCCTCTCTGTTTCATATGCCTTAGGTGCATCCCACATTCTGCGTTTTTTGGGAGAAATCCTCGACAGGTGCAGGAAAATTGTGTTATTGTAACTATTTACCGCTATCTCTCTTTCACGGCTCTCCATCAGTTGTGAACATCTATTGGTTTATCCCAAGTCACTAAGCATATTTTTGTTAGGTACACCTGTTTTTCCTTATACAGCTGTTTCTGGAGTATAGGGTCGCATACTCATAAACCCACTGTAACTCAGAAAGGCATCTAATATGCCAATAATCCCATCATAACGTTGAAAAATCATAAATCAAACCACCGTAAGTCACGGTGTGTCCGTGGATATGGGCGTCATCAATTCCATTGTATTCAGTAATGCTGTACACCATTAACAATGGCAGACCGATTGGGAGTGGATATTGATAGCATTATAAAAGTCAGTTATTAGAGGGATACTTCTTTAACCTGACTGAAGAACTCATCTAATGGCTTTAGTACAGTGCATGATTATGTGAGATGTTTTGAGACAGAGTAGTACATTTGTGAATGAAGTTTTTTCACTTAGTAGGAACCATTGTGTTGGAAAAGTGAGAAAATTGCTTTCTGCTGTAGAGTCAGGCATTCATTGTAGACTTAAGCTTATTTTTCTGTGAGCAAATCTTATTCAATAAAATACTACTCTTTATACTAAAATACAAAAACAGTGGTGATGTGTGGTCATTATGCTCAGCAAACTAATCCAGGGAAAGAAAACCAAACGCCACATTCTCACTTATAATGAGAGCTGAAAAATGAGATCACATGTACACAGGAAGGGGAACAATACTCACTGGGGCCTTTCGGGAGGCAGAGCGTTAAGAAAAACAGCTACTGCATGCTGGGCTTAATACCTAGGTGATGGGTTGACAGGTGCAGCAAACCACCATGGCACACGTTTACCTTAGTAACAAATCTGCACATCCTGCACATATACCCCAGAACTTAGAAACGAAACGAAACAAAAGAAAACGAAAAAGCAATAGCAAAACGCTAAAGGCAAACTAAAGTTTCAAACTCAGAACGTGACAGACCAATGTTTGGTTCAAATCATGGTTCTCAACCCAGGTGCCATAAGGCCAGGATAAAGAATTTGATTACATATTGTAAATAAGACATGCAGCAAATGACCAGAAAGATTATTCTCAACATATGTGTGTCTTCTAATTCAATGGTGACGCTATCTACCGGGACATAGCTTTAGATTCCAAAGGGCCGAGTCCCGCCAGACAGGCCTCCCACACTAATAACAATGGGAAGCCCCACGTTGTTTTACCTGTGCTTCTCAGCAACTGGCTATAAATCAGGTTGCCACCACTCCCAGATTTAGTTGCATTCATTGGCTGGAAGAGCTCACAGCAGGCAGGCAAACACTTACGTTTGCCGTTGTATTTTAGCGGACTTTGCAAAAAGTTCAGAAATAAATGCGGGGCCCGGCGTGTGGGGAGGGGTGCACTACCTTCCAGGAAGTGTTATCCACAAGCTCTCTGAACCCAGTCCTTTTGGGTTTTTATGGAGACCTCATTCTATAGGCATGACGGGTTAAACCACAGGCTATTGGTGATCAACTCCACCTGAGGCTCTCAACCCTCCCTGGAAATTGGGGTTGAGGCTTTGCCATTCTCAGTCTGACTAAAAGAATTTACCCAAACGGAATTTTAAAACAGATGAGCATAACTGGAATCTTAATTAGATGATTGGATTATCTGGAGCCACACCTTGATATTCCTAACCCGAGCACCCTCATCCAACGAATGCTACACCCAACTGGCTCCCAAGTCTCTACGTGGTTCCAGAGCAAAAGAATGTTTATACAACGCATATCTCCACCTTTTCTTCAAAGTCTTTTCCCTTACACGGAAAGACTTCTTAAACTGCCATGCATCCGGATCAGGGGGAGGTATTGTTACACCGCAGATCTGTGGATCTCCGGGGTTTGATTGTGGCAACGATGCTGCTGGTGTCAAAACCACAACGTGGGAACCACAGAACCACTAGTTGGTTTTCAGTGTTTCAGTGCATACAATTCCTAATATATCTGGCCAAGAAAACTTGTAAGTTCTTAGATTGTCCCAAAGGTGGCGCATGAAATCAAAGCAGGAGAACAGTTTCCTACGAGGTGTAGCCTGGGAAAGTTGGGGGTGACTGATGGAAAGGAGGAGTGAAGCTCCGCCCTTTCCGCTGCTAGGCTGCACCCGAGGCTATTTAAACCCACCCTGGCTGGCCTGTACTCAGATCTTCGCGGAGCGGATCAGCGGCCGGAGCGGTTGGCGGACTCTGCGTTGACTTGGAGCTCACAGCGTCTTGCGACTTGGAAGCGGATTCAGAGGACAGGACAGAACACTTGGGCAAGTGAATCTCTGTCTGTCTGTCTCTCTGTCTCATTGGTTCGTTGATTTCCATTTTCTTAAGGGGCACATACCTCACACCGCACACAAACACACAAGCACACACACTCCTTCCTTCTGCGAGTTAGAAAATTAGTAGGGGCCCCTGGGAGCTGCAGGTTTCCTAATCATGTCTGCACCTAAGAACAGTAGGGTCTTGTCCGGCTCTTCTTATGAACGGTCCCCCAGCACGGACTCCCCAAGGTCCATGCGAGCCTCACCCAGCTTCTCCCTCTCCCCTCTCAGAAACTCAGGCTTCAGGGGAAGCTCCTCACCAGGGATCCGGAGCTACCATTCACCATCCCCTAGGGCTTCACCACACTCACCTCTGTCATCACCAGAATCCCACAAGCTCCCATTTCCCTGTCCTCACCGTGATGGGCAATCAATGAAGCCATTGGGCTCTCCCGTGTCCTCCTCTGAGGATTCCTCAGAGTCCCCACGTTCATCAATAATATACCACATGTTCTTACTGCCATCACCCAGCAGCTCACCCCCAGCTCTCGGGGGATCTCCTGTGTCTCCCAGCTACTCTCCAAACAACCCCAGATTTCAGCTGGAGTCAGCCCCCCACACCCGGGAATCACCTACAAACTCACGAGCCTCACGGTGCTCCACCCCTGTGTCTTTCATCTCTTCACCCCCAGGCCTCAGGGACTCTCCTGTGGCTCCCAGTTACTCTCCAGCCATCCCCAGGTTCCTGCGGGAGTCAGCCCCATGCACCCAGGAGTCCCCCAGAGACTCACAGGTCTCGGGAGAATATCAGCGGTCCCCCAGCCCTGACTCCTCAAGATTCATGCCTGCCTCACCCAGCTTCTCCCTCTCCCCTCCCAGAAACTCAGACCCAAGGGGCAGCTCCTCACCAGGGATGTGGAAGTACTCTACATCACCCCGCAGGGCTTCACCACTCTCACATCCATCATCAACAGAATTCCACAACTTTACGTTTCCCTTTCCTAACCAAGCAGGACAGTCACTCATGTCATTGTGTTCTCCCGTGTCCTCCTCTGGAGATTCTTCACAGTCACCTCATTCATCAATAATATACCATATGTTCTTACTGCCATCATCCAGCAGCTCACCCCCAGCCACCCATGACTCTCCTGTCTGTCCCAGCTACTCTCCAACTACGCCCAGATTTCAGCGGGAGTCTCTACCCCACACCCCAGAAACACCTACAAACTCACAGACCTCAGTGAGATCCTCGCCAGTCTCTCTCACGTCTTCACCCCCAGCCCTTACGGACCCTCCAGTCTGTCCCAGCTACTCTCCAGCCACGCCCACATTTCAGCGCGGGTCAGTTCCAGGAACCCAGGGATCACCACCAAGCCCACCACTTTCACTGAGTTCCTCCCCAGTCTCTAGCACGTCTTTATCTCCAACCCTCAGGGACTCGCCTGTCTGTCCCAGCTACTCTCCAAACACGCCCACACTTCATCGGGAGTCCGTTGCAGGCACCCAGAAATCACCACCAAACTCACCAATTTCACTGCGTTACTCCCCAGTCTCTCTCATGTCTTCACCATCCCTCAGGGACTCTCCCGTCTGTCCCAGCTACTCTCCAACCACGCACACATTTCAGCTGCAGTCAGTTCCAGGCACCCCGGAATCACCACCAAACTCCCCAATTTCACTCAGTTACTCCTCAGTCTCTAGCACGTCTTTATCTCCAACCCTCAGGGACTCTCCTGTGTGTCCCAGCTACTCTCCAGCCACGAACACATTCCAGCTGGAGTCAGTCCCAGGCACCCCGGAGTCACCACCAAACTCAACAGTTTCACTGAGGTACTCCCCGGTCTCTCTCATGTCTTCACCCCCAGCCCTCAGGGACTCTCCTGTGTGTCCCAGCTACTCTCCAACCATGCCCAGATTTCAGCGGGAGTCAGTTCCAGGCACCCAGGTATCACCACCAAACTCAGCAGATTCGCTGAGTTACTCCCCAGTCTCTGTCGTGTCTTCACCCCCAGCCCCCTGGGACTCTCCTGTCTGTCCCAGCTACTCTCCCACCACGCCCAGATTTCAGCGGTAGTAGGCCTCCCACACTCCGGAATCACCTACAGACTCACAGACTTCACTGAGGTCCTCCCTGGTCTCTCTCAGGTCTTTGCCCTCAGCCCACAGGGACTCCTGTGTCTCTTTCAGCTACTCTCAAAACTTCGCTAGATTCCAGCTGGAGTCAGTTCCAGGCACCCACGGTACTCCACCGAACTCACGAATTTCACTGACTTACTCCCCAGTCTCCCTCATGTTCTCACCCCCAGCCCTCAAGGACTCTTCTGTCTCTCTCAGCTACACTCCGACCATCTCCAGATTTCACCTGGAGTCAGCTTCCCGCACCCAGGAATCACCTACAAACTCACGGACCTTACTGCATCCCTCCCCCATTTCTTTCACCTCTTCACCCCCTTCCTTCAGGGACTCTCCTGGGTCTCCCAGCTTCTCTCCAGCCTTCCCCAGATTTCTGCCACAGTCAGCCCCAGGCACCCAGGACAACCCTAGACACTCACAGGCCTCATGAGACTATCTCCCTATGACCTGTACCTATACAGGGATGGCTCCCACGCATCCCTCAGTGACCCCAAACCCATCTCCACTTACACTCAGACACTCCCAGGGCCTGACAGCTACTCCCCGTTATTGTCCTTCAGTTCGAAGCCCTGCCCAATCTACTAGCCCACATGACGCAGTTACCTGGCCATTTCTCCACGGTTCCCGTGAGGGCCCCACACCCAGCCGCACAAGAGCCCCTCCTGCATTCCGTCCTCACAAGCAGGCCTGTCCATCTACTTGCTACTGTCACACTCTTGCCAGCAGAAGAGGCCCCTGTAATGGCCGATATCACCACCCATTCTATCCTCACCCCACTGCTGTGCAGCGGGACCCTCCTGCTGGCCCACGTGGCTGCCAGAGCCCATGCTGGCACGACGCTCCAGCAGGTCGGCGTCCCTGCGGGCCACACTACCGGTGACATGGCTAGCATGACCCTCCTTCCTGGCAGTGACACTGTTGATGTGAACCCCAGTTTCACATCTGTCATTTGTAAATAGGACCATTTTCCCTTTTCGCTCTCCCTTCAATTCACAGGGCTTTTCATTCTCTCTCTTTCTGCCTCCGTTTCAGATATTTACTCACCTTTTTCTCTCTCACTATGTCTGCCGTGGTCTCCATGAGAGTGCGCCACAGAAGATTCCCCCATTAAAAGTCATGAATTGAGTGGCTTTTAGTATACCTGTGGTGGTGCACATTCAATTTTAATTCGCAATCCATTGTAGAACGTCTTATCACCCCCGACCAGAGAAAAACCCTGTAGACATTAGTCACTCCTCATTCTGTCTCAAACCCTCTCCCTGACCCTCAGCCCTAGGTAGCAACTACCTAGTGCGATCAATCCCATATGCATAGATTTCCATATTGTGGACATTTCCTATCAACGGAATTGCACAATAGGTGAGCTGTTATGACTGACACAACACGTAGCACAATATTTTCAAGATTCATCCACATTGTAGGCTTACCCACAGGGGGAAACCATTTTTTGGGGGTTTCAGTAACACCGGGTGTTTTCTCCATCCTTTCGTCCTTCTTTCCTTCCGTCTTTCTTTCCTTCCTTCCTTCCTTCCGTCCTTCCTTCCTTCCTTCCTTCCTACCTTCCTACTTTCCTTCCTTCCTTCCTTTCTTCCTCCTGTTTCTCTCTTACTCCTTCTGCCCTCTCTCTTTCATACGCCTTAGGTGCATCTCACTTTCTGCCTTTTTTGGGAGAAATCCTCGACAGGTGCAGGAAAATTGTGTTATTGTAACTATTTACCGCTATCTCTCTTTCACGGCTCTCCATCAGTTGTGAACATCTATTGGTTTATCCCAAGTCACTAAGCATATTTTTATTCGGTACACCTGTTTTTCCTTATACAGCTGTTTCTGGAGTATAGGGTCGCATATTCATAAACCCACTGTAACTCAGAAACGCATTTAATATTCCAATAAACCCATCATAACGTTGAAAAATCATAAATCAATCCACCATAAGTCACGGTGTGTCCGTGGATATGGGCGTCATCAATTCCATTGTATTCAGTAATGCTGTACACCATTAACAATGGCAGACTGATTGGGAGTGGATATTGATAGCATTATGAAAGTCAGTTATTAGAGGGATACTTCTTTAACCTGACTGAAGAACTGATCTAATGGCTTTAGTACAGTGCATGATTATGTGAGATGTTTTGAGACAGAGTAGTACATTTGTGAATGAAGTTTTTTCACTTAGTAGGAACCATTGTGTGTGGAAAAGTGAGAAAATTGCTTTCTGCTGTAGAGTCTGGCATTCATTGTAGACTTAAGCTTATTTTTCTGTGAGCAAATCTTATTCAATAAAATACTACTCTTTATACTAAAATACAAAAACAGTGGTGATGTGTGGTCATTATGCTCAGCAAACTAATCCAGGGAAAGAAAACCAAACGCCACATTCTCACTTATAATGAGAGCTGAAAAATGAGATCACATGGACACAGGAAGGGGAACAACACTCACTGGGGCCTTTCGGGAGGCAGAGCGTTAAGAAAAACAGCTACTGCATGCTGGGCTTAATACCTAGGTGATGGGTTGACAGGTGCAGCAAGCCACCATGGCACACGTTTACCTTAGTAACAAATCTGCACATCCTGCACATATACCCCAGAACTTAGAAACGAAACGAAACAAAAGAAAACGAAAAAGCAATAGCAAAACGCTAAAGGCAAACTAAAGTTTCAAACTCAGAACGTGACAGACCAATGTTTGGTTCAAATCATGGTTCTCAACCCAGGTGCCATAAGGCCAGGATAAAGAATTTGATTACATATTGTAAATAAGACATGCAGCAAATGACCAGAAAGATTATTCTCAACATATGTGTGTCTTCTAATTCAATGGTGACGCTATCTACCGGGACATAGCTTTAGATTCCAAAGGGCCGAGTCCCGCCAGACAGGCCTCCCACACTAATAACAATGGGAAGCCCCACGTTGTTTTACCTGTGCTTCTCAGCAACTGGCTATAAAACAGGTTGCCACCACTCCCAGATTTAGTTGCATTCATTGGCTGGAAGAGCTCACAGCAGGCAGGCAAACACTTACATTTGCCGTTGTATTTTAGCGGACTTTGCAAAGAGTTCAGAAATAAATGCGGGGCCCCGCGTGTGGGGAGGGGTGCACTACCTTCCAGGAAGTGTTATCCACAAGCTCTCTGAACCCAGTCCTTTTGAGTTTTTATGGAGACCTCATTCTATAGGCATGACGGGTTAAACCATAGGCTATTAGTGATCAACTCCACCTGAGGCTCTCAACCCTCCCTGGAAATTGGGGTTGAGGCTTTGCCATTCTCAGTCTGACTAAAAGAATTTACCCAAACGGAATTTTAAAACAGATGAGCATAACTGGAATCTTAATTAGATGATTAGATTATCTGGAGCCACACCTTGATATTCCCAACCCGAGCACCCTCATCCAACGAATGCTCCACCCAACTGGCTCCCAAGTCTCTACGTGGTTCCAGAGCAAAAGAATGTTTATACAACGCATATCTCCAACTTTTCTTCAAAGTCTTTTCCCTTCCACGGAAAGACTTCTTAAACTGCCATGCATCAGGGTCAGGGAGAGGTGTAGTTACAACACAGATCTGTGGATCTCCGGGGTTTCACTGTGGCAAGGATGCTGCTGGTGTCAAAACCACAACGTGGGAACCACAGAACCACTAGTTGGTTTTCAGTGTTTCAGTGCATACAATTCCTAATATATCTGGCCAAGAAAACTTGTAAGTTCTTAGATTGTGCCAAAGGTGGCGCATGAAATCAAAGCAGGAGAACAGTTTCCTACGAGGTGTAGCCTGGGAAAGTTGGGGGTGACTGATGGAAAGGAGGAGTGAAGCTCCGCCCTTTCCGCTGCTAGGCTGCGCCCGAGGCTATTTAAACCCACCCTGGCTGGCCTGTACTCAGATCTTCGCGGAGCGGATCAGCGGCCGGAGCGGTTGGCCGACTCTGCGTTGACTTGGAGCTCACAGCGTCTTGAGACTTGGAAGCGGATTCAGAGGACAGGACAGAACACTTGGGCAAGTGAATCTCTGTCTGTCTGTCTGTCTGTCTGTCTCATTGGTTGGTTGATTTCCATTTTCTTAAGGGGCACATACCTCACACCGCACACACACACACACGCACACACACTCCTTCCTTCTGCGAGTTAGAAAATTAGTAGGGGCCCCTGGGAGCTGCAGGTTTCCTAATCATGTCTGCACCTAAGAACAGTAGGGTCTTGTCCGGCTCTTCTTATGAACGGTCCCCCAGCACGGACTCCCCAAGGTCCATGCGAGCCTCACCCAGCTTCTCCCTCTCCCCTCTCAGAAACTCAGGCTTCAGGGGAAGCTCCTCACCAGGGATCCGGAGCTACCATTCACCATCCCCTAGGGCTTCACCACACTCACCTCTGTCATCACCAGAATCCCACAAGCTCCCATTTCCCTGTCCTCACCGTGATGGGCAATCAATGAAGCCATTGGGCTCTCCCGTGTCCTCCTCTGAGGATTCCTCAGAGTCCCCACGTTCATCAATAATATACCACATGTTCTTACTGCCATCACCCAGCAGCTCACCCCCAGCTCTCGGGGGATCTCCTGTGTCTCCCAGCTACTCTCCAAACAACCCCAGATTTCAGCTGGAGTCAGCCCCCCACACCCGGGAATCACCTACAAACTCACGAGCCTCACGGTGCTCCACCCCTGTGTCTTTCATCTCTTCACCCCCAGGCCTCAGGGACTCTCCTGTGGCTCCCAGTTACTCTCCAGCCATCCCCAGGTTCCTGCGGGAGTCAGCCCCATGCACCCAGGAGTCCCCCAGAGACTCACAGGTCTCGGGAGAATATCAGCGGTCCCCCAGCCCTGACTCCTCAAGATTCATGCCTGCCTCACCCAGCTTCTCCCTCTCCCCTCCCAGAAACTCAGACCCAAGGGGCAGCTCCTCACCAGGGATGTGGAAGTACTCTACATCACCCCGCAGGGCTTCACCCCTCTCACATCCATCATCAACAGAATTCCACAACTTTACGTTTCCCTTTCCTAACCAAGCAGGACAGTCACTCATGTCATTGTGTTCTCCCGTGTCCTCCTCTGGAGATTCTTCACAGTCACCTCATTCATCAATAATATACCATATGTTCTTACTGCCATCATCCAGCAGCTCACCCCCAGCCACCCATGACTCTCCTGTCTGTCCCAGCTACTCTCCAACTACGCCCAGATTTCAGCGGGAGTCTCTACCCCACACCCCAGAAACACCTACAAACTCACAGACCTCAGTGAGATCCTCGCCAGTCTCTCTCACGTCTTCACCCCCAGCCCTTACGGACCCTCCAGTCTGTCCCAGCTACTCTCCAGCCACGCCCACATTTCAGCGCGGGTCAGTTCCAGGAACCCAGGGATCACCACCAAGCCCACCACTTTCACTGAGTTCCTCCCCAGTCTCTAGCACGTCTTTATCTCCAACCCTCAGGGACTCGCCTGTCTGTCCCAGCTACTCTCCAAACACGCCCACACTTCAGCGGGAGTCCGTTGCAGGCACCCAGAAATCACCACCAAACTCACCAATTTCACTGCGTTACTCCCCAGTCTCTCTCATGTCTTCACCATCCCTCAGGGACTCTCCCGTCTGTCCCAGCTACTCTCCAACCACGCCCACATTTCAGCTGCAGTCAGTTCCAGGCACCCCGGAATCACCACCAAACTCCCCAATTTCACTCAGTTACTCCTCAGTCTCTAGCACGTCTTTATCTCCAACCCTCAGGGACTCTCCTGTGTGTCCCAGCTACTCTCCAACCACGCCCACACTTCAGCGGGAGTCAGTTCCAAGCACCCAGGAAGCACCACCAAACTCACCAATTTCACTCACTTACTCTCCAGTCTCTCTCAGGTCTTCACCAGCCCTCAGGGACTCTCCTGTCTGTCCCAGCTACTCTCCAACCACGCACACATTTCAGCTGGAGTCAGTCCCAGGCACCCCGGAGTCACCACCAAACTCACCAGTTTCACTGAGGTACTCCCCGGTCTCTCTCATGTCTTCACCCCCAGCCCTCAGGGACTCTCCTGTGTGTCCCAGCTACTCTCCAACCATGCCCAGATTTCAGCGGGAGTCAGTTCCAGGCACCCAGGTATCACCACCAAACTCAGCAGTTTCGCTGAGTTACTCCCCAGTCTCTCTCATGTCTTCACCCCCAGCCCCCTGGGACTCTCCTGTCTGTCCCAGCTACTCTCCCACCACGCCCAGATTTCAGCGGGAGTCAGCCTCCCACACTCCGGAATCACCTACAGACTCACAGACTTCACTGAGGTCCTCCCTGGTCTCTCTCAGGTCTTTGCCCTCAGCCCACAGGGACTCCTGTGTCTCTTTCAGCTACTCTCAAAACTTCGCTAGATTCCAGCTGGAGTCAGTTCCAGGCACCCACGATACACCACCGAACTCACGAATTTCACTGACTTACTCCCCAGTCTCCCTCATGTTCTCACCCCCAGCCCTCAAGGACTCTTCTGTCTCTCTCAGCTACACTCCGACCATCTCCAGATTTCACCTGGAGTCAGCTTCCCGCACCCAGGAATCACCTACAAACTCACGGACCTTACTGCAACCCTCCCCCATTTCTTTCACCTCTTCACCCCCTGCCTTCAGGGACTCTCCTGGGTCTCCCAGCTTCTCTCCAGCCTTCCCCAGATTTCTGCCACAGTCAGCCCCAGGCACCCAGGACAACCCTAGACACTCACAGGCCTCACGAGACTATCTCCCTATGACCTGTACCTATACAGGGATGGCTCCCACGCATCCCTCAGTGACCCCAAACCCATCTCCACTTACACTCAGACACTCCCAGGGCCTGACAGCTACTCCCCGTTATTGTCCTTCAGTTCGAAGCCCTGGCCAATCTACTAGCCCACATGACGCAGTTACCTGGCCATTTCTCCACGGTTCCCGTGAGGGCCCCACACCCAGCCGCACAAGAGCCCCTCCTGCATTCCGTCCTCACAAGCAGGCCTGTCCATCTACTTGCTACTGTCACACTCTTGCCAGCAGAAGAGGCCCCTGTAATGGGCGATATCACCACCCAGTCTATCCTCACCCCACAGCTGTGCAGCGGGACCCTCCTGCTGGCCCACGTGGCTGCCAGAGCCCATGTTGGCACGACGCTCAAGCAGGTCGGCGTCCCTGCGGGCCACACTACCGGTGACATGGCTAGCATGACCCTCCTTCCTGGCAGTGACACTGTTGATGTGAACCCCAGTTTCACATCTGTCATTTGTAAATAGGACCATTTTCCCTTTTCGCTCTCCCTTCCATTCACAGGGCTTCTCATTCTCTCTCTTTCTGCCTCCGTTTCAGATATTTACTCACCTTTTTCTCTCTCACTATGTCTGCCGTGGTCTCCATGAGAGTGCGCCACAGAAGATTCCCCCATTAAAAGTCATGAATTGAGTGGCTTTTAGTATACCTGTGGTGGTGCACATTCAATTTTAATTCGCAATCCGTTATAGAACGTCTTATCACCCCCGACCAGAGAAAAACCCTGTAGACATTAGTCACTCCTCATTCTGTCTCAAACCCTCTCCCTGACCCTCAGCCCTAGGTAGCAACTACCTAGTGCGATCAATCCCATATGCATAGATTTCCATATTGTGGGCATTTCCTATCAACGGAATTGCACAATAGGTGAGCTGTTATGACTGACACAACACGTAGCACAATATTTTCAAGATTCATCCACATTGTAGGCTTACCCACAGGGGGAAACCATTTTTTGGGGGGTTTTAGTAACACCGGGTGTTTTCTCCTTCCTTTCATCCTTCTTTCCTTCCTTCCTTCCTTCCTTCCTTCCTTCCTACCTTCCTTCTTTCTTTCCTTCCTTCCTTCCTTCCTCCTATTTCTCTCTTACTCCTTCTGCCCTCTCTCTTTCATATGCCTTAGGTGCATCCCACATTCTGCGTTTTTTGGGAGAAATCCTCGACAGGTGCAGGAAAATTGTGTTATTGTAACTATTTACCGCTATCTCTCTTTCACGGCTCTCCATCAGTTGTGAACATCTATTGGTTTATCCCAAGTCACTAAGCATATTTTTATTAGGTACACCTGTTTTTCCTTATACAGCTGTTTCTGGAGTATAGGGTCGCATACTCATAAACCCACTGTAACTCAGAAACGCATCTAATATTCCAATAATCCCATCATAACGTTGAAAAATCATAAATCAAACCACCGTAAGTCACGGTGTGTCCGTGGATATGGGCATCATCAATTCCATTGTATTCAGTAATGCTGTACGCCATTAACAATGGCAGACTGATTGGGAGTGGATATTGATAGCATTATAAAAGTCAGTTATTAGAGGGATACTTCTTTAACCTGACTGAAGAACTGATCTAATGGCTTTAGTACAGTGCATGATTATGTGAGATGTTTTGAGACAGAGTAGTACATTTGTGAATGAAGTTTTTTCACTTAGTAGGAACCATTGTGTGTGGAAAAGTGAGAAAATTGCTTTCTGCTGTAGAGTCTGGCATTCATTGTAGACTTAAGCTTATTTTTCTGTGAGCAAATCTTATTCAATAAAATACTACTCTTTATACTAGAAAACAAAAACAGTGGTGATGTGTGGTCATTATGCTCAGCAAACTAATCCAGGGAAAGAAAACCAAACGCCACATTCTCACTTATAATGAGAGCTGAAAAATGAGATCACATGGACACAGGAAGGGGAACAACACTCACTGGGGCCTTTCGGGAGGCAGAGCGTTAAGAAAAACAGCTACTGCATGCTGGGCTTAATACCTAGGTGATGGGTTGACAGGTGCAGCAAACCACCATGGCACACGTTTACCTTAGAAACAAATCTGCACATCCTGCACATATACCCCAGAACTTAGAAACGAAACGAAACAAAAGAAAACGAAAAAGCAATAGCAAAACGCTAAAGGCAAAATAAAGTTTCAAACTCAGAACGTGACAGACCAATGTTTGGTTCAAATCATGGTTCTCAACCCAGGTGCCATAAGGCCAGGATAAAGAATTTGATTACATATTGTAAATAAGACATGCAGCAAATGACCAGAAAGATTATTCTCAACATATGTGTGTCTTCTAATTCAATGGTGACGCTATCTACCGGGACATAGCTTTAGATTCCAAAGGGCCGAGTCCCGCCAGACAGGCCTCCCACACTAATAACAATGGGAAGCCCCACGTTGTTTTACCTGTGCTTCTCAGCAACTGGCTATAAATCAGGTTGCCACCACTCCCAGATTTAGTTGCATTCATTGGCTGGAAGAGCTCACAGCACGCAGGCAAACACCTACATTTGCCGTTGTATTTTAGCGGACTTTACAAAAAGTTCAGAAATAAATGCGGGGCCCGGCGTGTGGGGAGGGGTGCACTACCTTCCAGGAAGTGTTATCCACAAGCTCTCTGAACCCAGTCCTTTTGGGTTTTTATGGAGACCTCATTCTATAGGCATGACGGGTTAAACCATAGGCTATTGGTGATCAACTCCACCTGAGGCTCTCAACCCTCCCTGGAAATTGGGGTTGAGGCTTTGCCGTTCTCAGTCTGACTAAAAGAATTTACCCAAACGGAATTTTAAAACAGATGAGCATAACTGGAATCTTAATTAGATGATTGGATTATCTGGAGCCACACCTTGATATTCCCAACCCGAGCACCCTCATCCAACGAATGCTCCACCCAAGTGGCTCCCAAGTCTCTACGTGGTTCCAGAGCAAAAGAATGTTTATACAACGCATATCTCCACCTTTTCTTCAAAGTCTTTTCCCTTCCACGGAAAGACTTCTTAAACTGCCATGCATCCGGATCAGGGGGAGGTATTGTTACACCGCAGATCTGTGGATCTCCGGGGTTTGATTGTGGCAACGATGCTGCTGGTGTCAAAACCACAACGTGGGAACCACAGAACCACTAGTTGGTTTTCAGTGTTTCAGTGCACACAATTCCTAATATATCTGGCCAAGAAAACTTGTAAGTTCTTAGATTGTCCCAAAGGTGGCGCATGAAATCAAAGCAGGAGAACAGTTTCCTACGAGGTGTAGCCTGGGAAAGTTGGGGGTGACTGATGGAAAGGAGGAGTGAAGCTCCGCCCTTTCCGCTGCTAGGCTGCGCCCGAGGCTATTTAAACCCACCCTGGCTGGCCTGTACTCAGATCTTCGCGGAGCGGATCAGCGGCCGGAGCGGTTGGCGGACTCTGCGTTGACTTGGAGCTCACAGCGTCTTGCGACTTGGAAGCGGATTCAGAGGACAGGACAGAACACTTGGGCAAGTGAATCTCTGTCTGTCTGTCTGTCTGTCTGTCTGTCTCATTGGTTGGTTGATTTCCATTTTCTTAAGGGGCACATAACTCACACCGCACACACACACACACGCACACACACTCCTTCCTTCTGCGAGTTAGAAAATTAGTAGGGGCCCCTGGGAGCTGCAGGTTTCCTAATCATGTCTGCACCTAAGAACAGTAGGGTCTTGTCCGGCTCTTCTTATGAACGGTCCCCCAGCACGGACTCCCCAAGGTCCATGCGAGCCTCACCCAGCTTCTCCCTCTCCCCTCTCAGAAACTCAGGCTTCAGGGGAAGCTCCTCACCAGGGATCCGGAGCTACCATTCACCATCCCCTAGGGCTTCACCACACTCACCTCTGTCATCACCAGAATCCCACAAGCTCCCATTTCCCTGTCCTCACCGTGATGGGCAATCAATGAAGCCATTGGGCTCTCCCGTGTCCTCCTCTGAGGATTCCTCAGAGTCCCCACGTTCATCAATAATATACCACATGTTCTTACTGCCATCACCCAGCAGCTCACCCCCAGCTCTCGGGGGATCTCCTGTGTCTCCCAGCTACTCTCCAAACAACCCCAGATTTCAGCTGGAGTCAGCCCCCCACACCCGGGAATCACCTACAAACTCACGAGCCTCACGGTGCTCCACCCCTGTGTCTTTCATCTCTTCACCCCCAGGCCTCAGGGACTCTCCTGTGGCTCCCAGTTACTCTCCAGCCATCCCCAGGTTCCTGCGGGAGTCAGCCCCATGCACCCAGGAGTCCCCCAGAGACTCACAGGTCTCGGGAGAATATCAGCGGTCCCCCAGCCCTGACTCCTCAAGATTCATGCCTGCCTCACCCAGCTTCTCCCTCTCCCCTCCCAGAAACTCAGACCCAAGGGGCAGCTCCTCACCAAGGATGTGGAAGTACTCTACATCACCCCGCAGGGCTTCACCCCTCTCACATCCATCATCAACAGAATTCCACAACTTTACGTTTCCCTTTCCTAACCAAGCAGGACAGTCACTCATGTCATTGTGTTCTCCCGTGTCCTCCTCTGGAGATTCTTCACAGTCACCTCATTCATCAATAATATACCATATGTTCTTACTGCCATCATCCAGCAGCTCACCCCCAGCCACCCATGACTCTCCTGTCTGTCCCAGCTACTCTCCAACTACGCCCAGATTTCAGCGGCAGTCTCTACCCCACACCCCAGAAACACCTACAAACTCACAGACCTCAGTGAGATCCTCACCAGTCTCTCTCACGTCTTCACCCCCAGCCCTTACGGACCCTCCAGTCTGTCCCAGCTACTCTCCAACCACGCCCACATTTCAGCGCGGGTCAGTTCCAGGAACCCAGGGATCACCACCAAGCCCACCACTTTCACTGAGTTCCTCCCCAGTCTCTAGCACGTCTTTATCTCCAACCCTCAGGGACTCGCCTGTCTGTCCCAGCTACTCTCCAAACACGCCCACACTTCAGCGGGAGTCCGTTGCAGGCACCCAGAAATCACCACCAAAATCACCAATTTCACTGCGTTACTCCCCAGTCTCTCTCATGTCTTCACCATCCCTCAGGGACTCTCCCGTCTGTCCCAGCTACTCTCCAACCACGCCCACATTTCAGCTGCAGTCAGTTCCAGGCACCACGGAATCACCACCAAAATCCCCAATTTCACTCAGTTACTCCTCAGTCTCTAGCACGTCTTTATCTCCAACCCTCAGGGACTCTCCTGTGTGTCCCAGCTACTCTCCAACCACGCCCACACTTCAGCGGGAGTCAGTTCCAAGCACCCAGGAAGCACCACCAAACTCACCAATTTCACTCACTTACTCTCCAGTCTCTCTCAGGTCTTCACCAGCCCTCAGGGACTCTCCTGTCTGTCCCAGCTACTCTCCAACCACGCACACATTTCAGCTGGAGTCAGTCCCAGGCACCCCGGAGTCACCACCAAACTCACCAGTTTCACTGAGGTACTCCCCGGTCTCTCTCATGTCTTCACCCCCAGCCCTCAGGGACTCTCCTGTGTGTCCCAGCTACTCTCCAACCATGCCCAGATTTCAGCGGGAGTCAGTTCCAGGCACCCAGGTATCACCACCAAACTCAGCAGTTTCGCTGAGTTACTCCCCAGTCTCTCTCATGTCTTCACCCCCAGCCCCCTGGGACTCTCCTGTCTGTCCCAGCTACTCTCCCACCACGCCCAGATTTCAGCGGGAGTCAGCCTCCCACACTCCGGAATCACCTACAGACTCACAGACTTCACTGAGGTCCTCCCTGGTCTCTCTCAGGTCTTTGCCCTCAGCCCACAGGGACTCCTGTGTCTCTTTCAGCTACTCTCAAAACTTCGCTAGATTCCAGCTGGAGTCAGTTCCAGGCACCCACGATACACCACCGAACTCACGAATTTCACTGACTTACTCCCCAGTCTCCCTCATGTTCTCACCCCCAGCCCTCAAGGACTCTTCTGTCTCTCTCAGCTACACTCCGACCATCTCCAGATTTCACCTGGAGTCAGCTTCCCGCACCCAGGAATCACCTACAAACTCACGGACCTTACTGCAACCCTCCCCCATTTCTTTCACCTCTTCACCCCCTGCCTTCAGGGACTCTCCTGGGTCTCCCAGCTTCTCTCCAGCCTTCCCCAGATTTCTGCCACAGTCAGCCCCAGGCACCCAGGACAACCCTAGACACTCACAGGCCTCACGAGACTATCTCCCTATGACCTGTACCTATACAGGGATGGCTCCCACGCATCCCTCAGTGACCCCAAACCCATCTCCACTTACACTCAGACACTCCCAGGGCCTGACAGCTACTCCCCGTTATTGTCCTTCAGTTCGAAGCCCTGGCCAATCTACTAGCCCACATGACGCAGTTACCTGGCCATTTCTCCACGGTTCCCGTGAGGGCCCCACACCCAGCCGCACAAGAGCCCCTCCTGCATTCCGTCCTCACAAGCAGGCCTGTCCATCTACTTGCTACTGTCACACTCTTGCCAGCAGAAGAGGCCCCTGTAATGGGCGATATCACCACCCAGTCTATCCTCACCCCACAGCTGTGCAGCGGGACCCTCCTGCTGGCCCACGTGGCTGCCAGAGCCCATGCTGGCACGACGCTCCAGCAGGTCGGCGTCCCTGCGGGCCACACTACCGGTGACATGGCTAGCATGACCCTCCTTCCTGGCAGTGACACTGTTGATGTGAACCCCAGTTTCACATCTGTCATTTGTAAATAGGACCATTTTCCCTTTTCGCTCTCCCTTCCATTCACAGGGCTTCTCATTCTCTCTCTTTCTGCCTCCGTTTCAGATATTTACTCACCTTTTTCTCTCTCACTATGTCTGCCATGGTCTCCATGAGAGTGCGCCACAGAAGATTCCCCCATTAAAAGTCATGAATTGAGTGGCTTTTAGTATACCTGTGGTGGTGCACATTCAATTTTAATTCGCAATCCGTTGTAGAACGTCTTATCACCCCCGACCAGAGAAAAACCCTGTAGACATTAGTCACTCCTCATTCTGTCTCAAACCCTCTCCCTGACCCTCAGCCCTAGGTAGCAACTACCTAGTGCGATCAATCCCATATGCATAGATTTCCATATTGTGGACATTTCCTATCAACGGAATTGCACAATAGGTGAGCTGTTATGACTGACACAACACGTAGCACAATATTTTCAAGATTCATCCACATTGTAGGCTTACCCACAGGGGGAAACCATTTTTTGGGGGGTTTTAGTAACACCGGGTGTTTTCTCCTTCCTTTCGTCCTTCTTTCCTTCCTTCCTTCCTTCCTTCCTTCCTTCCTTCCTTCCTTCCTACCTTCCTTCTTTCTTTCCTTCCTTCCTTCCTTCCTCCTATTTCTCTCTTACTCCTTCTGCCCTCTCTCTTTCATACGCCTTAGGTGCATCCCACATTCTGCGTTTTTTGAGAGAAATCCTCGACAGGTGCAGGAAAATTGTGTTATTGTAACTATTTACCGCTATCTCTCTTTCACGGCTCTCCATCAGTTGTGAACATCTATTGGTTTATCCCAAGTCACTAAGCATATTTTTATTAGGTACACCTGTTTTTCCTTATACAGCTGTTTCTGGAGTATAGGGTCGCATACTCATAAACCCACTGTAACTCAGAAACGCATCTAATATTCCAATAATCCCATCATAACATTGAAAAATCATAAATCAAACCACCGTAAGTCACGGTGTTTCCGTGGATATGGGCGTCATCAATTCCATTGTATTCAGTAATGCTGTACACCATTAACAATGGCAGACTGATTGGGAGTGGATATTGATAGCATTATAAAAGTCAGTTATTAGAGGGATACTTCTTTAACCTGACTGAAGAACTGATCTAATGGCTTTAGTACAGTGCATGATTATGTGAGATGTGTTGAGACAGAGTAGTACATTTGTGAATGAAGTTTTTTCACTTAGTAGGAACCATTGTGTGTGGAAAAGTGAGAAAATTGCTTTCTGCTGTAGAGTCTGGCATTCATTGTAGACTTAAGCTTATTTTTCTGTGAGCAAATCTTATTCAATAAAATACTACTCTTTATACTAAAATACAAAAACAGTGGTGATGTGTGGTCATTATGCTCAGCAAACTAATCCCCGGAAAGAAAACCTAACGCCACATTCTCACTTATAATGAGAGCTGAAAAATGAGATCACATGGACACAGGAAGGGGAACAACACTCACTGGGGCCTTTCGGGAGGCAGAGCGTTAAGAAAAACAGCTACTGCATGCTGGGCTTAATACCTAGGTGATGGGTTGACAGGTGCAGCAAACCACCATGGCACACGTTTACCTTAGTAACAAATCTGCACATCCTGCACATATACCCCAGAACTTAGAAACGAAACGAAACAAAAGAAAACGAAAAAGCAATAACAAAACGCTAAAGGCAAACTAAAGTTTCAAACTCAGAACGTGACAGACCAATGTTTGGTTCAAATCATGGTTCTCAACCCAGGTGCCATAAGGCCAGGATAAAGAATTTGATTACATATTGTAAATAAGACATGCAGCAAATGACCAGAAAGATTATTCTCAACATATGTGTGTCTTCTAATTCAATGGTGACGCTATCTACCGGGACATAGCTTTAGATTCCAAAGGGCCGAGTCCCGCCAGACAGGCCTCCCACACTAATAACAATGGGAAGCCCCACGTTGTTTTACCTGTGCTTCTCAGCAACTGGCTATAAATCAGGTTGCCACCACTCCCAGATTTATTTGCATTCATTGGCTGGAAGAGCTCACAGCACGCAGGCAAACACTTACATTTGCCGTTGTATTTTAGCGGACTTTGCAAAAAGTTCAGAAATAAATGCGGGGCCCGGCGTGTGGGGAGGGGTGCACTACCTTCCAGGAAGTGTTATCCACAAGCTCTCTGAACCCAGTCCTTTTGGGTTTTTATGGAGACCTCATTCTATAGGCATGACGGGTTAAACCATAGGCTATTGGTGATCAACTCCACCTGAGGCTCTCAACCCTCCCTGGAAATTGGGGTTGAGGCTTTGCCATTCTCAGTCTGACTAAAAGAATTTACCCAAACGGAATTTTAAAACAGATGAGCATAACTGGAATCTTAATTAGATGATTGGATTATCTGGAGCCACACCTTGATATTCCTAACCCGAGCACCCTCATCCAACGAATGCTCCACCCAACTGGCTCCCAAGTCTCTACGTGGTTCCAGAGCAAAAGAATGTTTATAAAACGCATATCTCCACCTTTTCTTCAAAGTCTTTTCCCTTCCACGGAAAGACTTCTTAAACTGCCATGCATCCGGATCAGGGGGAGGTATTGTTACACCGCAGATCTGTGGATCTCCGGGGTTTGATTGTGGCAACGATGCTGCTGGTGTCAAAACCACAACGTGGGAACCACAGAACCACTAGTTGGTTTTCAGTGTTTCAGTGCATACAATTCCTAATATATCTGGCCAAGAAAACTTGTAAGTTCTTAGATTGTCCCAAAGGTGGCGCATGAAATCAAAGCAGGAGAACAGTTTCCTACGAGGTGTAGCCTGGGAAAGTTGGGGGTGACTGATGGAAAGGAGGAGTGAAGATCCGCCCTTTCCGCTGCTAGGCTGCGCCCGAGGCTATTTAAACCCACCCTGGCTGGCCTGTACTCAGATCTTCGCGGAGCGGATCAGCGGCCGGAGCGGTTGGCGGACTCTGCGTTGACTTGGAGCTCACAGCGTCTTGCGACTTGGAAGCGGATTCAGAGGACAGGACAGAACACTTGGGCAAGTGAATCTCTGTCTGTCTGTCTGTCTGTCTGTCTGTCTCATTGGTTGGTTGATTTCCATTTTCTTAAGGGGCACATACCTCACACCGCACACACACACACACGCACACACACTCCTTCCTTCTGCGAGTTAGAAAATTAGTAGGGGCCCCTGGGAGCTGCAGGTTTCCTAATCATGTCTGCACCTAAGAACAGTAGGGTCTTGTCCGGCTCTTCTTATGAACGGTCCCCCAGCACGGACTCCCCAAGGTCCATGCGAGCCTCACCCAGCTTCTCCCTCTCCCCTCTCAGAAACTCAGGCTTCAGGGGAAGCTCCTCACCAGGGATCCGGAGCTACCATTCACCATCCCCTAGGGCTTCACCACACTCACCTCTGTCATCACCAGAATCCCACAAGCTCCCATTTCCCTGTCCTCACCGTGATGGGCAATCAATGAAGCCATTGGGCTCTCCCGTGTCCTCCTCTGAGGATTCCTCAGAGTCCCCACGTTCATCAATAATATACCACATGTTCTTACTGCCATCACTCAGCAGCTCACCCCCAGCTCTCGGGGGATCTCCTGTGTCTCCCAGCTACTCTCCAAACAACCCCAGATTTCAGCTGGAGTCAGCCCCCCACACCCGGGAATCACCTACAAACTCACGAGCCTCACGGTGCTCCACCCCTGTGTCTTTCATCTCTTCACCCCCAGGCCTCAGGGACTCTCCTGTGGCTCCCAGTTACTCTCCAGCCATCCCCAGGTTCCTGCGGGAGTCAGCCCCATTCACCCAGGAGTCCTCCAGAGACTCACAGGTCTCGGGAGAATATCAGCGGTCCCCCAGCCCTGACTCCTCAAGATTCATGCGTGCCTCACCCAGCTTCTCCCTCTCCCCTCCCAGAAACTCAGACCCAAGGGGCAGCTCCTCACCAGGGATGTGGAAGTACTCTACATCACCCCGCAGGGCTTCACCCCTCTCACATCCATCATCAACAGAATTCCACAACTTTACGTTTCCCTTTCCTAACCAAGCAGGACAGTCACTCATGTCATTGTGTTCTCCCGTGTCCTCCTCTGGAGATTCTTCACAGTCACCTCATTCATCAATAATATACCATATGTTCTTACTGCCATCATCCAGCAGCTCACCCCCAGCCACCCATGACTCTCCTGTCTGTCCCAGCTACTCTCCAACTACGCCCAGATTTCAGCGGGAGTCTCTACCCCACACCCCAGAAACACCTACAAACTCACAGACCTCAGTGAGATCCTCGCCAGTCTCTCTCACGTCTTCACCCCCAGCCCTTACGGACCCTCCAGTCTGTCCCAGCTACTCTCCAACCACGCCCACATTTCAGCGCGGGTCAGTTCCAGGAACCCAGGGATCACCACCAAGCCCACCACTTTCACTGAGTTCCTCCCCAGTCTCTAGCACGTCTTTATCTCCAACCCTCAGGGACTCGCCTGTCTGTCCCAGCTACTCTCCAAACACGCCCACACTTCAGCGGGAGTCCGTTGCAGGCACCCAGAAATCACCACCAAAATCACCAATTTCACTGCGTTACTCCCCAGTCTCTCTCATGTCTTCACCATCCCTCAGGGACTCTCCCGTCTGTCCCAGCTACTCTCCAACCACGCCCACATTTCAGCTGCAGTCAGTTCCAGGCACCACGGAATCACCACCAAAATCCCCAATTTCACTCAGTTACTCCTCAGTCTCTAGCACGTCTTTATCTCCAACCCTCAGGGACTCTCCTGTGTGTCCCAGCTACTCTCCAACCACGCCCACACTTCAGCGGGAGTCAGTTCCAAGCACCCAGGAAGCACCACCAAACTCACCAATTTCACTCACTTACTCTCCAGTCTCTCTCAGGTCTTCACCAGCCCTCAGGGACTCTCCTGTCTGTCCCAGCTACTCTCCAACCACGCACACATTTCAGCTGGAGTCAGTCCCAGGCACCCCGGAGTCACCACCAAACTCACCAGTTTCACTGAGGTACTCCCCGGTCTCTCTCATGTCTTCACCCCCAGCCCTCAGGGACTCTCCTGTGTGTCCCAGCTACTCTCCAACCATGCCCAGATTTCAGCGGGAGTCAGTTCCAGGCACCCAGGTATCACCACCAAACTCAGCAGTTTCGCTGAGTTACTCCCCAGTCTCTGTCATGTCTTCACCCCCAGCCCCCTGGGACTCTCCTGTCTGTCCCAGCTACTCTCCCACCACGCCCAGATTTCAGCGGGAGTCAGCCTCCCACACTCCGGAATCACCTACAGACTCACAGACTTCACTGAGGTCCTCCCTGGTCTCTCTCAGGTCTTTGCCCTCAGCCCACAGGGACTCCTGTGTCTCTTTCAGCTACTCTCAAAACTTCGCTAGATTCCAGCTGGAGTCAGTTCCAGGCACCCACGATACACCACCGAACTCACGAATTTCACTGACTTACTCCCCAGTCTCCCTCATGTTCTCACCCCCAGCCCTCAAGGACTCTTCTGTCTCTCTCAGCTACACTCCGACCATCTCCAGATTTCACCTGGAGTCAGCTTCCCGCACCCAGGAATCACCTACAAACTCACGGACCTTACTGCAACCCTCCCCCATTTCTTTCACCTCTTCACCCCCTGCCTTCAGGGACTCTCCTGGGTCTCCCAGCTTCTCTCCAGCCTTCCCCAGATTTCTGCCACAGTCAGCCCCAGGCACCCAGGACAACCCTAGACACTCACAGGCCTCACGAGACTATCTCCCTATGACCTGTACCTATACAGGGATGGCTCCCACGCATCCCTCAGTGACCCCAAACCCATCTCCACTTACACTCAGACACTCCCAGGGCCTGACAGCTACTCCCCGTTATTGTCCTTCAGTTCGAAGCCCTGGCCAATCTACTAGCCCACATGACGCAGTTACCTGGCCATTTCTCCACGGTTCCCGTGAGGGCCCCACACCCAGCCGCACAAGAGCCCCTCCTGCATTCCGTCCTCACAAGCAGGCCTGTCCATCTACTTGCTACTGTCACACTCTTGCCAGCAGAAGAGGCCCCTGTAATGGGCGATATCACCACCCAGTCTATCCTCACCCCACAGCTGTGCAGCGGGACCCTCCTGCTGGCCCACGTGGCTGCCAGAGCCCATGCTGGCACGACGCTCCAGCAGGTCGGCGTCCCTGCGGGCCACACTACCGGTGACATGGCTAGCATGACCCTCCTTCCTGGCAGTGACACTGTTGATGTGAACCCCAGTTTCACATCTGTCATTTGTAAATAGGACCATTTTCCCTTTTCGCTCTCCCTTCCATTCACAGGGCTTCTCATTCTCTCTCTTTCTGCCTCCGTTTCAGATATTTACTCACCTTTTTCTCTCTCACTATGTCTGCCATGGTCTCCATGAGAGTGCGCCACAGAAGATTCCCCCATTAAAAGTCATGAATTGAGTGGCTTTTAGTATACCTGTGGTGGTGCACATTCAATTTTAATTCGCAATCCGTTGTAGAACGTCTTATCACCCCCGACCAGAGAAAAACCCTGTAGACATTAGTCACTCCTCATTCTGTCTCAAACCCTCTCCCTGACCCTCAGCCCTAGGTAGCAACTACCTAGTGCGATCAATCCCATATGCATAGATTTCCATATTGTGGACATTTCCTATCAACGGAATTGCACAATAGGTGAGCTGTTATGACTGACACAACACGTAGCACAATATTTTCAAGATTCATCCACATTGTAGGCTTACCCACAGGGGGAAACCATTTTTTGGGGGGTTTTAGTAACACCGGGTGTTTTCTCCTTCCTTTCGTCCTTCTTTCCTTCCTTCCTTCCTTCCTTCCTTCCTTCCTTCCTTCCTTCCTACCTTCCTTCTTTCTTTCCTTCCTTCCTTCCTTCCTCCTATTTCTCTCTTACTCCTTCTGCCCTCTCTCTTTCATACGCCTTAGGTGCATCCCACATTCTGCGTTTTTTGAGAGAAATCCTCGACAGGTGCAGGAAAATTGTCTTATTGTAACTATTTACCGCTATCTCTCTTTCACGGCTCTCCATCAGTTGTGAACATCTATTGGTTTATCCCAAGTCACTAAGCATATTTTTATTAGGTACACCTGTTTTTCCTTATACAGCTGTTTCTGGAGTATAGGGTCGCATACTCATAAACCCACTGTAACTCAGAAACGCATCTAATATTCCAATAATCCCATCATAACATTGAAAAATCATAAATCAAACCACCGTAAGTCACGGTGTTTCCGTGGATATGGGCGTCATCAATTCCATTGTATTCAGTAATGCTGTACACCATTAACAATGGCAGACTGATTGGGAGTGGATATTGATAGCATTATAAAAGTCAGTTATTAGAGGGATACTTCTTTAACCTGACTGAAGAACTGATCTAATGGCTTTAGTACAGTGCATGATTATGTGAGATGTGTTGAGACAGAGTAGTACATTTGTGAATGAAGTTTTTTCACTTAGTAGGAACCATTGTGTGTGGAAAAGTGAGAAAATTGCTTTCTGCTGTAGAGTCTGGCATTCATTGTAGACTTAAGCTTATTTTTCTGTGAGCAAATCTTATTCAATAAAATACTACTCTTTATACTAAAATACAAAAACAGTGGTGATGTGTGGTCATTATGCTCAGCAAACTAATCCCCGGAAAGAAAACCTAACGCCACATTCTCACTTATAATGAGAGCTGAAAAATGAGATCACATGGACACAGGAAGGGGAACAACACTCACTGGGGCCTTTCGGGAGGCAGAGCGTTAAGAAAAACAGCTACTGCATGCTGGGCTTAATACCTAGGTGATGGGTTGACAGGTGCAGCAAACCACCATGGCACACGTTTACCTTAGTAACAAATCTGCACATCCTGCACATATACCCCAGAACTTAGAAACGAAACGAAACAAAAGAAAACGAAAAAGCAATAACAAAACGCTAAAGGCAAACTAAAGTTTCAAACTCAGAACGTGACAGACCAATGTTTGGTTCAAATCATGGTTCTCAACCCAGGTGCCATAAGGCCAGGATAAAGAATTTGATTACATATTGTAAATAAGACATGCAGCAAATGACCAGAAAGATTATTCTCAACATATGTGTGTCTTCTAATTCAATGGTGACGCTATCTACCGGGACATAGCTTTAGATTCCAAAGGGCCGAGTCCCGCCAGACAGGCCTCCCACACTAATAACAATGGGAAGCCCCACGTTGTTTTACCTGTGCTTCTCAGCAACTGGCTATAAATCAGGTTGCCACCACTCCCAGATTTAGTTGCATTCATTGGCTGGAAGAGCTCACAGCACGCAGGCAAACACTTACATTTGCCGTTGTATTTTAGCGGACTTTGCAAAAAGTTCAGAAATAAATGCGGGGCCCGGCGTGTGGGGAGGGGTGCACTACCTTCCAGGAAGTGTTATCCACAAGCTCTCTGAACCCAGTCCTTTTGGGTTTTTATGGAGACCTCATTCTATAGGCATGACGGGTTAAACCATAGGCTATTGGTGATCAACTCCACCTGAGGCTCTCAACCCTCCCTGGAAATTGGGGTTGAGGCTTTGCCATTCTCAGTCTGACTAAAAGAATTTACCCAAACGGAATTTTAAAACAGATGAGCATAACTGGAATCTTAATTAGATGATTGGATTATCTGGAGCCACACCTTGATATTCCTAACCCGAGCACCCTCATCCAACGAATGCTCCACCCAACTGGCTCCCAAGTCTCTACGTGGTTCCAGAGCAAAAGAATGTTTATAAAACGCATATCTCCACCTTTTCTTCAAAGTCTTTTCCCTTCCACGGAAAGACTTCTTAAACTGCCATGCATCCGGATCAGGGGGAGGTATTGTTACACCGCAGATCTGTGGATCTCCGGGGTTTGATTGTGGCAACGATGCTGCTGGTGTCAAAACCACAACGTGGGAACCACAGAACCACTAGTTGGTTTTCAGTGTTTCAGTGCATACAATTCCTAATATATCTGGCCAAGAAAACTTGTAAGTTCTTAGATTGTCCCAAAGGTGGCGCATGAAATCAAAGCAGGAGAACAGTTTCCTACGAGGTGTAGCCTGGGAAAGTTGGGGGTGACTGATGGAAAGGAGGAGTGAAGCTCCGCCCTTTCCGCTGCTAGGCTGCGCCCGAGGCTATTTAAACCCACCCTGGCTGGCCTGTACTCAGATCTTCGCGGAGCGGATCAGCGGCCGGAGCGGTTGGCGGACTCTGCGTTGACTTGGAGCTCACAGCGTCTTGCGACTTGGAAGCGGATTCAGAGGACAGGACAGAACACTTGGGCAAGTGAATCTCTGTCTGTCTGTCTGTCTGTCTGTCTGTCTCATTGGTTGGTTGATTTCCATTTTCTTAAGGGGCACATACCTCACACCGCACACACACACACACGCACACACACTCCTTCCTTCTGCGAGTTAGAAAATTAGTAGGGGCCCCTGGGAGCTGCAGGTTTCCTAATCATGTCTGCACCTAAGAACAGTAGGGTCTTGTCCGGCTCTTCTTATGAACGGTCCCCCAGCACGGACTCCCCAAGGTCCATGCGAGCCTCACCCAGCTTCTCCCTCTCCCCTCTCAGAAACTCAGGCTTCAGGGGAAGCTCCTCACCAGGGATCCGGAGCTACCATTCACCATCCCCTAGGGCTTCACCACACTCACCTCTGTCATCACCAGAATCCCACAAGCTCCCATTTCCCTGTCCTCACCGTGATGGGCAATCAATGAAGCCATTGGGCTCTCCCGTGTCCTCCTCTGAGGATTCCTCAGAGTCCCCACGTTCATCAATAATATACCACATGTTCTTACTGCCATCACTCAGCAGCTCACCCCCAGCTCTCGGGGGATCTCCTGTGTCTCCCAGCTACTCTCCAAACAACCCCAGATTTCAGCTGGAGTCAGCCCCCCACACCCGGGAATCACCTACAAACTCACGAGCCTCACGGTGCTCCACCCCTGTGTCTTTCATCTCTTCACCCCCAGGCCTCAGGGACTCTCCTGTGGCTCCCAGTTACTCTCCAGCCATCCCCAGGTTCCTGCGGGAGTCAGCCCCATTCACCCAGGAGTCCTCCAGAGACTCACAGGTCTCGGGAGAATATCAGCGGTCCCCCAGCCCTGACTCCTCAAGATTCATGCCTGCCTCACCCAGCTTCTCCCTCTCCCCTCCCAGAAACTCAGACCCAAGGGGCAGCTCCTCACCAGGGATGTGGAAGTACTCTACATCACCCCGCAGGGCTTCACCCCTCTCACATCCATCATCAACAGAATTCCACAACTTTACGTTTCCCTTTCCTAACCAAGCAGGACAGTCACTCATGTCATTGTGTTCTCCCGTGTCCTCCTCTGGAGATTCTTCACAGTCACCTCATTCATCAATAATATACCATATGTTCTTACTGCCATCATCCAGCAGCTCACCCCCAGCCACCCATGACTCTCCTGTCTGTCCCAGCTACTCTCCAACTACGCCCAGATTTCAGCGGGAGTCTCTACCCCACACCCCAGAAACACCTACAAACTCACAGACCTCAGTGAGATCCTCGCCAGTCTCTCTCACGTCTTCACCCCCAGCCCTTACGGACCCTCCAGTCTGTCCCAGCTACTCTCCAACCACGCCCACATTTCAGCGCGGGTCAGTTCCAGGAACCAAGGGATCACCACCAAGCCCACCACTTTCACTGAGTTCCTCCCCAGTCTCTAGCACGTCTTTATCTCCAACCCTCAGGGACTCGCCTGTCTGTCCCAGCTACTCTCCAAACACGCCCACACTTCAGCGGGAGTCCGTTGCAGGCACCCAGAAATCACCACCAAAATCACCAATTTCACTGCGTTACTCCCCAGTCTCTCTCATGTCTTCACCATCCCTCAGGGACTCTCCCGTCTGTCCCAGCTACTCTCCAACCACGCCCACATTTCAGCTGCAGTCAGTTCCAGGCACCACGGAATCACCACCAAAATCCCCAATTTCACTCAGTTACTCCTCAGTCTCTAGCACGTCTTTATCTCCAACCCTCAGGGACTCTCCTGTGTGTCCCAGCTACTCTCCAACCACGCCCACACTTCAGCGGGAGTCAGTTCCAAGCACCCAGGAAGCACCACCAAACTCACCAATTTCACTCACTTACTCTCCAGTCTCTCTCAGGTCTTCACCAGCCCTCAGGGACTCTCCTGTCTGTCCCAGCTACTCTCCAACCACGCACACATTTCAGCTGGAGTCAGTCCCAGGCACCCCGGAGTCACCACCAAACTCACCAGTTTCACTGAGGTACTCCCCGGTCTCTCTCATGTCTTCACCCCCAGCCCTCAGGGACTCTCCTGTGTGTCCCAGCTACTCTCCAACCATGCCCAGATTTCAGCGGGAGTCAGTTCCAGGCACCCAGGTATCACCACCAAACTCAGCAGTTTCGCTGAGTTACTCCCCAGTCTCTCTCATGTCTTCACCCCCAGCCCCCTGGGACTCTCCTGTCTGTCCCAGCTACTCTCCCACCACGCCCAGATTTCAGCGGGAGTCAGCCTCCCACACTCCGGAATCACCTACAGACTCACAGACTTCACTGAGGTCCTCCCTGGTCTCTCTCAGGTCTTTGCCCTCAGCCCACAGGGACTCCTGTGTCTCTTTCAGCTACTCTCAAAACTTCGCTAGATTCCAGCTGGAGTCAGTTCCAGGCACCCACGATACACCACCGAACTCACGAATTTCACTGACTTACTCCCCAGTCTCCCTCATGTTCTCACCCCCAGCCCTCAAGGACTCTTCTGTCTCTCTCAGCTACACTCCGACCATCTCCAGATTTCACCTGGAGTCAGCTTCCCGCACCCAGGAATCACCTACAAACTCACGGACCTTACTGCAACCCTCCCCCATTTCTTTCACCTCTTCACCCCCTGCCTTCAGGGACTCTCCTGGGTCTCCCAGCTTCTCTCCAGCCTTCCCCAGATTTCTGCCACAGTCAGCCCCAGGCACCCAGGACAACCCTAGACACTCACAGGCCTCACGAGACTATCTCCCTATGACCTGTACCTATACAGGGATGGCTCCCACGCATCCCTCAGTGACCCCAAACCCATCTCCACTTACACTCAGACACTCCCAGGGCCTGACAGCTACTCCCCGTTATTGTCCTTCAGTTCGAAGCCCTGGCCAATCTACTAGCCCACATGACGCAGTTACCTGGCCATTTCTCCACGGTTCCCGTGAGGGCCCCACACCCAGCCGCACAAGAGCCCCTCCTGCATTCCGTCCTCACAAGCAGGCCTGTCCATCTACTTGCTACTGTCACACTCTTGCCAGCAGAAGAGGCCCCTGTAATGGGCGATATCACCACCCAGTCTATCCTCACCCCACATCTGTGCAGCGGGACCCTCCTGCTGGCCCACGTGGCTGCCAGAGCCCATGCTGGCACGACGCTCCAGCACGTCGGCGTCCCTGCGGGCCACACTACCGGTGACATGGCTAGCATGACCCTCCTTCCTGGCAGTGACACTGTTGATGTGAACCCCAGTTTCACATCTGTCATTTGTAAATAGGACCATTTTCCCTTTTCGCTCTCCCTTCCATTCACAGGGCTTCTCATTCTCTCTCTTTCTGCCTCCGTTTCAGATATTTACTCACCTTTTTCTCTCTCACTATGTCTGCCGTGGTCTCCATGAGAGTGCGCCACAGAAGATTCCCCCATTAAAAGTCATGAATTGAGTGGCTTTTAGTATACCTGTGGTGGTGCACATTCAATTTTAATTCGCAATCCGTTGTAGAACGTCTTATCACCCCCGACCAGAGAAAAACCCTGTAGACATTAGTCACTCCTCATTCTGTCTCAAACCCTCTCCCTGACCCTCAGCCCTAGGTAGCAACTACCTAGTGCGATCAATCCCATATGCATAGATTTCCATATTGTGGACATTTCCTATCAACGGAATTGCACAATAGGTGAGCTGTTATGACTGACACAACACGTAGCACAATATTTTCAAGATTCATCCACATTGTAGGCTTACCCACAGGGGGAAACCATTTTTTGGGGGGTTTTAGTAACACCGGGTGTTTTCTCCTTCCTTTCGTCCTTCTTTCCTTCCTTCCTTCCTTCCTTCCTTCCTTCCTTCCTTCCTACCTTCCTTCTTTCTTTCCTTCCTTCCTTCCTTCCTCCTATTTCTCTCTTACTCCTTCTGCCCTCTCTCTTTCATACGCCTTAGGTGCATCCCACATTCTGCGTTTTTTGAGAGAAATCCTCGACAGGTGCAGGAAAATTGTGTTATTGTAACTATTTACCGCTATCTCTCTTTCACGGCTCTCCATCAGTTGTGAACATCTATTGGTTTATCCCAAGTCACTAAGCATATTTTTATTAGGTACACCTGTTTTTCCTTATACAGCTGTTTCTGGAGTATAGGGTCGCATACTCATAAACCCACTGTAACTCAGAAACGCATCTAATATTCCAATAATCCCATCATAACATTGAAAAATCATAAATCAAACCACCGTAAGTCACGGTGTTTCCGTGGATATGGGCGTCATCAATTCCATTGTATTCAGTAATGCTGTACACCATTAACAATGGCAGACTGATTGGGAGTGGATATTGATAGCATTATAAAAGTCAGTTATTAGAGGGATACTTCTTTAACCTGACTGAAGAACTGATCTAATGGCTTTAGTACAGTGCATGATTATGTGAGATGTGTTGAGACAGAGTAGTACATTTGTGAATGAAGTTTTTTCACTTAGTAGGAACCATTGTGTGTGGAAAAGTGAGGAAATTGCTTTCTGCTGTAGAGTCTGGCATTCATTGTAGACTTAAGCTTATTTTTCTGTGAGCAAATCTTATTCAATAAAATACTACTCTTTATACTAAAATACAAAAACAGTGGTGATGTGTGGTCATTATGCTCAGCAAACTAATCCCCGGAAAGAAAACCTAACGCCACATTCTCACTTATAATGAGAGCTGAAAAATGAGATCACATGGACACAGGAAGGGGAACAACACTCACTGGGGCCTTTCGGGAGGCAGAGCGTTAAGAAAAACAGCTACTGCATGCTGGGCTTAATACCTAGGTGATGGGTTGACAGGTGCAGCAAACCACCATGGCACACGTTTACCTTAGTAACAAATCTGCACATCCTGCACATATACCCCAGAACTTAGAAACGAAACGAAACAAAAGAAAACGAAAAAGCAATAACAAAACGCTAAAGGCAAACTAAAGTTTCAAACTCAGAACGTGACAGACCAATGTTTGGTTCAAATCATGGTTCTCAACCCAGGTGCCATAAGGCCAGGATAAAGAATTTGATTACATATTGTAAATAAGACATGCAGCAAATGACCAGAAAGATTATTCTCAACATATGTGTGTCTTCTAATTCAATGGTGACGCTATCTACCGGGACATAGCTTTAGATTCCAAAGGGCCGAGTCCCGCCAGACAGGCCTCCCACACTAATAACAATGGGAAGCCCCACGTTGTTTTACCTGTGCTTCTCAGCAACTGGCTATAAATCAGGTTGCCACCACTCCCAGATTTAGTTGCATTCATTGGCTGGAAGAGCTCACAGCACGCAGGCAAACACTTACATTTGCCGTTGTATTTTAGCGGACTTTGCAAAAAGTTCAGAAATAAATGCGGGGCCCGGCGTGTGGGGAGGGGTGCACTACCTTCCAGGAAGTGTTATCCACAAGCTCTCTGAACCCAGTCCTTTTGGGTTTTTATGGAGACCTCATTCTATAGGCATGACGGGTTAAACCATAGGCTATTGGTGATCAACTCCACCTGAGGCTCTCAACCCTCCCTGGAAATTGGGGTTGAGGCTTTGCCATTCTCAGTCTGACTAAAAGAATTTACCCAAACGGAATTTTAAAACAGATGAGCATAACTGGAATCTTAATTAGATGATTGGATTATCTGGAGCCACACCTTGATATTCCTAACCCGAGCACCCTCATCCAACGAATGCTCCACCCAACTGGCTCCCAAGTCTCTACGTGGTTCCAGAGCAAAAGAATGTTTATACAACGCATATCTCCACCTTTTCTTCAAAGTCTTTTCCCTTCCACGGAAAGACTTCTTAAACTGCCATGCATCCGGATCAGGGGGAGGTATTGTTACACCGCAGATCTGTGGATCTCCGGGGTTTGATTGTGGCAACGATGCTGCTGGTGTCAAAACCACAACGTGGGAACCACAGAACCACTAGTTGGTTTTCAGTGTTTCAGTGCATACAATTCCTAATATATCTGGCCAAGAAAACTTGTAAGTTCTTAGATTGTCCCAAAGGTGGCGCATGAAATCAAAGCAGGAGAACAGTTTCCTACGAGGTGTAGCCTGGGAAAGTTGGGGGTGACTGATGGAAAGGAGGAGTGAAGATCCGCCCTTTCCGCTGCTAGGCTGCGCCCGAGGCTATTTAAACCCACCCTGGCTGGCCTGTACTCAGATCTTCGCGGAGCGGATCAGCGGCCGGAGCGGTTGGCGGACTCTGCGTTGACTTGGAGCTCACAGCGTCTTGCGACTTGGAAGCGGATTCAGAGGACAGGACAGAACACTTGGGCAAGTGAATCTCTGTCTGTCTGTCTGTCTGTCTGTCTGTCTGTCTCATTGGTTGGTTGATTTCCATTTTCTTAAGGGGCACATACCTCACACCGCACACACACACACAAGCACACACACTCCTTCCTTCTGCGAGTTAGAAAATTAGTAGGGGCCCCTGGGAGCTGCAGGTTTCCTAATCATGTCTGCACCTAATTACAGTAGGGTCTTGTCCGGCTCCTCTTATGAACGGTCCCCCAGCACGGACTCCCCAAGGTCCATGCGAGCCTCACCCAGCTTCTCCCTCTCCCCTCTCAGAAACTCAGGCTTCAGGGGAAGCTCCTCACCAGGGATCCGGAGCTACCATTCACCATCCCCTAGGGCTTCACCACACTCACCTCTGTCATCACCAGAATCCCACAAGCTCCCATTTCCCTGTCCTCACCGTGATGGGCAATCAATGAAGCCATTGGGCTCTCCCGTGTCCTCCTCTGAGGATTCCTCAGAGTCCCCACGTTCATCAATAATATACCACATGTTCTTACTGCCATCACCCAGCAGCTCACCCCCAGCTCTCGGGGGATCTCCTGTGTCTCCCAGCTACTCTCCAAACAACCCCAGATTTCAGCTGGAGTCCGCCCCCCACACCCGGGAATCACCTACAAACTCACGAGCCTCACGGTGCTCCACCCCTGTGTCTTTCATCTCTTCACCCCCAGGCCTCAGGGACTCTCCTGTGGCTCCCAGTTACTCTCCAGCCATCCCCAGGTTCCTGCGGGAGTCAGCCCCATGCACCCACGAGTCCCCCAGAGACTCACAGGTCTCGGGAGAATATCAGCGGCTCCCCAGCCCTGACTCCTCAAGATTCATGCCAGCCTCACCTAGCTTCTCCCTCTCCCCTCCCAGAAACTCAGACCCAAGGGGCAGCTCCTCACCAGGGATGTGGAAGTACTCTACATCACCCCGCAGGGCTTCACCACTCTCACATCCATCATCAACAGAATTCCACAACTTTACGTTTCCCTTTCCTAACCAAGCAGGACAGTCACTCATGTCATTGTGTTCTCCCGTATCCTCCTCTGGAGTTTCTTCACAGTCACCTCATTCATCAATAATATACCATATGTTCTTACCGCCATCATCCAGCAGCTCACCCCCAGCCACCCATGACTCTCCTGTCTGTCCCAGCTACTCTCCAACTACGCCCAGATTTCAGCGGGAGTCTCTACCCCACACCCCAGAAACACCTACAAACTCACAGACCTCAGTGAGATCCTCGCCAGTCTCTCTCACGTCTTCACCCCCAGCCCTTACGGACCCTCCAGTCTGTCCCAGCTACTCTCCAACCACGCCCACATTTCAGCTGCAGTCAGCTCCAGGCACCCCGGAATCACCACCAAACTCCCCAATTTCACTCAGTTACTCCTCAGTCTCTAGCACGTCTTTATCTCCAACCCTCAGGGACTCTCCTGTGTGTCTCAGCTACTCTCCAACCACGCCCACACTTCAGCGGGAGTCAGTTCCAGGCACAGAGGAAGCACCACCAAACCCACCACTTTCACTCACTTACTCTCCAGTCTCTCTCATGTCTTCACTTGCCCTCAGGGACTCTCCTGTCTGTCCCAGCTACTCTCCAACCACGCACACATTTCAGCTGGAGTCAGTTCCAGGCACTCCGGAGTCACCACAAAACTCACCAGTTTCACAGAGGTACTCCCCGGTCTCTCTCATGTCTTCACCCCCAGCCCTCAGGGACTCTCCTGTGTGTCCCAGCTACTCTCCAACCATGCCCAGATTTCAGCGGGAGTCAGTTCCAGGCACCCAGGTATCACCACCAAACTGAGCAGTTTCGCTGAGTTACTCCCCAGTCTCTCTCATTTCTTCACCCCCAGCCCCCTGGGACTCTCCTGTCTGTCCCAGCTACTCTCCCACCACGCCCAGATTTCAGCGGGAGTCAGCCTCCCACACTCCGGAATCACCTACAGACTCACAGACTTCACTGAGGTCCTCCCTGGTCTCTCTCAGGTCTTTGCCCTCAGCCCACAGGGACTCCTGTGTCTCTTTCAGCTACTCTCAAAACTTCACTAGATTCCAGCTGGAGTCAGTTCCAGGCACCCACGATACACCACCGAACTCACGAATTTCACTGACTTACTCCCCAGTCTCCCTCATGTTCTCACGCGCACCCCTCAGGGACTCTTCTGTCTCTCTCAGCTACTCTCCAACCATCTCCAGATTTCACCTGGAGTCAGCTTCCCGCACCCAGGTATCACCTACAAACTCACGACCTTACTGCAACCCTCCCCCATTTCTTTCACCTCTTCACCCCCTGCCTTCAGGGACTCTCCTGGGTCTCCCAGCTTCTCTCCAGCCTTCCCCAGATTTCTGCCACAGTCAGCCCCAGGCACCCAGGACAACCCTAGACACTCACAGGCCTCACGAGACTATCTCCCTATGACCTGTACCTATACAGGGATGGCTCCCACGCATCCCTCAGTGACCCCAAACCCATCTCCACTTACACTCAGACACTCCCAGGGCCTGACAGCTACTCCCCGTTATTGTCCTTCAGTTCGAAGCCCTGGCCAATCTACTAGCCCACATGACGCAGTTACCTGGCCATTTCTCCACGGTTCCCGTGAGGGCCCCACACCCAGCCGCACAAGAGCCCCTCCTGCATTCCGTCCTCACACGCAGGCCTGTCCATCTACTTGCTACTGTCACACTCTTGCCAGCAGAAGAGGCCCCTGTAATGGCCGATATCACCACCCAGTCTATCCTCACCCCACAGCTGTGCAGCCGGACCCTCCTGCTGGCCCACGTGGCTGCCAGAGCCCATGTTGGCACGACGCTCCAGCAGGTCGGCGTCCCTGCGGGCCACACTACCGGTGACATGGCTAGCATGACCCTCCTTCCTGGCAGTGACACTGTTGATGTGAACCCCAGTTTCACATCTGTCATTTGTAAATAGGACCATTTTCCCTTTTCGCTCTCCCTTCCATTCACAGGGCTTTTCATTCTCTCTGTTTCTGCCTCCGTTTCAGATATTTACTCACCTTTTTCTCTCTCACTATGTCTGCCGTGGTCTCCATGAGAGTGCGCCGCAGAAGATTCCCCCATTAAAAGTCATGAATTGATTGGCTTTTAGTATACCTGTGGTTGTGCACATTCAATTTTAATTCGCAATCCATTGTAGAACGTCTTATCACCCCCGACCAGAGAAAAACCCTGTAGACATTAGTCACTCCTCATTCTGTCTCAAACCCTCTCCCTGACCCTCAGCCCTAGGTAGCAACTACCTAGTGCGATCAATCCCATATGCATAAATTTCCATATTGTGGACATTTCCTATCAACGGAATTGCACAATAGGTGAGCTGTTATGACTGACACAACACGTAGCACAATATTTTCAAGATTCATCCACATTGTAGGCTTACCCACAGGGGGAAACCATTTTTTGGGGGTTTTAGTAACACCGGGTGTTTTCTCCTTCCTTTCGTCCTTCTTTCCTTCCTTCCTTCCTTCCTTCCTTCATTCCTCCCTTCCTACCTTCCTTCTTTCCTTCATTCCTTCCTTCCTTCCTCCTATTTCTCTCTTACTCCTTCTGCCCTCTCTCTTTCATATGCCTTAGGTGCATCCCACATTCTGCGTTGTTTGGGAGAAATCCTCGACAGGTGCAGGAAAATTGTGTTATTGTAACTATTTACCGCTATCTCTCTTTCACGGCTCTCCATCAGTTGTGAACATCTATTGGTTTATCCCAAGTCACTAAGCATATTTTTATTAGGTACACCTGTTTTTCCTTATACAGCTGTTTCTGGAGTATTGGGTCCCATACTCATAAACCCCCTGTAACTCAGAAACGCATCTAATATTCCAATAAACCCATCATAACGTTGAAAAATCATAAATCAAACAACCATAAGTCACGGTGTGTCCGTGGATATGGGCGTCATCAATTCCATTGTCTTCAGTAATGCTGTACACCATTAACAATGGCAGACTGATTGGGAGTGGATATTGATAGCATTATGAAAGTCAGTTATTAGAGGGATACTTCTTTAACCTGACTGAAGAACGGATCTAATGGCTTTAGTACAGTGCATGATTATGTGAGATGTGTTGAGACAGAGTAGTACATTTGTGAATGAAGTTTTTTCACTTAGTAGGAACCATTGTGTGTGGAAAAGTGAGAAAATTGCTTTCTGCTGTAGAGTCTGGCATTCATTGTAGACTTAAGCTTATTTTTCTGTGAGCAAATCTTATTCAATAAAATACTACTCTTTATACTGAAATACAAAAACAGTGGTGATGTGTGGTCATTATGCTCAGCAAACTAATCCAGGGAAAGAAAACCAAACGCCACATTCTCACTTATAATGAGAGCTGAAAAATGAGATCACATGGACACAGGAAGGGGAACAACACTCACTGGGGCCTTTCGGGAGGCAGAGCGTTAAGAAAAACAGCTACTGCATGCTGGGCTTAATACCTAGGTGATGGGTTGACAGGTGCAGCAAACCACCATGGCACACGTTTACCTTAGTAACAAATCTGCACATCCTGCACATATACCCCAGAACTTAGAAACGAAACGAAACAAAAGAAAACGAAAAAGCAATAGCAAAACGCTAAAGGCAAACTAAAGTTTCAAACTCAGAACGTGACAGACCAATGTTTGGTTCAAATCATGGTTCTCAACCCAGGTGCCATAAGGCCAGGATAAAGAATTTGATTACATATTGTAAATAAGACATGCAGCAAATGACCAGAAAGATTATTCTCA
This sequence comes from Pan troglodytes, assembly GCF_028858775.2. Lineage (NCBI taxonomy): Eukaryota > Metazoa > Chordata > Mammalia > Primates > Hominidae > Pan > Pan troglodytes. Next base: position 9,723,736 of record NC_072413.2, read on the forward strand.
ACATATGTGTGTCTTCTAATTCAATGGTGACGCTATCTACCGGGACATAGCTTTAGATTCCAAAGGGCCGAGTCCCGCCAGACAGGCCTCCCACACTAATAACAATGGGAAGCCCCACGTTGTTTTACCTGTGCTTCTCAGCAACTGGCTATAAATCAGGTTGCCACCACTCCCAGATTTAGTTGCATTCATTGGCTGGAAGAGCTCACAGCACGCAGGCAAACACTTACGTTTGCCGTTGTATTTTAGCGGACTTTGCAAAAAGTTCAGAAATAAATGCGGGGCCCGGCGTGTGGGGAGGGGTGCACTACCTTCCAGGAAGTGTTATCCACAAGCTCTCTGAACCCAGTCCTTTTGGGTTTTTATGGAGACCTCATTCTATAGGCATGACGGGTTAAACCATAGGCTATTGGTGATCAACTCCACCTGAGGCTCTCAACCCTCCCTGGAAATTGGGGTTGAGGCTTTGCCATTCTCAGTCTGACTAAAAGAATTTACCCAAACGGAATTTTAAAACAGATGAGCATAACTGGAATCTTAATTAGATGATTGGATTATCTGGAGCCACACCTTGATATTCCCAACCCGAGCACCCTCATCCAACGAATGCTCCACCCAACTGGCTCCCAAGTCTCTACGTGGTTCCAGAGCAAAAGAATGTTTATACAACGCATATCTCCACCTTTTCTTCAAAGTCTTTTCCCTTCCACGGAAAGACTTCTTAAACTGCCATGCATCCGGATCAGGGGGAGGTATTGTTACACCGCAGATCTGTGGATCTCCGGGGTTTGATTGTGGCAACGATGCTGCTGGTGTCAAAACCACAACGTGGGAACCACAGAACCACTAGTTGGTTTTCAGTGTTTCAGTGCATACAATTCCTAATATATCTGGCCAAGAAAACTTGTAAGTTCTTAGATTGTCCCAAAGGTGGCGCATGAAATCAAAGCAGGAGAACAGTTTCCTACGAGGTGTAGCCTGGGAAAGTTGGGGGTGACTGATGGAAAGGAGGAGTGAAGCTCCGCCCTTTCCGCTGCTAGGCTGCGCCCGAGGCTATTTAAACCCACCCTGGCTGGCCTGTACTCAGATCTTCGCGGAGCGGATCAGCGGCCGGAGCGGTTGGCCGACTCTGCGTTGACTTGGAGCTCACAGCGTCTTGCGACTTGGAAGCGGATTCAGAGGACAGGACAGAACACTTGGGCAAGTGAATCTCTGTCTGTCTGTCTGTCTGTCTGTCTGTCTGTCTCATTGGTTGGTTGATTTCCATTTTCTTAAGGGGCACATACCTCACACCGCACACACACACACACGCACACACACTCCTTCCTTCTGCGAGTTAGAAAATTAGTAGGGGCCCCTGGGAGCTGCAGGTTTCCTAATCATGTCTGCACCTAAGAACAGTAGGGTCTTGTCCGGCTCCTCTTATGAACGGTCCCCCAGCACGGACTCCCCAAGGTCCATGCGAGCCTCACCCAGCTTCTCCCTCTCCCCTCTCAGAAACTCAGGCTTCAGGGGAAGCTCCTCACCAGGGATCCGGAGCTACCATTCACCATCCCCTAGGGCTTCACCACACTCACCTCTGTCATCACCAGAATCCCACAAGCTCCCATTTCCCTGTCCTCACCGTGATGGGCAATCAATGAAGCCATTGGGCTCTCCCGTGTCCTCCTCTGAGGATTCCTCAGAGTCCCCACGTTCATCAATAATATACCACATGTTCTTACTGCCATCACCCAGCAGCTCACCCCCAGCTCTCGGGGGATCTCCTGTGTCTCCCAGCTACTCTCCAAACAACCCCAGATTTCAGCTGGAGTCCGCCCCCCACACCCGGGAATCACCTACAAACTCACGAGCCTCACGGTGCTCCACCCCTGTGTCTTTCATCTCTTCACCCCCAGGCCTCAGGGACTCTCCTGTGGCTCCCAGTTACTCTCCAGCCATCCCCAGGTTCCTGCGGGAGTCAGCCCCATGCACCCACGAGTCCCCCAGAGACTCACAGGTCTCGGGAGAATATCAGCGGCTCCCCAGCCCTGACTCCTCAAGATTCATGCCAGCCTCACCTAGCTTCTCCCTCTCCCCTCCCAGAAACTCAGACCCAAGGGGCAGCTCCTCACCAGGGATGTGGAAGTACTCTACATCACCCCGCAGGGCTTCACCACTCTCACATCCATCATCAACAGAATTCCACAACTTTACGTTTCCCTTTCCTAACCAAGCAGGACAGTCACTCATGTCATTGTGTTCTCCCGTATCCTCCTCTGGAGTTTCTTCACAGTCACCTCATTCATCAATAATATACCATATGTTCTTACCGCCATCATCCAGCAGCTCACCCCCAGCCACCCATGACTCTCCTGTCTGTCCCAGCTACTCTCCAACTACGCCCAGATTTCAGCGGGAGTCTCTACCCCACACCCCAGAAACACCTACAAACTCACAGACCTCAGTGAGATCCTCGCCAGTCTCTCTCACGTCTTCACCCCCAGCCCTTACGGACCCTCCAGTCTGTCCCAGCTACTCTCCAACCACGCCCACATTTCAGCTGCAGTCAGCTCCAGGCACCCCGGAATCACCACCAAACTCCCCAATTTCACTCAGTTACTCCTCAGTCTCTAGCACGTCTTTATCTCCAACCCTCAGGGACTCTCCTGTGTGTCTCAGCTACTCTCCAACCACGCCCACACTTCAGCGGGAGTCAGTTCCAGGCACAGAGGAAGCACCACCAAACCCACCACTTTCACTCACTTACTCTCCAGTCTCTCTCATGTCTTCACTTGCCCTCAGGGACTCTCCTGTCTGTCCCAGCTACTCTCCAACCACGCACACATTTCAGCTGGAGTCAGTTCCAGGCACTCCGGAGTCACCACAAAACTCACCAGTTTCACAGAGGTACTCCCCGGTCTCTCTCATGTCTTCACCCCCAGCCCTCAGGGACTCTCCTGTGTGTCCCAGCTACTCTCCAACCATGCCCAGATTTCAGCGGGAGTCAGTTCCAGGCACCCAGGTATCACCACCAAACTGAGCAGTTTCGCTGAGTTACTCCCCAGTCTCTCTCATTTCTTCACCCCCAGCCCCCTGGGACTCTCCTGTCTGTCCCAGCTACTCTCCCACCACGCCCAGATTTCAGCGGGAGTCAGCCTCCCACACTCCGGAATCACCTACAGACTCACAGACTTCACTGAGGTCCTCCCTGGTCTCTCTCAGGTCTTTGCCCTCAGCCCACAGGGACTCCTGTGTCTCTTTCAGCTACTCTCAAAACTTCACTAGATTCCAGCTGGAGTCAGTTCCAGGCACCCACGATACACCACCGAACTCACGAATTTCACTGACTTACTCCCCAGTCTCCCTCATGTTCTCACGCGCACCCCTCAGGGACTCTTCTGTCTCTCTCAGCTACTCTCCAACCATCTCCAGATTTCACCTGGAGTCAGCTTCCCGCACCCAGGTATCACCTACAAACTCACGACCTTACTGCAACCCTCCCCCATTTCTTTCACCTCTTCACCCCCTGCCTTCAGGGACTCTCCTGGGTCTCCCAGCTTCTCTCCAGCCTTCCCCAGATTTCTGCCACAGTCAGCCCCAGGCACCCAGGACAACCCTAGACACTCACAGGCCTCACGAGACTATCTCCCTATGACCTGTACCTATACAGGGATGGCTCCCACGCATCCCTCAGTGACCCCAAACCCATCTCCACTTACACTCAGACACTCCCAGGGCCTGACAGCTACTCCCCGTTATTGTCCTTCAGTTCGAAGCCCTGGCCAATCTACTAGCCCACATGACGCAGTTACCTGGCCATTTCTCCACGGTTCCCGTGAGGGCCCCACACCCAGCCGCACAAGAGCCCCTCCTGCATTCCGTCCTCACACGCAGGCCTGTCCATCTACTTGCTACTGTCACACTCTTGCCAGCAGAAGAGGCCCCTGTAATGGCCGATATCACCACCCAGTCTATCCTCACCCCACAGCTGTGCAGCCGGACCCTCCTGCTGGCCCACGTGGCTGCCAGAGCCCATGTTGGCACGACGCTCCAGCAGGTCGGCGTCCCTGCGGGCCACACTACCGGTGACATGGCTAGCATGACCCTCCTTCCTGGCAGTGACACTGTTGATGTGAACCCCAGTTTCACATCTGTCATTTGTAAATAGGACCATTTTCCCTTTTCGCTCTCCCTTCCATTCACAGGGCTTTTCATTCTCTCTGTTTCTGCCTCCGTTTCAGATATTTACTCACCTTTTTCTCTCTCACTATGTCTGCCGTGGTCTCCATGAGAGTGCGCCGCAGAAGATTCCCCCATTAAAAGTCATGAATTGATTGGCTTTTAGTATACCTGTGGTTGTGCACATTCAATTTTAATTCGCAATCCATTGTAGAACGTCTTATCACCCCCGACCAGAGAAAAACCCTGTAGACATTAGTCACTCCTCATTCTGTCTCAAACCCTCTCCCTGACCCTCAGCCCTAGGTAGCAACTACCTAGTGCGATCAATCCCATATGCATAAATTTCCATATTGTGGACATTTCCTATCAACGGAATTGCACAATAGGTGAGCTGTTATGACTGACACAACACGTAGCACAATATTTTCAAGATTCATCCACATTGTAGGCTTACCCACAGGGGGAAACCATTTTTTGGGGGTTTTAGTAACACCGGGTGTTTTCTCCTTCCTTTCGTCCTTCTTTCCTTCCTTCCTTCCTTCCTTCCTTCATTCCTCCCTTCCTACCTTCCTTCTTTCCTTCATTCCTTCCTTCCTTCCTCCTATTTCTCTCTTACTCCTTCTGCCCTCTCTCTTTCATATGCCTTAGGTGCATCCCACATTCTGCGTTGTTTGGGAGAAATCCTCGACAGGTGCAGGAAAATTGTGTTATTGTAACTATTTACCGCTATCTCTCTTTCACGGCTCTCCATCAGTTGTGAACATCTATTGGTTTATCCCAAGTCACTAAGCATATTTTTATTAGGTACACCTGTTTTTCCTTATACAGCTGTTTCTGGAGTATTGGGTCCCATACTCATAAACCCCCTGTAACTCAGAAACGCATCTAATATTCCAATAAACCCATCATAACGTTGAAAAATCATAAATCAAACAACCATAAGTCACGGTGTGTCCGTGGATATGGGCGTCATCAATTACATTGTCTTCAGTAATGCTGTACACCATTAACAATGGCAGACTGATTGGGAGTGGATATTGATAGCATTATGAAAGTCAGTTATTAGAGGGATACTTCTTTAACCTGACTGAAGAACGGATCTAATGGCTTTAGTACAGTGCATGATTATGTGAGATGTGTTGAGACAGAGTAGTACATTTGTGAATGAAGTTTTTTCACTTAGTAGGAACCATTGTGTGTGGAAAAGTGAGAAAATTGCTTTCTGCTGTAGAGTCTGGCATTCATTGTAGACTTAAGCTTATTTTTCTGTGAGCAAATCTTATTCAATAAAATACTACTCTTTATACTAAAATACAAAAACAGTGGTGATGTGTGGTCATTATGCTCAGCAAACTAATCCAGGGAAAGAAAACCAAACGCCACATTCTCACTTATAATGAGAGCTGAAAAATGAGATCACATGGACACAGGAAGGGGAACAACACTCACTGGGGCCTTTCGGGAGGCAGAGCGTTAAGAAAAACAGCTACTGCATGCTGGGCTTAATACCTAGGTGATGGGTTGACAGGTGCAGCAAACCACCATGGCACACGTTTACCTTAGTAACAAATCTGCACATCCTGCACATATACCCCAGAACTTAGAAACGAAACGAAACAAAAGAAAACGAAAAAGCAATAGCAAAACGCTAAAGGCAAACTAAAGTTTCAAACTCAGAACGTGACAGACCAATGTTTGGTTCAAATCATGGTTCTCAACCCAGGTGCCATAAGGCCAGGATAAAGAATTTGATTACATATTGTAAATAAGACATGCAGCAAATGACCAGAAAGATTATTCTCAACATATGTGTGTCTTCTAATTCAATGGTGACGCTATCTACCGGGACATAGCTTTAGATTCCAAAGGGCCGAGTCCCGCCAGACAGGCCTCCCACACTAATAACAATGGGAAGCCCCACGTTGTTTTACCTGTGCTTCTCAGCAACTGGCTATAAATCAGGTTGCCACCACTCCCAGATTTAGTTGCATTCATTGGCTGGAAGAGCTCACAGCACGCAGGCAAACACTTACGTTTGCCGTTGTATTTTAGCGGACTTTGCAAAAAGTTCAGAAATAAATGCGGGGCCCGGCGTGTGGGGAGGGGTGCACTACCTTCCAGGAAGTGTTATCCACAAGCTCTCTGAACCCAGTCCTTTTGGGTTTTTATGGAGACCTCATTCTATAGGCATGACGGGTTAAACCATAGGCTATTGGTGATCAACTCCACCTGAGGCTCTCAACCCTCCCTGGAAATTGGGGTTGAGGCTTTGCCATTCTCAGTCTGACTAAAAGAATTTACCCAAACGGAATTTTAAAACAGATGAGCATAACTGGAATCTTAATTAGATGATTGGATTATCTGCAGCCACACCTTGATATTCCCAACCCGAGCACCCTCATCCAACGAATGCTCCACCCAACTGGCTCCCAAGTCTCTACGTGGTTCCAGAGCAAAAGAATGTTTATACAACGCATATCTCCACCTTTTCTTCAAAGTCTTTTCCCTTCCACGGAAAGACTTCTTAAACTGCCATGCATCCGGATCAGGGGGAGGTATTGTTACACCGCAGATCTGTGGATCTCCGGGGTTTGATTGTGGCAACGATGCTGCTGGTGTCAAAACCACAACGTGGGAACCACAGAACCACTAGTTGGTTTTCAGTGTTTCAGTGCATACAATTCCTAATATATCTGGCCAAGAAAACTTGTAAGTTCTTAGATTGTCCCAAAGGTGGCGCATGAAATCAAAGCAGGAGAACAGTTTCCTACGAGGTGTAGCCTGGGAAAGTTGGGGGTGACTGATGGAAAGGAGGAGTGAAGCTCCGCCCTTTCCGCTGCTAGGCTGCGCCCGAGGCTATTTAAACCCACCCTGGCTGGCCTGTACTCAGATCTTCGTGGAGCGGATCAGCGGCCGGAGCGGTTGGCGGACTCTGCGTTGACTTGGAGCTCACAGCGTCTTGCGACTTGGAAGCGGATTCAGAGGACAGGACAGAACACTTGGGCAAGTGAATCTCTGTCTGTCTGTCTGTCTGTCTGTCTGTCTCATTGGTTGGTTGATTTCCATTTTCTTAAGGGGCACATACCTCACACCGCACACACACACACACGCACACACACTCCTTCCTTCTGCGAGTTAGAAAATTAGTAGGGGCCCCTGGGAGCTGCAGGTTTCCTAATCATGTCTGCACCTAAGAACAGTAGGGTCTTGTCCGGCTCTTCTTATGAACGGTCCCCCAGCACGGACTCCCCAAGGTCCATGCGAGCCTCACCCAGCTTCTCCCTCTCCCCTCTCAGAAACTCAGGCTTCAGGGGAAGCTCCTCACCAGGGATCCGGAGCTACCATTCACCATCCCCTAGGGCTTCACCACACTCACCTCTGTCATCACCAGAATCCCACAAGCTCCCATTTCCCTGTCCTCACCGTGATGGGCAATCAATGAAGCCATTGGGCTCTCCCGTGTCCTCCTCTGAGGATTCCTCAGAGTCCCCACGTTCATCAATAATATACCACATGTTCTTACTGCCATCACCCAGCAGCTCACCCCCAGCTCTCGGGGGATCTCCTGTGTCTCCCAGCTACTCTCCAAACAACCCCAGATTTCAGCTGGAGTCCGCCCCCCACACCCGGGAATCACCTACAAACTCACGAGCCTCACGGTGCTCCACCCCTGTGTCTTTCATCTCTTCACCCCCAGGCCTCAGGGACTCTCCTGTGGCTCCCAGTTACTCTCCAGCCATCCCCAGGTTCCTGCGGGAGTCAGCCCCATGCACCCACGAGACCCCAGAGACTCACAGGTCTCGGGAGAATATCAGCGGCTCCCCACCCCTGACTCCTCAAGATTCATGCCTGCCTCACCTAGCTTCTCCCTCTCCCCTCCCAGAAACTCAGACCCAAGGGGCAGCTCCTCACCAGGGATGTGGAAGTACTCTACATCACCCCGCAGGGCTTCACCACTCTCACATCCATCATCAACAGAATTCCACAACTTTACGTTTCCCTTTCCTAACCAAGCAGGACAGTCACTCATGTCATTGTGTTCTCCCGTATCCTCCTCTGGAGATTATTCACAGTCACCTCATTCATCAATAATATACCATATGTTCTTACCGCCATCATCCAGCAGCTCACCCCCAGCCACCCATGACTCTCCTGTCTGTCCCAGCTACTCTCCAACTACGCCCAGATTTCAGCGGGAGTCTCTACCCCACACCCCAGAAACACCTACAAACTCACAGACCTCAGTGAGATCCTCGCCAGTCTCTCTCACGTCTTCACCCCCAGCCCTTACGGACCCTCCAGTCTGTCCCAGCTACTCTCCAACCACGCCCACATTTCAGCTGCAGTCAGCTCCAGGCACCCCGGAATCACCACCAAACTCCCCAATTTCACTCAGTTACTCCTCAGTCTCTAGCACGTCTTTATCTCCAACCCTCAGGGACTCTCCTGTGTGTCTCAGCTACTCTCCAACCACGCCCACACTTCAGCGGGAGTCAGTTCCAGGCACACAGGAAGCACCACCAAACCCACCACTTTCACTCACTTACTCTCCAGTCTCTCTCATGTCTTCACTTGCCCTCAGGGACTCTCCTGTCTGTCCCAGCTACTCTCCAACCACGCACACATTTCAGCTGGAGTCAGTTCCAGGCACTCCGGAGTCACCACAAAGCTCACCAGTTTCACAGAGGTACTCCCCGGTCTCTCTCATGTCTTCACCCCCAGCCCTCAGGGACTCTCCTGTGTGTCCCAGCTACTCTCCAACCATGCCCAGATTTCAGCGGGAGTCAGTTCCAGGCACCCAGGTATCACCACCAAACTGAGCAGTTTCGCTGAGTTACTCCCCAGTCTCTCTCATTTCTTCACCCCCAGCCCCCTGGGACTCTCCTGTCTGTCCCAGCTACTCTCCCACCACGCCCAGATTTCAGCGGGAGTCAGCCTCCCACACTCCGGAATCACCTACAGACTCACAGACTTCACTGAGGTCCTCCCTGGTCTCTCTCAGGTCTTTGCCCTCAGCCCACAGGGACTCCTGTGTCTCTTTCAGCTACTCTCAAAACTTCGCTAGATTCCAGCTGGAGTCAGTTCCAGGCACCCACGATACACCACCGAACTCACGAATTTCACTGACTTACTCCCCAGTCTCCCTCATGTTCTCACGCGCACCCCTCAGGGACTCTTCTGTCTCTCTCAGCTACTCTCCAACCATCTCCAGATTTCACCTGGAGTCAGCTTCCCGCACCCAGGTATCACCTACAAACTCACGACCTTACTGCAACCCTCCCCCATTTCTTTCACCTCTTCACCCCCTGCCTTCAGGGACTCTCCTGGGTCTCCCAGCTTCTCTCCAGCCTTCCCCAGATTTCTGCCACAGTCAGCCCCAGGCACCCAGGACAACCCTAGACACTCACAGGCCTCACGAGACTATCTCCCTATGACCTGTACCTATACAGGGATGGCTCCCACGCATCCCTCAGTGACCCCAAACCCATCTCCACTTACACTCAGACACTCCCAGGGCCTGACAGCTACTCCCCGTTATTGTCCTTCAGTTCGAAGCCCTGGCCAATCTACTAGCCCACATGACGCAGTTACCTGGCCATTTCTCCACGGTTCCCGTGAGGGCCCCACACCCAGCCGCACAAGAGCCCCTCCTGCATTCCGTCCTCACACGCAGGCCTGTCCATCTACTTGCTACTGTCACACTCTTGCCAGCAGAAGAGGCCCCTGTAATGGCCGATATCACCACCCAGTCTATCCTCACCCCACAGCTGTGCAGCCGGACCCTCCTGCTGGCCCACGTGGCTGCCAGAGCCCATGTTGGCACGACGCTCCAGCAGGTCGGCGTCCCTGCGGGCCACACTACCGGTGACATGGCTAGCATGACCCTCCTTCCTGGCAGTGACACTGTTGATGTGAACCCCAGTTTCACATCTGTCATTTGTAAATAGGACCATTTTCCCTTTTCGCTCTCCCTTCCATTCACAGGGCTTTTCATTCTCTCTGTTTCTGCCTCCGTTTCAGATATTTACTCACCTTTTTCTCTCTCACTATGTCTGCCGTGGTCTCCATGAGAGTGCGCCGCAGAAGATTCCCCCATTAAAAGTCATGAATTGATTGGCTTTTAGTATACCTGTGGTTGTGCACATTCAATTTTAATTCGCAATCCATTGTAGAACGTCTTATCACCCCCGACCAGAGAAAAACCCTGTAGACATTAGTCACTCCTCATTCTGTCTCAAACCCTCTCCCTGACCCTCAGCCCTAGGTAGCAACTACCTAGTGCGATCAATCCCATATGCATAAATTTCCATATTGTGGACATTTCCTATCAACGGAATTGCACAATAGGTGAGCTGTTATGACTGACACAACACGTAGCACAATATTTTCAAGATTCATCCACATTGTAGGCTTACCCACAGGGGGAAACCATTTTTTGGGGGTTTTAGTAACACCGGGTGTTTTCTCCTTCCTTTCGTCCTTCTTTCCTTCCTTCCTTCCTTCCTTCCTTCATTCCTCCCTTCCTACCTTCCTTCTTTCCTTCATTCCTTCCTTCCTTCCTCCTATTTCTCTCTTACTCCTTCTGCCCTCTCTCTTTCATATGCCTTAGGTGCATCCCACATTCTGCGTTGTTTGGGAGAAATCCTCGACAGGTGCAGGAAAATTGTGTTATTGTAACTATTTACCGCTATCTCTCTTTCACGGCTCTCCATCAGTTGTGAACATCTATTGGTTTATCCCAAGTCACTAAGCATATTTTTATTAGGTACACCTGTTTTTCCTTATACAGCTGTTTCTGGAGTATTGGGTCCCATACTCATAAACCCCCTGTAACTCAGAAACGCATCTAATATTCCAATAAACCCATCATAACGTTGAAAAATCATAAATCAAACAACCATAAGTCACGGTGTGTCCGTGGATATGGGCGTCATCAATTCCATTGTCTTCAGTAATGCTGTACACCATTAACAATGGCAGACTGATTGGGAGTGGATATTGATAGCATTATGAAAGTCAGTTATTAGAGGGATACTTCTTTAACCTGACTGAAGAACGGATCTAATGGCTTTAGTACAGTGCATGATTATGTGAGATGTGTTGAGACAGAGTAGTACATTTGTGAATGAAGTTTTTTCACTTAGTAGGAACCATTGTGTGTGGAAAAGTGAGAAAATTGCTTTCTGCTGTAGAGTCTGGCATTCATTGTAGACTTAAGCTTATTTTTCTGTGAGCAAATCTTATTCAATAAAATACTACTCTTTATACTGAAATACAAAAACAGTGGTGATGTGTGGTCATTATGCTCAGCAAACTAATCCAGGGAAAGAAAACCAAACGCCACATTCTCACTTATAATGAGAGCTGAAAAATGAGATCACATGGACACAGGAAGGGGAACAACACTCACTGGGGCCTTTCGGGAGGCAGAGCGTTAAGAAAAACAGCTACTGCATGCTGGGCTTAATACCTAGGTGATGGGTTGACAGGTGCAGCAAACCACCATGGCACACGTTTACCTTAGTAACAAATCTGCACATCCTGCACATATACCCCAGAACTTAGAAACGAAACGAAACAAAAGAAAACGAAAAAGCAATAGCAAAACGCTAAAGGCAAACTAAAGTTTCAAACTCAGAACGTGACAGACCAATGTTTGGTTCAAATCATGGTTCTCAACCCAGGTGCCATAAGGCCAGGATAAAGAATTTGATTACATATTGTAAATAAGACATGCAGCAAATGACCAGAAAGATTATTCTCAACATATGTGTGTCTTCTAATTCAATGGTGACGCTATCTACCGGGACATAGCTTTAGATTCCAAAGGGCCGAGTCCCGCCAGACAGGCCTCCCACACTAATAACAATGGGAAGCCCCACGTTGTTTTACCTGTGCTTCTCAGCAACTGGCTATAAATCAGGTTGCCACCACTCCCAGATTTAGTTGCATTCATTGGCTGGAAGAGCTCACAGCACGCAGGCAAACACTTACGTTTGCCGTTGTATTTTAGCGGACTTTGCAAAAAGTTCAGAAATAAATGCGGGGCCCGGCGTGTGGGGAGGGGTGCACTACCTTCCAGGAAGTGTTATCCACAAGCTCTCTGAACCCAGTCCTTTTGGGTTTTTATGGAGACCTCATTCTATAGGCATGACGGGTTAAACCATAGGCTATTGGTGATCAACTCCACCTGAGGCTCTCAACCCTCCCTGGAAATTGGGGTTGAGGCTTTGCCATTCTCAGTCTGACTAAAAGAATTTACCCAAACGGAATTTTAAAACAGATGAGCATAACTGGAATCTTAATTAGATGATTGGATTATCTGGAGCCACACCTTGATATTCCCAACCCGAGCACCCTCATCCAACGAATGCTCCACCCAACTGGCTCCCAAGTCTCTACGTGGTTCCAGAGCAAAAGAATGTTTATACAACGCATATCTCCACCTTTTCTTCAAAGTCTTTTCCCTTCCACGGAAAGACTTCTTAAACTGCCATGCATCCGGATCAGGGGGAGGTATTGTTACACCGCAGATCTGTGGATCTCCGGGGTTTGATTGTGGCAACGATGCTGCTGGTGTCAAAACCACAACGTGGGAACCACAGAACCACTAGTTGGTTTTCAGTGTTTCAGTGCATACAATTCCTAATATATCTGGCCAAGAAAACTTGTAAGTTCTTAGATTGTCCCAAAGGTGGCGCATGAAATCAAAGCAGGAGAACAGTTTCCTACGAGGTGTAGCCTGGGAAAGTTGGGGGTGACTGATGGAAAGGAGGAGTGAAGCTCCGCCCTTTCCGCTGCTAGGCTGCGCCCGAGGCTATTTAAACCCACCCTGGCTGGCCTGTACTCAGATCTTCGCGGAGCGGATCAGCGGCCGGAGCGGTTGGCCGACTCTGCGTTGACTTGGAGCTCACAGCGTCTTGCGACTTGGAAGCGGATTCAGAGGACAGGACAGAACACTTGGGCAAGTGAATCTCTGTCTGTCTGTCTGTCTGTCTGTCTGTCTGTCTCATTGGTTGGTTGATTTCCATTTTCTTAAGGGGCACATACCTCACACCGCACACACACACACACGCACACACACTCCTTCCTTCTGCGAGTTAGAAAATTAGTAGGGGCCCCTGGGAGCTGCAGGTTTCCTAATCATGTCTGCACCTAAGAACAGTAGGGTCTTGTCCGGCTCTTCTTATGAACGGTCCCCCAGCACGGACTCCCCAAGGTCCATGCGAGCCTCACCCAGCTTCTCCCTCTCCCCTCTCAGAAACTCAGGCTTCAGGGGAAGCTCCTCACCAGGGATCCGGAGCTACCATTCACCATCCCCTAGGGCTTCACCACACTCACCTCTGTCATCACCAGAATCCCACAAGCTCCCATTTCCCTGTCCTCACCGTGATGGGCAATCAATGAAGCCATTGGGCTCTCCCGTGTCCTCCTCTGAGGATTCCTCAGAGTCCCCACGTTCATCAATAATATACCACATGTTCTTACTGCCATCACCCAGCAGCTCACCCCCAGCTCTCGGGGGATCTCCTGTGTCTCCCAGCTACTCTCCAAACAACCCCAGATTTCAGCTGGAGTCCGCCCCCCACACCCGGGAATCACCTACAAACTCACGAGCCTCACGGTGCTCCACCCCTGTGTCTTTCATCTCTTCACCCCCAGGCCTCAGGGACTCTCCTGTGGCTCCCAGTTACTCTCCAGCCATCCCCAGGTTCCTGCGGGAGTCAGCCCCATGCACCCACGAGACCCCAGAGACTCACAGGTCTCGGGAGAATATCAGCGGCTCCCCACCCCTGACTCCTCAAGATTCATGCCAGCCTCACCTAGCTTCTCCCTCTCCCCTCCCAGAAACTCAGACCCAAGGGGCAGCTCCTCACCAGGGATGTGGAAGTACTCTACATCACCCCGCAGGGCTTCACCACTCTCACATCCATCATCAACAGAATTCCACAACTTTACGTTTCCCTTTCCTAACCAAGCAGGACAGTCACTCATGTCATTGTGTTCTCCCGTATCCTCCTCTGGAGTTTCTTCACAGTCACCTCATTCATCAATTATATACCATATGTTCTTACCGCCATCATCCAGCAGCTCACCCCCAGCCACCCATGACTCTCCTGTCTGTCCCAGCTACTCTCCAACTACGCCCAGATTTCAGCGGGAGTCTCTACCCCACACCCCAGAAACACCTACAAACTCACAGACCTCAGTGAGATCCTCGCCAGTCTCTCTCACGTCTTCACCCCCAGCCCTTACGGACCCTCCAGTCTGTCCCAGCTACTCTCCAACCACGCCCACATTTCAGCTGCAGTCAGCTCCAGGCACCCCGGAATCACCACCAAACTCCCCAATTTCACTCAGTTACTCCTCAGTCTCTAGCACGTCTTTATCTCCAACCCTCAGGGACTCTCCTGTGTGTCTCAGCTACTCTCCAACCACGCCCACACTTCAGCGGGAGTCAGTTCCAGGCACAGAGGAAGCACCACCAAACCCACCACTTTCACTCACTTACTCTCCAGTCTCTCTCATGTCTTCACTTGCCCTCAGGGACTCTCCTGTCTGTCCCAGCTACTCTCCAACCACGCACACATTTCAGCTGGAGTCAGTTCCAGGCACTCCGGAGTCACCACAAAACTCACCAGTTTCACAGAGGTACTCCCCGGTCTCTCTCATGTCTTCACCCCCAGCCCTCAGGGACTCTCCTGTGTGTCCCAGCTACTCTCCAACCATGCCCAGATTTCAGCGGGAGTCAGTTCCAGGCACCCAGGTATCACCACCAAACTGAGCAGTTTCGCTGAGTTACTCCCCAGTCTCTCTCATTTCTTCACCCCCAGCCCCCTGGGACTCTCCTGTCTGTCCCAGCTACTCTCCCACCACGCCCAGATTTCAGCGGGAGTCAGCCTCCCACACTCCGGAATCACCTACAGACTCACAGACTTCACTGAGGTCCTCCCTGGTCTCTCTCAGGTCTTTGCCCTCAGCCCACAGGGACTCCTGTGTCTCTTTCAGCTACTCTCAAAACTTCACTAGATTCCAGCTGGAGTCAGTTCCAGGCACCCACGATACACCACCGAACTCACGAATTTCACTGACTTACTCCCCAGTCTCCCTCATGTTCTCACGCGCACCCCTCAGGGACTCTTCTGTCTCTCTCAGCTACTCTCCAACCATCTCCAGATTTCACCTGGAGTCAGCTTCCCGCACCCAGGTATCACCTACAAACTCACGACCTTACTGCAACCCTCCCCCATTTCTTTCACCTCTTCACCCCCTGCCTTCAGGGACTCTCCTGGGTCTCCCAGCTTCTCTCCAGCCTTCCCCAGATTTCTGCCACAGTCAGCCCCAGGCACCCAGGACAACCCTAGACACTCACAGGCCTCACGAGACTATCTCCCTATGACCTGTACCTATACAGGGATGGCTCCCACGCATCCCTCAGTGACCCCAAACCCATCTCCACTTACACTCAGACACTCCCAGGGCCTGACAGCTACTCCCCGTTATTGTCCTTCAGTTCGAAGCCCTGGCCAATCTACTAGCCCACATGACGCAGTTACCTGGCCATTTCTCCACGGTTCCCGTGAGGGCCCCACACCCAGCCGCACAAGAGCCCCTCCTGCATTCCGTCCTCACACGCAGGCCTGTCCATCTACTTGCTACTGTCACACTCTTGCCAGCAGAAGAGGCCCCTGTAATGGCCGATATCACCACCCAGTCTATCCTCACCCCACAGCTGTGCAGCCGGACCCTCCTGCTGGCCCACGTGGCTGCCAGAGCCCATGTTGGCACGACGCTCCAGCAGGTCGGCGTCCCTGCGGGCCACACTACCGGTGACATGGCTAGCATGACCCTCCTTCCTGGCAGTGACACTGTTGATGTGAACCCCAGTTTCACATCTGTCATTTGTAAATAGGACCATTTTCCCTTTTCGCTCTCCCTTCCATTCACAGGGCTTTTCATTCTCTCTGTTTCTGCCTCCGTTTCAGATATTTACTCACCTTTTTCTCTCTCACTATGTCTGCCGTGGTCTCCATGAGAGTGCGCCGCAGAAGATTCCCCCATTAAAAGTCATGAATTGATTGGCTTTTAGTATACCTGTGGTTGTGCACATTCAATTTTAATTCGCAATCCATTGTAGAACGTCTTATCACCCCCGACCAGAGAAAAACCCTGTAGACATTAGTCACTCCTCATTCTGTCTCAAACCCTCTCCCTGACCCTCAGCCCTAGGTAGCAACTACCTAGTGCGATCAATCCCATATGCATAAATTTCCATATTGTGGACATTTCCTATCAACGGAATTGCACAATAGGTGAGCTGTTATGACTGACACAACACGTAGCACAATATTTTCAAGATTCATCCACATTGTAGGCTTACCCACAGGGGGAAACCATTTTTTGGGGGTTTTAGTAACACCGGGTGTTTTCTCCTTCCTTTCGTCCTTCTTTCCTTCCTTCCTTCCTTCCTTCCTTCATTCCTCCCTTCCTACCTTCCTTCTTTCCTTCATTCCTTCCTTCCTTCCTCCTATTTCTCTCTTACTCCTTCTGCCCTCTCTCTTTCATATGCCTTAGGTGCATCCCACATTCTGCGTTGTTTGGGAGAAATCCTCGACAGGTGCAGGAAAATTGTGTTATTGTAACTATTTACCGCTATCTCTCTTTCACGGCTCTCCATCAGTTGTGAACATCTATTGGTTTATCCCAAGTCACTAAGCATATTTTTATTAGGTACACCTGTTTTTCCTTATACAGCTGTTTCTGGAGTATTGGGTCCCATACTCATAAACCCCCTGTAACTCAGAAACGCATCTAATATTCCAATAAACCCATCATAACGTTGAAAAATCATAAATCAAACAACCATAAGTCACGGTGTGTCCGTGGATATGGGCGTCATCAATTACATTGTCTTCAGTAATGCTGTACACCATTAACAATGGCAGACTGATTGGGAGTGGATATTGATAGCATTATGAAAGTCAGTTATTAGAGGGATACTTCTTTAACCTGACTGAAGAACGGATCTAATGGCTTTAGTACAGTGCATGATTATGTGAGATGTGTTGAGACAGAGTAGTACATTTGTGAATGAAGTTTTTTCACTTAGTAGGAACCATTGTGTGTGGAAAAGTGAGAAAATTGCTTTCTGCTGTAGAGTCTGGCATTCATTGTAGACTTAAGCTTATTTTTCTGTGAGCAAATCTTATTCAATAAAATACTACTCTTTATACTAAAATACAAAAACAGTGGTGATGTGTGGTCATTATGCTCAGCAAACTAATCCAGGGAAAGAAAACCAAACGCCACATTCTCACTTATAATGAGAGCTGAAAAATGAGATCACATGGACACAGGAAGGGGAACAACACTCACTGGGGCCTTTCGGGAGGCAGAGCGTTAAGAAAAACAGCTACTGCATGCTGGGCTTAATACCTAGGTGATGGGTTGACAGGTGCAGCAAACCACCATGGCACACGTTTACCTTAGTAACAAATCTGCACATCCTGCACATATACCCCAGAACTTAGAAACGAAACGAAACAAAAGAAAACGAAAAAGCAATAGCAAAACGCTAAAGGCAAACTAAAGTTTCAAACTCAGAACGTGACAGACCAATGTTTGGTTCAAATCATGGTTCTCAACCCAGGTGCCATAAGGCCAGGATAAAGAATTTGATTACATATTGTAAATAAGACATGCAGCAAATGACCAGAAAGATTATTCTCAACATATGTGTGTCTTCTAATTCAATGGTGACGCTATCTACCGGGACATAGCTTTAGATTCCAAAGGGCCGAGTCCCGCCAGACAGGCCTCCCACACTAATAACAATGGGAAGCCCCACGTTGTTTTACCTGTGCTTCTCAGCAACTGGCTATAAATCAGGTTGCCACCACTCCCAGATTTAGTTGCATTCATTGGCTGGAAGAGCTCACAGCACGCAGGCAAACACTTACGTTTGCCGTTGTATTTTAGCGGACTTTGCAAAAAGTTCAGAAATAAATGCGGGGCCCGGCGTGTGGGGAGGGGTGCACTACCTTCCAGGAAGTGTTATCCACAAGCTCTCTGAACCCAGTCCTTTTGGGTTTTTATGGAGACCTCATTCTATAGGCATGACGGGTTAAACCATAGGCTATTGGTGATCAACTCCACCTGAGGCTCTCAACCCTCCCTGGAAATTGGGGTTGAGGCTTTGCCATTCTCAGTCTGACTAAAAGAATTTACCCAAACGGAATTTTAAAACAGATGAGCATAACTGGAATCTTAATTAGATGATTGGATTATCTGCAGCCACACCTTGATATTCCCAACCCGAGCACCCTCATCCAACGAATGCTCCACCCAACTGGCTCCCAAGTCTCTACGTGGTTCCAGAGCAAAAGAATGTTTATACAACGCATATCTCCACCTTTTCTTCAAAGTCTTTTCCCTTCCACGGAAAGACTTCTTAAACTGCCATGCATCCGGATCAGGGGGAGGTATTGTTACACCGCAGATCTGTGGATCTCCGGGGTTTGATTGTGGCAACGATGCTGCTGGTGTCAAAACCACAACGTGGGAACCACAGAACCACTAGTTGGTTTTCAGTGTTTCAGTGCATACAATTCCTAATATATCTGGCCAAGAAAACTTGTAAGTTCTTAGATTGTCCCAAAGGTGGCGCATGAAATCAAAGCAGGAGAACAGTTTCCTACGAGGTGTAGCCTGGGAAAGTTGGGGGTGACTGATGGAAAGGAGGAGTGAAGCTCCGCCCTTTCCGCTGCTAGGCTGCGCCCGAGGCTATTTAAACCCACCCTGGCTGGCCTGTACTCAGATCTTCGTGGAGCGGATCAGCGGCCGGAGCGGTTGGCGGACTCTGCGTTGACTTGGAGCTCACAGCGTCTTGCGACTTGGAAGCGGATTCAGAGGACAGGACAGAACACTTGGGCAAGTGAATCTCTGTCTGTCTGTCTGTCTGTCTGTCTGTCTCATTGGTTGGTTGATTTCCATTTTCTTAAGGGGCACATACCTCACACCGCACACACACACACACGCACACACACTCCTTCCTTCTGCGAGTTAGAAAATTAGTAGGGGCCCCTGGGAGCTGCAGGTTTCCTAATCATGTCTGCACCTAAGAACAGTAGGGTCTTGTCCGGCTCTTCTTATGAACGGTCCCCCAGCACGGACTCCCCAAGGTCCATGCGAGCCTCACCCAGCTTCTCCCTCTCCCCTCTCAGAAACTCAGGCTTCAGGGGAAGCTCCTCACCAGGGATCCGGAGCTACCATTCACCATCCCCTAGGGCTTCACCACACTCACCTCTGTCATCACCAGAATCCCACAAGCTCCCATTTCCCTGTCCTCACCGTGATGGGCAATCAATGAAGCCATTGGGCTCTCCCGTGTCCTCCTCTGAGGATTCCTCAGAGTCCCCACGTTCATCAATAATATACCACATGTTCTTACTGCCATCACCCAGCAGCTCACCCCCAGCTCTCGGGGGATCTCCTGTGTCTCCCAGCTACTCTCCAAACAACCCCAGATTTCAGCTGGAGTCCGCCCCCCACACCCGGGAATCACCTACAAACTCACGAGCCTCACGGTGCTCCACCCCTGTGTCTTTCATCTCTTCACCCCCAGGCCTCAGGGACTCTCCTGTGGCTCCCAGTTACTCTCCAGCCATCCCCAGGTTCCTGCGGGAGTCAGCCCCATGCACCCACGAGACCCCAGAGACTCACAGGTCTCGGGAGAATATCAGCGGCTCCCCACCCCTGACTCCTCAAGATTCATGCCTGCCTCACCTAGCTTCTCCCTCTCCCCTCCCAGAAACTCAGACCCAAGGGGCAGCTCCTCA
The DNA here is from genome assembly GCF_028858775.2 of Pan troglodytes. Taxonomy (NCBI): domain Eukaryota; kingdom Metazoa; phylum Chordata; class Mammalia; order Primates; family Hominidae; genus Pan; species Pan troglodytes. The sequence goes on from NC_072413.2 coordinate 9,743,739, forward strand.
CCAGGGATGTGGAAGTACTCTACATCACCCCGCAGGGCTTCACCACTCTCACATCCATCATCAACAGAATTCCACAACTTTACGTTTCCCTTTCCTAACCAAGCAGGACAGTCACTCATGTCATTGTGTTCTCCCGTATCCTCCTCTGGAGATTATTCACAGTCACCTCATTCATCAATAATATACCATATGTTCTTACCGCCATCATCCAGCAGCTCACCCCCAGCCACCCATGACTCTCCTGTCTGTCCCAGCTACTCTCCAACTACGCCCAGATTTCAGCGGGAGTCTCTACCCCACACCCCAGAAACACCTACAAACTCACAGACCTCAGTGAGATCCTCGCCAGTCTCTCTCACGTCTTCACCCCCAGCCCTTACGGACCCTCCAGTCTGTCCCAGCTACTCTCCAACCACGCCCACATTTCAGCTGCAGTCAGCTCCAGGCACCCCGGAATCACCACCAAACTCCCCAATTTCACTCAGTTACTCCTCAGTCTCTAGCACGTCTTTATCTCCAACCCTCAGGGACTCTCCTGTGTGTCTCAGCTACTCTCCAACCACGCCCACACTTCAGCGGGAGTCAGTTCCAGGCACACAGGAAGCACCACCAAACCCACCACTTTCACTCACTTACTCTCCAGTCTCTCTCATGTCTTCACTTGCCCTCAGGGACTCTCCTGTCTGTCCCAGCTACTCTCCAACCACGCACACATTTCAGCTGGAGTCAGTTCCAGGCACTCCGGAGTCACCACAAAGCTCACCAGTTTCACAGAGGTACTCCCCGGTCTCTCTCATGTCTTCACCCCCAGCCCTCAGGGACTCTCCTGTGTGTCCCAGCTACTCTCCAACCATGCCCAGATTTCAGCGGGAGTCAGTTCCAGGCACCCAGGTATCACCACCAAACTGAGCAGTTTCGCTGAGTTACTCCCCAGTCTCTCTCATTTCTTCACCCCCAGCCCCCTGGGACTCTCCTGTCTGTCCCAGCTACTCTCCCACCACGCCCAGATTTCAGCGGGAGTCAGCCTCCCACACTCCGGAATCACCTACAGACTCACAGACTTCACTGAGGTCCTCCCTGGTCTCTCTCAGGTCTTTGCCCTCAGCCCACAGGGACTCCTGTGTCTCTTTCAGCTACTCTCAAAACTTCGCTAGATTCCAGCTGGAGTCAGTTCCAGGCACCCACGATACACCACCGAACTCACGAATTTCACTGACTTACTCCCCAGTCTCCCTCATGTTCTCACGCGCACCCCTCAGGGACTCTTCTGTCTCTCTCAGCTACTCTCCAACCATCTCCAGATTTCACCTGGAGTCAGCTTCCCGCACCCAGGTATCACCTACAAACTCACGACCTTACTGCAACCCTCCCCCATTTCTTTCACCTCTTCACCCCCTGCCTTCAGGGACTCTCCTGGGTCTCCCAGCTTCTCTCCAGCCTTCCCCAGATTTCTGCCACAGTCAGCCCCAGGCACCCAGGACAACCCTAGACACTCACAGGCCTCACGAGACTATCTCCCTATGACCTGTACCTATACAGGGATGGCTCCCACGCATCCCTCAGTGACCCCAAACCCATCTCCACTTACACTCAGACACTCCCAGGGCCTGACAGCTACTCCCCGTTATTGTCCTTCAGTTCGAAGCCCTGGCCAATCTACTAGCCCACATGACGCAGTTACCTGGCCATTTCTCCACGGTTCCCGTGAGGGCCCCACACCCAGCCGCACAAGAGCCCCTCCTGCATTCCGTCCTCACACGCAGGCCTGTCCATCTACTTGCTACTGTCACACTCTTGCCAGCAGAAGAGGCCCCTGTAATGGCCGATATCACCACCCAGTCTATCCTCACCCCACAGCTGTGCAGCCGGACCCTCCTGCTGGCCCACGTGGCTGCCAGAGCCCATGTTGGCACGACGCTCCAGCAGGTCGGCGTCCCTGCGGGCCACACTACCGGTGACATGGCTAGCATGACCCTCCTTCCTGGCAGTGACACTGTTGATGTGAACCCCAGTTTCACATCTGTCATTTGTAAATAGGACCATTTTCCCTTTTCGCTCTCCCTTCCATTCACAGGGCTTTTCATTCTCTCTGTTTCTGCCTCCGTTTCAGATATTTACTCACCTTTTTCTCTCTCACTATGTCTGCCGTGGTCTCCATGAGAGTGCGCCGCAGAAGATTCCCCCATTAAAAGTCATGAATTGAGTGGCTTTTAGTATACCTGTGGTTGTGCACATTCAATTTTAATTCGCAATCCATTGTAGAACGTCTTATCACCCCCGACCAGAGAAAAACCCTGTAGACATTAGTCACTCCTCATTCTGTCTCAAACCCTCTCCCTGACCCTCAGCCCTAGGTAGCAACTACCTAGTGCGATCCATCCCATATGCATAAATTTCCATATTGTGGACATTTCCTATCAACGGAATTGCACAATAGGTGAGCTGTTATGACTGACACAACACGTAGCACAATATTTTCAAGATTCATCCACATTGTAGGCTTACCCACAGGGGGAAACCATTTTTTGGGGGTTTTAGTAACACCGGGTGTTTTCTCCTTCCTTTCGTCCTTCTTTCCTTCCTTCCTTCCTTCCTTCCTTCCTCCCTTCCTACCTTCCTTCTTTCCTTCATTCCTTCCTTCCTTCCTCCTATTTCTCTCTTACTCCTTCTGCCCTCTCTCTTTCATATGCCTTAGGTGCATCCCACATTCTGCGTTGTTTGGGAGAAATCCTCGACAGGTGCAGGAAAATTGTGTTATTGTAACTATTTACCGCTATCTCTCTTTCACGGCTCTCCATCAGTTGTGAACATCTATTGGTTTATCCCAAGTCACTAAGCATATTTTTATTAGGTACACCTGTTTTTCCTTATACAGCTGTTTCTGGAGTATTGGGTCCCATACTCATAAACCCACTGTAACTCAGAAACGCATCTAATATTCCAATAAACCCATCATAACGTTGAAAAATCATAAATCAAACAACCATAAGTCACGGTGTGTCCGTGGATATGGGCGTCATCAATTCCATTGTCTTCAGTAATGCTGTACACCATTAACAATGGCAGACTGATTGGGAGTGGATATTGATAGCATTATGAAAGTCAGTTATTAGAGGGATACTTCTTTAACCTGACTGAAGAACGGATCTAATGGCTTTAGTACAGTGCATGATTATGTGAGATATGTTGAGACAGAGTAGTACATTTGTGAATGAAGTTTTTTCACTTAGTAGGAACCATTGTGTGTGGAAAAGTGAGAAAATTGCTTTCTGCTGTAGAGTCTGGCATTCATTGTAGACTTAAGCTTATTTTTCTGTGAGCAAATCTTATTCAATAAAATACTACTCTTTATACTAAAATACAAAAACAGTGGTGATGTGTGGTCATTATGCTCAGCAAACTAATCCAGGGAAAGAAAACCAAACGCCACATTCTCACTTATAATGAGAGCTGAAAAATGAGATCACATGGACACAGGAAGGGGAACAACACTCACTGGGGCCTTTCGGGAGGCAGAGCGTTAAGAAAAACAGCTACTGCATGCTGGGCTTAATACCTAGGTGATGGGTTGACAGGTGCAGCAAACCACCATGGCACACGTTTACCTTAGTAACAAATCTGCACATCCTGCACATATACCCCAGAACTTAGAAACGAAACGAAACAAAAGAAAACGAAAAAGCAATAGCAAAACGCTAAAGGCAAACTAAAGTTTCAAACTCAGAACGTGACAGACCAATGTTTGGTTCAAATCATGGTTCTCAACCCAGGTGCCATAAGGCCAGGATAAAGAATTTGATTACATATTGTAAATAAGACATGCAGCAAATGACCAGAAAGATTATTCTCAACATATGTGTGTCTTCTAATTCAATGGTGACGCTATCTACCGGGACATAGCTTTAGATTCCAAAGGGCCGAGTCCCGCCAGACAGGCCTCCCACACTAATAACAATGGGAAGCCCCACGTTGTTTTACCTGTGCTTCTCAGCAACTGGCTATAAATCAGGTTGCCACCACTCCCAGATTTAGTTGCATTCATTGGCTGGAAGAGCTCACAGCACGCAGGCAAACACTTACGTTTGCCGTTGTATTTTAGCGGACTTTGCAAAAAGTTCAGAAATAAATGCGGGGCCCGGCGTGTGGGGAGGGGTGCACTACCTTCCAGGAAGTGTTATCCACAAGCTCTCTGAACCCAGTCCTTTTGGGTTTTTATGGAGACCTCATTCTATAGGCATGACGGGTTAAACCATAGGCTATTGGTGATCAACTCCACCTGAGGCTCTCAACCCTCCCTGGAAATTGGGGTTGAGGCTTTGCCATTCTCAGTCTGACTAAAAGAATTTACCCAAACGGAATTTTAAAACAGATGAGCATAACTGGAATCTTAATTAGATGATTGGATTATCTGGAGCCACACCTTGATATTCCCAACCCGAGCACCCTCATCCAACGAATGCTCCACCCAACTGGCTCCCAAGTCTCTACGTGGTTCCAGAGCAAAAGAATGTTTATACAACGCATATCTCCACCTTTTCTTCAAAGTCTTTTCCCTTCCACGGAAAGACTTCTTAAACTGCCATGCATCCGGATCAGGGGGAGGTATTGTTACACCGCAGATCTGTGGATCTCCGGGGTTTGATTGTGGCAACGATGCTGCTGGTGTCAAAACCACAACGTGGGAACCACAGAACCACTAGTTGGTTTTCAGTGTTTCAGTGCATACAATTCCTAATATATCTGGCCAAGAAAACTTGTAAGTTCTTAGATTGTCCCAAAGGTGGCGCATGAAATCAAAGCAGGAGAACAGTTTCCTACGAGGTGTAGCCTGGGAAAGTTGGGGGTGACTGATGGAAAGGAGGAGTGAAGCTCCGCCCTTTCCGCTGCTAGGCTGCGCCCGAGGCTATTTAAACCCACCCTGGCTGGCCTGTACTCAGATCTTCGCGGAGCGGATCAGCGGCCGGAGCGGTTGGCGGACTCTGCGTTGACTTGGAGCTCACAGCGTCTTGCGACTTGGAAGCGGATTCAGAGGACAGGACAGAATACTTGGGCAAGTGAATCTCTGTCTGTCTGTCTGTCTGTCTGTCTGTCTGTCTCATTGGTTGGTTGATTTCCATTTTCTTAAGGGGCACATACCTCACACCGCACACACACACACACGCACACACACTCCTTCCTTCTGCGAGTTAGAAAATTAGTAGGGGCCCCTGGGAGCTGCAGGTTTCCTAATCATGTCTGCACCTAAGAACAGTAGGGTCTTGTCCGGCTCTTCTTATGAACGGTCCCCCAGCACGGACTCCCCAAGGTCCATGCGAGCCTCACCCAGCTTCTCCCTCTCCCCTCTCAGAAACTCAGGCTTCAGGGGAAGCTCCTCACCAGGGATCCGGAGCTACCATTCACCATCCCCTAGGGCTTCACCACACTCACCTCTGTCATCACCAGAATCCCACAAGCTCCCATTTCCCTGTCCTCACCGTGATGGGCAATCAATGAAGCCATTGGGCTCTCCCGTGTCCTCCTCTGAGGATTCCTCAGAGTCCCCACGTTCATCAATAATATACCACATGTTCTTACTGCCATCACCCAGCAGCTCACCCCCAGCTCTCGGGGGATCTCCTGTGTCTCCCAGCTACTCTCCAAACAACCCCAGATTTCAGCTGGAGTCCGCCCCCCACACCCGGGAATCACCTACAAACTCACGAGCCTCACGGTGCTCCACCCCTGTGTCTTTCATCTCTTCACCCCCAGGCCTCAGGGACTCTCCTGTGGCTCCCAGTTACTCTCCAGCCATCCCCAGGTTCCTGCGGGAGTCAGCCCCATGCACCCACGAGACCCCAGAGACTCACAGGTCTCGGGAGAATATCAGCGGCTCCCCACCCCTGACTCCTCAAGATTCATGCCTGCCTCACCTAGCTTCTCCCTCTCCCCTCCCAGAAACTCAGACCCAAGGGGCAGCTCCTCACCAGGGATGTGGAAGTACTCTACATCACCCCGCAGGGCTTCACCACTCTCACATCCATCATCAACAGAATTCCACAACTTTACGTTTCCCTTTCCTAACCAAGCAGGACAGTCACTCATGTCATTGTGTTCTCCCGTATCCTCCTCTGGAGATTATTCACAGTCACCTCATTCATCAATAATATACCATATGTTCTTACCGCCATCATCCAGCAGCTCACCCCCAGCCACCCATGACTCTCCTGTCTGTCCCAGCTACTCTCCAACTACGCCCAGATTTCAGCGGGAGTCTCTACCCCACACCCCAGAAACACCTACAAACTCACAGACCTCAGTGAGATCCTCGCCAGTCTCTCTCACGTCTTCACCCCCAGCCCTTACGGACCCTCCAGTCTGTCCCAGCTACTCTCCAACCACGCCCACATTTCAGCTGCAGTCAGCTCCAGGCACCCCGGAATCACCACCAAACTCCCCAATTTCACTCAGTTACTCCTCAGTCTCTAGCACGTCTTTATCTCCAACCCTCAGGGACTCTCCTGTGTGTCTCAGCTACTCTCCAACCACGCCCACACTTCAGCGGGAGTCAGTTCCAGGCACACAGGAAGCACCACCAAACCCACCACTTTCACTCACTTACTCTCCAGTCTCTCTCATGTCTTCACTTGCCCTCAGGGACTCTCCTGTCTGTCCCAGCTACTCTCCAACCACGCACACATTTCAGCTGGAGTCAGTTCCAGGCACTCCGGAGTCACCACAAAGCTCACCAGTTTCACAGAGGTACTCCCCGGTCTCTCTCATGTCTTCACCCCCAGCCCTCAGGGACTCTCCTGTGTGTCCCAGCTACTCTCCAACCATGCCCAGATTTCAGCGGGAGTCAGTTCCAGGCACCCAGGTATCACCACCAAACTGAGCAGTTTCGCTGAGTTACTCCCCAGTCTCTCTCATTTCTTCACCCCCAGCCCCCTGGGACTCTCCTGTCTGTCCCAGCTACTCTCCCACCACGCCCAGATTTCAGCGGGAGTCAGCCTCCCACACTCCGGAATCACCTACAGACTCACAGACTTCACTGAGGTCCTCCCTGGTCTCTCTCAGGTCTTTGCCCTCAGCCCACAGGGACTCCTGTGTCTCTTTCAGCTACTCTCAAAACTTCGCTAGATTCCAGCTGGAGTCAGTTCCAGGCACCCACGATACACCACCGAACTCACGAATTTCACTGACTTACTCCCCAGTCTCCCTCATGTTCTCACGCGCACCCCTCAGGGACTCTTCTGTCTCTCTCAGCTACTCTCCAACCATCTCCAGATTTCACCTGGAGTCAGCTTCCCGCACCCAGGTATCACCTACAAACTCACGACCTTACTGCAACCCTCCCCCATTTCTTTCACCTCTTCACCCCCTGCCTTCAGGGACTCTCCTGGGTCTCCCAGCTTCTCTCCAGCCTTCCCCAGATTTCTGCCACAGTCAGCCCCAGGCACCCAGGACAACCCTAGACACTCACAGGCCTCACGAGACTATCTCCCTATGACCTGTACCTATACAGGGATGGCTCCCACGCATCCCTCAGTGACCCCAAACCCATCTCCACTTACACTCAGACACTCCCAGGGCCTGACAGCTACTCCCCGTTATTGTCCTTCAGTTCGAAGCCCTGGCCAATCTACTAGCCCACATGACGCAGTTACCTGGCCATTTCTCCACGGTTCCCGTGAGGGCCCCACACCCAGCCGCACAAGAGCCCCTCCTGCATTCCGTCCTCACACGCAGGCCTGTCCATCTACTTGCTACTGTCACACTCTTGCCAGCAGAAGAGGCCCCTGTAATGGCCGATATCACCACCCAGTCTATCCTCACCCCACAGCTGTGCAGCCGGACCCTCCTGCTGGCCCACGTGGCTGCCAGAGCCCATGTTGGCACGACGCTCCAGCAGGTCGGCGTCCCTGCGGGCCACACTACCGGTGACATGGCTAGCATGACCCTCCTTCCTGGCAGTGACACTGTTGATGTGAACCCCAGTTTCACATCTGTCATTTGTAAATAGGACCATTTTCCCTTTTCGCTCTCCCTTCCATTCACAGGGCTTTTCATTCTCTCTGTTTCTGCCTCCGTTTCAGATATTTACTCACCTTTTTCTCTCTCACTATGTCTGCCGTGGTCTCCATGAGAGTGCGCCGCAGAAGATTCCCCCATTAAAAGTCATGAATTGAGTGGCTTTTAGTATACCTGTGGTTGTGCACATTCAATTTTAATTCGCAATCCATTGTAGAACGTCTTATCACCCCCGACCAGAGAAAAACCCTGTAGACATTAGTCACTCCTCATTCTGTCTCAAACCCTCTCCCTGACCCTCAGCCCTAGGTAGCAACTACCTAGTGCGATCCATCCCATATGCATAAATTTCCATATTGTGGACATTTCCTATCAACGGAATTGCACAATAGGTGAGCTGTTATGACTGACACAACACGTAGCACAATATTTTCAAGATTCATCCACATTGTAGGCTTACCCACAGGGGGAAACCATTTTTTGGGGGTTTTAGTAACACCGGGTGTTTTCTCCTTCCTTTCGTCCTTCTTTCCTTCCTTCCTTCCTTCCTTCCTTCCTCCCTTCCTACCTTCCTTCTTTCCTTCATTCCTTCCTTCCTTCCTCCTATTTCTCTCTTACTCCTTCTGCCCTCTCTCTTTCATATGCCTTAGGTGCATCCCACATTCTGCGTTGTTTGGGAGAAATCCTCGACAGGTGCAGGAAAATTGTGTTATTGTAACTATTTACCGCTATCTCTCTTTCACGGCTCTCCATCAGTTGTGAACATCTATTGGTTTATCCCAAGTCACTAAGCATATTTTTATTAGGTACACCTGTTTTTCCTTATACAGCTGTTTCTGGAGTATTGGGTCCCATACTCATAAACCCACTGTAACTCAGAAACGCATCTAATATTCCAATAAACCCATCATAACGTTGAAAAATCATAAATCAAACAACCATAAGTCACGGTGTGTCCGTGGATATGGGCGTCATCAATTCCATTGTCTTCAGTAATGCTGTACACCATTAACAATGGCAGACTGATTGGGAGTGGATATTGATAGCATTATGAAAGTCAGTTATTAGAGGGATACTTCTTTAACCTGACTGAAGAACGGATCTAATGGCTTTAGTACAGTGCATGATTATGTGAGATATGTTGAGACAGAGTAGTACATTTGTGAATGAAGTTTTTTCACTTAGTAGGAACCATTGTGTGTGGAAAAGTGAGAAAATTGCTTTCTGCTGTAGAGTCTGGCATTCATTGTAGACTTAAGCTTATTTTTCTGTGAGCAAATCTTATTCAATAAAATACTACTCTTTATACTAAAATACAAAAACAGTGGTGATGTGTGGTCATTATGCTCAGCAAACTAATCCAGGGAAAGAAAACCAAACGCCACATTCTCACTTATAATGAGAGCTGAAAAATGAGATCACATGGACACAGGAAGGGGAACAACACTCACTGGGGCCTTTCGGGAGGCAGAGCGTTAAGAAAAACAGCTACTGCATGCTGGGCTTAATACCTAGGTGATGGGTTGACAGGTGCAGCAAACCACCATGGCACACGTTTACCTTAGTAACAAATCTGCACATCCTGCACATATACCCCAGAACTTAGAAACGAAACGAAACAAAAGAAAACGAAAAAGCAATAGCAAAACGCTAAAGGCAAACTAAAGTTTCAAACTCAGAACGTGACAGACCAATGTTTGGTTCAAATCATGGTTCTCAACCCAGGTGCCATAAGGCCAGGATAAAGAATTTGATTACATATTGTAAATAAGACATGCAGCAAATGACCAGAAAGATTATTCTCAACATATGTGTGTCTTCTAATTCAATGGTGACGCTATCTACCGGGACATAGCTTTAGATTCCAAAGGGCCGAGTCCCGCCAGACAGGCCTCCCACACTAATAACAATGGGAAGCCCCACGTTGTTTTACCTGTGCTTCTCAGCAACTGGCTATAAATCAGGTTGCCACCACTCCCAGATTTAGTTGCATTCATTGGCTGGAAGAGCTCACAGCACGCAGGCAAACACTTACGTTTGCCGTTGTATTTTAGCGGACTTTGCAAAAAGTTCAGAAATAAATGCGGGGCCCGGCGTGTGGGGAGGGGTGCACTACCTTCCAGGAAGTGTTATCCACAAGCTCTCTGAACCCAGTCCTTTTGGGTTTTTATGGAGACCTCATTCTATAGGCATGACGGGTTAAACCATAGGCTATTGGTGATCAACTCCACCTGAGGCTCTCAACCCTCCCTGGAAATTGGGGTTGAGGCTTTGCCATTCTCAGTCTGACTAAAAGAATTTACCCAAACGGAATTTTAAAACAGATGAGCATAACTGGAATCTTAATTAGATGATTGGATTATCTGGAGCCACACCTTGATATTCCCAACCCGAGCACCCTCATCCAACGAATGCTCCACCCAACTGGCTCCCAAGTCTCTACGTGGTTCCAGAGCAAAAGAATGTTTATACAACGCATATCTCCACCTTTTCTTCAAAGTCTTTTCCCTTCCACGGAAAGACTTCTTAAACTGCCATGCATCCGGATCAGGGGGAGGTATTGTTACACCGCAGATCTGTGGATCTCCGGGGTTTGATTGTGGCAACGATGCTGCTGGTGTCAAAACCACAACGTGGGAACCACAGAACCACTAGTTGGTTTTCAGTGTTTCAGTGCATACAATTCCTAATATATCTGGCCAAGAAAACTTGTAAGTTCTTAGATTGTCCCAAAGGTGGCGCATGAAATCAAAGCAGGAGAACAGTTTCCTACGAGGTGTAGCCTGGGAAAGTTGGGGGTGACTGATGGAAAGGAGGAGTGAAGCTCCGCCCTTTCCGCTGCTAGGCTGCGCCCGAGGCTATTTAAACCCACCCTGGCTGGCCTGTACTCAGATCTTCGCGGAGCGGATCAGCGGCCGGAGCGGTTGGCGGACTCTGCGTTGACTTGGAGCTCACAGCGTCTTGCGACTTGGAAGCGGATTCAGAGGACAGGACAGAATACTTGGGCAAGTGAATCTCTGTCTGTCTGTCTGTCTGTCTGTCTGTCTGTCTCATTGGTTGGTTGATTTCCATTTTCTTAAGGGGCACATACCTCACACCGCACACACACACACACGCACACACACTCCTTCCTTCTGCGAGTTAGAAAATTAGTAGGGGCCCCTGGGAGCTGCAGGTTTCCTAATCATGTCTGCACCTAAGAACAGTAGGGTCTTGTCCGGCTCTTCTTATGAACGGTCCCCCAGCACGGACTCCCCAAGGTCCATGCGAGCCTCACCCAGCTTCTCCCTCTCCCCTCTCAGAAACTCAGGCTTCAGGGGAAGCTCCTCACCAGGGATCCGGAGCTACCATTCACCATCCCCTAGGGCTTCACCACACTCACCTCTGTCATCACCAGAATCCCACAAGCTCCCATTTCCCTGTCCTCACCGTGATGGGCAATCAATGAAGCCATTGGGCTCTCCCGTGTCCTCCTCTGAGGATTCCTCAGAGTCCCCACGTTCATCAATAATATACCACATGTTCTTACTGCCATCACCCAGCAGCTCACCCCCAGCTCTCGGGGGATCTCCTGTGTCTCCCAGCTACTCTCCAAACAACCCCAGATTTCAGCTGGAGTCCGCCCCCCACACCCGGGAATCACCTACAAACACACGAGCCTCACGGTGCTCCACACCTGTGTCTTTCATCTCTTCACCCCCAGGCCTCAGGGACTCTCCTGTGGCTCCCAGTTACTCTCCAGCCATCCCCAGGTTCCTGCGGGAGTCAGCCCCATGCACCCACGAGTCCCCCAGAGACTCACAGGTCTCGGGAGAATATCAGCGGCTCCCCAGCCCTGACTCCTCAAGATTCATGCCAGCCTCACCTAGCTTCTCCCTCTCCCCTCCCAGAAACTCAGACCCAAGGGGCAGCTCCTCACCAGGGATGTGAAAGTACTCTACATCACCCCGCAGGGCTTCACCACTCTCACATCCATCATCAACAGAATTCCACAACTTTACGTTTCCCTTTCCTAACCAAGCAGGACAGTCACTCATGTCATTGTGTTCTCCCGTATCCTCCTCTGGAGTTTCTTCACAGTCACCTCATTCATCAATAATATACCATATGTTCTTACCGCCATCATCCAGCAGCTCACCCCCAGCCACCCATGACTCTCCTGTCTGTCCCAGCTACTCTCCAACTACGCCCAGATTTCAGCGGGAGTCTCTACCCCACACCCCAGAAACACCTACAAACTCACAGACCTCAGTGAGATCCTTGCCAGTCTCTCTCACGTCTTCACCCCCAGCCCTTATGGACCCTCCAGTCTGTCCCAGCTACTCTCCAACCACGCCCACATTTCAGCTGCAGTCAGCTCCAGGCACCCCGGAATCACCACCAAACTCCCCAATTTCACTCAGTTACTCCTCAGTCTCTAGCACGTCTTTATCTCCAACCCTCAGGGACTCTCCTGTGTGTCTCAGCTACTCTCCAACCACGCCCACACTTCAGCGGGAGTCAGTTCCAGGCACACAGGAAGCACCACCAAACCCACCACTTTCACTCACTTACTCTCCAGTCTCTCTCATGTCTTCACTTGCCCTCAGGGACTCTCCTGTCTGTCCCAGCTACTCTCCAACCACGCACACATTTCAGCTGGAGTCAGTTCCAGGCACTCCGGAGTCACCACAAAGCTCACCAGTTTCACAGAGGTACTCCCCGGTCTCTCTCATGTCTTCACCCCCAGCCCTCAGGGACTCTCCTGTGTGTCCCAGCTACTCTCCAACCATGCCCAGATTTCAGCGGGAGTCAGTTCCAGGCACCCAGGTATCACCACCAAACTGAGCAGTTTCGCTGAGTTACTCCCCAGTCTCTCTCATTTCTTCACCCCCAGCCCCCTGGGACTCTCCTGTCTGTCCCAGCTACTCTCCCACCACGCCCAGATTTCAGCGGGAGTCAGCCTCCCACACTCCGGAATCACCTACAGACTCACAGACTTCACTGAGGTCCTCCCTGGTCTCTCTCAGGTCTTTGCCCTCAGCCCACAGGGACTCCTGTGTCTCTTTCAGCTACTCTCAAAACTTCGCTAGATTCCAGCTGGAGTCAGTTCCAGGCACCCACGATACACCACCGAACTCACGAATTTCACTGACTTACTCCCCAGTCTCCCTCATGTTCTCACGCGCACCCCTCAGGGACTCTTCTGTCTCTCTCAGCTACTCTCCAACCATCTCCAGATTTCACCTGGAGTCAGCTTCCCGCACCCAGGTATCACCTACAAACTCACGACCTTACTGCAACCCTCCCCCATTTCTTTCACCTCTTCACCCCCTGCCTTCAGGGACTCTCCTGGGTCTCCCAGCTTCTCTCCAGCCTTCCCCAGATTTCTGCCACAGTCAGCCCCAGGCACCCAGGACAACCCTAGACACTCACAGGCCTCACGAGACTATCTCCCTATGACCTGTACCTATACAGGGATGGCTCCCACGCATCCCTCAGTGACCCCAAACCCATCTCCACTTACACTCAGACACTCCCAGGGCCTGACAGCTACTCCCCGTTATTGTCCTTCAGTTCGAAGCCCTGGCCAATCTACTAGCCCACATGACGCAGTTACCTGGCCATTTCTCCACGGTTCCCGTGAGGGCCCCACACCCAGCCGCACAAGAGCCCCTCCTGCATTCCGTCCTCACACGCAGGCCTGTCCATCTACTTGCTACTGTCACACTCTTGCCAGCAGAAGAGGCCCCTGTAATGGCCGATATCACCACCCAGTCTATCCTCACCCCACAGCTGTGCAGCCGGACCCTCCTGCTGGCCCACGTGGCTGCCAGAGCCCATGTTGGCACGACGCTCCAGCAGGTCGGCGTCCCTGCGGGCCACACTACCGGTGACATGGCTAGCATGACCCTCCTTCCTGGCAGTGACACTGTTGATGTGAACCCCAGTTTCACATCTGTCATTTGTAAATAGGACCATTTTCCCTTTTCGCTCTCCCTTCCATTCACAGGGCTTTTCATTCTCTCTGTTTCTGCCTCCGTTTCAGATATTTACTCACCTTTTTCTCTCTCACTATGTCTGCCGTGGTCTCCATGAGAGTGCGCCGCAGAAGATTCCCCCATTAAAAGTCATGAATTGAGTGGCTTTTAGTATACCTGTGGTTGTGCACATTCAATTTTAATTCGCAATCCATTGTAGAACGTCTTATCACCCCCGACCAGAGAAAAACCCTGTAGACATTAGTCACTCCTCATTCTGTCTCAAACCCTCTCCCTGACCCTCAGCCCTAGGTAGCAACTACCTAGTGCGATCCATCCCATATGCATAAATTTCCATATTGTGGACATTTCCTATCAACGGAATTGCACAATAGGTGAGCTGTTATGACTGACACAACACGTAGCACAATATTTTCAAGATTCATCCACATTGTAGGCTTACCCACAGGGGGAAACCATTTTTTGGGGGTTTTAGTAACACCGGGTGTTTTCTCCTTCCTTTCGTCCTTCTTTCCTTCCTTCCTTCCTTCCTTCCTTCCTCCCTTCCTACCTTCCTTCTTTCCTTCATTCCTTCCTTCCTTCCTCCTATTTCTCTCTTACTCCTTCTGCCCTCTCTCTTTCATATGCCTTAGGTGCATCCCACATTCTGCGTTGTTTGGGAGAAATCCTCGACAGGTGCAGGAAAATTGTGTTATTGTAACTATTTACCGCTATCTCTCTTTCACGGCTCTCCATCAGTTGTGAACATCTATTGGTTTATCCCAAGTCACTAAGCATATTTTTATTAGGTACACCTGTTTTTCCTTATACAGCTGTTTCTGGAGTATTGGGTCCCATACTCATAAACCCACTGTAACTCAGAAACGCATCTAATATTCCAATAAACCCATCATAACGTTGAAAAATCATAAATCAAACAACCATAAGTCACGGTGTGTCCGTGGATATGGGCGTCATCAATTCCATTGTCTTCAGTAATGCTGTACACCATTAACAATGGCAGACTGATTGGGAGTGGATATTGATAGCATTATGAAAGTCAGTTATTAGAGGGATACTTCTTTAACCTGACTGAAGAACGGATCTAATGGCTTTAGTACAGTGCATGATTATGTGAGATATGTTGAGACAGAGTAGTACATTTGTGAATGAAGTTTTTTCACTTAGTAGGAACCATTGTGTGTGGAAAAGTGAGAAAATTGCTTTCTGCTGTAGAGTCTGGCATTCATTGTAGACTTAAGCTTATTTTTCTGTGAGCAAATCTTATTCAATAAAATACTACTCTTTATACTAAAATACAAAAACAGTGGTGATGTGTGGTCATTATGCTCAGCAAACTAATCCAGGGAAAGAAAACCAAACGCCACATTCTCACTTATAATGAGAGCTGAAAAATGAGATCACATGGACACAGGAAGGGGAACAACACTCACTGGGGCCTTTCGGGAGGCAGAGCGTTAAGAAAAACAGCTACTGCATGCTGGGCTTAATACCTAGGTGATGGGTTGACAGGTGCAGCAAACCACCATGGCACACGTTTACCTTAGTAACAAATCTGCACATCCTGCACATATACCCCAGAACTTAGAAACGAAACGAAACAAAAGAAAACGAAAAAGCAATAGCAAAACGCTAAAGGCAAACTAAAGTTTCAAACTCAGAACGTGACAGACCAATGTTTGGTTCAAATCATGGTTCTCAACCCAGGTGCCATAAGGCCAGGATAAAGAATTTGATTACATATTGTAAATAAGACATGCAGCAAATGACCAGAAAGATTATTCTCAACATATGTGTGTCTTCTAATTCAATGGTGACGCTATCTACCGGGACATAGCTTTAGATTCCAAAGGGCCGAGTCCCGCCAGACAGGCCTCCCACACTAATAACAATGGGAAGCCCCACGTTGTTTTACCTGTGCTTCTCAGCAACTGGCTATAAATCAGGTTGCCACCACTCCCAGATTTAGTTGCATTCATTGGCTGGAAGAGCTCACAGCACGCAGGCAAACACTTACGTTTGCCGTTGTATTTTAGCGGACTTTGCAAAAAGTTCAGAAATAAATGCGGGGCCCGGCGTGTGGGGAGGGGTGCACTACCTTCCAGGAAGTGTTATCCACAAGCTCTCTGAACCCAGTCCTTTTGGGTTTTTATGGAGACCTCATTCTATAGGCATGACGGGTTAAACCATAGGCTATTGGTGATCAACTCCACCTGAGGCTCTCAACCCTCCCTGGAAATTGGGGTTGAGGCTTTGCCATTCTCAGTCTGACTAAAAGAATTTACCCAAACGGAATTTTAAAACAGATGAGCATAACTGGAATCTTAATTAGATGATTGGATTATCTGGAGCCACACCTTGATATTCCCAACCCGAGCACCCTCATCCAACGAATGCTCCACCCAACTGGCTCCCAAGTCTCTACGTGGTTCCAGAGCAAAAGAATGTTTATACAACGCATATCTCCACCTTTTCTTCAAAGTCTTTTCCCTTCCACGGAAAGACTTCTTAAACTGCCATGCATCCGGATCAGGGGGAGGTATTGTTACACCGCAGATCTGTGGATCTCCGGGGTTTGATTGTGGCAACGATGCTGCTGGTGTCAAAACCACAACGTGGGAACCACAGAACCACTAGTTGGTTTTCAGTGTTTCAGTGCATACAATTCCTAATATATCTGGCCAAGAAAACTTGTAAGTTCTTAGATTGTCCCAAAGGTGGCGCATGAAATCAAAGCAGGAGAACAGTTTCCTACGAGGTGTAGCCTGGGAAAGTTGGGGGTGACTGATGGAAAGGAGGAGTGAAGCTCCGCCCTTTCCGCTGCTAGGCTGCGCCCGAGGCTATTTAAACCCACCCTGGCTGGCCTGTACTCAGATCTTCGCGGAGCGGATCAGCGGCCGGAGCGGTTGGCGGACTCTGCGTTGACTTGGAGCTCACAGCGTCTTGCGACTTGGAAGCGGATTCAGAGGACAGGACAGAATACTTGGGCAAGTGAATCTCTGTCTGTCTGTCTGTCTGTCTGTCTGTCTGTCTCATTGGTTGGTTGATTTCCATTTTCTTAAGGGGCACATACCTCACACCGCACACACACACACACGCACACACACTCCTTCCTTCTGCGAGTTAGAAAATTAGTAGGGGCCCCTGGGAGCTGCAGGTTTCCTAATCATGTCTGCACCTAAGAACAGTAGGGTCTTGTCCGGCTCTTCTTATGAACGGTCCCCCAGCACGGACTCCCCAAGGTCCATGCGAGCCTCACCCAGCTTCTCCCTCTCCCCTCTCAGAAACTCAGGCTTCAGGGGAAGCTCCTCACCAGGGATCCGGAGCTACCATTCACCATCCCCTAGGGCTTCACCACACTCACCTCTGTCATCACCAGAATCCCACAAGCTCCCATTTCCCTGTCCTCACCGTGATGGGCAATCAATGAAGCCATTGGGCTCTCCCGTGTCCTCCTCTGAGGATTCCTCAGAGTCCCCACGTTCATCAATAATATACCACATGTTCTTACTGCCATCACCCAGCAGCTCACCCCCAGCTCTCGGGGGATCTCCTGTGTCTCCCAGCTACTCTCCAAACAACCCCAGATTTCAGCTGGAGTCCGCCCCCCACACCCGGGAATCACCTACAAACACACGAGCCTCACGGTGCTCCACACCTGTGTCTTTCATCTCTTCACCCCCAGGCCTCAGGGACTCTCCTGTGGCTCCCAGTTACTCTCCAGCCATCCCCAGGTTCCTGCGGGAGTCAGCCCCATGCACCCACGAGTCCCCCAGAGACTCACAGGTCTCGGGAGAATATCAGCGGCTCCCCAGCCCTGACTCCTCAAGATTCATGCCAGCCTCACCTAGCTTCTCCCTCTCCCCTCCCAGAAACTCAGACCCAAGGGGCAGCTCCTCACCAGGGATGTGAAAGTACTCTACATCACCCCGCAGGGCTTCACCACTCTCACATCCATCATCAACAGAATTCCACAACTTTACGTTTCCCTTTCCTAACCAAGCAGGACAGTCACTCATGTCATTGTGTTCTCCCGTATCCTCCTCTGGAGTTTCTTCACAGTCACCTCATTCATCAATAATATACCATATGTTCTTACCGCCATCATCCAGCAGCTCACCCCCAGCCACCCATGACTCTCCTGTCTGTCCCAGCTACTCTCCAACTACGCCCAGATTTCAGCGGGAGTCTCTACCCCACACCCCAGAAACACCTACAAACTCACAGACCTCAGTGAGATCCTTGCCAGTCTCTCTCACGTCTTCACCCCCAGCCCTTATGGACCCTCCAGTCTGTCCCAGCTACTCTCCAACCACGCCCACATTTCAGCTGCAGTCAGCTCCAGGCACCCCGGAATCACCACCAAACTCCCCAATTTCACTCAGTTACTCCTCAGTCTCTAGCACGTCTTTATCTCCAACCCTCAGGGACTCTCCTGTGTGTCTCAGCTACTCTCCAACCACGCCCACACTTCAGCGGGAGTCAGTTCCAGGCACAGAGGAAGCACCACCAAACCCACCACTTTCACTCACTTACTCTCCAGTCTCTCTCATGTCTTCACTTGCCCTCAGGGACTCTCCTGTCTGTCCCAGCTACTCTCCAACCACGCACACATTTCAGCTGGAGTCAGTTCCAGGCACTCCGGAGTCACCACAAAACTCACCAGTTTCACAGAGGTACTCCCCGGTCTCTCTCATGTCTTCACCCCCAGCCCTCAGGGACTCTCCTGTGTGTCCCAGCTACTCTCCAACCATGCCCAGATTTCAGCGGGAGTCAGTTCCAGGCACCCAGGTATCACCACCAAACTGAGCAGTTTCGCTGAGTTACTCCCCAGTCTCTCTCATTTCTTCACCCCCAGCCCCCTGGGACTCTCCTGTCTGTCCCAGCTACTCTCCCACCACGCCCAGATTTCAGCGGGAGTCAGCCTCCCACACTCCGGAATCACCTACAGACTCACAGACTTCACTGAGGTCCTCCCTGGTCTCTCTCAGGTCTTTGCCCTCAGCCCACAGGGACTCCTGTGTCTCTTTCAGCTACTCTCAAAACTTCGCTAGATTCCAGCTGGAGTCAGTTCCAGGCACCCACGATACACCACCGAACTCACGAATTTCACTGACTTACTCCCCAGTCTCCCTCATGTTCTCACGCGCACCCCTCAGGGACTCTTCTGTCTCTCTCAGCTACTCTCCAACCATCTCCAGATTTCACCTGGAGTCTGCTTCCCGCACCCAGGTATCACCTACAAACTCACGACCTTACTGCAACCCTCCCCCATTTCTTTCACCTCTTCACCCCCTGCCTTCAGGGACTCTCCTGGGTCTCCCAGCTTCTCTCCAGCCTTCCCCAGATTTCTGCCACAGTCAGCCCCAGGCACCCAGGACAACCCTAGACACTCACAGGCCTCACGAGACTATCTCCCTATGACCTGTACCTATACAGGGATGGCTCCCACGCATCCCTCAGTGACCCCAAACCCATCTCAACTTACACTCAGACACTCCCAGGGCCTGACAGCTACTCCCCGTTATTGTCCTTCAGTTCGAAGCCCTGGCCAATCTACTAGCCCACATGACGCAGTTACCTGGCCATTTCTCCACGGTTCCCGTGAGGGCCCCACACCCAGCCGCACAAGAGCCCCTCCTGCATTCCGTCCTCACACGCAGGCCTGTCCATCTACTTGCTACTGTCACACTCTTGCCAGCAGAAGAGGCCCCTGTAATGGCCGATATCACCACCCAGTCTATCCTCACCCCACAGCTGTGCAGCCGGACCCTCCTGCTGGCCCACGTGGCTGCCAGAGCCCATGTTGGCACGACGCTCCAGCAGGTCGGCGTCCCTGCGGGCCACACTACCGGTGACATGGCTAGCATGACCCTCCTTCCTGGCAGTGACACTGTTGATGTGAACCCCAGTTTCACATCTGTCATTTGTAAATAGGACCATTTTCCCTTTTCGCTCTCCCTTCCATTCACAGGGCTTTTCATTCTCTCTGTTTCTGCCTCCGTTTCAGATATTTACTCACCTTTTTCTCTCTCACTATGTCTGCCGTGGTCTCCATGAGAGTGCGCCGCAGAAGATTCCCCCATTAAAAGTCATGAATTGAGTGGCTTTTAGTATACCTGTGGTTGTGCACATTCAATTTTAATTCGCAATCCATTGTAGAACGTCTTATCACCCCCGACCAGAGAAAAACCCTGTAGACATTAGTCACTCCTCATTCTGTCTCAAACCCTCTCCCTGACCCTCAGCCCTAGGTAGCAACTACCTAGTGCGATCAATCCCATATGCATAAATTTCCATATTGTGGACATTTCCTATCAACGGAATTGCACAATAGGTGAGCTGTTATGACTGACACAACACGTAGCACAATATTTTCAAGATTCATCCACATTGTAGGCTTACCCACAGGGGGAAACCATTTTTTGGGGGTTTTAGTAACACCGGGTGTTTTCTCCTTCCTTTCGTCCTTCTTTCCTTCCTTCCTTCCTTCCTTCTTTCCTCCCTTCCTACCTTCCTTCTTTCCTTCATTCCTTCCTTCCTTCCTCCTATTTCTCTCTTACTCCTTCTGCCCTCTCTCTTTCATATGCCTTAGGTGCATCCCACATTCTGCGTTGTTTGGGAGAAATCCTCGACAGGTGCAGGAAAATTGTGTTATTGTAACTATTTACCGCTATCTCTCTTTCACGGCTCTCCATCAGTTGTGAACATCTATTGGTTTATCCCAAGTCACTAAGCATATTTTTATTAGGTACACCTGTTTTTCCTTATACAGCTGTTTCTGGAGTATTGGGTCGCATACTCATAAACCCACTGTAACTCAGAAACGCATCTAATATTCCAATAAACCCATCATAACGTTGAAAAATCATAAATCAAACAACCATAAGTCACGGTGTGTCCGTGGATATGGGCGTCATCAATTCCATTGTCTTCAGTAATGCTGTACACCATTAACAATGGCAGACTGATTGGGAGTGGATATTGATAGCATTATGAAAGTCAGTTATTAGAGGGATACTTCTTTAACCTGACTGAAGAACGGATCTAATGGCTTTAGTACAGTGCATGATTATGTGAGATGTGTTGAGACAGAGTAGTACATTTGTGAATGAAGTTTTTTCACTTAGTAGGAACCATTGTGTGTGGAAAAGTGAGAAAATTGCTTTCTGCTGTAGAGTCTGGCATTCATTGTAGACTTAAGCTTATTTTTCTGTGAGCAAATCTTATTCAATAAAATACTACTCTTTATACTAAAATACAAAAACAGTGGTGATGTGTGGTCATTATGCTCAGCAAACTAATCCAGGGAAAGAAAACCAAACGCCACATTCTCACTTATAATGAGAGCTGAAAAATGAGATCACATGGACACAGGAAGGGGAACAACACTCACTGGGGCCTTTCGGGAGGCAGAGCGTTAAGAAAAACAGCTACTGCATGCTGGGCTTAATACCTAGGTGATGGGTTGACAGGTGCAGCAAACCACCATGGCACACGTTTACCTTAGTAACAAATCTGCACATCCTGCACATATACCCCAGAACTTAGAAACGAAACGAAACAAAAGAAAACGAAAAAGCAATAGCAAAACGCTAAAGGCAAACTAAAGTTTCAAACTCAGAACGTGACAGACCAATGTTTGGTTCAAATCATGGTTCTCAACCCAGGTGCCATAAGGCCAGGATAAAGAATTTGATTACATATTGTAAATAAGACATGCAGCAAATGACCAGAAAGATTATTCTCAACATATGTGTGTCTTCTAATTCAATGGTGACGCTATCTACCGGGACATAGCATTAGATTCCAAAGGGCCGAGTCCCGCCAGACAGGCCTCCCACACTAATAACCATGGGAAGCCCTACGTTGTTTTACCTGTGCTTCTCAGCAACTGGCTATATATCAGGTTGCCACAACTCCCAGATTTAATTGCATTCATTGGCTGGAAGAGCTCACAGCACGCAGGGAAACACTTACATTTGCCGTTGTATTTTAGCGGACATTGCAAAAAGTTCACAAAGAAATGTGGGGCCCGGCCTGTGGGGAGGGGCGCACTACC
The DNA here is from genome assembly GCF_028858775.2 of Pan troglodytes. Classification (NCBI taxonomy): domain Eukaryota; kingdom Metazoa; phylum Chordata; class Mammalia; order Primates; family Hominidae; genus Pan; species Pan troglodytes. Next base: position 9,765,789 of record NC_072413.2, read on the forward strand.
TTCCAGGAAGTGTTATCCACAAGCTCTCTGAACCCAGTCCTTTTGGGTTTTTATGGAGACCTCATTCTATAGGCATGATGGGTTAAACCATAGGCTATTGGTGATCCACTCCACCTGAGGCTCTCAACCCTCCCTGGAAATTGGGGTTGAGGCTTTGCCATTCTCAGTCTGACTAAAAGAATTTACCCAAACGGAATTTTAAAACAGATGAGCATAACTGGAATCTTAATTAGATGATTGGATTATCTGGAGCCACACCTTGATATTCCCAACCCGAGCACCCTCATCCAACGAATGCTCCACCCAAATGGCTCCCAAGTCTCTAAGTGGTTCCAGAGCAAAAGAAAGTTTACACAACGCATATCTCCACCTTTACTTCACAGTCTTTTCCCTTACACGGAAAGACTTCTTAAACTGCCATGCATCAGGCTCAGGGAGAGGTGTAGTTACAACACAGATCTGTGGATCTCCGGGGTTTCACTGTGGCAAGGATGCTGCTGCTGTCAAAACCACAACGTGGGAACCACAGAACCACTAGTTGGTTTTCAGTGTTTCAGTGCATACAATTCCTAATATATCTGGCCAAGAAAACTTGTAAGTTCTTAGATTGTGCCAAAGGTGGCGCATGAAATCAAAGCAGGAGAACAGTTTCCTACGAGGTGTAGCCTGGGAAAGTTGGGGGTGACTGATGGAAAGGAGGAGTGAAGCTCCGCCCTTTCCGCTGCTAGGCTGCGCCCGAGGCTATTTAAACCCACCCTGGCTGGCCTGTACTCAGATCTTCGCGGAGCGGATCAGCGGCCGGAGCGGTTGGCGGACTCTGCGTTGACTTGGAGCTCACAGCGTCTTGCGACTTGGAAGCGGATTCAGAGGACAGGACAGAACACTTGGGCAAGTGAATCTCTGTCTGTCTGTCTGTCTGTCTGTCTGTCTGTCTCATTGGTTGGTTGATTTCCATTTTCTTAAGGGGCACATACCTCACACCGCACACACACACACACGCACACACACTCCTTCCTTCTGCGAGTTAGAAAATTAGTAGGGGCCCCTGGGAGCTGCAGGTTTCCTAATCATGTCTGCACCTAAGAACAGTAGGGTCTTGTCCGGCTCTTCTTATGAACGGTCCCCCAGCACGGACTCCCCAAGGTCCATGCGAGCCTCACCCAGCTTCTCCCTCTCCCCTCTCAGAAACTCAGGCTTCAGGGGAAGCTCCTCACCAGGGATCCGGAGCTACCATTCACCATCCCCTAGGGCTTCACCACACTCACCTCTGTCATCACCAGAATCCCAAAAGCTCCCATTTCCCTGTCCTCACCGTGATGGGCAATCAATGAAGCCATTGGGCTCTCCCGTGTCCTCCTCTGAGGATTCCTCAGAGTCCCCACGTTCATCAATAGTATACCACATGTTCTTACTGCCATCACCCAGCAGCTCACCCCCAGCTCTCGGGGGATCTCCTGTGTCTCCCAGCTACTCTCCAAACAACCCCAGATTTCAGCTGGAGTCAGCCCCCCACACCCGGGAATCACCTACAAACTCACGAGCCTCACGGTGCTCCACCCCTGTGTCTTTCATCTCTTCACCCCCAGGCCTCAGGGACTCTCCTGTGGCTCCCAGTTACTCTCCAGCCATCCCCAGGTTCCTGCGGGAGTCAGCCCCATGCACCCAGGAGTCCCCCAGAGACTCACAGGTCTCGGGAGAATATCAGCGGTCCCCCAGCCCTGACTCCTCAAGATTCATGCCTGCCTCACCCAGCTTCTCCCTCTCCCCTCCCAGAAACTCAGACCCAAGGGGCAGCTCCTCACCAGGGATGTGGAAGTACTCTACATCACCCCGCAGGGCTTCACCACTCTCACATCCATCATCAACAGAATTCCACAACTTTACGTTTCCCTTTCCTACCCAAGCAGGACAGTCACTCATGTCATTGTGTTCTCCCGTGTCCTCCTCTGGAGATTCTTCACAGTCACCTCATTCATCAATAATATACCATATGTTCTTACCGCCATCATCCAGCAGCTCACCCCCAGCCACCCATGACTCTCCTGTCTGTCCCAGCTACTCTCCAACTACGCCCAGATTTCAGCGGGAGTCTCTACCCCACACCCCAGAAACACCTACAAACTCACAGACCTCAGTGAGATCCTCGCCAGTCTCTCTCACGTCTTCACCCCCAGCCCTTACGGACCCTCCAGTCTGTCCCAGCTACTCTCCAACCACGCCCACATTTCAGCGCGGTTCAGTTCCAGGAACCCAGGGATCACCACCAAGCCCACCACTTTCACTGAGTTCCTCCCCAGTCTCTAGCACGTCTTTATCTCCAACCCTCAGGGACTCGCCTGTCTGTCCCAGCTAATCTCCAAACACGCCCACACTTCAGCGGGAGTCCATTGCAGGCACCCAGAAATCACCACCAAACTCACCAATTTCACTGCGTTAATCCCCAGTCTCTCCCATGTCTTCACCATCCCTCAGGGACTCTCCCGTCTGTCCCAGCTACTCTCCAACCACGCCCACATTTCAGCTGCAGTCAGTTCCAGGCACCCCGGAATCACCACCAAACTCCCCAATTTCACTCAGTTACTCCTCAGTCTCTAGCACGTCTTTATCTCCAACCCTCAGGGACTCTCCTGTGTGTCCCAGCTACTCTCCAACCACGCCCACACTTCAGCGGGAGTCAGTTCCAAGCACCCAGGAAGCACCACCAAACTCACCAATTTCACTCACTTACTCTCCAGTCTCTCTCAGGTCTTCACCAGCCCTCAGGGACTCTCCTGTCTGTCCCAGCTACTCTCCAACCACGCACACATTTCAGCTGGAGTCAGTCCCAGGCACCCCGGAGTCACCACCAAACTCAACAGTTTCACTGAGGTACTCCCCGGTCTCTCTCATGTCTTCACCCCCAGCCCTCAGGGACTCTCCTGTGTGTCCCAGCTACTCTCCAACCATGCCCAGATTTCAGCGGGAGTCAGTTCCAGGCACCCAGGTATCACCACCAAACTCAGCAGTTTCGCTGAGTTACTCGCCAGTCTCTCTCATGTCTTCACCCCCAGCCCCCTGGGACTCTCCTGTCTGTCCCAGCTACTCTCCCACCACACCCAGATTTCAGCGGGAGTCAGCCTCCCACACTCCGGAATCACCTACAGACTCACAGACTTCACTGAGGTCCTCCCTGGTCTCTCTCAGGTCTTTGCCCTCAGCCCACAGGGACTCCTGTGTCTCTTTCAGCTACTCTCAAAACTTCGCTAGATTCCAGCTGGAGTCAGTTCCAGGCACCCACGATACACCACCGAACTCACGAATTTCACTGACTTACTCCCCAGTCTCCCTCATGTTCTCACCCCCAGCCCTCAAGGACTCTTCTGTCTCTCTCAGCTACACTCCGACCATCTCCAGATTTCACCTGGAGTCAGCTTCCCGCACCCAGGAATCACCTACAAACTCACGGACCTTACTGCAACCCTCCCCCATTTCTTTCACCTCTTCACCCCCTGCCTTCAGGGACTCTCCTGGGTCTCCCAGCTTCTCTCCAGCCTTCCCCAGATTTCTGCCACAGTCAGCCCCAGGCACCCAGGACAACCCTAGACACTCACAGGCCTCACGAGACTATCTCCCTATGACCTGTAGCTATACAGGGATGGCTCCCACGCATCCCTCAGTGACCCCAAACCCATCTCCACTTACACTCAGACACTCCCAGGGCCTGACAGCTACTCCCCGTTATTGTCCTTCAGTTCGAAGCCCTGGCCAATCTACTAGCCCACATGACGCAGTTACCTGGCCATTTCTCCACGGTTCCCGTGAGGGCCCCACACCCAGCCGCACAAGAGCCCCTCCTGCATTCCGTCCTCACACGCAGGCTTGTCCATCTACTTGCTACTGTCACACTCTTGCCAGCAGAAGAGGCCCCTGTAATGGGCGATATCACCACCCAGTCTATCCTCACCCCACAGCTGTGCAGCGGGACCCTCCTGCTGGCCCACGTGGCTGCCAGAGCCCATGTTGGCACGACGCTCCAGCAGGTCGGCGTCCCTGCGGGCCACACTACCGGTGACATGGCTAGCATGACCCTCCTTCCTGGCAGTGACACTGTTGATGTGAACCCCAGTTTCACATCTGTCATTTGTAAATAGGACCATTTTCCCTTTTCGCTCTCCCTTCCATTCACAGGGCTTTTCATTCTCTCTGTTTCTGCCTCCGTTTCAGATATTTACTCACCTTTTTCTCTCTCACTATGTCTGCCGTGGTCTCCATGAGAGTGCGCCGCAGAAGATTCCCCCATTAAAAGTCATGAATTGAGTGGCTTTTAGTATACCTGTGGTGGTGCACATTCAATTGTAATTCGCAATCCATTGTAGAACGTCTTATCACCCCCGACCAGAGAAAAACCCTGTAGACATTAGTCACTCCTCATTCTGTCTCAAACCCTCTCCCTGACCCTCAGCCCTAGGTAGCAACTACCTAGTGCGATCAATCCCATATGCATAGATTTCCATATTGTGGACATTTCCTATCAACGGAATTGCACAATAGGTGAGCTGTTATGACTGACACAACACGTAGCACAATATTTTCAAGATTCATCCACATTGTAGGCTTACCCACAGGGGGAAACCATTTTTTGGGGGGTTTTAGTAACACCGGGTGTTTTCTCCTTCCTTTCGTCCTTCTTTCCTTCCTTCCTTCCTTCCTTCCTTCCTTCCTACCTTCCTTCTTTCTTTCCTTCCTTCCTTCCTTCCTCCTATTTCTCTCTTACTCCTTCTGCCCTCTCTCTTTCATACGCCTTAGGTGCATCCCACATTCTGCGTTTTTTGGGAGAAATCCTCGACAGGTGCAGGAAAATTGTGTTATTGTAACTATTTACCGCTATCTCTCTTTCACGGCTCTCCATCAGTTGTGAACATCTATTGGTTTATCCCAAGTCACTAAGCATATTTTTATTAGGTACACCTGTTTTTCCTTATACAGCTGTTTCTGGAGTATAGGGTCGCATACTCATAAACCCACTGTAACTCAGAAACGCATCTAATATTCCAATAATCCCATCATAACGTTGAAAAATCATAAATCAAACCACCGTAAGTCACGGTGTGTCCGTGGATATGGGCGTCATCAATTCCATTGTATTCAGTAATGCTGTACACCATTAACAATGGCAGACTGATTGGGAGTGGATATTGATAGCATTATAAAAGTCAGTTATTAGAGGGATACTTCTTTAACCTGACTGAAGAACGGATCTAATGGCTTTAGTACAGTGCATGATTATGTGAGATGTGTTGAGACAGAGTAGCACATTTGTGAATGAAGTTTTTTCACTTAGTAGGAACCATTGTGTGTGGAAAAGTGAGAAAATTGCTTTCTGCTGTAGAGTCTGGCATTCATTGTAGACTTAAGCTTATTTTTCTGTGAGCAAATCTTATTCAATAAAATACTACTCTTTATACTAAAATACAAAAACAGTGGTGATGTGTGGTCATTATGCTCAGCAAACTAATCCAGGGAAAGAAAACCAAACGCCACATTCTCACTTATAATGAGAGCTGAAAAATGAGATCACATGGACACAGGAAGGGGAACAACACTCACTGGGGCCTTTCGGGAGGCAGAGCGTTAAGAAAAACAGCTACTGCATGCTGGGCTTAATACCTAGGTGATGGGTTGACAGGTGCAGCAAACCACCATGGCACACGTTTACCTTAGTAACAAATCTGCACATCCTGCACATATACCCCAGAACTTAGAAACGAAACGAAACAAAAGAAAACGAAAAAGCAATAGCAAAACGCTAAAGGCAAACTAAAGTTTCAAACTCAGAACGTGACAGACCAATGTTTGGTTCAAATCATGGTTCTCAACCCAGGTGCCATAAGGCCAGGATAAAGAATTTGATTACATATTGTAAATAAGACATGCAGCAAATGACCAGAAAGATTATTCTCAACATATGTGTTCTTCTAATTCAATGGTGACGCTATCTACCGGGACATAGCTTTAGATTCCAAAGGGCCGAGTCCCGCCAGACAGGCCTCCCACACTAATAACAATGGGAAGCCCCACGTTGTTTTACCTGTGCTTCTCAGCAACTGGCTATAAATCAGGTTGCCACCACTCCCAGATTTAGTTGCATTCATTGGCTGGAAGAGCTCACAGCACGCAGGCAAACACTTACGTTTGCCGTTGTATTTTAGCGGACTTTGCAAAAAGTTCAGAAATAAATGCGGGGCCCGGCGTGTGGGGAGGGGTGCACTACCTTCCAGGAAGTGTTATCCACAAGCTCTCTGAACCCAGTCCTTTTGGGTTTTTATGGAGACCTCATTCTATAGGCATGACGGGTTAAACCATAGGCTATTGGTGATCCACTCCACCTGAGGCTCTCAACCCTCCCTGGAAATTGGGGTTGAGGCTTTGCCATTCTCAGTCTGACTAAAAGAATTTACCCAAACGGAATTTTAAAACAGATGAGCATAACTGGAATCTTAATTAGATGATTGGATTATCTGGAGCCACACCTTGATATTCCCAACCCGAGCACCCTCATCCAACGAATGCTCCACCCAACTGGCTCCCAAGTCTCTACGTGGTTCCAGAGCAAAAGAATGTTTATACAACGCATATCTCCACCTTTTCTTCAAAGTCTTTTCCCTTCCACGGAAAGACTTCTTAAACTGCCATGCATCCGGATCAGGGGGAGGTATTGTTACACCGCAGATCTGTGGATCTCCGGGGTTTGATTGTGGCAACGATGCTGCTGGTGTCAAAACCACAACGTGGGAACCACAGAACCACTAGTTGGTTTTCAGTGTTTCAGTGCATACAATTCCTAATATATCTGGCCAAGAAAACTTGTAAGTTCTTAGATTGTCCCAAAGGTGGCGCATGAAATCAAAGCAGGAGAACAGTTTCCTACGAGGTGTAGCCTGGGAAAGTTGGGGGTGACTGATGGAAAGGAGGAGTGAAGCTCCGCCCTTTCCGCTGCTAGGCTGCGCCCGAGGCTATTTAAACCCACCCTGGCTGGCCTGTACTCAGATCTTCGCGGAGCGGATCAGCGGCCGGAGCGGTTGGCAGACTCTGCGTTGACTTGGAGCTCACAGCGTCTTGCGACTTGGAAGCGGATTCAGAGGACAGGACAGAACACTTGGGCAAGTGAATCTCTGTCTGTCTGTCTGTCTGTCTCATTGGTTGGTTGATTTCCATTTTCTAAAGGGGCACATACCTCACACCGCACACACACACACACGCACACACACTCCTTCCTTCTGCGAGTTAGAAAATTAGTAGGGGCCCCTGGGAGCTGCAGGTTTCCTAATCATGTCTGCACCTAAGAACAGTAGGGTCTTGTCCGGCTCTTCTTATGAACGGTCCCCCAGCACGGACACCCCAAGGTCCATGCGAGCCTCACCCAGCTTCTCCCTCTCCCCTCTCAGAAACACAGGCTTCAGGGGAAGCTCCTCACCAGGGATCCGGAGCTACCATTCACCATCCCCTAGGGCTTCACCACACTCACCTCTGTCATCACCAGAATCCCACAAGCTCCCATTTCCCTGTCCTCACCGTGATGGGCAATCAATGAAGCCATTGGGCTCTCCCGTGTCCTCCTCTGAGGATTCCTCAGAGTCCCCACGTTCATCAATAATATACTACATGTTCTTACTGCCATCACCCAGCAGCTCACCCCCAGCTCTCGGGGGATCTCCTGTGTCTCCCAGCTACTCTCCAAACAACCCCAGATTTCAGCTGGAGTCAGCCCCCCACACCCGGGAATCACCTACAAACTCACGAGCCTCACGGTGCTCCACCCCTGTGTCTTTCATCTCTTCACCCCCAGGCCTCAGGGACTCTCCTGTGGCTCCCAGTTACTCTCCAGCCATCCCCAGGTTCCTGCGGGAGTCAGCCCCATGCACCCAGGAGTCCCCCAGAGACTCACAGGTCTCGGGAGAATATCAGCGGTCCCCCAGCCCTGACTCCTCAAGATTCATGCCTGCCTCACCCAGCTTCTCCCTCTCCCCTCCCAGAAACTCAGACCCAAGGGGCAGCTCCTCACCAGGGATGTGGAAGTACTCTACATCACCCCGCAGGGCTTCACCACTCTCACATCCATCATCAACAGAATTCCACAACTTTACGTTTCCCTTTCCTAACCAAGCAGGACAGTCACTCATGTCATTGTGTTCTCCCGTGTCCTCCTCTGGAGATTCTTCACAGTCACCTCATTCATCAATAATATACCATATGTTCTTACCGCCATCATCCAGCAGCTCACCCCCAGCCACCCATGACTCTCCTGCCTGTCCCAGCTACTCTCCAACTACGCCCAGATTTCAGCGGGAGTCTCTACCCCACACCCCAGAAACACCTACAAACTCACAGACCTCAGGGAGATCCTCGCCAGTCTCTCTCACGTCTTCACCCCCAGCCCTTACGGACCCTCCAGTCTGTCCCAGCTACTCTCCAACCACGCCCACATTTCAGCGCGGTTCAGTTCCAGGAACCCAGGGATCACCACCAAGCCCACCACTTTCACTGAGTTCCTCCCCAGTCTCTAGCACGTCTTTATCTCCAACCCTCAGGGACTCGCCTGTCTGTCCCAGCTACTCTCCAAACACGCCCACACTTCAGCGGGAGTCCGTTGCAGGCACCCAGAAATCACCACCAAACTCACCAATTTCACTGCGTTACTCCCCAGTCTCTCTCATGTCTTCACCAACCCTCAGGGACTCTCCCGTCTGTCCCAGCTACTCTCCAACCACGCCCACATTTCAGCTGCAGTCAGTTCCAGGCACCCCGGAATCACCACCAAACTCCCCAATTTCACTCAGTTACTCCTCAGTCTCTAGCACGTCTTTATCTCCAACCCTCAGGGACTCTCCTGTGTGTCCCAGCTACTCTCCAACCACGCCCACACTTCAGCGGGAGTCAGTTCCAAGCACCCAGGAAGCACCACCAAACTCACCAATTTCACTCACTTACTCTCCAGTCTCTCTCAGGTCTTCACCAGCCCTCAGGGACTCTCCTGTCTGTCCCAGCTACTCTCCAACCACGCACACATTTCAGCTGGAGTCAGTCCCAGGCACCCCGGAGTCACCACCAAACTCACCAGTTTCACTGAGGTACTCCCCGGTCTCTCTCATGTCTTCACCCCCAGCCCTCAGGGACTCTCCTGTGTGTCCCAGCTACTCTCCAACCATGCCCAGATTTCAGCGGGAGTCAGTTCCAGGCACCCAGGTATCACCACCAAACTCAGCAGTTTCGCTGAGTTACTCCCCAGTCTCTGTCATGTCTTCACCCCCAGCCCCCTGGGACTCTCCTGTCTGTCCCAGCTACTCTCCCACCACGCCCAGATTTCAGCGGGAGTCAGCCTCCCACACTCCGGAATCACCTACAGACTCACAGACTTCACTGAGGTCCTCCCTGGTCTCTCTCAGGTCTTTGCCCTCAGCCCACAGGGACTCCTGTGTCTCTTTCAGCTACTCTCAAAACTTCGCTAGATTCCAGCTGGAGTCAGTTCCAGGCACCCACGATACACCACCGAACTCACGAATTTCACTGACTTACTCCCCAGTCTCCCTCATGTTCTCACCCCCAGCCCTCAAGGACTCTTCTGTCTCTCTCAGCTACACTCCGACCATCTCCAGATTTCACCTGGAGTCAGCTTCCCGCACCCAGGAATCACCTACAAACTCACGGACCTTACTGCAACCCTCCCCCATTTCTTTCACCTCTTCACCCCCTGCCTTCAGGGACTCTCCTGGGTCTCCCAGCTTCTCTCCAGCCTTCCCCAGATTTCTGCCACAGTCAGCCCCAGGCACCCAGGACAACCCTAGACACTCACAGGCCTCACGAGACTATCTCCCTATGACCTGTACCTATACAGGGATGGCTCCCACGCATCCCTCAGTGACCCCAAACCCATCTCCACTTACACTCAGACACTCCCAGGGCCTGACAGCTACTCCCCGTTATTGTCCTTCAGTTCGAAGCCCTGGCCAATCTACTAGCCCACATGACGCAGTTACCTGGCCATTTCTCCACGGTTCCCGTGAGGGCCCCACACCCAGACGCACAAGAGCCCCTCCTGCATTCCGTCCTCACACGCAGGCTTGTCCATCTACTTGCTACTGTCACACTCTTGCCAGCAGAAGAGGCCCCTGTAATGGCCGATATCACCACCCAGTCTATCCTCACCCCACAGCTGTGCAGCGGGACCCTCCTGCTGGCCCACGTGGCTGCCAGAGCCCATGCTGGCACGACGCTCCAGCACGTCGGCGTCCCTGCGGGCCACACTACCGGTGACATGGCTAGCATGACCCTCCTTCCTGGCAGTGACACTGTTGATGTGAACCCCAGTTTCACATCTGTCATTTGTAAATAGGAACATTTTCCCTTTTCGCTCTCCCTTCCATTCACAGGGCTTCTCATTCTCTCTCTTTCTGCCTCCGTTTCAGATATTTACTCACCTTTTTCTCCCTCACTATGTCTGCCGTGGTCTCCATGAGAGTGCGCCACAGAAGATTACCCCATTAAAAGTCATGAATTGAGTGGCTTTTAGTATACCTGTGGTGGTGCACATTCAATTTTAATTCGCAATCCGTTGTACAACGTCTTATCACCCCCGACCAGAGAAAAACCCTGTAGACATTAGTCACTCCTCATTCTGTCTCAAACCCTCTCCCTGACCCTCAGCCCTAGGTAGCAACTACCTAGTGCGATCAATCCCATATGCATAGATTTCCATATTGTGGACATTTCCTATCAACGGAATTGCACAATAGGTGAGCTGTTATGACTGACACAACACGTAGCACAATATTTTCAAGATTCATCCACATTGTAGGCTTACCCACAGGGGGAAACCATTTTTTGGGGGGTTTTAGTAACACCGGGTGTTTTCTCCTTCCTTTCGTCCTTCTTTCCTTCCTTCCTTCCTTCCTTCCTTCCTTCCTACCTTCCTTCTTTCTTTCCTTCCTTCCTTCCTTCCTCCTATTTCTCTCTTACTCCTTCTGCCCTCTCTCTTTCATACGCCTTAGGTGCATCCCACATTCTGCGTTTTTTGGGAGAAATCCTCGACAGGTGCAGGAAAATTGTGTTATTGTAACTATTTACCGCTATCTCTCTTTCACGGCTCTCCATCAGTTGTGAACATCTATTGGTTTATCCCAAGTCACTAAGCATATTTTTATTAGGTACACCTGTTTTTCCTTATACAGCTGTTTCTGGAGTATAGGGTCGCATACTCATAAACCCACTGTAACTCAGAAACGCATCTAATATTCCAATAATCCCATCATAACGTTGAAAAATCATAAATCAAACCACCGTAAGTCACGGTGTGTCCGTGGATATGGGCGTCATCAATTCCATTGTATTCAGTAATGCTGTACACCATTAACAATGGCAGACTGATTGGGAGTGGATATTGATAGCATTATAAAAGTCAGTTATTAGAGGGATACTTCTTTAACCTGACTGAAGAACGGATCTAATGGCTTTAGTACAGTGCATGATTATGTGAGATGTGTTGAGACAGAGTAGTACATTTGTGAATGAAGTTTTTTCACTTAGTAGGAACCATTGTGTGTGGAAAAGTGAGAAAATTGCTTTCTGCTGTAGAGTCTGGCATTCATTGCAGACTTAAGCTTATTTTTCTGTGAGCAAATCTTATTCAATAAAATACTACTCTTTATACTAAAATACAAAAACAGTGGTGATGTGTGGTCATTATGCTCAGCAAACTAATCCAGGGAAAGAAAACCAAACGCCACATTCTCACTTATAATGAGAGCTGAAAAATGAGATCACATGGACACAGGAAGGGGAACAACACTCACTGGGGCCTTTCGGGAGGCAGAGCGTTAAGAAAAACAGCTACTGCATGCTGGGCTTAATACCTAGGTGATGGGTTGACAGGTGCAGCAAACCACCATGGCACACGTTTACCTTAGTAACAAATCTGCACATCCTGCACATATACCCCAGAACTTAGAAACGAAACGAAACAAAAGAAAACGAAAAAGCAATAGCAAAACGCTAAAGGCAAACTAAAGTTTCAAACTCAGAACGTGACAGACCAATGTTTGGTTCAAATCATGGTTCTCAACCCAGGTGCCATAAGGCCAGGATAAAGAATTTGATTACATATTGTAAATAAGACATGCAGCAAATGACCAGAAAGATTATTCTCAACATATGTGTGTCTTCTAATTCAATGGTGACGCTATCTACCGGGACATAGCTTTAGATTCCAAAGGGCCGAGTCCCGCCAGACAGGCCTCCCACACTAATAACAATGGGAAGCCCCACGTTGTTTTACCTGTGCTTCTCAGCAACTGGCTATAAATCAGGTTGCCACCACTCCCAGATTTAGTTGCATTCATTGGCTGGAAGAGCTCACAGCACGCAGGCAAACACTTACGTTTGCCGTTGTATTTTAGCGGACTTTGCAAAAAGTTCAGAAATAAATGCGGGGCCCGGCGTGTGGGGAGGGGTGCACTACCTTCCAGGAAGTGTTATCCACAAGCTCTCTGAACCCAGTCCTTTTGGGTTTTTATGGAGACCTCATTCTATAGGCATGACGGGTTAAACCATAGGCTATTGGTGATCCACTCCACCTGAGGCTCTCAACCCTCCCTGGAAATTGGGGTTGAGGCTTTGCCATTCTCAGTCTGACTAAAAGAATTTACCCAAACGGAATTTTAAAACAGATGAGCATAACTGGAATCTTAATTAGATGATTGGATTATCTGGAGCCACACCTTGATATTCCCAACCCGAGCACCCTCATCCAACGAATGCTCCACCCAACTGGCTCCCAAGTCTCTACGTGGTTCCAGAGCAAAAGAATGTTTATACAACGCATATCTCCACCTTTTCTTCAAAGTCTTTTCCCTTCCACGGAAAGACTTCTTAAACTGCCATGCATCCGGATCAGGGGGAGGTATTGTTACACCGCACATCTGTGGATCTCCGGAGTTTGATTGTGGCAACGATGCTGCTGGTGTCAAAACCACAACGTGGGAACCACAGAACCACTAGTTGGTTTTCAGTGTTTCAGTGCATACAATTCCTAATATATCTGGCCAAGAAAACTTGTAAGTTCTTAGATTGTCCCAAAGGTGGCGCATGAAATCAAAGCAGGAGAACAGTTTCCTACGAGGTGTAGCCTGGGAAAGTTGGGGGTGACTGATGGAAAGGAGGAGTGAAGCTCCGCACTTTCCGCTGCTAGGCTGCGCCCGAGGCTATTTAAACCCACCCTGGCTGGCCTGTACTCAGATCTTCGCGGAGCGGATCAGCGGCCGGAGCGGTTGGCCGACTCTGCGTTGACTTGGAGCTCACAGCGTCTTGCGACTTGGAAGCGGATTCAGAGGACAGGACAGAACACTTGGGCAAGTGAATCTCTGTCTGTCTGTCTGTCTGTCTGTCTCATTGGTTGGTTGATTTCCATTTTCTAAAGGGGCACATACCTCACACCGCACACACACACACACGCACACACACTCCTTCCTACTGCGAGTTAGAAAATTAGTAGGGGCCCCTGGGAGCTGCAGGTTTCCTAATCATGTCTGCACCTAAGAACAGTAGGGTCTTGTCCGGCTCTTCTTATGAACGGTCCCCCAGCACGGACTCCCCAAGGTCCATGCGAGCCTCACCCAGCTTCTCCCTCTCCCCTCTCAGAAACACAGGCTTCAGGGGAAGCTCCTCACCAGGGATCCGGAGCTACCATTCACCATCCCCTAGGGCTTCACCACACTCACCTCTGTCATCACCAGAATCCCACAAGCTCCCATTTCCCTGTCCTCACCGTGATGGGCAATCAATGAAGCCATTGGGCTCTCCCGTGTCCTCCTCTGAGGATTCCTCATAGTCCCCACGTTCATCAATAATATACTACATGTTCTTACTGCCATCACCCAGCAGCTCACCCCCAGCTCTCGGGGGATCTCCTGTGTCTCCCAGCTACTCTCCAAACAACCCCAGATTTCAGCTGGAGTCAGCCCCCCACACCCGGGAATCACCTACAAACTCACGAGCCTCACGGTGCTCCACCCCTGTGTCTTTCATCTCTTCACCCCCAGGCCTCAGGGACTCTCCTGTGGCTCCCAGTTACTCTCCAGCCATCCCCAGGTTCCTGCGGGAGTCAGCCCCATGCACCCAGGAGTCCCCCAGAGACTCACAGGTCTCGGGAGAATATCAGCGGTCCCCCAGCCCTGACTCCTCAAGATTCATGCCTGCCTCACCCAGCTTCTCCCTCTCCCCTCCCAGAAACTCAGACCCAAGGGGCAGCTCCTCACCAGGGATGTGGAAGTACTCTACATCACCCCGCAGGGCTTCACCACTCTCACATCCATCATCAACAGAATTCCACAACTTTACGTTTCCCTTTCCTAACCAAGCAGGACAGTCACTCATGTCATTGTGTTCTCCCGTGTCCTCCTCTGGAGATTCTTCACAGTCACCTCATTCATCAATAATATACCATATGTTCTTACCGCCATCATCCAGCAGCTCACCCCCAGCCACCCATGACTCTCCTGCCTGTCCCAGCTACTCTCCAACTACGCCCAGATTTCAGCGGGAGTCTCTACCCCACACCCCAGAAACACCTACAAACTCACAGACCTCAGGGAGATCCTCGCCAGTCTCTCTCACGTCTTCACCCCCAGCCCTTACGGACCCTCCAGTCTGTCCCAGCTACTCTCCAACCACGCCCACATTTCAGCGCGGTTCAGTTCCAGGAACCCAGGGATCACCACCAAGCCCACCACTTTCACTGAGTTCCTCCCCAGTCTCTAGCACGTCTTTATCTCCAACCCTCAGGGACTCGCCTGTCTGTCCCAGCTACTCTCCAAACACGCCCACACTTCAGCGGGAGTCCGTTGCAGGCACCCAGAAATCACCACCAAACTCACCAATTTCACTGCGTTACTCCCCAGTCTCTCTCATGTCTTCACCATCCCTCAGGGACTCTCCCGTCTGTCCCAGCTACTCTCCAACCACGCCCACATTTCAGCTGCAGTCAGTTCCAGGCACCCCGGAATCACCACCAAACTCCCCAATTTCACTCAGTTACTCCTCAGTCTCTAGCACGTCTTTATCTCCAACCCTCAGGGACTCTCCTGTGTGTCCCAGCTACTCTCCAACCACGCCCACACTTCAGCGGGAGTCAGTTCCAAGCACCCAGGAAGCACCACCAAACTCACCAATTTCACTCACTTACTCTCCAGTCTCTCTCAGGTCTTCACCAGCCCTCAGGGACTCTCCTGTCTGTCCCAGCTACTCTCCAACCACGCACACATTTCAGCTGGAGTCAGTCCCAGGCACCCCGGAGTCACCACCAAACTCACCAGTTTCACTGAGGTACTCCCCGGTCTCTCTCATGTCTTCACCCCCAGCCCTCAGGGACTCTCCTGTGTGTCCCAGCTACTCTCCAACCATGCCCAGATTTCAGCGGGAGTCAGTTCCAGGCACCCAGGTATCACCACCAAACTCAGCAGTTTCGCTGAGTTACTCCCCAGTCTCTGTCATGTCTTCACCCCCAGCCCCCTGGGACTCTCCTGTCTGTCCCAGCTACTCTCCCACCACGCCCAGATTTCAGCGGGAGTCAGCCTCCCACACTCCGGAATCACCTACAGACTCACAGACTTCACTGAGGTCCTCCCTGGTCTCTCTCAGGTCTTTGCCCTCAGCCCACAGGGACTCCTGTGTCTCTTTCAGCTACTCTCAAAACTTCGCTAGATTCCAGCTGGAGTCAGTTCCAGGCACCCACGATACACCACCGAACTCACGAATTTCACTGACTTACTCCCCAGTCTCCCTCATGTTCTCACCCCCAGCCCTCAAGGACTCTTCTGTCTCTCTCAGCTACACTCCGACCATCTCCAGATTTCACCTGGAGTCAGCTTCCCGCACCCAGGAATCACCTACAAACTCACGGACCTTACTGCAACCCTCCCCCATTTCTTTCACCTCTTCACCCCCTGCCTTCAGGGACTCTCCTGGGTCTCCCAGCTTCTCTCCAGCCTTCCCCAGATTTCTGCCACAGTCAGCCCCAGGCACCCAGGACAACCCTAGACACTCACAGGCCTCACGAGACTATCTCCCTATGACCTGTACCTATACAGGGATGGCTCCCACGCATCCCTCAGTGACCCCAAACCCATCTCCACTTACACTCAGACACTCCCAGGGCCTGACAGCTACTCCCCGTTATTGTCCTTCAGTTCGAAGCCCTGGCCAATCTACTAGCCCACATGACGCAGTTACCTGGCCATTTCTCCACGGTTCCCGTGAGGGCCCCACACCCAGCCGCACAAGAGCCCCTCCTGCATTCCGTCCTCACACGCAGGCTTGTCCATCTACTTGCTACTGTCACACTCTTGCCAGCAGAAGAGGCCCCTGTAATGGGCGATATCACCACCCAGTCTATCCTCACCCCACAGCTGTGCAGCGGGACCCTCCTGCTGGCCCACGTGGCTGCCAGAGCCCATGCTGGCACGACGCTCCAGCACGTCGGCGTCCCTGCGGGCCACACTACCGGTGACATGGCTAGCATGACCCTCCTTCCTGGCAGTGACACTGTTGATGTGAACCCCAGTTTCACATCTGTCATTTGTAAATAGGAACATTTTCCCTTTTCGCTCTCCCTTCCATTCACAGGGCTTCTCATTCTCTCTGTTTCTGCCTCGGTTTCAGATATTTACTCACCTTTTTCTCCCTCACTATGTCTGCCGTGGTCTCCATGAGAGTGCGCCACAGAAGATTCCCCCATTAAAAGTCATGAATTGAGTGGCTTTTAGTATACCTGTGGTGGTGCACATTCAATTTTAATTCGCAATCCGTTGTAGAACGTCTTATCACCCCCGACCAGAGAAAAACCCTGTAGACATTAGTCACTCCTCATTCTGTCTCAAACCCTCTCCCTGACCCTCAGCCCTAGGTAGCAACTACCTAGTGCGATCAATCCCATATGCATAGATTTCCATATTGTGGACATTTCCTATCAACGGAATTGCACAATAGGTGAGCTGTTATGACTGACACAACACGTAGCACAATATTTTCAAGATTCATCCACATTGTAGGCTTACCCACAGGGGGAAACCATTTTTTGGGGGGTTTTAGTAACACCGGGTGTTTTCTCCTTCCTTTCGTCCTTCTTTCCTTCCTTCCTTCCTTCCTTCCTTCCTTCCTACCTTCCTTCTTTCTTTCCTTCCTTCCTTCCTTCCTCCTATTTCTCTCTTACTCCTTCTGCCCTCTCTCTTTCATACGCCTTAGGTGCATCCCACATTCTGCGTTTTTTGGGAGAAATCCTCGACAGGTGCAGGAAAATTGTGTTATTGTAACTATTTACCGCTATCTCTCTTTCACGGCTCTCCATCAGTTGTGAACATCTATTGGTTTATCCCAAGTCACTAAGCATATTTTTATTAGGTACACCTGTTTTTCCTTATACAGCTGTTTCTGGAGTATAGGGTCGCATACTCATAAACCCACTGTAACTCAGAAACGCATCTAATATTCCAATAATCCCATCATAACGTTGAAAAATCATAAATCAAACCACCGTAAGTCACGGTGTGTCCGTGGATATGGGCGTCATCAATTCCATTGTATTCAGTAATGCTGTACACCATTAACAATGGCAGACTGATTGGGAGTGGATATTGATAGCATTATAAAAGTCAGTTATTAGAGGGATACTTCTTTAACCTGACTGAAGAACTGATCTAATGGCTTTAGTACAGGGCGTGATTATGTGAGATGTGTTGAGACAGAGTAGTACATTTGTGAATGAAGTTTTTTCACTTAGTAGGAACCACTGTGTGTGGAAAAGTGAGAAAATTGCTTTCTGCTGTAGAGTCTGGCATTCATTGTAGACTTAAGCTTATTTTTCTGTGAGCAAATATTATTCAATAAAATACTACTCTTTATACTAAAATACAAAAACAGTGGTGATGTGTGGTCATTATGCTCAGCAAACTAATCCAGGGAAAGAAAACCAAACGCCACATTCTCACTTATAATGAGAGCTGAAAAATGAGATCACATGGACACAGGAAGGGGAACAACACTCACTGGGGCCTTTCGGGAGGCAGAGCGTTAAGAAAAACAGCTACTGCATGCTGGGCTTAATACCTAGGTGATGGGTTGACAGGTGCAGCAAACCACCATGGCACACGTTTACCTTAGTAACAAATCTGCACATCCTGCACATATACCCCAGAACTTAGAAACGAAACGAAACAAAAGAAAACGAAAAAGCAATAGCAAAACGCTAAAGGCAAACTAAAGTTTCAAACTCAGAACGTGACAGACCAATGTTTGGTTCAAATCATGGTTCTCAACCCAGGTGCCATAAGGCCAGGATAAAGAATTTGATTACATATTGTAAATAAGACATGCAGCAAATGACCAGAAAGATTATTCTCAACATATGTGTGTCTTCTAATTCAATGGTGACGCTATCTACCGGGACATAGCTTTAGATTCCAAAGGGCCGAGTCCCGCCAGACAGGCCTCCCACACTAATAACAATGGGAAGCCCCACGTTGTTTTACCTGTGCTTCTCAGCAACTGGCTATAAATCAGGTTGCCACCACTCCCAGATTTAGTTGCATTCATTGGCTGGAAGAGCTCACAGCACGCAGGCAAACACTTACGTTTGCCGTTGTATTTTAGCGGACTTTGCAAAAAGTTCAGAAATAAATGCGGGGCCCCGCGTGTGGGGAGGGGTGCACTACCTTCCAGGAAGTGTTATCCACAAGCTCTCTGAACCCAGTCCTTTTGGGTTTTTATGGAGACCTCATTCTATAGGCATGACGGGTTAAACCATAGGCTATTGGTGATCCACTCCACCTGAGGCTCTCAACCCTCCCTGGAAATTGGGGTTGAGGCTTTGCCATTCTCAGTCTGACTAAAAGAATTTACCCAAACGGAATTTTAAAACAGATGAGCATAACTGGAATCTTAATTAGATGATTGGATTATCTGCAGCCACACCTTGATATTCCCAACCCGAGCACCCTCATCCAACGAATGCTCCACCCAACTGGCTCCCAAGTCTCTACGTGGTTCCAGAGCAAAAGAATGTTTATACAACGCATATCTCCACCTTTTCTTCAAAGTCTTTTCCCTTCCACGGAAAGACTTCTTAAACTGCCATGCATCCGGATCAGGGGGAGGTATTGTTACACCGCAGATCTGTGGATCTCCGGGGTTTGATTGTGGCAACGATGCTGCTGGTGTCAAAACCACAACATGGGAACCACAGAACCACTAGTTGGTTTTCAGTGTTTCAGTGCATACAACTCCTAATATATCTGGCCAAGAAAACTTGTAAGTTCTTAGATTGTCCCAAAGGTGGCGCATGAAATCAAAGCAGGAGAACAGTTTCCTACGAGGTGTAGCCTGGGAAAGTTGGGGGTGACTGATGGAAAGGAGGAGTGAAGCTCCGCCCTTTCCGCTGCTAGGCTGCGCCCGAGGCTATTTAAACCCACCCTGGCTGGCCTGTACTCAGATCTTCGCGGAGCGGATCAGCGGCCGGAGCGGTTGGCGGACTCTGCGTTGACTTGGAGCTCACAGCGTCTTGCGACTTGGAAGCGGATTCAGAGGACAGGACAGAACACTTGGGCAAGTGAATCTCTGTCTGTCTGTCTGTCTGTCTCATTGGTTGGTTGATTTCCATTTTCTAAAGGGGCACATACCTCACACCGCACACACACACACACGCACACACACTCCTTCCTTCTGCGAGTTAGAAAATTAGTAGGGGCCCCTGGGAGCTGCAGGTTTCCTAATCATGTCTGCACCTAAGAACAGTAGGGTCTTGTCCGGCTCTTCTTATGAACGGTCCCCCAGCACGGACTCCCCAAGGTCCATGCGAGCCTCACCCAGCTTCTCCCTCTCCCCTCTCAGAAACTCAGGCTTCAGGGGAAGCTCCTCACCAGGGATCCGGAGCTACCATTCACCATCCCCTAGGGCTTCACCACACTCACCTCTGTCATCACCAGAATCCCACAAGCTCCCATTTCCCTGTCCTCACCGTGATGGGCAATCAATGAAGCCATTGGGCTCTCCCGTGTCCTCCTCTGAGGATTCCTCAGAGTCCCCACGTTCATCAATAATATACCACATGTTCTTACTGCCATCACCCAGCAGCTCACCCCCAGCTCTCGGGGGATCTCCTGTGTCTCCCAGCTACTCTCCAAACAACCCCAGATTTCAGCTGGAGTCAGCCCCCCACACCCGGGAATCACCTACAAACTCACGAGCCTCACGGTGCTCCACCCCTGTGTCTTTCATCTCTTCACCCCCAGGCCTCAGGGACTCTCCTGTGGCTCCCAGTTACTCTCCAGCCATCCCCAGGTTCCTGCGGGAGTCAGCCCCATGCACCCAGGAGTCCCCCAGAGACTCACAGGTCTCGGGAGAATATCAGCGGTCCCCCAGCCCTGACTCCTCAAGATTCATGCCTGCCTCACCCAGCTTCTCCCTCTCCCCTCCCAGAAACTCAGACCCAAGGGGCAGCTCCTCACCATGGATGTGGAAGTACTCTACGTCACCCCGCAGGGCTTCACCACTCTCACATCCATCATCAACAGAATTCCACAACTTTACGTTTCCCTTTCCTAACCAAGCAGGACAGTCACTCATGTCATTGTGTTCTCCCGTGTCCTCCTCTGGAGATTCTTCACAGTCACCTCATTCATCAATAATATACCATATGTTCTTACTGCCATCATCCAGCAGCTCACCCCCAGCCACCCATGACTCTCCTGCCTGTCCCAGCTACTCTCCAACTACGCCCAGATTTCAGCGGGAGTCTCTACCCCACACCCCAGAAACACCTACAAACTCACAGACCTCAGTGAGATCCTCGCCAGTCTCTCTCACGTCTTCACCCCCAGCCCTTACGGACCCTCCAGTCTGTCCCAGCTACTCTCCAACCACGCCCACATTTCAGCGCGGCTCAGTTCCAGGAACCCAGGGATCACCACCAAGCCCACCACTTTCACTGAGTTCCTCCCCAGTCTCTAGCACGTCTTTATCTCCAACCCTCAGGGACTCACCTGTCTGTCCCAGCTACTCTCCAAACACGCCCACACTTCAGCGGGAGTCCGTTGCAGGCACCCAGAAATCACCAACAAACTCACCAATTTCACTGCGTTACTCCCCAGTCTCTCTCATGTCTTCACCATCCCTCAGGGACTCTCCCGTCTGTCCCAGCTACTCTCCAACCACGCCCACATTTCAGCTGCAGTCAGTTCCAGGCACCCCGGAATCACCACCAAACTCCCCAATTTCACTCAGTTACTCCTCAGTCTCTAGCACGTCTTTATCCCCAACCCTCAGGGACTCTCCTGTGTGTCCCAGCTACTCTCCAACCACGCCCACACTTCAGCGGGAGTCAGTTCCAAGCACCCAGGAAGCACCACCAAACTCACCAATTTCACTCACTTACTCTCCAGTCTCTCTCAGGTCTTCACCAGCCCTCAGGGACTCTCCTGTCTGTCCCAGCTACTCTCCAACCACGCACACATTTCAGCTGGAGTCAGTCCCAGGCACCCCGGAGTCACCACCAAACTCACCAGTTTCACTGAGGTACTCCCCGGTCTCTCTCATGTCTTCACCCCCAGCCCTCAGGGACTCTCCTGTGTGTCCCAGCTACTCTCCAACCATGCCCAGATTTCAGCGGAAGTCAGTTCCAGGCACCCAGGTATCACCACCAAACTCAGCAGTTTCGCTGAGTTACTCCCCAGTCTCTCTCATGTCTTCACCCCCAGCCCCCTGGGACTCTCCTGTCTGTCCCAGCTACTCTCCCACCACGCCCAGATTTCAGCGGGAGTCAGCCTCCCACACTCCGGAATCACCTACAGACTCACAGACTTCACTGAGGTCCTCCCTGGTCTCTCTCAGGTCTTTGCCCTCAGCCCACAGGGACTCCTGTGTCTCTTTCAGCTACTCTCAAAACTTCGCTAGATTCCAGCTGGAGTCAGTTCCAGGCACCCACGATACACCACCGAACTCACGAATTTCACTGACTTACTCCCCAGTCTCCCTCATGTTCTCACCCCCAGCCCTCAAGGACTCTTCTGTCTCTCTCAGCTACACTCCGACCATCTCCAGATTTCACCTGGAGTCAGCTTCCCGCACCCAGGAATCACCTACAAACTCACGGACCTTACTGCAACCCTCCCCCATTTCTTTCACCTCTTCACCCCCTGCCTTCAGGGACTCTCCTGGGTCTCCCAGCTTCTCTCCAGCCTTCCCCAGATTTCTGCCACAGTCAGCCCCAGGCACCCAGGACAACACTAGACACTCACAGGCCTCACGAGACTATCTCCCTATGACCTGTACCTATACAGGGATGGCTCCCACGCATCCCTCAGTGACCCCAAACCCATCTCCACTTACACTCAGACACTCCCAGGGCCTGACAGCTACTCCCCGTTATTGTCCTTCAGTTCGAAGCCCTGGCCAATCTACTAGCCCACATGACGCAGTTACCTGGCCATTTCTCCACGGTTCCCGTGAGGGCCCCACACCCAGCCGCACAAGGGCCCCTCCTGCATTCCGTCCTCACACGCAGGCTTGTCCATCTACTTGCTACTGTCACACTCTTGCCAGCAGAAGAGGCCCCTGTAATGGGCGATAACACCACCCAGTCTGTCCTCACCGCACAGCTGTGCAGCGGGACCCTCCTGCTGGCCCACGTGGCTGCCAGAGCCCATGCTGGCACGACGCTCCAGCACTTCGGCGTCCCTGCGGGCCACACTACCGGTGACATGGCTAGCATGACCCTCCTTCCTGGCAGTGACACTGTTGATGTGAACCCCAGTTTCACATCTGTCATTTGTAAATAGGACCATTTTCCCTTTTCGCTCTCCCTTCCATTCACAGGGCTTCTCATTCTCTCTCTTTCTGCCTCCGTTTCAGATATTTACTCACCTTTTTCTCTCTCACTATGTCTGCCGTGGTCTCCATGAGAGTGCGCCACAGAAGATTCCCCCATTAAAAGTCATGAATTGAGTGGCTTTTAGTATACCTGTGGTGGTGCACATTCAATTTTAATTCGCAATCCATTGTAGAACGTCTTATCACCCCCGACCAGAGAAAAACCCTGTAGACATTAGTCACTCCTCATTCTGTCTCAAACCCTCTCCCTGACCCTCAGCCCTAGGTAGCAACTACCTAGTGCGATCAATCCCATATGCATAGATTTCCATATTGTGGACATTTCCTATCAACGGAATTGCACAATAGGTGAGCTGTTATGACTGACACAACACGTAGCACAATATTTTCAAGATTCATCCACATTGTAGGCTTACCCACAGGGGGAAACCACTTTTTGGGGGGTTTTAGTAACACCGGGTGTTTTCTCCTTCCTTTCGTCCTTCTTTCCTTCCTTCCTTCCTTCCTTCCTTCCTTCCTTCCTTCCTACCTTCCTTCTTTCTTTCCTTCCTTCCTTCCTTCCTCCTATTTCTCTCTTACTCCTTCTGCCCTCTCTGTTTCATATGCCTTAGGTGCATCCCACATTCTGCGTTTTTTGGGAGAAATCCTCGACAGGTGCAGGAAAATTGTGTTATTGTAACTATTTACCGCTATCTCTCTTTCACGGCTCTCCATCAGTTGTGAACATCTATTGGTTTATCCCAAGTCACTAAGCATATTTTTATTAGGTACACCTGTTTTTCCTTATACAGCTGTTTCTGGAGTATAGGGTCGCATACTCATAAACCCACTGTAACTCAGAAACGCATCTAATATTCCAATAATCCCATCATAACGTTGAAAAATCATAAATCAAACCACCGTAAGTCACGGTGTGTCCGTGGATATGGGCGTCATCAATTCCATTGTATTCAGTAATGCTGTACACCATTAACAATGGCAGACTGATTGGGAGTGGATATTGATAGCATTATAAAAGTCAGTTATTAGAGGGATACTTCTTTAACCTGACTGAAGAACTGATCTAATGGCTTTAGTACAGTGCATGATTATGTGAGATGTTTTGAGACAGAGTAGTACATTTGTGAATGAAGTTTTTTCACTTAGTAGGAACCATTGTGTGTGGAAAAGTGAGAAAATTGCTTTCTGCTGTAGAGTCTGGCATTCATTGTAGACTTAAGCTTATTTTTCTGTGAGCAAATCTTATTCAATAAAATACTACTCTTTATACTAAAATACAAAAACAGTGGTGATGTGTGGTCATTATGCTCAGCAAACTAATCCAGGGAAAGAAAACCAAACGCCACATTCTCACTTATAATGAGAGCTGAAAAATGAGATCACACGGACACAGGAAGGGGAACAACACTCACTGGGGCCTTTCGGGAGGCAGAGCGTTAAGAAAAACAGCTACTGCATGCTGGGCTTAATACCTAGGTGATGGGTTGACAGGTGCAGCAAACCACCATGGCACACGTTTACCTTAGTAACAAATCTGCACATCCTGCACATATACCCCAGAACTTAGAAACGAAACGAAACAAAAGAAAACGAAAAAGCAATAGCAAAACGCTAAAGGCAAACTAAAGTTTCAAACTCAGAACGTGACAGACCAATGTTTGGTTCAAATCATGGTTCTCAACCCAGGTGCCATAAGGCCAGGATAAAGAATTTGATTACATATTGTAAATAAGACATGCAGCAAATGACCAGAAAGATTATTCTCAACATATGTGTGTCTTCTAATTCAATGGTGACGCTATCTACCGGGACATAGCTTTAGATTCCAAAGGGCCGAGTCCCGCCAGACAGGCCTCCCACACTAATAACAATGGGAAGCCCCACGTTGTTTTACCTGTGCTTCTCAGCAACTGGCTATAAATCAGGTTGCCACCACTCCCAGATTTAGTTGCCTTCATTGGCTGGAAGAGCTCACAGCACGCAGGCAAACACTTACATTTGCCGTTGTATTTTAGCGGACTTTGCAAAAAGTTCAGAAATAAATGCGGGGCCCGGCGTGTGGGGAGGGGTGCACTACCTTCCAGGAAGTGTTATCCACAAGCTCTCTGAACCCAGTCCTTTTGGGTTTTTATGGAGACCTCATTCTATAGGCATGACGGGTTAAACCATAGGCTATTGGTGATCAACTGCACCTGAGGCTCTCAACCCTCCCTGGAAATTGGGGTTGAGGCTTTGCCATTCTCAGTCTGACTAAAAGAATTTACCCAAACGGAATTTTAAAACAGATGAGCATAACTGGAATCTTAATTAGATGATTGGATTATCTGGAGCCACACCTTGATATTCCCAACCCGAGCACCCTCATCCAACGGATGCTCCACCCAACTGGCTCCCAAGTCTCTACGTGGTTCCAGAGCAAAAGAATGTTTATACAACGCATATCTCCACCTTTTCTTCAAAGTCTTTTCCCTTCCACGGAAAGACTTCTTAAACTGCCATGCATCCGGATCAGGGGGAGGTATTGTTACACCGCAGATCTGTGGATCTCCGGGGTTTGATTGTGGCAACGATGCTGCTGGTGTCAAAACCACAACGTGGGAACCACAGAACCACTAGTTGGTTTTCAGTGTTTCAGTGCATACAATTCCTAATATATCTGGCCAAGAAAACTTGTAAGTTCTTAGATTGTCCCAAAGGTGGCGCATGAAATCAAAGCAGGAGAACAGTTTCCTACGAGGTGTAGCCTGGGAAAGTTGGGGGTGACTGATGGAAAGGAGGAGTGAAGCTCCGCCCTTTCCGCTGCTAGGCTGCGCCCGAGGCTATTTAAACCCACCCTGGCTGGCCTGTACTCAGATCTTCGCGGAGCGGATCAGCGGCCGGAGCGGTTGGCGGACTCTGCGTTGACTTGGAGCTCACAGCGTCTTGCGACTTGGAAGCGGATTCAGAGGACAGGACAGAACACTTGGGCAAGTGAATCTCTGTCTGTCTGTCTGTCTCTCTCATTGGTTGGTTGATTTCCATTTTCTTAAGGGGCACATACCTCACACCACACACACACACACACACGCACACACACTCCTTCCTTCTGCGAGTTAGAAAATTAGTAGGGGCCCCTGGGAGCTGCAGGTTTCCTAATCATGTCTGCACCCAAGAACAGTAGGGCCTTGTCCGGCTCTTCTTATGAACGGTCCCCCAGCACGGACTCCCCAAGGTCCATGCGAGCCTCACCCAGCTTCTCCCTCTCCCCTCTCAGAAACTCAGGCTTCAGGGGAAGCTCCTCACCAGGGATCCGGAGCTACCATTCGCCATCCCCTAGGGCTTCACCACACTCACCTCTGTCATCACCAGAATCCCACAAGCTCCCATTTCCCTGTCCTCACCGTGATGGGCAATCAATGAAGCCATTGGGCTCTCCCGTGTCCTCCTCTGAGGATTCCTCAGAGTCCCCACGTTCATCAATAATATACCACATGTTCTTACTGCCATCACCCAGCAGCTCACCCCCAGCTCTCGGGGGATCTCCTGTGTCTCCCAGCTACTCTCCAAACAACCCCAGATTTCAGCTGGAGTCAGCCCCCCACACCCGGGAATCACCTACAAACTCACGAGCCTCACGGTGCTCCACCCCTGTGTCTTTCATCTCTTCACCCCCAGGCCTCAGGGACTCTCCTGTGGCTCCCAGTTACTCTCCAGCCATCCCCAGGTTCCTGCGGGAGTCAGCCCCATGCACCCAGGAGTCCCCCAGAGACTCACAGGTCTCGGGAGAATATCAGCGGTCCCCCAGCCCTGACTCCTCAAGATTCATGCCTGCCTCACCCAGCTTCTCCCTCTCCCCTCCCAGAAACTCAGACCCAAGGGGCAGCTCCTCACCAGGGATGTGGAAGTACTCTACGTCACCCCGCAGGGCTTCACCACTCTCACATGCATCATCAACAGAATTCCACAACTTTACGTTTCCCTTTCCTAACCAAGCAGGACAGTCACTCATGTCATTGTGTTCTCCCGTGTCCTCCTCTGGAGATTCTTCACAGTCACCTCATTCATCAATAATATACCATATGTTCTTACCGTCATCATCCAGCAGCTCACCCCCAGCCACCCATGACTCTCCTGTCTGTCCCAGCTACTCTCCAACTACGCCCAGATTTCAGCGGGAGTCTCTACCCCACACCCCAGAAACACCTACAAACTCACAGACCTCAGTGAGATCCTCGCCAGTCTCTCTCACGTCTTCACCCCCAGCCCTTACGGACCCTCCAGTCTGTCCCAGCTACTCTCCAACCACGCCCACATTTCAGCGCGGGTCAGTTCCAGGAACCCAGGGATCACCACCAAGCCCACCACTTTCACTGAGTTCCTCCCCAGTCTCTAGCACGTCTTTATCTCCAACCCTCAGGGACTCGCCTGTCTGTCCCAGCTACTCTCCAAACACGCCCACACTTCAGCGGGAGTCCGTTGCAGGCACCCAGAAATCACCACCAAACTCACCAATTTCACTGCGTTACTCCCCAGTCTCTCTCATGTCTTCACCATCCCTCAGGGACTCTCCCGTCTGTCCCAGCTACTCTCCAACCACGCCCACATTTCAGCTGCAGTCAGCTCCAGGCACCCCGGAATCACCACCAAACTCCCCAATTTCACTCAGTTACTCCTCAGTCTCTAGCACGTCTTTATCTCCAACCCTCAGGGACTCTCCTGTGTGTCCCAGCTACTCTCCAACCACGCCCACACTTCAGCGGGAGTCAGTTCCGAGCACCCAGGAAGCACCACCAAACTCACCAATTTCACTCACTTACTCTCCAGTCTCTCTCAGGTCTTCACCAGCCCTCAGGGACTCTCCTGTCTGTCCCAGCTACTCTCCAACCACGCACACATTTCAGCTGGAGTCAGTCCCAGGCACCCCGGAGTCACCACCAAACTCACCAGTTTCACTGAGGTACTCCCCGGTCTCTCTCATGTCTTCACCCCCAGCCCTCAGGGACTCTCCTGTGTGTCCCAGCTACTCTCCAACCATGCCCAGATTTCAGCGGGAGTCAGTTCCAGGCACCCAGGTATCACCACCAAACTCAGCAGTTTCGCTGAGTTACTCCCCAGTCTCTGTCATGTCTTCACCCCCAGCCCCCTGGGACTCTCCTGTCTGTCCCAGCTACTCTCCCACCACGCCCAGATTTCAGCGGGAGTCAGCCTCCCACACTCCGGAATCACCTACAGACTCACAGACTTCACTGAGGTCCTCCCTGGTCTCTCTCAGGTCTTTGCCCTCAGCCCACAGGGACTCCTGTGTCTCTTTCAGCTACTCTCAAAACTTCGCTAGATTCCAGCTGGAGTCAGTTCCAGGCACCCACGATACACCACCGAACTCACGAATTTCACTGACTTACTCCCCAGTCTCCCTCATGTTCTCACCCCCAGCCCTCAAGGACTCTTCTGTCTCTCTCAGCTACACTCCGACCATCTCCAGATTTCACCTGGAGTCAGCTTCCCGCACCCAGGAATCACCTACAAACTCACGGACCTTACTGCAACCCTCCCCCATTTCTTTCACCTCTTCACCCCCTGCCTTCAGGGACTCTCCTGGGTCTCCCAGCTTCTCTCCAGCCTTCCCCAGATTTCTGCCACAGTCAGCCCCAGGCACCCAGGACAACCCTAGACACTCACAGGCCTCACGAGACTATCTCCCTATGACCTGTACCTATACAGGGATGGCTCCCACGCATCCCTCAGTGACCCCAAACCCATCTCCACTTACACTCAGACACTCCCAGGGCCTGACAGCTACTCCCCGTTATTGTCCTTCAGTTCGAAGCCCTGGCCAATCTACTAGCCCACATGACGCAGTTACCTGGCCATTTCTCCACGGTTCCCGTGAGGGCCCCACACCCAGCCGCACAAGAGCCCCTCCTGCATTCCGTCCTCACACGCAGGCTTGTCCATCTACTTGCTACTGTCACACTCTTGCCAGCAGAAGAGGCCCCTGTAATGGCCGATATCACCACCCAGTCTATCCTCACCCCACAGCTGTGCAGCGGGACCCTCCTCCTGGCCCACGTGGCTGCCAGAGCCCATGCTGGCACGACGCTCCAGCACGTCGGCGTCCCTGCGGGCCACACTACCGGTGACATGGCTAGCATGACCCTCCTTCCTGGCAGTGACACTGTTGATGTGAACCCCAGTTTCACATCTGTCATTTGTAAATAGGACCATTTTCCCTTTTTGCTCTCCCTTCCATTCACAGGGCTTCTCATTCTCTCTCTTTCTGCCTCCGTTTCAGATATTTACTCACCTTCTTCTCTCTCACTATGTCTGCCGTGGTCTCCATGAGAGTGCGCCACAGAAGATTCCCCCATTAAAAGTCATGAATTGAGTGGCTTTTAGTATACCTGTGGTGGTGCACATTCAATTTTAATTCGCAATCCATTGTAGAACGTCTTATCACCCCCGACCAGAGAAAAACCCTGTAGACATTAGTCACTCCTCATTCTGTCTCAAACCCTCTCCCTGACCCTCAGCCCTAGGTAGCAACTACCTAGTGCGATCAATCCCATATGCATAGATTTCCATATTGTGGACATTTCCTATCAACGGAATTGCACAATAGGTGAGTTGTTATGACTGACACAACACGTAGCACAATATTTTCAAGATTCATCCACATTGTAGGCTTACCCACAGGGGGAAACCATTTTTTGGGGGTTTTCAGTAACACCGGGTGTTTTCTCCTTCCTTTCGTCCTTCTTTCCTTCCTTCCTTCCTTCCTTCCTTCCTTCCTTCCTTCCTACCTTCCTTCTTTCTTTCCTTCCTTCCTTCCTTCCTCCTATTTCTCTCTTACTCCTTCTGCCCTCTCTCTTTCATATGCCTTAGGTGCATCCCACATTCTGCGTTTTTTGGGAGAAATCCTCGACAGGTGCAGGAAAATTGTGTTATTGTAACTATTTACCGCTATCTCTCTTTCACGGCTCTCCATCAGTTGTGAACATCTATTGGTTTATCCCAAGTCACTAAGCATATTTTTATTAGGTACACCTGTTTTTCCTTATACAGCTGTTTCTGGAGTATAGGGTCGCATACTCATAAACCCACTGTAACTCAGAAACGCATCTAATATTCCAATAATCCCATCATAACGTTGAAAAATCATAAATCAAACCACCGTAAGTCACGGTGTGTCCGTGGATATGGGCGTCATCAATTCCATTGTATTCAGTAATGCTGTACACCATTAACAATGGCAGACTGATTGGGAGTGGATATTGATAGCATTATAAAAGTCAGTTATTAGAGGGATACTTCTTTAACCTGACTGAAGAACTGATCTAATGGCTTTAGTACAGTGCATGATTATGTGAGATGTTTTGAGACAGAGTAGTACATTTGTGAATGAAGTTTTTTCACTTAGTAGGAACCATTGTGTGTGGAAAAGTGAGAAAATTGCTTTCTGCTGTAGAGTCTGGCATTCATTGTAGACTTAAGCTTATTTTTCTGTGAGCAAATCTTATTCAATAAAATACTACTCTTTATACTAAAAAACAGAAACAGTGGTGATGTGTGGTCATTATGCTCAGCAAACTAATCCAGGGAAAGAAAACCAAATGCCACATTCTCACTTATAATGAGAGCTGAAAAATGAGATCACATGGACACAGGAAGGGGAACAACACTCACTGGGGCCTTTCGGGAGGCAGAGCGTTAAGAAAAACAGCTACTGCATGCTGGGCTTAATACCTAGGTGATGGGTTGACAGGTGCAGCAAACCACCATGGCACACGTTTACCTTAGTAACAAATCTGCACATCCTGCACATATACCCCAGAACTTAGAAACGAAACGAAACAAAAGAAAACGAAAAAGCAATAGCAAAACGCTAAAGGCAAACTAAAGTTTCAAACTCAGAACGTGACAGACCAATGTTTGGTTCAAATCATGGTTCTCAACCCAGGTGCCATAAGGCCAGGATAAAGAATTTGATTACATATTGTAAATAAGACATGCAGCAAATGACCAGAAAGATTATTCTCAACATATGTGTGTCTTCTAATTCAATGGTGACGCTATCTACCGGGACATAGCTTTAGATTCCAAAGGGCCGAGTCCCGCCAGACAGGCCTCCCACACTAATAACAATGGGAAGCCCCACGTTGTTTTACCTGTGCTTCTCAGCAACTGGCTATAAATCAGGTTGCCACCACTCCCAGATTTAGTTGCATTCATTGGCTGGAAGAGCTCACAGCACGCAGGCAAACACTTACATTTGCCGTTGTATTTTAGCGGACTTTGCAAAAAGTTCAGAAATAAATGCGGGGCCCCGCGTGTGGGGAGGGGTGCACTACCTTCCAGGAAGTGTTATCCACAAGCTCTCTGAACCCAGTCCTTTTGGGTTTTTATGGAGACCTCATTCTATAGGCATGACGGGTTAAACCATAGGCTATTGGTGATCAACTCCACCTGAGGCTCTCAACCCTCCCTGGAAATTGGGGTTGAGGCTTTGCCATTCTCAGTCTGACTAAAAGAATTTACCCAAACGGAATTTTAAAACAGATGAGCATAACTGGAATCTTAATTAGATGATTGGATTATCTGGAGCCACACCTTGATATTCCTGACCCGAGCACCCTCCTCCAACGAATGCTCCACCCAACTGGCTCCCAAGTCTCTACGTGGTTCCAGAGCAAAAGAATGTTTATACAACGCATATCTCCACCTTTTCTTCAAAGTCTTTTCCCTTCCACGGAAAGACTTCTTAAACTGCCATGCATCCGGATCAGGGGGAGGTATTGTTACACCGCAGATCTGTGGATCTCCGGGGTTTGATTGTGGCAACGATGCTGCTGGTGTCAAAACCACAACGTGGGAACCACAGAACCACTAGTTGGTTTTCAGTGTTTCAGTGCATACAATTCCTAATATATCTGGCCAAGAAAACTTGTAAGTTCTTAGATTGTCCCAAAGGTGGCGCATGAAATCAAAGCAGGAGAACAGTTTCCTACGAGGTGTAGCCTGGGAAAGTTGGGGGTGACTGATGGAAAGGAGGAGTGAAGCTCCGCCCTTTCCGCTGCTAGGCTGCGCCCGAGGCTATTTAAACCCACCCTGGCTGGCCTGTACTCAGATCTTCGCGGAGCGGATCAGCGGCCGGAGCGGTTGGCGGACTCTGCGTTGACTTGGAGCTCACAGCGTCTTGCGACTTGGAAGCGGATTCAGAGGACAGGACAGAACACTTGGGCAAGTGAATCTCTGTCTGTCTGTCTGTCTCTCTCATTGGTTGGTTGATTTCCATTTTCTTAAGGGGCACATACCTCACACCACACACACACACACACACGCACACACACTCCTTCCTTCTGCGAGTTAGAAAATTAGTAGGGGCCCCTGGGAGCTGCAGGTTTCCTAATCATGTCTGCACCCAAGAACAGTAGGGCCTTGTCCGGCTCTTCTTATGAACGGTCCCCCAGCACGGACTCCCCAAGGTCCATGCGAGCCTCACCCAGCTTCTCCCTCTCCCCTCTCAGAAACTCAGGCTTCAGGGGAAGCTCCTCACCAGGGATCCGGAGCTACCATTCGCCATCCCCTAGGGCTTCACCACACTCACCTCTGTCATCACCAGAATCCCACAAGCTCCCATTTCCCTGTCCTCACCGTGATGGGCAATCAATGAAGCCATTGGGCTCTCCCGTGTCCTCCTCTGAGGATTCCTCAGAGTCCCCACGTTCATCAATAATATACCACATGTTCTTACTGCCATCACCCAGCAGCTCACCCCCAGCTCTCGGGGGATCTCCTGTGTCTCCCAGCTACTCTCCAAACAACCCCAGATTTCAGCTGGAGTCAGCCCCCCACACCCGGGAATCACCTACAAACTCACGAGCCTCACGGTGCTCCACCCCTGTGTCTTTCATCTCTTCACCCCCAGGCCTCAGGGACTCTCCTGTGGCTCCCAGTTACTCTCCAGCCATCCCCAGGTTCCTGCGGGAGTCAGCCCCATGCACCCAGGAGTCCCCCAGAGACTCACAGGTCTCGGGAGAATATCAGCGGTCCCCCAGCCCTGACTCCTCAAGATTCATGCCTGCCTCACCCAGCTTCTCCCTCTCCCCTCCCAGAAACTCAGACCCAAGGGGCAGCTCCTCACCAGGGATGTGGAAGTACTCTACGTCACCCCGCAGGGCTTCACCACTCTCACATGCATCATCAACAGAATTCCACAACTTTACGTTTCCCTTTCCTAACCAAGCAGGACAGTCACTCATGTCATTGTGTTCTCCCGTGTCCTCCTCTGGAGATTCTTCACAGTCACCTCATTCATCAATAATATACCATATGTTCTTACCGTCATCATCCAGCAGCTCACCCCCAGCCACCCATGACTCTCCTGTCTGTCCCAGCTACTCTCCAACTACGCCCAGATTTCAGCGGGAGTCTCTACCCCACACCCCAGAAACACCTACAAACTCACAGACCTCAGTGAGATCCTCGCCAGTCTCTCTCACGTCTTCACCCCCAGCCCTTACGGACCCTCCAGTCTGTCCCAGCTACTCTCCAACCACGCCCACATTTCAGCGCGGGTCAGTTCCAGGAACCCAGGGATCACCACCAAGCCCACCACTTTCACTGAGTTCCTCCCCAGTCTCTAGCACGTCTTTATCTCCAACCCTCAGGGACTCGCCTGTCTGTCCCAGCTACTCTCCAAACACGCCCACACTTCAGCGGGAGTCCGTTGCAGGCACCCAGAAATCACCACCAAACTCACCAATTTCACTGCGTTACTCCCCAGTCTCTCTCATGTCTTCACCATCCCTCAGGGACTCTCCCGTCTGTCCCAGCTACTCTCCAACCACGCCCACATTTCAGCTGCAGTCAGCTCCAGGCACCCCGGAATCACCACCAAACTCCCCAATTTCACTCAGTTACTCCTCAGTCTCTAGCACGTCTTTATCTCCAACCCTCAGGGACTCTCCTGTGTGTCCCAGCTACTCTCCAACCACGCCCACACTTCAGCGGGAGTCAGTTCCGAGCACCCAGGAAGCACCACCAAACTCACCAATTTCACTCACTTACTCTCCAGTCTCTCTCAGGTCTTCACCAGCCCTCAGGGACTCTCCTGTCTGTCCCAGCTACTCTCCAACCACGCACACATTTCAGCTGGAGTCAGTCCCAGGCACCCCGGAGTCACCACCAAACTCACCAGTTTCACTGAGGTACTCCCCGGTCTCTCTCATGTCTTCACCCCCAGCCCTCAGGGACTCTCCTGTGTGTCCCAGCTACTCTCCAACCATGCCCAGATTTCAGCGGGAGTCAGTTCCAGGCACCCAGGTATCACCACCAAACTCAGCAGTTTCGCTGAGTTACTCCCCAGTCTCTGTCATGTCTTCACCCCCAGCCCCCTGGGACTCTCCTGTCTGTCCCAGCTACTCTCCCACCACGCCCAGATTTCAGCGGGAGTCAGCCTCCCACACTCCGGAATCACCTACAGACTCACAGACTTCACTGAGGTCCTCCCTGGTCTCTCTCAGGTCTTTGCCCTCAGCCCACAGGGACTCCTGTGTCTCTTTCAGCTACTCTCAAAACTTCGCTAGATTCCAGCTGGAGTCAGTTCCAGGCACCCACGATACACCACCGAACTCACGAATTTCACTGACTTACTCCCCAGTCTCCCTCATGTTCTCACCCCCAGCCCTCAAGGACTCTTCTGTCTCTCTCAGCTACACTCCGACCATCTCCAGATTTCACCTGGAGTCAGCTTCCCGCACCCAGGAATCACCTACAAACTCACGGACCTTACTGCAACCCTCCCCCATTTCTTTCACCTCTTCACCCCCTGCCTTCAGGGACTCTCCTGGGTCTCCCAGCTTCTCTCCAGCCTTCCCCAGATTTCTGCCACAGTCAGCCCCAGGCACCCAGGACAACCCTAGACACTCACAGGCCTCACGAGACTATCTCCCTATGACCTGTACCTATACAGGGATGGCTCCCACGCATCCCTCAGTGACCCCAAACCCATCTCCACTTACACTCAGACACTCCCAGGGCCTGACAGCTACTCCCCGTTATTGTCCTTCAGTTCGAAGCCCTGGCCAATCTACTAGCCCACATGACGCAGTTACCTGGCCATTTCTCCACGGTTCCCGTGAGGGCCCCACACCCAGCCGCACAAGAGCCCCTCCTGCATTCCGTCCTCACACGCAGGCTTGTCCATCTACTTGCTACTGTCACACTCTTGCCAGCAGAAGAGGCCCCTGTAATGGCCGATATCACCACCCAGTCTATCCTCACCCCACAGCTGTGCAGCGGGACCCTCCTCCTGGCCCACGTGGCTGCCAGAGCACATGCTGGCACGACGCTCCAGCACGTCGGCGTCCCTGCGGGCCACACTACCGGTGACATGGCTAGCATGACCCTCCTTCCTGGCAGTGACACTGTTGATGTGAACCCCAGTTTCACATCTGTCATTTGTAAATAGGACCATTTTCCCTTTTCGCTCTCCCTTCCATTCACAGGGCTTCTCATTCTCTCTCTTTCTGCCTCCGTTTCAGATATTTACTCACCTTTTTCTCTCTCACTATGTCTGCCGTGGTCTCCATGAGAGTGCGCCACAGAAGATTCCCCCATTAAAAGTCATGAATTGAGTGGCTTTTAGTATACCTGTGGTGGTGCACATTCAATTTTAATTCGCAATCCATTGTAGAACGTCTTATCACCCCCGACCAGAGAAAAACCCTGTAGACATTAGTCACTCCTCATTCTGTCTCAAACCCTCTCCCTGACCCTCAGCCCTAGGTAGCAACTACCTAGTGCGATCAATCCCATATGCATAGATTTCCATATTGTGGACATTTCCTATCAACGGAATTGCACAATAGGTGAGTTGTTATGACTGACACAACACGTAGCACAATATTTTCAAGATTCATCCACATTGTAGGCTTACCCACAGGGGGAAACCATTTTTTGGGGGTTTTCAGTAACACCGGGTGTTTTCTCCTTCCTTTCGTCCTTCTTTCCTTCCTTCCTTCCTTCCTTCCTTCCTTCCTTCCTTCCTACCTTCCTTCTTTCTTTCCTTCCTTCCTTCCTTCCTCCTATTTCTCTCTTACTCCTTCTGCCCTCTCTCTTTCATATGCCTTAGGTGCATCCCACATTCTGCGTTTTTTGGGAGAAATCCTCGACAGGTGCAGGAAAATTGTGTTATTGTAACTATTTACCGCTATCTCTCTTTCACGGCTCTCCATCAGTTGTGAACATCTATTGGTTTATCCCAAGTCACTAAGCATATTTTTATTAGGTACACCTGTTTTTCCTTATACAGCTGTTTCTGGAGTATAGGGTCGCATACTCATAAACCCACTGTAACTCAGAAACGCATCTAATATTCCAATAATCCCATCATAACGTTGAAAAATCATAAATCAAACCACCGTAAGTCACGGTGTGTCCGTGGATATGGGCGTCATCAATTCCATTGTATTCAGTAATGCTGTACACCATTAACAATGGCAGACTGATTGGGAGTGGATATTGATAGCATTATAAAAGTCAGTTATTAGAGGGATACTTCTTTAACCTGACTGAAGAACTGATCTAATGGCTTTAGTACAGTGCATGATTATGTGAGATGTTTTGAGACAGAGTAGTACATTTGTGAATGAAGTTTTTTCACTTAGTAGGAACCATTGTGTGTGGAAAAGTGAGAAAATTGCTTTCTGCTGTAGAGTCTGGCATTCATTGTAGACTTAAGCTTATTTTTCTGTGAGCAAATCTTATTCAATAAAATACTACTCTTTATACTAAAAAACAGAAACAGTGGTGATGTGTGGTCATTATGCTCAGCAAACTAATCCAGGGAAAGAAAACCAAATGCCACATTCTCACTTATAATGAGAGCTGAAAAATGAGATCACATGGACACAGGAAGGGGAACAACACTCACTGGGGCCTTTCGGGAGGCAGAGCGTTAAGAAAAACAGCTACTGCATGCTGGGCTTAATACCTAGGTGATGGGTTGACAGGTGCAGCAAACCACCATGGCACACGTTTACCTTAGTAACAAATCTGCACATCCTGCACATATACCCCAGAACTTAGAAACGAAACGAAACAAAAGAAAACGAAAAAGCAATAGCAAAACGCTAAAGGCAAACTAAAGTTTCAAACTCAGAACGTGACAGACCAATGTTTGGTTCAAATCATGGTTCTCAACCCAGGTGCCATAAGGCCAGGATAAAGAATTTGATTACATATTGTAAATAAGACATGCAGCAAATGACCAGAAAGATTATTCTCAACATATGTGTGTCTTCTAATTCAATGGTGACGCTATCTACCGGGACATAGCTTTAGATTCCAAAGGGCCGAGTCCCGCCAGACAGGCCTCCCACACTAATAACAATGGGAAGCCCCACGTTGTTTTACCTGTGCTTCTCAGCAACTGGCTATAAATCAGGTTGCCACCACTCCCAGATTTAGTTGCCTTCATTGGCTGGAAGAGCTCACAGCACGCAGGCAAACACTTACATTTGCCGTTGTATTTTAGCGGACTTTGCAAAAAGTTCAGAAATAAATGCGGGGCCCCGCGTGTGGGGAGGGGTGCACTACCTTCCAGGAAGTGTTATCCACAAGCTCTCTGAACCCAGTCCTTTTGGGTTTTTATGGAGACCTCATTCTATAGGCATGACGGGTTAAACCATAGGCTATTGGTGATCAACTCCACCTGAGGCTCTCAACCCTCCCTGGAAATTGGGGTTGAGGCTTTGCCATTCTCAGTCTGACTAAAAGAATTTACCCAAACGGAATTTTAAAACAGATGAGCATAACTGGAATCTTAATTAGATGATTGGATTATCTGGAGCCACACCTTGATATTCCTGACCCGAGCACCCTCCTCCAACGAATGCTCCACCCAACTGGCTCCCAAGTCTCTACGTGGTTCCAGAGCAAAAGAATGTTTATACAACGCATATCTCCACCTTTTCTTCAAAGTCTTTTCCCTTCCACGGAAAGACTTCTTAAACTGCCATGCATCCGGATCAGGGGGAGGTATTGTTACACCGCAGATCTGTGGATCTCCGGGGTTTGATTGTGGCAACGATGCTGCTGGTGTCAAAACCACAACGTGGGAACCACAGAACCACTAGTTGGTTTTCAGTGTTTCAGTGCATACAATTCCTAATATATCTGGCCAAGAAAACTTGTAAGTTCTTAGATTGTCCCAAAGGTGGCGCATGAAATCAAAGCAGGAGAACAGTTTCCTACGAGGTGTAGCCTGGGAAAGTTGGGGGTGACTGATGGAAAGGAGGAGTGAAGCTCCGCCCTTTCCGCTGCTAGGCTGCGCCCGAGGCTATTTAAACCCACCCTGGCTGGCCTGTACTCAGATCTTCGCGGAGCGGATCAGCGGCCGGAGCGGTTGGCGGACTCTGCGTTGACTTGGAGCTCACAGCGTCTTGCGACTTGGAAGCGGATTCAGAGGACAGGACAGAACACTTGGGCAAGTGAATCTCTGTCTGTCTGTCTGTCTCTCTCATTGGTTGGTTGATTTCCATTTTCTTAAGGGGCACATACCTCACACCACACACACACACACACACGCACACACACTCCTTCCTTCTGCGAGTTAGAAAATTAGTAGGGGCCCCTGGGAGCTGCAGGTTTCCTAATCATGTCTGCACCCAAGAACAGTAGGGCCTTGTCCGGCTCTTCTTATGAACGGTCCCCCAGCACGGACTCCCCAAGGTCCATGCGAGCCTCACCCAGCTTCTCCCTCTCCCCTCTCAGAAACTCAGGCTTCAGGGGAAGCTCCTCACCAGGGATCCGGAGCTACCATTCGCCATCCCCTAGGGCTTCACCACACTCACCTCTGTCATCACCAGAATCCCACAAGCTCCCATTTCCCTGTCCTCACCGTGATGGGCAATCAATGAAGCCATTGGGCTCTCCCGTGTCCTCCTCTGAGGATTCCTCAGAGTCCCCACGTTCATCAATAATATACCACATGTTCTTACTGCCATCACCCAGCAGCTCACCCCCAGCTCTCGGGGGATCTCCTGTGTCTCCCAGCTACTCTCCAAACAACCCCAGATTTCAGCTGGAGTCAGCCCCCCACACCCGGGAATCACCTACAAACTCACGAGCCTCACGGTGCTCCACCCCTGTGTCTTTCATCTCTTCACCCCCAGGCCTCAGGGACTCTCCTGTGGCTCCCAGTTACTCTCCAGCCATCCCCAGGTTCCTGCGGGAGTCAGCCCCATGCACCCAGGAGTCCCCCAGAGACTCACAGGTCTCGGGAGAATATCAGCGGTCCCCCAGCCCTGACTCCTCAAGATTCATGCCTGCCTCACCCAGCTTCTCCCTCTCCCCTCCCAGAAACTCAGACCCAAGGGGCAGCTCCTCACCAGGGATGTGGAAGTACTCTACGTCACCCCGCAGGGCTTCACCACTCTCACATGCATCATCAACAGAATTCCACAACTTTACGTTTCCCTTTCCTAACCAAGCAGGACAGTCACTCATGTCATTGTGTTCTCCCGTGTCCTCCTCTGGAGATTCTTCACAGTCACCTCATTCATCAATAATATACCATATGTTCTTACCGTCATCATCCAGCAGCTCACCCCCAGCCACCCATGACTCTCCTGTCTGTCCCAGCTACTCTCCAACTACGCCCAGATTTCAGCGGGAGTCTCTACCCCACACCCCAGAAACACCTACAAACTCACAGACCTCAGTGAGATCCTCGCCAGTCTCTCTCACGTCTTCACCCCCAGCCCTTACGGACCCTCCAGTCTGTCCCAGCTACTCTCCAACCACGCCCACATTTCAGCGCGGGTCAGTTCCAGGAACCCAGGGATCACCACCAAGCCCACCACTTTCACTGAGTTCCTCCCCAGTCTCTAGCACGTCTTTATCTCCAACCCTCAGGGACTCGCCTGTCTGTCCCAGCTACTCTCCAAACACGCCCACACTTCAGCGGGAGTCCGTTGCAGGCACCCAGAAATCACCAC
The DNA here is from genome assembly GCF_028858775.2 of Pan troglodytes. Classification (NCBI taxonomy): domain Eukaryota; kingdom Metazoa; phylum Chordata; class Mammalia; order Primates; family Hominidae; genus Pan; species Pan troglodytes. Next base: position 9,805,673 of record NC_072413.2, read on the forward strand.
CAAACTCACCAATTTCACTGCGTTACTCCCCAGTCTCTCTCATGTCTTCACCATCCCTCAGGGACTCTCCCGTCTGTCCCAGCTACTCTCCAACCACGCCCACATTTCAGCTGCAGTCAGCTCCAGGCACCCCGGAATCACCACCAAACTCCCCAATTTCACTCAGTTACTCCTCAGTCTCTAGCACGTCTTTATCTCCAACCCTCAGGGACTCTCCTGTGTGTCCCAGCTACTCTCCAACCACGCCCACACTTCAGCGGGAGTCAGTTCCGAGCACCCAGGAAGCACCACCAAACTCACCAATTTCACTCACTTACTCTCCAGTCTCTCTCAGGTCTTCACCAGCCCTCAGGGACTCTCCTGTCTGTCCCAGCTACTCTCCAACCACGCACACATTTCAGCTGGAGTCAGTCCCAGGCACCCCGGAGTCACCACCAAACTCACCAGTTTCACTGAGGTACTCCCCGGTCTCTCTCATGTCTTCACCCCCAGCCCTCAGGGACTCTCCTGTGTGTCCCAGCTACTCTCCAACCATGCCCAGATTTCAGCGGGAGTCAGTTCCAGGCACCCAGGTATCACCACCAAACTCAGCAGTTTCGCTGAGTTACTCCCCAGTCTCTGTCATGTCTTCACCCCCAGCCCCCTGGGACTCTCCTGTCTGTCCCAGCTACTCTCCCACCACGCCCAGATTTCAGCGGGAGTCAGCCTCCCACACTCCGGAATCACCTACAGACTCACAGACTTCACTGAGGTCCTCCCTGGTCTCTCTCAGGTCTTTGCCCTCAGCCCACAGGGACTCCTGTGTCTCTTTCAGCTACTCTCAAAACTTCGCTAGATTCCAGCTGGAGTCAGTTCCAGGCACCCACGATACACCACCGAACTCACGAATTTCACTGACTTACTCCCCAGTCTCCCTCATGTTCTCACCCCCAGCCCTCAAGGACTCTTCTGTCTCTCTCAGCTACACTCCGACCATCTCCAGATTTCACCTGGAGTCAGCTTCCCGCACCCAGGAATCACCTACAAACTCACGGACCTTACTGCAACCCTCCCCCATTTCTTTCACCTCTTCACCCCCTGCCTTCAGGGACTCTCCTGGGTCTCCCAGCTTCTCTCCAGCCTTCCCCAGATTTCTGCCACAGTCAGCCCCAGGCACCCAGGACAACCCTAGACACTCACAGGCCTCACGAGACTATCTCCCTATGACCTGTACCTATACAGGGATGGCTCCCACGCATCCCTCAGTGACCCCAAACCCATCTCCACTTACACTCAGACACTCCCAGGGCCTGACAGCTACTCCCCGTTATTGTCCTTCAGTTCGAAGCCCTGGCCAATCTACTAGCCCACATGACGCAGTTACCTGGCCATTTCTCCACGGTTCCCGTGAGGGCCCCACACCCAGCCGCACAAGAGCCCCTCCTGCATTCCGTCCTCACACGCAGGCTTGTCCATCTACTTGCTACTGTCACACTCTTGCCAGCAGAAGAGGCCCCTGTAATGGCCGATATCACCACCCAGTCTATCCTCACCCCACAGCTGTGCAGCGGGACCCTCCTCCTGGCCCACGTGGCTGCCAGAGCCCATGCTGGCACGACGCTCCAGCACGTCGGCGTCCCTGCGGGCCACACTACCGGTGACATGGCTAGCATGACCCTCCTTCCTGGCAGTGACACTGTTGATGTGAACCCCAGTTTCACATCTGTCATTTGTAAATAGGACCATTTTCCCTTTTTGCTCTCCCTTCCATTCACAGGGCTTCTCATTCTCTCTCTTTCTGCCTCCGTTTCAGATATTTACTCACCTTTTTCTCTCTCACTATGTCTGCCGTGGTCTCCATGAGAGTGCGCCACAGAAGATTCCCCCATTAAAAGTCATGAATTGAGTGGCTTTTAGTATACCTGTGGTGGTGCACATTCAATTTTAATTCGCAATCCACTGTAGAACGTCTTATCACCCCCGACCAGAGAAAAACCCTGTAGACATTAGTCACTCCTCATTCTGTCTCAAACCCTCTCCCTGACCCTCAGCCCTAGGTAGCAACTACCTAGTGCGATCAATCCCATATGCATAGATTTCCATATTGTGGACATTTCCTATCAACGGAATTGCACAATAGGTGAGTTGTTATGACTGACACAACACGTAGCACAATATTTTCAAGATTCATCCACATTGTAGGCTTACCCACAGGGGGAAACCATTTTTTGGGGGTTTTCAGTAACACCGGGTGTTTTCTCCTTCCTTTCGTCCTTCTTTCCTTCCTTCCTTCCTTCCTTCCTTCCTTCCTTCCTTCCTACCTTCCTTCTTTCTTTCCTTCCTTCCTTCCTTCCTCCTATTTCTCTCTTACTCCTTCTGCCCTCTCTCTTTCATATGCCTTAGGTGCATCCCACATTCTGCGTTTTTTGGGAGAAATCCTCGACAGGTGCAGGAAAATTGTGTTATTGTAACTATTTACCGCTATCTCTCTTTCACGGCTCTCCATCAGTTGTGAACATCTATTGGTTTATCCCAAGTCACTAAGCATATTTTTATTAGGTACACCTGTTTTTCCTTATACAGCTGTTTCTGGAGTATAGGGTCGCATACTCATAAACCCACTGTAACTCAGAAACGCATCTAATATTCCAATAATCCCATCATAACGTTGAAAAATCATAAATCAAACCACCGTAAGTCACGGTGTGTCCGTGGATATGGGCGTCATCAATTCCATTGTATTCAGTAATGCTGTACACCATTAACAATGGCAGACTGATTGGGAGTGGATATTGATAGCATTATAAAAGTCAGTTATTAGAGGGATACTTCTTTAACCTGACTGAAGAACTGATCTAATGGCTTTAGTACAGTGCATGATTATGTGAGATGTTTTGAGACAGAGTAGTACATTTGTGAATGAAGTTTTTTCACTTAGTAGGAACCATTGTGTGTGGAAAAGTGAGAAAATTGCTTTCTGCTGTAGAGTCTGGCATTCATTGTAGACTTAAGCTTATTTTTCTGTGAGCAAATCTTATTCAATAAAATACTACTCTTTATACTAAAAAACAGAAACAGTGGTGATGTGTGGTCATTATGCTCAGCAAACTAATCCAGGGAAAGAAAACCAAATGCCACATTCTCACTTATAATGAGAGCTGAAAAATGAGATCACATGGACACAGGAAGGGGAACAACACTCACTGGGGCCTTTCGGGAGGCAGAGCGTTAAGAAAAACAGCTACTGCATGCTGGGCTTAATACCTAGGTGATGGGTTGACAGGTGCAGCAAACCACCATGGCACACGTTTACCTTAGTAACAAATCTGCACATCCTGCACATATACCCCAGAACTTAGAAACGAAACGAAACAAAAGAAAACGAAAAAGCAATAGCAAAACGCTAAAGGCAAACTAAAGTTTCAAACTCAGAACGTGACAGACCAATGTTTGGTTCAAATCATGGTTCTCAACCCAGGTGCCATAAGGCCAGGATAAAGAATTTGATTACATATTGTAAATAAGACATGCAGCAAATGACCAGAAAGATTATTCTCAACATATGTGTGTCTTCTAATTCAATGGTGACGCTATCTACCGGGACATAGCTTTAGATTCCAAAGGGCCGAGTCCCGCCAGACAGGCCTCCCACACTAATAACAATGGGAAGCCCCACGTTGTTTTACCTGTGCTTCTCAGCAACTGGCTATAAATCAGGTTGCCACCACTCCCAGATTTAGTTGCCTTCATTGGCTGGAAGAGCTCACAGCACGCAGGCAAACACTTACATTTGCCGTTGTATTTTAGCGGACTTTGCAAAAAGTTCAGAAATAAATGCGGGGCCCCGCGTGTGGGGAGGGGTGCACTACCTTCCAGGAAGTGTTATCCACAAGCTCTCTGAACCCAGTCCTTTTGGGTTTTTATGGAGACCTCATTCTATAGGCATGACGGGTTAAACCATAGGCTATTGGTGATCAACTCCACCTGAGGCTCTCAACCCTCCCTGGAAATTGGGGTTGAGGCTTTGCCATTCTCAGTCTGACTAAAAGAATTTACCCAAACGGAATTTTAAAACAGATGAGCATAACTGGAATCTTAATTAGATGATTGGATTATCTGGAGCCACACCTTGATATTCCTGACCCGAGCACCCTCCTCCAACGAATGCTCCACCCAACTGGCTCCCAAGTCTCTACGTGGTTCCAGAGCAAAAGAATGTTTATACAACGCATATCTCCACCTTTTCTTCAAAGTCTTTTCCCTTCCACGGAAAGACTTCTTAAACTGCCATGCATCCGGATCAGGGGGAGGTATTGTTACACCGCAGATCTGTGGATCTCCGGGGTTTGATTGTGGCAACGATGCTGCTGGTGTCAAAACCACAACGTGGGAACCACAGAACCACTAGTTGGTTTTCAGTGTTTCAGTGCATACAATTCCTAATATATCTGGCCAAGAAAACTTGTAAGTTCTTAGATTGTCCCAAAGGTGGCGCATGAAATCAAAGCAGGAGAACAGTTTCCTACGAGGTGTAGCCTGGGAAAGTTGGGGGTGACTGATGGAAAGGAGGAGTGAAGCTCCGCCCTTTCCGCTGCTAGGCTGCGCCCGAGGCTATTTAAACCCACCCTGGCTGGCCTGTACTCAGATCTTCGCGGAGCGGATCAGCGGCCGGAGCGGTTGGCGGAGTCTGCGTGGACTTCGAGCTCACAGCGTCTTGCGACTTGGAAGCGGATTCAGAGGACAGGACAGAACACTTGGGCAAGTGAATCTCTGTCTGTCTGTCTGTCTCTCTCATTGGTTGGTTGATTTCCATTTTCTTAAGGGGCACATACCTCACACCACACACACACACACACACGCACACACACTCCTTCCTTCTGCGAGTTAGAAAATTAGTAGGGGCCCCTGGGAGCTGCAGGTTTCCTAATCATGTCTGCACCCAAGAACAGTAGGGCCTTGTCCGGCTCTTCTTATGAACGGTCCCCCAGCACGGACTCCCCAAGGTCCATGCGAGCCTCACCCAGCTTCTCCCTCTCCCCTCTCAGAAACTCAGGCTTCAGGGGAAGCTCCTCACCAGGGATCCGGAGCTACCATTCGCCATCCCCTAGGGCTTCACCACACTCACCTCTGTCATCACCAGAATCCCACAAGCTCCCATTTCCCTGTCCTCACCGTGATGGGCAATCAATGAAGCCATTGGGCTCTCCCGTGTCCTCCTCTGAGGATTCCTCAGAGTCCCCACGTTCATCAATAATATACCACATGTTCTTACTGCCATCACCCAGCAGCTCACCCCCAGCTCTCGGGGGATCTCCTGTGTCTCCCAGCTACTCTCCAAACAACCCCAGATTTCAGCTGGAGTCAGCCCCCCACACCCGGGAATCACCTACAAACTCACGAGCCTCACGGTGCTCCACCCCTGTGTCTTTCATCTCTTCACCCCCAGGCCTCAGGGACTCTCCTGTGGCTCCCAGTTACTCTCCAGCCATCCCCAGGTTCCTGCGGGAGTCAGCCCCATGCACCCAGGAGTCCCCCAGAGACTCACAGGTCTCGGGAGAATATCAGCGGTCCCCCAGCCCTGACTCCTCAAGATTCATGCCTGCCTCACCCAGCTTCTCCCTCTCCCCTCCCAGAAACTCAGACCCAAGGGGCAGCTCCTCACCAGGGATGTGGAAGTACTCTACGTCACCCCGCAGGGCTTCACCACTCTCACATGCATCATCAACAGAATTCCACAACTTTACGTTTCCCTTTCCTAACCAAGCAGGACAGTCACTCATGTCATTGTGTTCTCCCGTGTCCTCCTCTGGAGATTCTTCACAGTCACCTCATTCATCAATAATATACCATATGTTCTTACCGTCATCATCCAGCAGCTCACCCCCAGCCACCCATGACTCTCCTGTCTGTCCCAGCTACTCTCCAACTACGCCCAGATTTCAGCGGGAGTCTCTACCCCACACCCCAGAAACACCTACAAACTCACAGACCTCAGTGAGATCCTCGCCAGTCTCTCTCACGTCTTCACCCCCAGCCCTTACGGACCCTCCAGTCTGTCCCAGCTACTCTCCAACCACGCCCACATTTCAGCGCGGGTCAGTTCCAGGAACCCAGGGATCACCACCAAGCCCACCACTTTCACTGAGTTCCTCCCCAGTCTCTAGCACGTCTTTATCTCCAACCCTCAGGGACTCGCCTGTCTGTCCCAGCTACTCTCCAAACACGCCCACACTTCAGCGGGAGTCCGTTGCAGGCACCCAGAAATCACCACCAAACTCACCAATTTCACTGCGTTACTCCCCAGTCTCTCTCATGTCTTCACCATCCCTCAGGGACTCTCCCGTCTGTCCCAGCTACTCTCCAACCACGCCCACATTTCAGCTGCAGTCAGCTCCAGGCACCCCGGAATCACCACCAAACTCCCCAATTTCACTCAGTTACTCCTCAGTCTCTAGCACGTCTTTATCTCCAACCCTCAGGGACTCTCCTGTGTGTCCCAGCTACTCTCCAACCACGCCCACACTTCAGCGGGAGTCAGTTCCGAGCACCCAGGAAGCACCACCAAACTCACCAATTTCACTCACTTACTCTCCAGTCTCTCTCAGGTCTTCACCAGCCCTCAGGGACTCTCCTGTCTGTCCCAGCTACTCTCCAACCACGCACACATTTCAGCTGGAGTCAGTCCCAGGCACCCCGGAGTCACCACCAAACTCACCAGTTTCACTGAGGTACTCCCCGGTCTCTCTCATGTCTTCACCCCCAGCCCTCAGGGACTCTCCTGTGTGTCCCAGCTACTCTCCAACCATGCCCAGATTTCAGCGGGAGTCAGTTCCAGGCACCCAGGTATCACCACCAAACTCAGCAGTTTCGCTGAGTTACTCCCCAGTCTCTGTCATGTCTTCACCCCCAGCCCCCTGGGACTCTCCTGTCTGTCCCAGCTACTCTCCCACCACGCCCAGATTTCAGCGGGAGTCAGCCTCCCACACTCCGGAATCACCTACAGACTCACAGACTTCACTGAGGTCCTCCCTGGTCTCTCTCAGGTCTTTGCCCTCAGCCCACAGGGACTCCTGTGTCTCTTTCAGCTACTCTCAAAACTTCGCTAGATTCCAGCTGGAGTCAGTTCCAGGCACCCACGATACACCACCGAACTCACGAATTTCACTGACTTACTCCCCAGTCTCCCTCATGTTCTCACCCCCAGCCCTCAAGGACTCTTCTGTCTCTCTCAGCTACACTCCGACCATCTCCAGATTTCACCTGGAGTCAGCTTCCCGCACCCAGGAATCACCTACAAACTCACGGACCTTACTGCAACCCTCCCCCATTTCTTTCACCTCTTCACCCCCTGCCTTCAGGGACTCTCCTGGGTCTCCCAGCTTCTCTCCAGCCTTCCCCAGATTTCTGCCACAGTCAGCCCCAGGCACCCAGGACAACCCTAGACACTCACAGGCCTCACGAGACTATCTCCCTATGACCTGTACCTATACAGGGATGGCTCCCACGCATCCCTCAGTGACCCCAAACCCATCTCCACTTACACTCAGACACTCCCAGGGCCTGACAGCTACTCCCCGTTATTGTCCTTCAGTTCGAAGCCCTGGCCAATCTACTAGCCCACATGACGCAGTTACCTGGCCATTTCTCCACGGTTCCCGTGAGGGCCCCACACCCAGCCGCACAAGAGCCCCTCCTGCATTCCGTCCTCACACGCAGGCTTGTCCATCTACTTGCTACTGTCACACTCTTGCCAGCAGAAGAGGCCCCTGTAATGGCCGATATCACCACCCAGTCTATCCTCACCCCACAGCTGTGCAGCGGGACCCTCCTCCTGGCCCACGTGGCTGCCAGAGCCCATGCTGGCACGACGCTCCAGCACGTCGGCGTCCCTGCGGGCCACACTACCGGTGACATGGCTAGCATGACCCTCCTTCCTGGCAGTGACACTGTTGATGTGAACCCCAGTTTCACATCTGTCATTTGTAAATAGGACCATTTTCCCTTTTTGCTCTCCCTTCCATTCACAGGGCTTCTCATTCTCTCTCTTTCTGCCTCCGTTTCAGATATTTACTCACCTTTTTCTCTCTCACTATGTCTGCCGTGGTCTCCATGAGAGTGCGCCACAGAAGATTCCCCCATTAAAAGTCATGAATTGAGTGGCTTTTAGTATACCTGTGGTGGTGCACATTCAATTTTAATTCGCAATCCACTGTAGAACGTCTTATCACCCCCGACCAGAGAAAAACCCTGTAGACGTTAGTCACTCCTCATTCTGTCTCAAACCCTCTCCCTGACCCTCAGCCCTAGGTAGCAACTACCTAGTGCGATCAATCCCATATGCATAGATTTCCATATTGTGGACATTTCCTATCAACGGAATTGCACAATAGGTGAGTTGTTATGACTGACACAACACGTAGCACAATATTTTCAAGATTCATCCACATTGTAGGCTTACCCACAGGGGGAAACCATTTTTTGGGGGTTTTCAGTAACACCGGGTGTTTTCTCCTTCCTTTCGTCCTTCTTTCCTTCCTTCCTTCCTTCCTTCCTTCCTTCCTTCCTACCTTCCTTCTTTCTTTCCTTCCTTCCTTCCTTCCTCCTATTTCTCTCTTACTCCTTCTGCCCTCTCTCTTTCATATGCCTTAGGTGCATCCCACATTCTGCGTTTTTTGGGAGAAATCCTCGACAGGTGCAGGAAAATTGTGTTATTGTAACTATTTACCGCTATCTCTCTTTCACGGCTCTCCATCAGTTGTGAACATCTATTGGTTTATCCCAAGTCACTAAGCATATTTTTATTAGGTACACCTGTTTTTCCTTATACAGCTGTTTCTGGAGTATAGGGTCGCATACTCATAAACCCACTGTAACTCAGAAACGCATCTAATATTCCAATAATCCCATCATAACGTTGAAAAATCATAAATCAAACCACCGTAAGTCACGGTGTGTCCGTGGATATGGGCGTCATCAATTCCATTGTATTCAGTAATGCTGTACACCATTAACAATGGCAGACTGATTGGGAGTGGATATTGATAGCATTATAAAAGTCAGTTATTAGAGGGATACTTCTTTAACCTGACTGAAGAACTGATCTAATGGCTTTAGTACAGTGCATGATTATGTGAGATGTTTTGAGACAGAGTAGTACATTTGTGAATGAAGTTTTTTCACTTAGTAGGAACCATTGTGTGTGGAAAAGTGAGAAAATTGCTTTCTGCTGTAGAGTCTGGCATTCATTGTAGACTTAAGCTTATTTTTCTGTGAGCAAATCTTATTCAATAAAATACTACTCTTTATACTAAAAAACAGAAACAGTGGTGATGTGTGGTCATTATGCTCAGCAAACTAATCCAGGGAAAGAAAACCAAATGCCACATTCTCACTTATAATGAGAGCTGAAAAATGAGATCACATGGACACAGGAAGGGGAACAACACTCACTGGGGCCTTTCGGGAGGCAGAGCGTTAAGAAAAACAGCTACTGCATGCTGGGCTTAATACCTAGGTGATGGGTTGACAGGTGCAGCAAACCACCATGGCACACGTTTACCTTAGTAACAAATCTGCACATCCTGCACATATACCCCAGAACTTAGAAACGAAACGAAACAAAAGAAAACGAAAAAGCAATAGCAAAACGCTAAAGGCAAACTAAAGTTTCAAACTCAGAACGTGACAGACCAATGTTTGGTTCAAATCATGGTTCTCAACCCAGGTGCCATAAGGCCAGGATAAAGAATTTGATTACATATTGTAAATAAGACATGCAGCAAATGACCAGAAAGATTATTCTCAACATATGTGTGTCTTCTAATTCAATGGTGACGCTATCTACCGGGACATAGCTTTAGATTCCAAAGGGCCGAGTCCCGCCAGACAGGCCTCCCACACTAATAACAATGGGAAGCCCCACGTTGTTTTACCTGTGCTTCTCAGCAACTGGCTATAAATCAGGTTGCCACCACTCCCAGATTTAGTTGCCTTCATTGGCTGGAAGAGCTCACAGCACGCAGGCAAACACTTACATTTGCCGTTGTATTTTAGCGGACTTTGCAAAAAGTTCAGAAATAAATGCGGGGCCCCGCGTGTGGGGAGGGGTGCACTACCTTCCAGGAAGTGTTATCCACAAGCTCTCTGAACCCAGTCCTTTTGGGTTTTTATGGAGACCTCATTCTATAGGCATGACGGGTTAAACCATAGGCTATTGGTGATCAACTCCACCTGAGGCTCTCAACCCTCCCTGGAAATTGGGGTTGAGGCTTTGCCATTCTCAGTCTGACTAAAAGAATTTACCCAAACGGAATTTTAAAACAGATGAGCATAACTGGAATCTTAATTAGATGATTGGATTATCTGGAGCCACACCTTGATATTCCTGACCCGAGCACCCTCCTCCAACGAATGCTCCACCCAACTGGCTCCCAAGTCTCTACGTGGTTCCAGAGCAAAAGAATGTTTATACAACGCATATCTCCACCTTTTCTTCAAAGTCTTTTCCCTTACACGGAAAGACTTCTTAAACTGCCATGCATCCGGATCAGGGGGAGGTATTGTTACACCGCAGATCTGTGGATCTCCGGGGTTTGATTGTGGCAACGATGCTGCTGGTGTCAAAACCACAACGTGGGAACCACAGAACCACTAGTTGGTTTTCAGTGTTTCAGTGCATACAATTCCTAATATATCTGGCCAAGAAAACTTGTAAGTTCTTAGATTGTCCCAAAGGTGGCGCATGAAATCAAAGCAGGAGAACAGTTTCCTACGAGGTGTAGCCTGGGAAAGTTGGGGGTGACTGATGGAAAGGAGGAGTGAAGCTCTGCCCTTTCCGCTGCTAGGCTGCGCCCGAGGCTATTTAAACCCACCCTGGCTGGCCTGTACTCAGATCTTCGCGGAGCGGATCAGCGGCCGGAGCGGTTGGCGGAGTCTGCGTGGACTTCGAGCTCACAGCGTCTTGCGACTTGGAAGCGGATTCAGAGGACAGGACAGAACACTTGGGCAAGTGAATCTCTGTCTGTCTGTCTGTCTCTCTCATTGGTTGGTTGATTTCCATTTTCTTAAGGGGCACATACCTCACACCACACACACACACACACACGCACACACACTCCTTCCTTCTGCGAGTTAGAAAATTAGTAGGGGCCCCTGGGAGCTGCAGGTTTCCTAATCATGTCTGCACCCAAGAACAGTAGGGCCTTGTCCGGCTCTTCTTATGAACGGTCCCCCAGCACGGACTCCCCAAGGTCCATGCGAGCCTCACCCAGCTTCTCCCTCTCCCCTCTCAGAAACTCAGGCTTCAGGGGAAGCTCCTCACCAGGGATCCGGAGCTACCATTCGCCATCCCCTAGGGCTTCACCACACTCACCTCTGTCATCACCAGAATCCCACAAGCTCCCATTTCCCTGTCCTCACCGTGATGGGCAATCAATGAAGCCATTGGGCTCTCCCGTGTCCTCCTCTGAGGATTCCTCAGAGTCCCCACGTTCATCAATAATATACCACATGTTCTTACTGCCATCACCCAGCAGCTCACCCCCAGCTCTCGGGGGATCTCCTGTGTCTCCCAGCTACTCTCCAAACAACCCCAGATTTCAGCTGGAGTCAGCCCCCCACACCCGGGAATCACCTACAAACTCACGAGCCTCACGGTGCTCCACCCCTGTGTCTTTCATCTCTTCACCCCCAGGCCTCAGGGACTCTCCTGTGGCTCCCAGTTACTCTCCAGCCATCCCCAGGTTCCTGCGGGAGTCAGCCCCATGCACCCAGGAGTCCCCCAGAGACTCACAGGTCTCGGGAGAATATCAGCGGTCCCCCAGCCCTGACTCCTCAAGATTCATGCCTGCCTCACCCAGCTTCTCCCTCTCCCCTCCCAGAAACTCAGACCCAAGGGGCAGCTCCTCACCAGGGATGTGGAAGTACTCTACGTCACCCCGCAGGGCTTCACCACTCTCACATGCATCATCAACAGAATTCCACAACTTTACGTTTCCCTTTCCTAACCAAGCAGGACAGTCACTCATGTCATTGTGTTCTCCCGTGTCCTCCTCTGGAGATTCTTCACAGTCACCTCATTCATCAATAATATACCATATGTTCTTACCGTCATCATCCAGCAGCTCACCCCCAGCCACCCATGACTCTCCTGTCTGTCCCAGCTACTCTCCAACTACGCCCAGATTTCAGCGGGAGTCTCTACCCCACACCCCAGAAACACCTACAAACTCACAGACCTCAGTGAGATCCTCGCCAGTCTCTCTCACGTCTTCACCCCCAGCCCTTACGGACCCTCCAGTCTGTCCCAGCTACTCTCCAACCACGCCCACATTTCAGCGCGGGTCAGTTCCAGGAACCCAGGGATCACCACCAAGCCCACCACTTTCACTGAGTTCCTCCCCAGTCTCTAGCACGTCTTTATCTCCAACCCTCAGGGACTCGCCTGTCTGTCCCAGCTACTCTCCAAACACGCCCACACTTCAGCGGGAGTCCGTTGCAGGCACCCAGAAATCACCACCAAACTCACCAATTTCACTGCGTTACTCCCCAGTCTCTCTCATGTCTTCACCATCCCTCAGGGACTCTCCCGTCTGTCCCAGCTACTCTCCAACCACGCCCACATTTCAGCTGCAGTCAGCTCCAGGCACCCCGGAATCACCACCAAACTCCCCAATTTCACTCAGTTACTCCTCAGTCTCTAGCACGTCTTTATCTCCAACCCTCAGGGACTCTCCTGTGTGTCCCAGCTACTCTCCAACCACGCCCACACTTCAGCGGGAGTCAGTTCCGAGCACCCAGGAAGCACCACCAAACTCACCAATTTCACTCACTTACTCTCCAGTCTCTCTCAGGTCTTCACCAGCCCTCAGGGACTCTCCTGTCTGTCCCAGCTACTCTCCAACCACGCACACATTTCAGCTGGAGTCAGTCCCAGGCACCCCGGAGTCACCACCAAACTCACCAGTTTCACTGAGGTACTCCCCGGTCTCTCTCATGTCTTCACCCCCAGCCCTCAGGGACTCTCCTGTGTGTCCCAGCTACTCTCCAACCATGCCCAGATTTCAGCGGGAGTCAGTTCCAGGCACCCAGGTATCACCACCAAACTCAGCAGTTTCGCTGAGTTACTCCCCAGTCTCTGTCATGTCTTCACCCCCAGCCCCCTGGGACTCTCCTGTCTGTCCCAGCTACTCTCCCACCACGCCCAGATTTCAGCGGGAGTCAGCCTCCCACACTCCGGAATCACCTACAGACTCACAGACTTCACTGAGGTCCTCCCTGGTCTCTCTCAGGTCTTTGCCCTCAGCCCACAGGGACTCCTGTGTCTCTTTCAGCTACTCTCAAAACTTCGCTAGATTCCAGCTGGAGTCAGTTCCAGGCACCCACGATACACCACCGAACTCACGAATTTCACTGACTTACTCCCCAGTCTCCCTCATGTTCTCACCCCCAGCCCTCAAGGACTCTTCTGTCTCTCTCAGCTACACTCCGACCATCTCCAGATTTCACCTGGAGTCAGCTTCCCGCACCCAGGAATCACCTACAAACTCACGGACCTTACTGCAACCCTCCCCCATTTCTTTCACCTCTTCACCCCCTGCCTTCAGGGACTCTCCTGGGTCTCCCAGCTTCTCTCCAGCCTTCCCCAGATTTCTGCCACAGTCAGCCCCAGGCACCCAGGACAACCCTAGACACTCACAGGCCTCACGAGACTATCTCCCTATGACCTGTACCTATACAGGGATGGCTCCCACGCATCCCTCAGTGACCCCAAACCCATCTCCACTTACACTCAGACACTCCCAGGGCCTGACAGCTACTCCCCGTTATTGTCCTTCAGTTCGAAGCCCTGGCCAATCTACTAGCCCACATGACGCAGTTACCTGGCCATTTCTCCACGGTTCCCGTGAGGGCCCCACACCCAGCCGCACAAGAGCCCCTCCTGCATTCCGTCCTCACACGCAGGCTTGTCCATCTACTTGCTACTGTCACACTCTTGCCAGCAGAAGAGGCCCCTGTAATGGCCGATATCACCACCCAGTCTATCCTCACCCCACAGCTGTGCAGCGGGACCCTCCTCCTGGCCCACGTGGCTGCCAGAGCCCATGCTGGCACGACGCTCCAGCACGTCGGCGTCCCTGCGGGCCACACTACCGGTGACATGGCTAGCATGACCCTCCTTCCTGGCAGTGACACTGTTGATGTGAACCCCAGTTTCACATCTGTCATTTGTAAATAGGACCATTTTCCCTTTTCGCTCTCCCTTCCATTCACAGGGCTTCTCATTCTCTCTCTTTCTGCCTCCGTTTCAGATATTTACTCACCTTTTTCTCTCTCACTATGTCTGCCGTGGTCTCCATGAGAGTGCGCCACAGAAGATTCCCCCATTAAAAGTCATGAATTGAGTGGCTTTTAGTATACCTGTGGTGGTGCACATTCAATTTTAATTCGCAATCCATTGTAGAACGTCTTATCACCCCCGACCAGAGAAAAACCCTGTAGACGTTAGTCACTCCTCATTCTGTCTCAAACCCTCTCCCTGACCCTCAGCCCTAGGTAGCAACTACCTAGTGCGATCAATCCCATATGCATAGATTTCCATATTGTGGACATTTCCTATCAACGGAATTGCACAATAGGTGAGTTGTTATGACTGACACAACACGTAGCACAATATTTTCAAGATTCATCCACATTGTAGGCTTACCCACAGGGGGAAACCATGTTTTGGGGGTTTTCAGTAACACCGGGTGTTTTCTCCTTCCTTTCGTCCTTCTTTCCTTCCTTCCTTCCTTCCTTCCTTCCTTCCTTCCTTCCTACCTTCCTTCTTTCTTTCCTTCCTTCCTTCCTTCCTCCTATTTCTCTCTTACTCCTTCTGCCCTCTCTCTTTCATATGCCTTAGGTGCATCCCACATTCTGCGTTTTTTGGGAGAAATCCTCGACAGGTGCAGGAAAATTGTGTTATTGTAACTATTTACCGCTATCTCTCTTTCACGGCTCTCCATCAGTTGTGAACATCTATTGGTTTATCCCAAGTCACTAAGCATATTTTTATTAGGTACACCTGTTTTTCCTTATACAGCTGTTTCTGGAGTATAGGGTCGCATACTCATAAACCCACTGTAACTCAGAAACGCATCTAATATTCCAATAATCCCATCATAACGTTGAAAAATCATAAATCAAACCACCGTAAGTCACGGTGTGTCCGTGGATATGGGCGTCATCAATTCCATTGTATTCAGTAATGCTGTACACCATTAACAATGGCAGACTGATTGGGAGTGGATATTGATAGCATTATAAAAGTCAGTTATTAGAGGGATACTTCTTTAACCTGACTGAAGAACTGATCTAATGGCTTTAGTACAGTGCATGATTATGTGAGATGTTTTGAGACAGAGTAGTACATTTGTGAATGAAGTTTTTTCACTTAGTAGGAACCATTGTGTGTGGAAAAGTGAGAAAATTGCTTTCTGCTGTAGAGTCTGGCATTCATTGTAGACTTAAGCTTATTTTTCTGTGAGCAAATCTTATTCAATAAAATACTACTCTTTATACTAAAAAACAGAAACAGTGGTGATGTGTGGTCATTATGCTCAGCAAACTAATCCAGGGAAAGAAAACCAAATGCCACATTCTCACTTATAATGAGAGCTGAAAAATGAGATCACATGGACACAGGAAGGGGAACAACACTCACTGGGGCCTTTCGGGAGGCAGAGCGTTAAGAAAAACAGCTACTGCATGCTGGGCTTAATACCTAGGTGATGGGTTGACAGGTGCAGCAAACCACCATGGCACACGTTTACCTTAGTAACAAATCTGCACATCCTGCACATATACCCCAGAACTTAGAAACGAAACGAAACAAAAGAAAACGAAAAAGCAATAGCAAAACGCTAAAGGCAAACTAAAGTTTCAAACTCAGAACGTGACAGACCAATGTTTGGTTCAAATCATGGTTCTCAACCCAGGTGCCATAAGGCCAGGATAAAGAATTTGATTACATATTGTAAATAAGACATGCAGCAAATGACCAGAAAGATTATTCTCAACATATGTGTGTCTTCTAATTCAATGGTGACGCTATCTACCGGGACATAGCTTTAGATTCCAAAGGGCCGAGTCCCGCCAGACAGGCCTCCCACACTAATAACAATGGGAAGCCCCACGTTGTTTTACCTGTGCTTCTCAGCAACTGGCTATAAATCAGGTTGCCACCACTCCCAGATTTAGTTGCCTTCATTGGCTGGAAGAGCTCACAGCACGCAGGCAAACACTTACATTTGCCGTTGTATTTTAGCGGACTTTGCAAAAAGTTCAGAAATAAATGCGGGGCCCCGCGTGTGGGGAGGGGTGCACTACCTTCCAGGAAGTGTTATCCACAAGCTCTCTGAACCCAGTCCTTTTGGGTTTTTATGGAGACCTCATTCTATAGGCATGACGGGTTAAACCATAGGCTATTGGTGATCAACTCCACCTGAGGCTCTCAACCCTCCCTGGAAATTGGGGTTGAGGCTTTGCCATTCTCAGTCTGACTAAAAGAATTTACCCAAACGGAATTTTAAAACAGATGAGCATAACTGGAATCTTAATTAGATGATTGGATTATCTGGAGCCACACCTTGATATTCCTGACCCGAGCACCCTCCTCCAACGAATGCTCCACCCAACTGGCTCCCAAGTCTCTACGTGGTTCCAGAGCAAAAGAATGTTTATACAACGCATATCTCCACCTTTTCTTCAAAGTCTTTTCCCTTACACGGAAAGACTTCTTAAACTGCCATGCATCCGGATCAGGGGGAGGTATTGTTACACCGCAGATCTGTGGATCTCCGGGGTTTGATTGTGGCAACGATGCTGCTGGTGTCAAAACCACAACGTGGGAACCACAGAACCACTAGTTGGTTTTCAGTGTTTCAGTGCATACAATTCCTAATATATCTGGCCAAGAAAACTTGTAAGTTCTTAGATTGTCCCAAAGGTGGCGCATGAAATCAAAGCAGGAGAACAGTTTCCTACGAGGTGTAGCCTGGGAAAGTTGGGGGTGACTGATGGAAAGGAGGAGTGAAGCTCTGCCCTTTCCGCTGCTAGGCTGCGCCCGAGGCTATTTAAACCCACCCTGGCTGGCCTGTACTCAGATCTTCGCGGAGCGGATCAGCGGCCGGAGCGGTTGGCGGAGTCTGCGTGGACTTCGAGCTCACAGCGTCTTGCGACTTGGAAGCGGATTCAGAGGACAGGACAGAACACTTGGGCAAGTGAATCTCTGTCTGTCTGTCTGTCTCTCTCATTGGTTGGTTGATTTCCATTTTCTTAAGGGGCACATACCTCACACCACACACACACACACACACGCACACACACTCCTTCCTTCTGCGAGTTAGAAAATTAGTAGGGGCCCCTGGGAGCTGCAGGTTTCCTAATCATGTCTGCACCCAAGAACAGTAGGGCCTTGTCCGGCTCTTCTTATGAACGGTCCCCCAGCACGGACTCCCCAAGGTCCATGCGAGCCTCACCCAGCTTCTCCCTCTCCCCTCTCAGAAACTCAGGCTTCAGGGGAAGCTCCTCACCAGGGATCCGGAGCTACCATTCGCCATCCCCTAGGGCTTCACCACACTCACCTCTGTCATCACCAGAATCCCACAAGCTCCCATTTCCCTGTCCTCACCGTGATGGGCAATCAATGAAGCCATTGGGCTCTCCCGTGTCCTCCTCTGAGGATTCCTCAGAGTCCCCACGTTCATCAATAATATACCACATGTTCTTACTGCCATCACCCAGCAGCTCACCCCCAGCTCTCGGGGGATCTCCTGTGTCTCCCAGCTACTCTCCAAACAACCCCAGATTTCAGCTGGAGTCAGCCCCCCACACCCGGGAATCACCTACAAACTCACGAGCCTCACGGTGCTCCACCCCTGTGTCTTTCATCTCTTCACCCCCAGGCCTCAGGGACTCTCCTGTGGCTCCCAGTTACTCTCCAGCCATCCCCAGGTTCCTGCGGGAGTCAGCCCCATGCACCCAGGAGTCCCCCAGAGACTCACAGGTCTCGGGAGAATATCAGCGGTCCCCCAGCCCTGACTCCTCAAGATTCATGCCTGCCTCACCCAGCTTCTCCCTCTCCCCTCCCAGAAACTCAGACCCAAGGGGCAGCTCCTCACCAGGGATGTGGAAGTACTCTACGTCACCCCGCAGGGCTTCACCACTCTCACATGCATCATCAACAGAATTCCACAACTTTACGTTTCCCTTTCCTAACCAAGCAGGACAGTCACTCATGTCATTGTGTTCTCCCGTGTCCTCCTCTGGAGATTCTTCACAGTCACCTCATTCATCAATAATATACCATATGTTCTTACCGTCATCATCCAGCAGCTCACCCCCAGCCACCCATGACTCTCCTGTCTGTCCCAGCTACTCTCCAACTACGCCCAGATTTCAGCGGGAGTCTCTACCCCACACCCCAGAAACACCTACAAACTCACAGACCTCAGTGAGATCCTCGCCAGTCTCTCTCACGTCTTCACCCCCAGCCCTTACGGACCCTCCAGTCTGTCCCAGCTACTCTCCAACCACGCCCACATTTCAGCGCGGGTCAGTTCCAGGAACCCAGGGATCACCACCAAGCCCACCACTTTCACTGAGTTCCTCCCCAGTCTCTAGCACGTCTTTATCTCCAACCCTCAGGGACTCGCCTGTCTGTCCCAGCTACTCTCCAAACACGCCCACACTTCAGCGGGAGTCCGTTGCAGGCACCCAGAAATCACCACCAAACTCACCAATTTCACTGCGTTACTCCCCAGTCTCTCTCATGTCTTCACCATCCCTCAGGGACTCTCCCGTCTGTCCCAGCTACTCTCCAACCACGCCCACATTTCAGCTGCAGTCAGCTCCAGGCACCCCGGAATCACCACCAAACTCCCCAATTTCACTCAGTTACTCCTCAGTCTCTAGCACGTCTTTATCTCCAACCCTCAGGGACTCTCCTGTGTGTCCCAGCTACTCTCCAACCACGCCCACACTTCAGCGGGAGTCAGTTCCGAGCACCCAGGAAGCACCACCAAACTCACCAATTTCACTCACTTACTCTCCAGTCTCTCTCAGGTCTTCACCAGCCCTCAGGGACTCTCCTGTCTGTCCCAGCTACTCTCCAACCACGCACACATTTCAGCTGGAGTCAGTCCCAGGCACCCCGGAGTCACCACCAAACTCACCAGTTTCACTGAGGTACTCCCCGGTCTCTCTCATGTCTTCACCCCCAGCCCTCAGGGACTCTCCTGTGTGTCCCAGCTACTCTCCAACCATGCCCAGATTTCAGCGGGAGTCAGTTCCAGGCACCCAGGTATCACCACCAAACTCAGCAGTTTCGCTGAGTTACTCCCCAGTCTCTGTCATGTCTTCACCCCCAGCCCCCTGGGACTCTCCTGTCTGTCCCAGCTACTCTCCCACCACGCCCAGATTTCAGCGGGAGTCAGCCTCCCACACTCCGGAATCACCTACAGACTCACAGACTTCACTGAGGTCCTCCCTGGTCTCTCTCAGGTCTTTGCCCTCAGCCCACAGGGACTCCTGTGTCTCTTTCAGCTACTCTCAAAACTTCGCTAGATTCCAGCTGGAGTCAGTTCCAGGCACCCACGATACACCACCGAACTCACGAATTTCACTGACTTACTCCCCAGTCTCCCTCATGTTCTCACCCCCAGCCCTCAAGGACTCTTCTGTCTCTCTCAGCTACACTCCGACCATCTCCAGATTTCACCTGGAGTCAGCTTCCCGCACCCAGGAATCACCTACAAACTCACGGACCTTACTGCAACCCTCCCCCATTTCTTTCACCTCTTCACCCCCTGCCTTCAGGGACTCTCCTGGGTCTCCCAGCTTCTCTCCAGCCTTCCCCAGATTTCTGCCACAGTCAGCCCCAGGCACCCAGGACAACCCTAGACACTCACAGGCCTCACGAGACTATCTCCCTATGACCTGTACCTATACAGGGATGGCTCCCACGCATCCCTCAGTGACCCCAAACCCATCTCCACTTACACTCAGACACTCCCAGGGCCTGACAGCTACTCCCCGTTATTGTCCTTCAGTTCGAAGCCCTGGCCAATCTACTAGCCCACATGACGCAGTTACCTGGCCATTTCTCCACGGTTCCCGTGAGGGCCCCACACCCAGCCGCACAAGAGCCCCTCCTGCATTCCGTCCTCACACGCAGGCTTGTCCATCTACTTGCTACTGTCACACTCTTGCCAGCAGAAGAGGCCCCTGTAATGGCCGATATCACCACCCAGTCTATCCTCACCCCACAGCTGTGCAGCGGGACCCTCCTCCTGGCCCACGTGGCTGCCAGAGCCCATGCTGGCACGACGCTCCAGCACGTCGGCGTCCCTGCGGGCCACACTACCGGTGACATGGCTAGCATGACCCTCCTTCCTGGCAGTGACACTGTTGATGTGAACCCCAGTTTCACATCTGTCATTTGTAAATAGGACCATTTTCCCTTTTCGCTCTCCCTTCCATTCACAGGGCTTCTCATTCTCTCTCTTTCTGCCTCCGTTTCAGATATTTACTCACCTTTTTCTCTCTCACTATGTCTGCCGTGGTCTCCATGAGAGTGCGCCACAGAAGATTCCCCCATTAAAAGTCATGAATTGAGTGGCTTTTAGTATACCTGTGGTGGTGCACATTCAATTTTAATTCGCAATCCATTGTAGAACGTCTTATCACCCCCGACCAGAGAAAAACCCTGTAGACATTAGTCACTCCTCATTCTGTCTCAAACCCTCTCCCTGACCCTCAGCCCTAGGTAGCAACTACCTAGTGCGATCAATCCCATATGCATAGATTTCCATATTGTGGACATTTCCTATCAACGGAATTGCACAATAGGTGAGTTGTTATGACTGACACAACACGTAGCACAATATTTTCAAGATTCATCCACATTGTAGGCTTACCCACAGGGGGAAACCATGTTTTGGGGGTTTTCAGTAACACCGGGTGTTTTCTCCTTCCTTTCGTCCTTCTTTCCTTCCTTCCTTCCTTCCTTCCTTCCTTCCTTCCTTCCTACCTTCCTTCTTTCTTTCCTTCCTTCCTTCCTTCCTCCTATTTCTCTCTTACTCCTTCTGCCCTCTCTCTTTCATATGCCTTAGGTGCATCCCACATTCTGCGTTTTTTGGGAGAAATCCTCGACAGGTGCAGGAAAATTGTGTTATTGTAACTATTTACCGCTATCTCTCTTTCACGGCTCTCCATCAGTTGTGAACATCTATTGGTTTATCCCAAGTCACTAAGCATATTTTTATTAGGTACACCTGTTTTTCCTTATACAGCTGTTTCTGGAGTATAGGGTCGCATACTCATAAACCCACTGTAACTCAGAAACGCATCTAATATTCCAATAATCCCATCATAACGTTGAAAAATCATAAATCAAACCACCGTAAGTCACGGTGTGTCCGTGGATATGGGCGTCATCAATTCCATTGTATTCAGTAA
This sequence comes from Pan troglodytes, assembly GCF_028858775.2. NCBI lineage: Eukaryota > Metazoa > Chordata > Mammalia > Primates > Hominidae > Pan > Pan troglodytes. The sequence goes on from NC_072413.2 coordinate 9,827,147, forward strand.
TGCTGTACACCATTAACAATGGCAGACTGATTGGGAGTGGATATTGATAGCATTATAAAAGTCAGTTATTAGAGGGATACTTCTTTAACCTGACTGAAGAACTGATCTAATGGCTTTAGTACAGTGCATGATTATGTGAGATGTTTTGAGACAGAGTAGTACATTTGTGAATGAAGTTTTTTCACTTAGTAGGAACCATTGTGTGTGGAAAAGTGAGAAAATTGCTTTCTGCTGTAGAGTCTGGCATTCATTGTAGACTTAAGCTTATTTTTCTGTGAGCAAATCTTATTCAATAAAATACTACTCTTTATACTAAAAAACAGAAACAGTGGTGATGTGTGGTCATTATGCTCAGCAAACTAATCCAGGGAAAGAAAACCAAATGCCACATTCTCACTTATAATGAGAGCTGGAAAATGAGATCACATGGACACAGGAAGGGGAACAACACTCACTGGGGCCTTTCGGGAGGCAGAGCGTTAAGAAAAACAGCTACTGCATGCTGGGCTTAATACCTAGGTGATGGGTTGACAGGTGCAGCAAACCACCATGGCACACGTTTACCTTAGTAACAAATCTGCACATCCTGCACATATACCCCAGAACTTAGAAACGAAACGAAACAAAAGAAAACGAAAAAGCAATAGCAAAACGCTAAAGGCAAACTAAAGTTTCAAACTCAGAACGTGACAGACCAATGTTTGGTTCAAATCATGGTTCTCAACCCAGGTGCCATAAGGCCAGGATAAAGAATTTGATTACATATTGTAAATAAGACATGCAGCAAATGACCAGAAAGATTATTCTCAACATATGTGTGTCTTCTAATTCAATGGTGACGCTATCTACCGGGACATAGCTTTAGATTCCAAAGGGCCGAGTCCCGCCAGACAGGCCTCCCACACTAATAACAATGGGAAGCCCCACGTTGTTTTACCTGTGCTTCTCAGCAACTGGCTATAAATCAGGTTGCCACCACTCCCAGATTTAGTTGCATTCATTGGCTGGAAGAGCTCACAGCACGCAGGCAAACACTTACATTTGCCGTTGTATTTTAGCGGACTTTGCAAAAAGTTCAGAAATAAATGCGGGGCCCCGCGTGTGGGGAGGGGTGCACTACCTTCCAGGAAGTGTTATCCACAAGCTCTCTGAACCCAGTCCTTTTGGGTTTTTATGGAGACCTCATTCTATAGGCATGACGGGTTAAACCATAGGCTATTGGTGATCAACTCCACCTGAGGCTCTCAACCCTCCCTGGAAATTGGGGTTGAGGCTTTGCCATTCTCAGTCTGACTAAAAGAATTTACCCAAACGGAATTTTAAAACAGATGAGCATAACTGGAATCTTAATTAGATGATTGGATTATCTGGAGCCACACCTTGATATTCCTGACCCGAGCACCCTCCTCCAACGAATGCTCCACCCAACTGGCTCCCAAGTCTCTACGTGGTTCCAGAGCAAAAGAATGTTTATACAACGCATATCTCCACCTTTTCTTCAAAGTCTTTTCCCTTCCACGGAAAGACTTCTTAAACTGCCATGCATCCGGATCAGGGGGAGGTATTGTTACACCGCAGATCTGTGGATCTCCGGGGTTTGATTGTGGCAACGATGCTGCTGGTGTCAAAACCACAACGTGGGAACCACAGAACCACTAGTTGGTTTTCAGTGTTTCAGTGCATACAATTCCTAATATATCTGGCCAAGAAAACTTGTAAGTTCTTAGATTGTCCCAAAGGTGGCGCATGAAATCAAAGCAGGAGAACAGTTTCCTACGAGGTGTAGCCTGGGAAAGTTGGGGGTGACTGATGGAAAGGAGGAGTGAAGCTCCGCCCTTTCCGCTGCTAGGCTGCGCCCGAGGCTATTTAAACCCACCCTGGCTGGCCTGTACTCAGATCTTCGCAGAGCGGATCAGCGGCCGGAGCGGTTGGCGGACTCTGCGTTGACTTGGAGCTCACAGCGTCTTGCGACTTGGAAGCGGATTCAGAGGACAGGACAGAACACTTGGGCAAGTGAATCTCTGTCTGTCTGTCTGTCTCTCTCATTGGTTGGTTGATTTCCATTTTCTTAAGGGGCACATACCTCAAACCACACACACACACACACACACGCACACACACTCCTTCCTTCTGCGAGTTACAAAATTAGTAGGGGCCCCTGGGAGCTGCAGGTTTCCTAATCATGTCTGCACCTAAGAACAGTAGGGCCTTGTCCGGCTCTTCTTATGAACGGTCCCCCAGCACGGACTCCCCAAGGTCCATGCGAGCCTCACCCAGCTTCTCCCTCTCCCCTCTCAGAAACTCAGGCTTCAGGGGAAGCTCCTCACCAGGGATCCGGAGCTACCATTCACCATCCCCTAGGGCTTCACCACACTCACCTCTGTCATCACCAGAATCCCACAAGCTCCCATTTCCCTGTCCTCACCGTGATGGGCAATCAATGAAGCCATTGGGCTCTCCCGTGTCCTCCTCTGAGGATTCCTCAGAGTCCCCACGTTCATCAATAATATACCACATGTTCTTACTGCCATCACCCAGCAGCTCACCCCCAGCTCTCGGGGGATCTCCTGTGTCTCCCAGCTACTCTCCAAACAACCCCAGATTTCAGCTGGAGTCAGCCCCCCACACCCGGGAATCACCTACAAACTCACGAGCCTCACGGTGCTCCACCCCTGTGTCTTTCATCTCTTCACCCCCAGGCCTCAGGGACTCTCCTGTGGCTCCCAGTTACTCTCCAGCCATCCCCAGGTTCCTGCGGGAGTCAGCCCCATGCACCCAGGAGTCCCCCAGAGACTCACAGGTCTCGGGAGAATATCAGCGGTCCCCCAGCCCTGACTCCTCAAGATTCATGCCTGCCTCACCCAGCTTCTCCCTCTCCCCTCCCAGAAACTCAGACCCAAGGGGCAGCTCCTCACCAGGGATGTGGAAGTACTCTACATCACCCCGCAGGGCTTCACCACTCTCACATGCATCATCAACAGAATTCCACAACTTTACGTTTCCCTTTCCTAACCAAGCAGGACAGTCACTCATGTCATTGTGTTCTCCCGTGTCCTCCTCTGGAGATTCTTCACAGTCACCTCATTCATCAATAATATACCATATGTTCTTACCGTCATCATCCAGCAGCTCACCCCCAGCCACCCATGACTCTCCTGTCTGTCCCAGCTACTCTCCAACTACGCCCAGATTTCAGCGGGAGTCTCTACCCCACACCCCAGAAACACCTACAAACTCACAGACCTCAGTGAGATCCTCGCCAGTCTCTCTCACGTCTTCACCCCCAGCCCTTACGGACCCTCCAGTCTGTCCCAGCTACTCTCCAACCACGCCCACATTTCAGCGCGGCTCAGTTCCAGGAACCCAGGGATCACCACCAAGCCCACCACTTTCACTGAGTTCCTCCCCAGTCTCTAGCACGTCTTTATCTCCAACCCTCAGGGACTCGCCTGTCTGTCCCAGCTACTCTCCAAACACGCCCACACTTCAGCGGGAGTCCGTTGCAGGCACCCAGAAATCACCACCAAACTCACCAATTTCACTGCGTTACTCCCCAGTCTCTCTCATGTCTTCACCATCCCTCAGGGACTCTCCCGTCTGTCCCAGCTACTCTCCAACCACGCCCACATTTCAGCTGCAGTCAGCTCCAGGCACCCCGGAATCACCACCAAACTCCCCAATTTCACTCAGTTACTCCTCAGTCTCTAGCACGTCTTTATCTCCAACCCTCAGGGACTCTCCTGTGTGTCCCAGCTACTCTCCAACCACGCCCACACTTCAGCGGGAGTCAGTTCCGAGCACCCAGGAAGCACCACCAAACTCACCAATTTCACTCACTTACTCTCCAGTCTCTCTCAGGTCTTCACCAGCCCTCAGGGACTCTCCTGTCTGTCCCAGCTACTCTCCAACCACGCACACATTTCAGCTGGAGTCAGTCCCAGGCACCCCGGAGTCACCACCAAACTCACCAGTTTCACTGAGGTACTCCCCGGTCTCTCTCATGTCTTCACCCCCAGCCCTCAGGGACTCTCCTGTGTGTCCCAGCTACTCTCCAACCATGCCCAGATTTCAGCGGGAGTCAGTTCCAGGCACCCAGGTATCACCACCAAACTCAGCAGTTTCGCTGAGTTACTCCCCAGTCTCTGTCATGTCTTCACCCCCAGCCCCCTGGGACTCTCCTGTCTGTCCCAGCTACTCTCCCACCACGCCCAGATTTCAGCGGGAGTCAGCCTCCCACACTCCGGAATCACCTACAGACTCACAGACTTCACTGAGGTCCTCCCTGGTCTCTCTCAGGTCTTTGCCCTCAGCCCACAGGGACTCCTGTGTCTCTTTCAGCTACTCTCAAAACTTCGCTAGATTCCAGCTGGAGTCAGTTCCAGGCACCCACGATACACCACCGAACTCACGAATTTCACTGACTTACTCCCCAGTCTCCCTCATGTTCTCACCCCCAGCCCTCAAGGACTCTTCTGTCTCTCTCAGCTACACTCCGACCATCTCCAGATTTCACCTGGAGTCAGCTTCCCGCACCCAGGAATCACCTACAAACTCACGGACCTTACTGCAACCCTCCCCCATTTCTTTCACCTCTTCACCCCCTGCCTTCAGGGACTCTCCTGGGTCTCCCAGCTTCTCTCCAGCCTTCCCCAGATTTCTGCCACAGTCAGCCCCAGGCACCCAGGACAACCCTAGACACTCACAGGCCTCACGAGACTATCTCCCTATGACCTGTAGCTATACAGGGATGGCTCCCACGCATCCCTCAGTGACCCCAAACCCATCTCCACTTACACTCAGACACTCCCAGGGCCTGACAGCTACTCCCCGTTATTGTCCTTCAGTTCGAAGCCCTGGCCAATCTACTAGCCCACATGACGCAGTTACCTGGCCATTTCTCCACGGTTCCCGTGAGGGCCCCACACCCAGCCGCACAAGAGCCCCTCCTGCATTCCGTCCTCACACGCAGGCTTGTCCATCTACTTGCTACTGTCACACTCTTGCCAGCAGAAGAGGCCCCTGTAATGGCCGATATCACCACCCAGTCTATCCTCACCCCACAGCTGTGCAGCGGGACCCTCCTCCTGGCCCACGTGGCTGCCAGAGCCCATGCTGGCACGACGCTCCAGCACGTCGGCGTCCCTGCGGGCCACACTACCGGTGACATGGCTAGCATGACCCTCCTTCCTGGCAGTGACACTGTTGATGTGAACCCCAGTTTCACATCTGTCATTTGTAAATAGGACCATTTTCCCTTTTCGCTCTCCCTTCCATTCACAGGGCTTCTCATTCTCTCTCTTTCTGCCTCCGTTTCAGATATTTACTCACCTTTTTCTCTCTCACTATGTCTGCCGTGGTCTCCATGAGAGTGCGCCACAGAAGATTCCCCCATTAAAAGTCATGAATTGAGTGGCTTTTAGTATACCTGTGGTGGTGCACATTCAATTTTAATTCGCAATCCATTGTAGAACGTCTTATCACCCCCGACCAGAGAAAAACCCTGTAGACATTAGTCACTCCTCATTCTGTCTCAAACCCTCTCCCTGACCCTCAGCCCTAGGTAGCAACTACCTAGTGCGATCAATCCCATATGCATAGATTTCCATATTGTGGACATTTCCTATCAACGGAATTGCACAATAGGTGAGTTGTTATGACTGACACAACACGTAGCACAATATTTTCAAGATTCATCCACATTGTAGGCTTACCCACAGGGGGAAACCATTTTTTGGGGGTTTTCAGTAACACCGGGTGTTTTCTCCTTCCTTTCGTCCTTCTTTCCTTCCTTCCTTCCTTCCTTCCTTCCTTCCTTCCTACCTTCCTTCTTTCTTTCCTTCCTTCCTTCCTTCCTCCTATTTCTCTGTTACTCCTTCTGCCCTCTCTCTTTCATATGCCTTAGGCGCATCTCACATTCTGCGTTTTTTTGTAATATATATTTAACATACTTTTTGATATTTTATTTACAGTATATAATATGTATTTGGTGTACTTGTACATAATATTATATGTACAATACATGAAATATATTCACTGTACTTTTTGATATTTTATGTACAGTATATTATATATATTTGGAGTAGTTTTGATATTTTATGTAAATTATATAATATATATTTGGTGTAGTTTTTGATATTTTACATACAGTGTGTAATATATATTTACTGTACTTTTTGATACTTTATTTACAGTGTATAATATACATTTGGCATAATTTTTGATATTTTAAGTACAGTATATAAATATATTTAATCTAGTTTCTGATATTTTATTTACGGTATATAATATGCATTGGGTGTACATTAAATAATATTCTATGTATAGTATATAAAATAAGTTTACTGCCCTTTTTGATATTTTATGCACTGTGTATAATATATATTTTGTGTACATTTTGATATTTTATGTACAGTATAGAATATATATTTTGTGTACTTTTTGATATTTTATGTACAGTATGTAATATATATTTACTGTACTTTTGATATTTTATTTATAGTATATAATATGTATTACAGTATATAATATGTATTTGATGTACATTTAGATAATATTATATGTACATTATACAAAATATATTTATTGTATTTTGTGATATTTTATGTAGAGTATATAATATATATTTGTTGTACTTTTTGCTATTTTATTTACAGTATGAAATATATATTTACTGTAATTTTTGATATTTTATTTACTGTATATAATATATATTTGGTGTATTTTAGATAATACTATATGTACTGTAGGTAAAATATATTTACGATACTTTTTAATATTTCATTTACCGTTTACAATATATATTTGATGAACTTTTTGATATTTTATGTACATTAGGTAAAATATATTTTCTGTAGTTTTGATATTTTATTGACAGTACATATAATACATATTTGGTGTACTTTTTGATATTTTATGAACAATATATAATATATATTTACTGTAATTTTCGATATCTGATTTACATTGTATAATATATATTTGGCGTAATTTTTGATATTTTACGTACAGTATATAAAATATATTTAATGTAATTTTTGATATTTTATTTAGAGTAGATAATATGCATTGGGCGTACATTAAATAATGTTATATGTATAATATAAAAAATATGTTTAAGGCGCTTTTTGATATTTTATGTACAGTATATAAATATATTTTTTGTACCTTTTGATATTTTATGTACAGTATGTAATATATATTAGTGGAATTTTGATATTTTATTTACAGTATATAATATGTATTTGATGTACTTTTAGATAATATTATATGTTCACTATATGAAGTATGTTTACTGTACCTTTCGATATTTTATGTACAGTATATAAAATATAATTTGTGTGCTTTTTGCTACTTTATTTACAGTAGGTAATATATATTTACTGTAGTTTTTGATATTTTATATACAGTATATAATAGATATTTAGTGTATTTTATTTTTTACTTTATATAATATATATTTGGTGTACTTTTTGATATTTTATGTACAGTATATAAAATATAATTACTGTAGCTATTGATAGTTTATTTCCAGTATATATAATACATATTTGGTGTACTTTTTGGTAATTTAGGTACAGTATGTAATATATATTTACTGAACATTTTGATATTTTATTTACAGTATATAATATGTATTTGGTGTTCTTTTAGATAATATTATATGTACAATATATGAAATATATTTTCTGTAGTTTTTGATGTTTTATGGATAGTATATAATATATGTTTGGTGTACTTTTGATATTTTATGTAAATTATATTATAAATTTTGTGTATTTTTTGTTATTTCACATACAGTGGGTGATATATATTTGCTGTACTTTTTGATATTTTATTTACACTATATAATATACATTTGGTGTAATTTTTGATATATTATGTACAGTGTATAAAATATATTTAATGTAGTTTTTGATATTTTACTTTCGGTATATAATATGCATTGGGTGTACATTTTGATAATATTATATTTATAGTATATAAAATATGTTTACTGCACTTTTTGATATTTTATGCACAGTGTATAATATATATTTTGTGTACATTTTGATGTTTTATATACAGTATGTAATACATATTTACTGTAGTTTTGATATTTTATTTACAGTATACAATATGTGTTTGGTGTAACTTTCGATAATGTTATATATACAGTATATAAAATGTATTTACTGTACTTTTTGACATTTTATGTACAGTATATAATATATATTTGGTGTACTTTTTTTATTTTATGTACATTATGTAATATATATTTACTGTACCTTTTCATATTTTCTTTCAGTGTATAATATATTTTTGGTGTATTAAAAACAATATTATATTTTCACTATGTACAATGTTTTTACTGTAATTTTTGATATTTCATTTACTGTATATAACATATATTTGGTGTACTATTTGATGTTTTATGTAGAGTATTGAAAATAATTCGTGTAGATTTTGATAGTTTATTTGCAGTATATATAATACATATTTGGTGTACATTTTGATATTTTATGTACAGTATGTCATAGATATTTACTGTACTTTTTGATATTTTATGTACAGTATATAATATGTATTTGGTGTACTTTCGGATAATATTATATGTACAATATATGAAATATATTTACTGTACTCTTTGATATTTTATGTACAGTATATAATACGTATTTGGTGTACTTTTGATATTTTATGTAAATCATATTATATATAATTGGTGTAGTATTTGATATTTTACATACAGAGTGCAATATATATTTACTGTACTTTTTGATATTTTATTTACAATATATAATATACATTTGGTGTAATGTTTGATATTTTATGTACAGTATATAAAATATATTTACTGTACTTTTTGATATTTTATGTACAGTATATAATATATATTTAGTGTACTTTTTTATATTTAAGTACTGTATGTGATATATAATTACTCTACCTTTTGATATTTCATTTCAGTGTAAAATACATTTTTGGTGTGTTTTAGACATTATTATGTGTACAGTATGTAAAATATATTTACTCTAATTTTTCATATTTTATTTACTGTATACAATATATATTGGGTGTACTTTTTGATATTTTATGTACTGTATATAAAATGTAATCACTGTAGTTTCTGATAGTTTATTTACAGTATATATAATACATATTTTGTGTAGTTTTTGATATTTTATGTACAGTATGTAATATATATTTACTGTACTATTTGATATTTTATTTACAGCATATAATATGTATTTGGTGTACTTTTAGATAATATATGTACAATATATGAAATATATTTACTGTACTATTTGATATTTTATGTACAGTATATAATATGTATTTGGTGTACTTTTGATATTTTATGTAAATTATATCACATACATATGGTGTAGTTTTTACATTTTACCTAGAGTGTGTAATATATATTTACTGTACTTTTTGATAATTTATTAATATTTTATAATATACATTTGGTGTAATTTTTGATATTTTATGTACAGTATATTAAATATAATTACTGTAGGTTTTGATAGTTTATTTACAGTATATATAACACATATTTGGTGTACTTATTAATACTTTAAGTACATTATGTAATATATATTTACTGTACTTTTTCATATTTAATTTATAGTATATAAAATGTATTTGGTGTACCTTAATTAATATTATATGTAAAATATATGAAGTATATTTATGGTACTTTTTGATATAGTATGTACAGTATACAACATATGTTTGGTGTACTTTTGAAATTTTATGTAATTTATATAATATATATTTGGTGTAGTTTTTGATATTTTACATAGTGTGTGTAATATATATTTACTGTACTTTTTGATATTTTATTTACAGTATATAAAATGTATTTGGTGTACTTTTACTTAATATTATATGTACAGTATATGAAATATATTTAATGTACTTTTTGATATTTTATGTACAGTATATAATATATATTTGGTGTACTTTTGATATTTTATGTGAATTATATAATATATATTTGGTGTAGTTTTTGATATTTTACATAGAGTGTGTAATATATATTTACCGTATTTTTGATGTTTTATTTACTGTATATAATATGCATTTGGTGAAATTTTTGATATTTTATGTACAGTATATTAAATATAATTACTGTGGTTTTTGATATTTTATTTACAGTATATATAACATATATTTGGTGTACTTTTTGATATTGTATGAACAGTATGTAATATATATTTACTGTACTTTTTGATATTTTATTTACAGTATATAAAATGTATTTGTGTACTTTTAGTTAGTATTATATGTACAATATATGAAATATATTTACTGTACTTTTTGTTATTCTATGTACAGTATATAATATATATTTGGTGTGCTTTTGATATTTTATGTAAATTATATGATATATATTTGCTGTAGTTTTTGATATTTTACATAGCGTGTGTAATATATATTTACTGTAATTTTTGACATTTTATTTACAGTATATGATATACATTTGGTGTAATTTTTGATATTTTAGGTACAGTATATTAAATATAATTACAGTAGATTTGCATAGTTTATTTACACTATATATAACACATATTTGGTGTACTTTTTGATATTTTATGTACAGTATGTAATATATATTTACTGCACTATTTCATATTTTATTTACAGTATATGAAATGTATTTGGTGTACTTTTAGTTAATATTATATGTACAATATATGAAATATATTTACTGTACTTCTTGTTATTTTATGTACAGTATATTATATATTTGGTGTACTTTTGATATTTTATGTAAATTATATAATATATATTTTCTGTAGTTTTTGATATTTTACATAGGGTGTGTAATATATATTTACTGTGCTTTTTGATATTTTATTTACATTATATAATATACATTTGGTGTAATGTTTGATATTTTATGTACATTATATAAATTATATTTAGTGTACTTTTTGATATTTTATTTAGAGTGTGTATTTTCCATTTGCTGTAATGTTTGATATTTTATGTACAGTATATAAAATATATTTACTGTACTTTTTGCTATTTTATGTACATTATATAATATACATTTAGTGTAATTTTTTATATTTTATGTACGGTAGGTGATATATATTTACTCTACCGTTTGTTATTTCATTTCAGTGTAAAATACATTTTTGGTGTGTTTTAGACAATATTATATGTACAGTATATAAAATATATTTACTCTACTTTTTGATAATTTATTTACTGAATATAATATATATTGGGTGCACTTTTTGATATTTTATGTACATTATATAATATATATTTAGTGTACTTTTTTATATTTTATGTACTGTAGGAGATATATATTTACTCTACCTTTTGATATTTTATTTCAGAGAATAATATATATTTGGTGTATTTTAGGCAATATTATGTGTACAGTATGTAAAATATATTTACTGTAATTTTTGATATTTTATTTACTGTATATAATATATATTGGGTGTACATTTTGATATTTTATATAGAGTATATAAAATATAATTACTATAGTTTTTGAAAGTTATTTACAGTATATATAATACATATTTGGTGTACTTTTTCATATTTTATGTAGAGTATATAAAATATAATTCCTGTAGTTTTTGATAGTTTATTTACAATATATAAAATACATATTTGGTGTACTGTTTGATATTTTATGTACAGTATGTAATATATGTTTACTGTACTATTTGATATTTTATTTACAGTATACAATGTACATTTGGTGTAATGTCTGATATTTTATGTACAGTATATAAAATATGTTTACTGTAATTTTTGATATTTTATGTACAGTATATAATATATATTTAGTGTACATTTTTATATTTTATATACTGCATGTAATATATATTTACCCTAGCTTTTTATATTTCATTTCAGTGTATAATATATATTTGGTGTATTTTAGACAATATTATGTGTACAGTATGGAAAATATATTTACTCTAATTTTGGATATTTTATTTACTGTATACAATATATATTGGGTGTACTTTTTGATATTTTATGTACAGTATATGAAATATAATTACTGTAGTTTTTGATAGTTTATTTACAGTATATATAATACATATTTGATGTGCTTTTTGATATTTTATCTACAGTATGTAATATATATTTACTGTAGTTTTGATTTTTCTTTACAGTATATAATATGTATTTGGTGTACTTTTAGATAATATTATATGTACAATATATGAAATATATTTACTGTACTTTTTGATATTTTATATACAGTATATAATATGTACTCGTTGTACTTTTGACATTTCATGTAAATCATATTATATATAATTGTTGTAGTTTTTGATATTTTACATACAGTGTGTAATATATATTTACTCTAGTTTTTGATATTGTATTTACAGTATATAATATACATTTGGTGTAATGTTTGATATTTCATGTACAGTATATAAAATATATTTACTGTACTTTTTGATATTTTATGTACAGTATATAATATATATTTATTGTAATTTTTATATTTTATATACTGTATCTGATATATATTTACTCTACCTTTTGATATTTTATTTCAGTGTAAAATACATTTTTGCTGTGTTTTAGACCATATTATGTGTACAGTATGTAAAGTTTATTTACTCTAATATTTTGATATTTTATTTACTGTATATAATATATATGGTGTACTTTTTGATATTTTATGTACAGTATATAAAATGTAATTACTGTATTTTTTGATAGTTTATTTACACTATATATAATACATATTTGGTGGCCTTTTTGATATTTTATATACAGAATGTAATATATATTTACTGTACTTTTTGATATTTTATTTACAGTATATAATATGTATTTGGTGTACTTTTAGATAATAAAATATATACAATATATGAAATATATTTACTGTACTTTTCGATATTTTATGTACAGTAAATAATATGTATTTGGTGTCCTTTTGATATTTTATGTAAATTATATAATATATAATTGGTGTAGATTTGATATTTTACATACAGTGTGTAATATATATTTACTGTACTTTTTGATATTTTATTTAGAGTATAAAATATACATTTGGTGTGATGTTTCATATTTTATGTACAGTGTATAATGTATATTTACTGTATTTTTTATATTTTATGTACATTATATAATATATATTTAGTGTACTTTTTTAGATTTTATGTACTGTATGTGATATATATTTACTCTAATTTTTGATATTTTATTTCAGTGTAAAATACATTTTTGGTGTGGTTTAGACAATATTATGTGTACAGTATGTAAAACATATTTACTCTAATTTTTGATATTTTATTTACTGTATATAATGTATATGGTGTGTACTTTTTGATATTTTATGTACAGTATATAAAATATAATTACCGTAATTTTTGATAGTTTATTTACAGTATATATAACACATATTTGGTGTTCTTTTTGATATTTTATGTGCAGTATGTAATATATCTTTACTGTACTATTTGATATTTTATTTACAGTATATAGTATGTATTTCGTGTACTTTTAGATAATATTATATGTACAATATATGAAATATATTTACTGTACTTTTTTATATTTTATGTACAGTATATAATATGTATTTGGTGTACTTTTGCTATATTATGTAAATTATATAATATATAATTGGTGTAGTTTCCGATATTTTACATACAGTGTGTAATATATATTTACTATACATTTTGGTATTTTATTTACAGTATATAATATACATTTGGTATAATTTTTGATATTTTATGCACAGTATGTAAAATATATTTACTGTACTTTTCGATATTTTATGTACAGTATATAATATATATTTAGTGTAATTTTTTATATTTTATGTACTGTATGTGATATATATTTACTCTATATTTTGATATTTTATTTCAGTGTAAAATTCATTTTTGGAGTGTTTTAAACAATATTATGTGTACAGTATGTAAAATATATTTACTCTAATTTTTTATATTTTATATACTGTATATAATAAATATTGGGTGTACTTTTTGATATTTTATGTACAGTATATAAAATATAATTACTGAATTTTTTGATAGTTTATTTACAGTATATATAATACATATTTGGTGTACTTTTTGATATTTTATGTACAGTATGTAATATACATTTACTGTAATTTTTGATATTTTATTTACAGTATATAATATGTATTTGGTGTACTTTTAGATAATATTATATGTACAATATATGAAATGTATTTACTGAACTTTTTGATATTTTATGTACAGTATATAATATGTATTTGGTGTACTTTTGATATTTTATGTAAATTATATTATATATAATTGGTGTAGTTTTTGATATTTTACATACAGTGTGTAATATATATTTACTCTATTTTTGATATTTTATTTACAATATATAATATACATTTCGTGTAATGTTTGGTATTTTATGTACTGTATATAAAATATATTTACTGTACTTTTTGATATTTTATGTACAGTATATAAAATATATTTTCTGTACTTTTTGATATTTTATGTACAGTATATAATATATATTTAGTGAACTTTTTTATATTTTATGTACTGTATGTGATATATATTTACTCTAACTGTTGATATAATATTTCAGTGTAAAATACATTTTTGGTGTGTTTTAGACAATATTATGTGTACAGTATGTAAAATATATTTACTCTAATTTTTCATATTTTATTTACTGTATATAATATATATTGGGTGTACTTTTTGATATTTTATGTACAGTATACAAAATATAATTACTGTAGTTTTAGATAGTTTATTTACAGTATACATAATACATATTTGGTGTACTTTTTGATATTTTATGTACAGTATGTAATATATATTTACTGAAATTATTGATATTTTATGTACATTATATAATATGTATTTGGTGTACTTTTGATATTTTATGTAAATTATATAATATATAATTGGTGTAGTTTTTGATATTTTACATAGGGTGTGTTATATATATTTACTGTACTTTTTGATATTTTATTTAGAGTCTATGATATACATTAGGTGTAATGTTTCATGTTTTATGTACAGTATATAAAGTATATTTACTGTACATTTTGATATTTTATGTACAGCATATAATATATATTAGTGTACTTTTTTATATTTTATGTACTGTATGTGATATATATTTACTCTAACTTTTGATATTTTATTTCAGTGTAAAATACATTTTTGGTGTGTGTTAAACGATATTATGTGTACAGGATGGAAAATATATTTACTCTTATT
Source organism: Pan troglodytes (assembly GCF_028858775.2). Taxonomy (NCBI): domain Eukaryota; kingdom Metazoa; phylum Chordata; class Mammalia; order Primates; family Hominidae; genus Pan; species Pan troglodytes. The sequence goes on from NC_072413.2 coordinate 9,842,353, forward strand.
TTTTGATATTTTATTTACTGTATATATTATATATTGGATGTAGTTTTTGATATTTTATGTACAGTATATAAAATGTAATTACTGTATTTTTTGATAGTGTATTTCTAGTATATAGAATACATATTTGGTGTACTTTTTGATATTTTATGTACAGTATGTAATATATATTTACCGTATTTTTGATGTTTTATTTACAGTATATAATATGTATTTGGTGTACTTTTAGATAATATTATATGTACAATATATGAAATATATTTACTGTACTTTTTGATATTTTCTGTACAGTACATAAGATATATTTGGTGTACTTTTGATATTTTATGTAAATTATACAATATATAATTGGTGTAGTTTTTGATATTTTACATACAGTGTTTAATATATATTTACTGTACTTTTTGATATGTTATTTACAGTATATAATATACATTTCGTGTAATTTTTGATATTTTATGTACAGTATATAAAATATATTTACTGTACTTTTTGATATTTTATGTACAGTATATAATATATATTTATTGTACTTTTTTATATTTTATGTACTATATGTGATATATATTTACTCTCCCTTTTGATATTTTATTTCAGTGTAAAATACATTTTTAGTGTGTTTTAGACAATATGTGTACAGTATTTAAAATATATTTACTCTACTTTTTGATAGTTTGTTTACTGTATATAATATATATTGGGTGTACTTTTTGATATTTTATGTACAGTATATAAAATATAATTACTGTAGTCTTCGATAGTTTATTCAGAGTATATATAATACATATTTGGTGTACTTTTTGATATTTTATGTGCAGTATGTAATATATATTTACTGTACATTTTGATATTTATTTACAGTATATAATATGTATTTGGTGGACCTTTAGATAATATTATATGTAGAATATATGAATTATATTTACTGTACATTTTGATATTTTATGTACAGTATGTAATATGTATTTGGTGTACTTTTGATATTTTATGTAAATTATATAATATATAATTGGTGTAGATTTTGGTATTTTACATACAGTGTGTATTATATATTTACTATACTTTTTGATATTTTATTTAGAGTATATAATATACATTTGGTGTAATGTTTCATATTTTATGTACTGTATATAAAGTATATTTACTGTACTTTTTGATGTTTTATGTACAATATATAATTTATATTTACTGTACTATTTAAATTTTATGTACTGTATGTGATATATATTTACTCTACCTTTTGATATTTTATTTCAGTGTAAAATACATTTTTGGTGTGTTTTAGACAATATTATGTGTACAGTATGTAAAATATATTTACTCTAATTTTTGATGTTTTATTTACTGTATATAATATATATTGGGAGTACTTTTTGATATTTGATATACCGTATATAAAAGGTAATTACTGTAGTTTTTGATAGTTTAATCACATTTTATATAATACATATTTGTTGCACTTTTTGATATTTTATGTGCAGTATGTAATATATATTTACTCTACTTTGATATTTTCTTTAGAGTATATAATATGTATTTGGTGTACTTTTAGATAATATTATATGTACAATATAAGAAATATATTTACTGTACCTTTGATATTCTATGTACATTATATAATATGTATTTGGTGTACATTTGATATTTTATGTAAATTATATAATATATAATTGTTGTAGTTTTTGATATTTTACAGTGTGCAATATATACTTTATGTGCAGTATGTAATATATATTTACTCTACTTTGATATTTTCTTTACAGTATATAATATACATTTCGTGTAATTTTTGATATTTTATGTACAGTATATAAAATATATTTACTGTACTTTTTGATATTTTACTTACAGTATATAAAATGGATTTTGTGTACTTTTACATAATATTATTTGGTCAATATATGAAATATATTTACTGCACTTTTTGATATTTTATGTACAGTATATAATATGTATTTGGTGTACTTTTGATATTTTATGTAAATTATATAATATATATTGGGTGTAGTTTTTCATATTTTACATAGAGTGTGTAACATATATTTACTGTACTTTTTGATATTTTATTTACAGTATATAATATATATTTGGTGTAATTTTTGAAATTTTCTGTACATTAAATTAAATAAAATTACTGTAGTTTTGATAGTTTATTTACAGTATATATAACACATATTTGGTGTACATTTTGATATTTTATGTACAGTATGTAATATATATTTACTGTACTATTTGATATTTTATTTACAGTATATAATATGTCTTTGTTGTACTTTATATGATATTACATGTACAATATATGAAATATATTTACTGTACTTTTTGATATTTTCTGTACAGTATATAAGATATATTTGGTGTCCTTTTGATATTTTATGTAAATTATATAATACATATTTGGTGTAGTTTTTGATATTTTACATAGGGTGTGTCATATATATTGACTGTCCTTTTTGATATTTTATTTACAGTATATAATATACATTTGGTGTAATTTTTGATATTTTATGTACAGTATATTAAATATAATTACTGTAGTTTTTGATAGTTTATTTACAGTATATATTACACATATTTGGTGTACTTTTTGATATTTTATATACAGTATGTCATATATCTTTACTGTACTTTTTCATATTTTATTTACAGTATATAATGTATTTGGTGTACTTTTAGTTAACAATATATGTACAATATATGATATATATTTACTGTACTTTTTGATATTTTACGTAAAGTATATAAGATATATTTGGTGTCCTTTTGATATTTTATGTAAATTTTAGAATACATATTTGGTGTAGTTTTTGATATTTTACATAGGGTGTGTCATATATATTGACTGTCCTTTTTGATATTTTATTTACAGTATATAATATACATTTGGTGTAATTTTTGATATTTTATGTACAGTATATTAAATATAATTACTGTAGTTTTTGATAGTTTATTTACAGTATATATTACACATATTTGGTGTACTTTTTGATATTTTATGTACAGTATGTCATATATCTTTACTGTACTTTTTCAAACATTATTTACAGTATATAAAATGTATTTGGTGTACTTTTAGTTAATATTACATGTACAATATATGAAATATATTTACTGTACATTTTGATATTTTCTGTACAGTATATAAGATATATTTGTTGTCCTTTTGATGTTTTATGTAAATTATATAATACATATTTGGTGTAGTTTCTGATATTTTACATAGGGTGCGTCGCATATATTGACTGTCCTTTTTGATATTTTATTTACAGTGTATAATATACATTTGGTGTAATTTTTGATATTTTATGTACAGTATATTAAATATAATTACTGTAGTTTTTGATAGTTTATTTACAGTATATATAACACATATTTGGTGTACTTTTTGATATTTTATGTACAGTATGTAATATATATTTACTGTACTTTTTCATATTTTATTTACAGTATATAATGTATTTGGTGTACTTTTAGTTAACATTATATGTACAATATATGATATATTTTTACTGTACTTTTTGATATTTTACGTACAGTATATAAGATATATTTGGTGTCCTTTTGATATTTTATGTAGATTTTAGAATACATATTTGGTGTAGTTTTTGATATTTTACATAGGGTGTGTCATATATATTGACTGTCCTTTTTGATATTTTATTTACAGTATATAATATACATTTGGTGTAATTTTTGATATTTTATGTACAGTATATTAAATATTATTACTGTAGTTTTTGATAGTTTATTTACAGTATATATTACACATATTTGGTGTACTTTTTGATATTTTATGTACAGTATGTCATATATCTTTACTGTACTTTTTCAAACATTATTTACAGTATATAAAATGTATTTGGTGTACTTTTAGTTAATATTATATGTACAATATATGAAATATATTTACTGTACATTTTGATATTTTCTGTACAGTATATAAGATATATTTGTTGTCCTTTTGATGTTTTATGTAAATTATATAATACATATTTGGTGTAGTTTCTGATATTTTACATAGGGTGCGTCGCATATATTGACTGTCCTTTTTGATATTTTATTTACAGTATATAATATACATTTGGTGTAATTTTTGATATTTTATGTACAGTATATTAAATATACTTACTGTAGTATTTGATGGTTTATTTACAGTATATATAACACATATTTGGTGTACTTTTTGATATTTTATGGACAGTATGTAATATATATTTACTGTACTTTTTGATATTTTATTTACAGTATATAAAATGTATTTGGTGTACTTTCAGTTAATATTATATGTACAATATATGAAATATATTTACTGTACTTTTTGATATTTTATGTAGAGTATATAAGATATATTTGGTGTCCTTTTGATATTTTATGTAAATTATATAATTCATATTTGGTGTAGTTTTTGATATTTTACATAGTGTGTGTCATATATATTGACTGTCCTTTTTGATATTTTATTTACAGTATATAATATACATTTGGTGTAATTTTTGATATTTTATGTACAGTATATTAAATATAATTACTGTAGTTTTTGATAGTTTATTTACAGTATATATTACACATATTTGTTGTACTTTTTGATATTTTATGTACAGTATGTCATATACCTTTACTGTACTTTTTCAAATTTTATTTACAGTATATAAAATGTATTTGGTGTACTTTTAGTTAATATTATATGTACAATATATGAAATATATTTACTGTACATTTTGATATTTTCTGTACAGTATATAAGATATATTTGGTGTCTTTTTGATATTTTATGCAAATTATATAATACATATTTGGTGTAGTTTTTGATATTTTACATAGGGTGTGTCATATATATTGACTGTCCTTTTTGATATTTTATTTACAGTATATAATATACATTTGGTGTAATTTTTGATATTTTATGTAGAGTATATTAAATATAATTACTGTAGTCTTTGATACTTTATTTACAGTATATATTACACATATTTGGTGTACTTTTTGATATTTTATGTACATTATGTCATATATATTTACTGTACTTTTTGATATTTTATTTACAGTATATAATGTATTTGGTGTACTTTTAGTTAATATTATATGTACAATATATGAAATATATTCACTGTACTTTTTGATATTTTATGTACAGTATATAAGATATATTTGGTGTCCTTTTGATATTTTATGTAAATTTTAGAATACATATTTGGTGTAGTTTTTGATATTTTACATAGGGTGTGTCATACATATTGACTGTCCTTTTTGATATTTTATTTACAGTATATAATATACATTTGGTGTAATTTTTGATATTTTATGTACAGTATATTAAATATAATTACTGTAGTTTTTGATAGTTTATTTACAGTATATATTACACATATTTGGTTTACTTTTTGATATTTTATGTACAGTATATCATATATCTTTACTGTACTTTTTCAAATTTTATTTACAGTATATAAAATGTATTTGGTGTACTTTTAGTTAATATTATATGTACAATATATGAAATATATTTACTGTACATTTTGATATTTTCTGTACAGTATATAAGATATATTTGGTGTATTTTTGATATTTTATATAAATTATATAATACATATTTGTTGTAGTTTTTGATATTTTACATAGGGTGTGTCATATATATTGACTGTCCTTTTTGATATTTTACAGTATATAATATACATTTGGTGTAATTTTTGATATTTTATGTACAGTATATTAAATATAATTACTGTAGTTTTTGATACTTTATTTACAGTATATATTACACATATTTGGTGTACTTTTTGATATTTTATGTACAGTATGTAATATATATTTACTGTACTTTTTCAAATTTTATTTACAGTATATAAAATGTATTTGGTGTACTTTTAGTTAATATTATATGTACAATATATGAAATGTATTTACTGTACTTTTTGATATTTTATGTACAGTATATAAGATGTATTTGGTGTCCTTTTGATATTTTATATAAATTGTATAATATATATTTTGTGTAGTTTTTGATATTTTACATAGGGTGCGTAGTATATATTTGCTGTCCTTTTTGATATTTTTTTTACAGTGTATAATATACATTTGGTGTAATTTTTGATATTTTATGTACAGTATATTAAATATAATTACTGTAGTATTTGATAGTTTATTTACAGTATATATAACACATATTTGGTGTACTTTTTGATATTTTATGTACAGTATGTAATATATATTTACTGTACTATTTCATGTTTTATTTACAGTATATAATGTATTTGGTGTACTTTTAGTTAACATTATATGTACAATATATGATATATATTTACTGTACTTTTTGATATTTTACGTACAGTATATAAGATATATTTGGTGTCCTTTTGATATTTTATGTAAATATTAGAATACATATTTGGTGTAGTTTTTGATATTTTACATAGGGTGTGTCATATATATTGACTGTCCTTTTTGATATTTTATTTACAGTATATAATATACATTTGGTGTAATTTTTGATATTTTATGTACAGTATATTAAATATAATTACTGTAGTTTTTGATAGTTTATTTACAGTATATATTACACATATTTGGTGTACTTTTTGATATTTTATGTACAGTATGTCATATATCTTTACTGTACTTTTTCAAACATTATTTACAGTATATAAAATGTATTTGGTGTACTTTTAGTTAATATTATATGTACAATATATGAAATATATTTACTGTACATTTTGATATTTTCTGTACAGTATATCAGATATATTTGTTGTCCTTTTGATGTTTTATGTAAATTATATAATACATATTAGGTGTAGTTTATGATATTTTACATAGGGTGCTTCGCATATATTGACTGTCCTTTTTGATATTTTATTTACAGTATATAATATACATTTGGTGTAATTTTTGATATTTTATGTACAGTATATTAAATATACTTACTGTAGTATTTGATAGTTTATTTACAGTATATATAACACATATTTGGTGTACTTTTAGATATTTTATGGACAGTATGTAATATATATTTACTGTACTTTTTGATATTTTATTTACGGTATATAAAATGTATTTGGTGTACTTTCAGTTAATATTATATGTACAATATATGAAATATGTTTACTGTACTTTTTGATATTTTATGTAGAGTATATAAGATATATTTGGTGTCCTTTTGATATTTTATGTAAATTATATAATTCATATTTGGTGTAGTTTTTGATATTTTACATAGGGTGTGTCATATATATTGACTGTCCTTTTTGATATTTTATTTACAGTATATAATATACATTTTGTGTAATTTTTGATATTTTATGTGCAGTATATTAAATATAACTACTGTAGTTTTTGATAGCTTATTTACAGTATATATAACACATATTTGGTGCACTTTTTGATATTTTATGTACCGTATGTCATATATATTTACTGTACTTTTTCAAACTTTATTTACAGTATATAAAATGTATTTGGTGTACTTTTAGTTAATATTATATGTACAATATATGAAATATATTTACTGTACTTTTTGATATTTTCTGTACAGTATATAAGATATATTTGGTGTCCTTTTGATATTTTATGTAAATTATATAATACATATTTGGTGTAGTTTCTGATATTTTACATAGGGTGCGTCGTATATATTGACTGTCCTTTTTGATATTTTATTTACAGTATATAATATACATTTGGTGTAATTTTTGATATTTTATGTACAGTATATTAAATATAATTACTGTAGTATTTGATAGTTTATTTACAGTATATATAACACATATTTGGTGTACTTTTTGATATTTTATGTACAGTATGTAATATATATTTACTGTACTTTTTGATATTTTATTTACAGTATATAAAATGTATTTGGTGTACTCTCAGTTAATATTATATGTACAATATATGAAATATATTTACTATACTATTTGATATTTTATGTAGAGTATATAAGATATATTTGGTGTCCTTTTGATATTTTATGTAAATTTTAGAATACATATTTGGTGTAGTTTTTGATATTTTACATAGGGTGTGTCATATATATTGACTGTCTTTTTGATATTTTATTTACAGTATATAATATACATTTGGTGTAATTTTTGATATTTTATGTACAGTATATTAAATATAATTACTGTAGTTTTGATAGTTTATTTACAGTATATATAACACATATTTGGTGCACTTTTTGATATTTTATGTACAGTATGTCATATATATTTACTGTACTTTTTCAAACTTTATTTACAGTATATAAAATGTATTTGGTGTACTTTTAGTTAATATTATATGTACAATATATGAAATATATTTACTGTACTTTTTGATATTTTCTGTACAGTATATAAGATATATTTGGTGTCCTTTTGATATTTTATGTAAATTATATAATACATATTTGGTGTAGTTTCTGATATTTTACATAGGGTGCGTCGTATATATTGACTGTACTTTTTGATACTTTATTTACAGTATATAATATACTTTTGGTGTAATTTTTGATATTTTATGTACAGTATATTTATTATAAATACTGTAGTTTTTGATAGTTTATTTACAGTATATATAACGCATATTTGGTGCACTTTTTGATATTTTATGTACAGTATGTCATATATATTTACTGTACTTTTTCAAACTTTATTTACAGTATATAAAATGTATTTGGTGTACTTTTAGTTAATATTATATGTACAATATATGAAATATATTTACTGTACTTTTTGATATTTTCTGTAGAGTGTATAAGATATATTTGGTGTCCTTTTGATATTTTATGTAAATTATATAATACATATTTGGTGTAGTTTCTGATATTTTACATAGGGTGCGTCGTATATATTGACTGTCCTTTTTGATATTTTATTTACAGTATATAATATACATTTGGTGTAATTTTTGATATTTTATGTACAGTATATTAAATATAATTACTGTAGTATTTGATAGTTTATTTACAGTATATATAACACATATTTGGTGTACTTTTTGATATTTTATGTACAGTATGTAATATATATTTACTGTACTTTTTGATATTTTATTTACAGTATATAAAATGTATTTGGTGTACTTTCAGTTAATATTATATGTACAATATATGAAATATATTTACTGTACTTTTTGATATTTTATGTAGAGTATATAAGATATATTTGGTGTCCTTTTGATATTTTATGTAAATTATATAAATCATATTTGGTGTAGTTTTTGATATTTTACATAGGGTGTGTCATATATATTGACTGTCTTTTTGATATTTTATTTACAGTATATAATATACATTTGGTGTAATTTTTGATATTTTATGTACAGTATATTAAATATAATTACGGTAGTTTTGATAGTTTATTTACAGTATATATAACACATATTTGGTGCACTTTTTGATATTTTATGTACAGTATGTCATATATATTTACTGTACTTTTTCAAACTTTATTTACAGTATATAAAATGTATTTGGTGTACTTTTAGTTAATATTATATGTACAATATATGAAATATATTTACTGTACTTTTTGATATTTTCTGTACAGTATATAAGATATATTTGGTGTCCTTTTGATATTTTATGTAAATTATATAATACATATTTGGTGTAGTTTCTGATATTTTACATAGGGTGCGTCGTATATATTGACTGTACTTTTTGATATTTTATTTACAGTATATAATATACTTTTGGTGTAATTTTTGATATTTTATGTACAGTATATTAAATATAATTACTGTAGTTTTTGATAGTTTATTTACAGTATATATTACACATATTTGTTGTACTTTTTGATATTTTATGTACAGTATGTAATATATATTTACTGTACTTTTTCAAACTTTATTTACAGTATATAAAATGTATTTGGTGTACTTTTAGTTAATATTATATGTACAATATACGAAATATATTTACTGTACATTTTGATATTTTCTGTACAGTATATAAGATATATTTGGTGTCCTTTTGATATTTTATGTAAATTATATAATACATATTTGGTGTAGTTTCTGATATTTTACATAGGGTGCGTCGTATATATTGACTGTCCTTTTTGATATTTTATTTACAGTATATAATATACATTTGGTGTAATTTTTGATATTTTATGTACAGTATATTAAATATAATTACTGTAGTATTTGATAGTTTATTTACAGTATATATAACACATATTTGGTGTACTTTTTGATATTTTATGTACAGTATGTAATATATATTTACTGTACTTTTTGATATTTTATTTACAGTATATAAAATGTATTTGGTGTACTTTCAGTTAATATTATATGTACAATATATGAAATATATTTACTGTACTTTTTGATATTTTATGTAGAGTATATAAGATATATTTGGTGTCCTTTTGATATTTTATGTAAATTATATAATTCATATTTGGTGTAGTTTTTGATATTTTACATAGGGTGTGTCATATATATTGACTGTCTTTTTGATATTTTATTTACAGTATATAATATACATTTGGTGTAATTTTTGATATTTTATGTGCAGTATATTAAATATAATTACTGTAGTTTTTGATAGTTTATTTACAGTATATATAACACATATTTGGTGCACTTTTTGATATTTTATGTACAGTATGTCATATATATTTACTGTACTTTTTCAAACTTTATTTACAGTATATAAAATGTATTTGGTGTACTTTTAGTTAATATTATATGTACAATATATGAAATATATTTACTGTACTTTTTGATATTTTCTGTACAGTATATAAGATATATTTGGTGTCCTTTTGATATTTTATGTAAATTATATAATACATATTTGGTGTAGTTTCTGATATTTTACATAGGGTGCGTCGTATATATTGACTGTCCTTTTTGATATTTTATTTACAGTATATAATATACTTTTGGTGTAATTTTTGATATTTTATGTACAGTATATTAAATGTAATTACTGTAGTTTTTGATAGTTTATTTACAGTATATATTACACATATTTGGTGTACTATTTGATATTTTATGTACAGTATGTCACATATATTTACTGTACTTTTTCGAACTTTATTTACAGTATATAAAATGTTTTTGGTTTACTTTATTTAATATTATATGTACAATATATGAAATATATTTACTGTACTTTTTGATATTTTATGTAGAGTATATAAGATATATTTGGTGTCCTTTTGATATTTTATGTAAATTATATAATTCATATTTCGTGTAGTTTTTGATATTTCACATAGGGTGTGTCATATATATTGACTGTCTTTTTGATATTTTATTTACAGTATATACTATACATTTGGTGTAATTTTTGATATTTTATGTACAGTATATTAAATATAATTACTGTAGTTTTTGATAGTTTATTTACAGTATATATAACACATATTTGGTGCACTTTTTGATATTTTATGTACAGTATATCATATATCTTTACTGTACTTTTTCAAATTTTATTTACAGTATATAAAATGTTTTTGGTGTACTTTTAGTTAATATTATATGTACAATATATGAAATATATTTACTGTACTTTTTGATATTTTCGGTACAGTATATAAGATATATTTCGTGTCCTTTTGATATTTTATGTAAATTATATAATACATATTAGGTGTAGTTTTTGATATTTTACATAGGGTGTGTCATATATATTGACTGTCTTTTTGACATTTTATTTACAGTATATAATATACTTTTGGTGTAATTTTTGATATTTTATGTACAGTATATTAAATATAATTACTGTAGTTTTTGATAGTTTACAGTATATATTACACATATTTGGTGTACTTTTTGATATTTTATGTACAGTATGTAATATATATTTACTGTACTTTTTCAAACTTTATTTACAGTATATAAAATGTATTTGGTGTACTTTCAGTTAATATTATATGTACAATATATGAAATATATTTACTGTACTTTTTGATATTTTATGTAGAGTATATAAGATATATTTGGTGTCCTTTTGATATTTTATGTAAATTATATAATTCATATTTGGTGTAGTTTTTGATATTTCACATAGGGTGTGTCATATATATTGACTGTCTTTTTGATATTTTATTTACAGTATATACTATACATTTGGTGTAATTTTTGATATTTTATGTGCAGTATATTAAATATAATTACTGTAGTTTTTGATAGTTTATTTACAGTATATATAACACATATTTGGTGCACTTTTTGATATTTTATGTACAGTATGTCATATATCTTCACTGTATTTTTCAAATTTTATTTACAGTATATAAAATGTTTTTGGTGTACTTTTAGTTAATATTATATGTACAATATATGAAATATATTTACTGTACTTTTTGATATTTTCGGTACATTATATAAGATATATTTGGTGTCCTTTTGATATTTTATGTAAATTATATAATACATATTAGGTTTAGTTTTTGATATTTTACATAGGGTGTGTCATATATATTGACTGTCTTTTTGACATTTTATTTACAGTATATAATATACTTTTGGTGTAATTTTTGATATTTTATGTACAGTATATTAAATATAATTACTGTAGTTTTTGATAGTTTATTTACAGTATATATTACACATATTTGGTGTACTTTTTGATATTTTATGTACAGTATGTAATATATATTTACTGTACTTTTTCAAACTTTATTTACAGTATATAAAATGTATTTGGTGTACTTTCAGTTAATATTATATGTACAATATATGAAATATATTTACTGTACTTTTTGATATTTTATGTAGAGTATATAAGATATATTTGGTGTCCTTTTGATATTTTATGTAAATTATATAATTCATATTTGGTGTAGTTTTTGATATTTTACATAGGGTGTGTCATATATATTGACTGTCTTTTTGATATTTTATTTACAGTATATAATATACATTTGGTGTAATTTTTGATATTTTATGTGCAGTATATTAAATATAATTACTGTAGTTTTTGATAGTTTATTTACAGTATATATAACACATATTTGGTGCACTTTTTGATATTTTATGTACAGTATGTCATATATATTTACTGTACTTTTTCAAACTTTATTTACAGTATATAAAATGTATTTGGTGTACTTTTAGTTAATATTATATGTACAATATATGAAATATATTTACTGTACTTTTTGATATTTTCTGTACAGTATATAAGATATATTTGGTGTCCTTTTGATATTTTATGTAAATTATATAATACATATTTGGTGTAGTTTCTGATATTTTACATAGGGTGCGTCGTATATATTGACTGTCCTTTTTGATATTTTATTTACAGTATATAATATACTTTTGGTGTAATTTTTGATATTTTATGTACAGTATATTAAATGTAATTACTGTAGTTTTTGATAGTTTATTTACAGTATATATTACACATATTTGGTGTACTATTTGATATTTTATGTACAGTATGTCACATATATTTACTGTACTTTTTCGAACTTTATTTACAGTATATAAAATGTTTTTGGTTTACTTTATTTAATATTATATGTACAATATATGAAATATATTTACTGTACTTTTTGATATTTTATGTAGAGTATATAAGATATATTTGGTGTCCTTTTGATATTTTATGTAAATTATATAATTCATATTTGGTGTAGTTTTTGATATTTCACATAGGGTGTGTCATATATATTGACTGTCTTTTTGATATTTTATTTACAGTATATACTATACATTTGGTGTAATTTTTGATATTTTATGTACAGTATATTAAATATAATTACTGTAGTTTTTGATAGTTTATTTACAGTATATATAACACATATTTGGTGCACTTTTTGATATTTTATGTACAGTATATCATATATCTTTACTGTACTTTTTCAAATTTTATTTACAGTATATAAAATGTTTTTGGTGTACTTTTAGTTAATATTATATGTACAATATATGAAATATATTTACTGTACTTTTTGATATTTTCGGTACAGTATATAAGATATATTTCGTGTCCTTTTGATATTTTATGTAAATTATATAATACATATTAGGTGTAGTTTTTGATATTTTACATAGGGTGTGTCATATATATTGACTGTCTTTTTGACATTTTATTTACAGTATATAATATACTTTTGGTGTAATTTTTGATATTTTATGTACAGTATATTAAATATAATTACTGTAGTTTTTGATAGTTTACAGTATATATTACACATATTTGGTGTACTTTTTGATATTTTATGTACAGTATGTAATATATATTTACTGTACTTTTTCAAACTTTATTTACAGTATATAAAATGTATTTGGTGTACTTTCAGTTAATATTATATGTACAATATATGAAATATATTTACTGTACTTTTTGATATTTTATGTAGAGTATATAAGATATATTTGGTGTCCTTTTGATATTTTATGTAAATTATATAATTCATATTTGGTGTAGTTTTTGATATTTCACATAGGGTGTGTCATATATATTGACTGTCTTTTTGATATTTTATTTACAGTATATACTATACATTTGGTGTAATTTTTGATATTTTATGTGCAGTATATTAAATATAATTACTGTAGTTTTTGATAGTTTATTTACAGTATATATAACACATATTTGGTGCACTTTTTGATATTTTATGTACAGTATGTCATATATCTTTACTGTATTTTTCAAATTTTATTTACAGTATATAAAATGTTTTTGGTGTACTTTTAGTTAATATTATATGTACAATATATGAAATATATTTACTGTACTTTTTGATATTTTTGGTACATTATATAAGATATATTTGGTGTCCTTTTGATATTTTATGTAAATTATATAATACATATTAGGTTTAGTTTTTGATATTTTACATAGGGTGTGTCATATATATTGACTGTCTTTTTGACATTTTATTTACAGTATATAATATACTTTTGGTGTAATTTTTGATATTTTATGTACAGTATATTAAATATAATTACTGTAGTTTTTGATAGTTTATTTACAGTATATATTACACATATTTGGTGTACTTTTTGATATTTTATGTACAGTATGTAATATATATTTACTGTACTTTTTCAAACTTTATTTACAGTATATAAAATGTATTTGGTGTACTTTCAGTTAATATTATATGTACAATATATGAAATATATTTACTGTACTTTTTGATATTTTATGTAGAGTATATAAGATATATTTGGTGTCCTTTTGATATTTTATGTAAATTATATAATTCATATTTGGTGTAGTTTTTGATATTTTACATAGGGTGTGTCATATATATTGACTGTCTTTTTGATATTTTATTTACAGTATATACTATACATTTGGTGTAATTTTTGATATTTTATGTACAGTATATTAAATATAATTACTGTAGTTTTTGATAGTTTATTTACAGTATATATAACACATATTTGGTGCACTTTTTGATATTTTATGTACAGTATGTCATATATCTTTACTGTACTTTTTCAAATTTTATTTACACTATATAAAATGTTTTTGGTGTACTTTTAGTTAATATTATATGTACAATATATGAAATATATTTACTGTACTTTTTGATATTTTCGGTACAGTATATAAGATATATTTGGTGTCCTTTTGATATTTTATGTAAATTATATAATACATATTAGGTGTAGTTTTTGATATTTTACATAGGGTGTGTCATATATATTGACTCTCCTTTTTGACATTTTATTTACAGTATATAATATACTTTTGGTGTAATTTTTGATATTTTATGTACAGTATATTAAATATAATTACTGTAGTTTTTGATAGTTTATTTACAGTATATATTACACATATTTGGTGTACTTTTTGATATTTTATGTACAGTATGTAATATATATTTACTGTACTTTTTCAAATTTTATTTACAGTATATAAAATGTATTTGGTGTACTTTCAGTTAATATTATATGTACAATATATGAAATATATTTACTGTACTTTTTGATATTTTATGTAGAGTATATAAGATATATTTGGTGTCCTTTTGATATTTTATGTAAATTATATAATTCATATTTGGTGTAGTTTTTGATATTTCACATAGGGTGTGTCATATATATTGACTGTCTTTTTGATATTTTATTTAGAGTATATACTATACATTTGGTGTAATTTTTGATATTTTGTGTGCAGTATATTAAATATAATTACTGTAGTTTTTGATAGTTTATTTACAGTATATATAACACATATTTGGTGCACTTTTTGATATTTTATGTACAGTATGTCATATATCTTTACTGTATTTTTCAAATTTTATTTACAGTATATAAAATGTTTTTGGTGTACTTTTAGTTAATATTATATGTACAATATATGAAATATATTTACTGTACTTTTTGATATTTTCGGTACATTATATAAGATATATTTGGTGTCCTTTTGATATTTTATGTAAATTATATAATACATATTAGGTGTAGTTTTTGATATTTTACATAGGGTGTGTCATATATATTGACTGTCCTTTTTGATATTTTATTTACAGTATATAATATACTTTTGGTGTAATTTTTGATATTTTATGTACAGTATATTAAATATAATTACTGTAGTTTTTGATAGTTTATTTACAGTATATATTACACATATTTGGTGTACTTTTTGATATTTTATGTACAGTATGTAAAATATATTTACTGTACTTTTTCAAACTTTATTTACAGTATATAAAATGTATTTGGTGTACTTTCAGTTAATATTATATGTACAATATATGAAATATATTTACTGTACTTTTTGATATTTTATGTAGAGTATATAAGATATATTTGGTGTCCTTTTGATATTTTATGTAAATTATATAATTCATATTTGGTGTAGTTTTTGATATTTCACATAGGGTGTGTCATATATATTGACTGTCTTTTTGATATTTTATTTACAGTATATACTATACATTTGGTGTAATTTTTGATATTTTATGTGCAGTATATTAAATATAATTACTGTAGTTTTTGATAGTTTATTTACAGTATATATAACACATATTTGGTGCACTTTTTGATATTTTATGTACAGTATGTCATATATCTTTACTGTATTTTTCAAATTTTATTTACAGTATATAAAATGTTTTTGGTGTACTTTTAGTTAATATTATATGTACAATATATGAAATATATTTACTGTACTTTTTGATATTTTCGGTACATTATATAAGATATATTTGGTGTCCTTTTGATATTTTATGTAAATTATATAATACATATTAGGTTTAGTTTTTGATATTTTACATAGGGTGTGTCATATATATTGACTGTCTTTTTGACATTTTATTTACAGTATATAATATACTTTTGGTGTAATTTTTGATATTTTATGTACAGTATATTAAATATAATTACTGTAGTTTTTGTTAGTTTATTTACAGTATATATTACACATATTTGGTGTACTTTTTGATATTTTATGTACAGTATGTAATATATATTTACTGTACTTTTTCAAATTTTATTTACAGTATATAAAATGTATTTGGTGTACTTTCAGTTAATATTATATGTACAATATATGAAATATATTTACTGTACTTTTTGATATTTTATGTAGAGTATATAAGATATATTTGGTGTCCTTTTGATATTTTATGTAAATTATATAATTCATATTTGGTGTAGTTTTTGATATTTCACATAGGGTGTGTCATATATATTGACTGTCTTTTTGATATTTTATTTACAGTATATACTATACATTTGGTGTAATTTTTGATATTTTGTGTGCAGTATATTAAATATAATTACTGTAGTTTTTGATAGTTTATTTACAGTATATATAACACATATTTGGTGCACTTTTTGATATTTTATGTACAGTATGTCATATATCTTTACTGTATTTTTCAAATTTTATTTACAGTATATAAAATGTTTTTGGTGTACTTTTAGTTAATATTATATGTACAATATATGAAATATATTTACTGTACTTTTTGATATTTTCGGTACATTATATAAGATATATTTGGTGTCCTTTTGATATTTTATGTAAATTATATAATACATATTAGGTTTAGTTTTTGATATTTTACATAGGGTGTGTCATATATATTGACTGTCTTTTTGACATTTTATTTACAGTATATAATATACTTTTGGTGTAATTTTTGATATTTTATGTACAGTATATTAAATATAATTACTGTAGTTTTTGATAGTTTATTTACAGTATATATTACACATATTTGGTGTACTTTTTGATATTTTATGTACAGTATGTAATATATATTTACTGTACTTTTTCAAACTTTATTTACAGTATATAAAATGTATTTGGTGTACTTTCAGTTAATATTATATGTACAATATATGAAATATATTTACTGTACTTTTTGATATTTTATGTAGAGTATATAAGATATATTTGGTGTCCTTTTGATATTTTATGTAAATTATATAATTCATATTTGGTGTAGTTTTTGATATTTTACATAGGGTGTGTCATATATATTGACTGTCTTTTTGATATTTTATTTACAGTATATAATATACATTTGGTGTAATTTTTGATATTTTATGTACAGTATATTAAATATAATTACTGTAGTTTTTGATAGTTTATTTACAGTATATATAACACATATTTGGTGTACTTTTTGATATTTTATGTACAGTATGTCATATATATTTACTGTACTTTTTCAAACTTTATTTACAGTATATAAAATGTATTTGGTGTACTTTTAGTTAATATTATATGTACAATATATGAAATATATTTACTGTACTTTTTGATATTTTCGGTACAGTATATAAGATATATTTGGTGTCCTTTTGATATTTAATGTAAATTATATAATACATATTTGGTGTAGTTTCTGATATTTTACATAGGGTGCGTCGTGTATATTGACTGTCCTTTTTGATATTTTATTTACAGTATATAATATACTTTTGGTGTAATTTTAGTTATTTTATGTACACTATATTAAATATAATTACTGTAGTTTTTGATAGTTTATTTACAGTATATATTACACATATTTGGTGTACTTTTTGATATTTTATGTACAGTATGTAATATATATTTACTGTACTTTTTCAAACTTTATTTACAGTATATAAAATGTATTTGGTGTACTTTTAGTTAATATTATATGTACAATATATGAAATATATTTACTGTACTTTTTGATATTTTCTGTACAGTACATAAGATATATTTGGTATCCTTTTGATATTTTATGTAAATTACATAATACATATTTGGTGTAGTTTCTGATATTTTACATAGGGTGCGTCGTATATATTGACTGTCCTTTTTGATATTTTATTTACAGTATATAATATACATTTGGTGTAATTTTTGATATTTTATGTACAGTATATTAAATATAATTACTGTAGTATTTGATAGTTTATTTACAGTATATATAACACATATTTGGTGTACTTTTTGATATTTTATGTACAGTATGTAATATATATTTACTGTACTTTTTGATATTTTATTTACAGTATATAAAATGTATTTGGTGTACTTTCAGTTAATATTATATGTACAATATATGAAATATATTTACTGAACTTTTTGATTTTTATGTAGAGTATATAAGATATATTTGGTGTCCTTTTGATATTTTATGTAAATTATATAATTCATATTTGGTGTAGTTTTTGATATTTACATAGGGTGTGTCATATATATTGACTGTCTTTTTGATATTTTATTTACAGTATATAATATACATTTGGTGTAATTTTTGATATTTTATGTACAGTATATTAAATATAATTACTGTAGTATTTGACAGTTTATTTACAGTATATATAACACATATTTGGTGCACTTTTTGATATTTTATGTGCAGTATGTCATATATCTTTACTGTACTTTTTCAAATTTTATTTACAGTATATAAAATGTTTTTGGTGTACTTTTAGTTAATATTATATGTACAATATATGAAATAGATTTACTGTACTTTTTGATATTTTCTGTACAGTATATAAGATATATTTGGTGTCCTTTTGATATTTTATGTAAATTATATAATACATATTTGATGTAGTTTTTGATATTTTACATAGGTTGTGTCATATACATTGACTGTCCTTTTTGATATTTTATTGACAGTATATAATATACTTTTGGTGTAATTTTTGATATTTTATGTACAGTATATTAAATATAATTACTGTAGTTTTTGATAGTTTATTTACAGTATATATTACACATATTTGGTGTACTATTTGATATTTTATGTACAGTATGTAATATATATTTACTGTACTTTTTCAAACATTATTTACAGTATATAAAATGTATTTGGTGTACTTTCAGTTAATATTATATGTACAATATATGAAATATATTTACTGTACTTTTTGATATTTTATGTAGAGTATATAAGATATATTTGGTGTCCTTTTGATATTTTTTGTAAATTATATAATTCATATTTGGTGTAGTTTTTGATATTTTACATAGGGTGTGTCATATATATTGACTGTCTTTTTGATATTTTATTTACAGTATATAATATACATTTGGTGTAATTTTTGAGATTTTATGTACAGTATATTAAATATAATTACTGTAGTTTTTGGTAGTTTATTTGCAGTATATATAACACATATTTGCTGCACTTTTTGATATTTTATGTACAGTATGTCATATATCTTTACTGTACTTTTTCAAATTTTATTTACAGTATATAAAACGTTTTTGGTGTACTTTTAGTTAATATTATATGTACAATATATGAAATATATTTACTGTACTTTTTGATATTTTCTGTAGAGTATATAAGATATATTTGGTGTCCTTTTGATATTTTATGTAAATTATATAATACATATTTGGGGTAGTTTTTGATATTTTACATAGGGTGTGTCATATATATAGACTGTCCTTTTTGATATTTTATTTACAGTATATAATATACATTTTGTGTAATTTTTGATATTTTATGTACAGTATATTAAATATAATTACTGTAGTATTTGATAGTTTATTTACAGTATATATAACACATATTTGGTGTACTTTTTGAAATTTTATGTACAGTATGTAACATATATTTACTGTACTTTTTGATGATTTATTTACAGTATATAAAATGTATTTGGTGTACTTTCAGTTAATATTGTATGTACAGTATATGAAATATATTTACTGTACTTTTTGATATTTTATGTAGAGTATATAAGATGTATTTGGTGTCCTTTTGATATTTTATGTAAATTATATAATTCATATTTGGTGTAGTTTTTGATATTTTACATAGGGTGTGTCATATATATTGACTGTCTTTTTGATATTTTATTTACAGTATATAATATACATTTGGTGTAATTTTTGATATTTTATGTACAGTATATTAAATATAATTACTGCAGTTTTTGATAGTTTATTTACAGTATATATAACACATATTTGGTGCACTTTTTGATATTTTATATACAGTATGTCATATATCTTTACTGTACTTTTTCAAATTTTATTTACAGTATATAAAATGTTTTTGGTATACTTTTAGTTAATATTATATGTACAATATATGAAATATATTTACTGTACTTTTTGATATTTTCTGTACACTATATAAGATATATTTGGTGTCCTTTTGATATTTTATGTAAATTATATAATACATATTTGGTGTAGTTTTTGATATTTTACATAGGGTGTGTCATATATATTGACTGTCCTTTTTGATATTTTATTTACAGTATATAATATACTTTTGGTGTAATTTTTGATATTTTATGTACAGTATATTAAATATAATTACTGTAGTTTTTGATAGTTTATTTACAGTATTTGTTACACATATTTGGTGTACTTTTTGATATTTTATGTACAGTATGTCATATATATTTACTGTACTTTTTCAAACTTTATTTACAGTATATAAAATGTATTTGGTGTACTTTTAGTTAATATTATATGTACAATATATGAAATATATTTACTGTACTTTTTGATATTTTCTGTACAGTATATAAGATATATTTGGTGTCCTTTTGATATTTTATGTAAATTATATAATACATATTTGGTGTAGTTTCTGATATTTTACATAGGGTGCGTCGTATATATTGACTGTCCTTTTTGATATTTTATTTACAGTATATAATATACATTTTGTGTAATTTTTGATATTTTATGTACAGTATATTAAATATAATTACTGTAGTATTTGATAGTTTATTTACAGTATATATAACACATATTTGGTGTACTTTTTGATATTTTATGTACAGTATGTAATATATATTTACTGTACTTTTTCAAACTTTATTTACAGTATATAAAATGTATTTGGTGTACTTTCAGTTAATATTATATGTACAATATATGAAATATATTTACTGTACTTTTTGATATTTTATGTAGAGTATATAAGATATATTTGGTGTCCTTTTGATATTTTATGTAAATTATATAATTCATATTTGGTGTAGTTTTTGATATTTTACATAGGGTGTGTCATATATATTGACTGTCTTTTTGATATTTTATTTACAGTATATAATATACATTTGGTGTAATTGTTGATATTTTATGTACAGTATATTAAATATAATTACTGTAGTTTTTGATAGTTTATTTACAGTATATATTACACATATTGGGTGTACTTTTTGATGTTTTATGTACAGTATGTTATATATATTTACTGTACTTTTTCAAACTTTATTTACAGTATATAAAATGTATTTGGTGTACTTTTAGTTAATATTATATGTACAATATATGAAATATATTTACTGTACTTTTTGATATTTTCTGTACAGTATATAAGATATATTTGGTGTCCTTTTGATATTTTATGTAAATTATATAATACATATTTGGTGTAGTTTCTGATATTTTACATAGGGTGCGTCGTATATATTGACTGTCCTTTTTGATATTTTATTTACAGTATATAATATACATTTGGTGGAATTTTTGATATTTTATGTACAGCATATTCAATATAATTACTGTAGTATTTGATAGTTTATTTACAGTATATATAACACATATTTGGTGTACTTTTTGATATTTTATGTACAGTATGTAATATATATTTACTGTGATTTTTGATATTTTATTTACAGTATATAAAATGTATTTGGTGCACTTTCAGTTAATATTATATGTACAATATATGAAATATATTTACTGTACTTTTTGATTTTTATGTAGAGTATATAAGATATATTTGGTGTCCTTTTGATATTTTATGTAAATTATATAATTCATATTTGGTGTAGTTTTTGATATTTTACATAGGGTGTGTCATATATATTGACTGTCTTTTTGATATTTTATTTACAGTATATAATATACATTTGGTGTAATTTTTGATATTTTATGTACAGTATATTAAATATAATTACTGTAGTATTTGACAGTTTATTTACAGTATATATAACACATATTTGGTGCACTTTTTGATATTTTATGTGCAGTATGTCATATACCTTTACTGTACTTTTTCAAATTTTATTTACAGTATATAAAATGTTTTTGGTGTACTTTTAGTTAATATTATATGTACAATATATGAAATAGATTTACTGTACTTTTTGATATTTTCTGTACAGTATATAAGATATATTTGGTGTCCTTTTGATATTTTATGTAAATTATATAATACATATTTGATGTAGTTTTTGATATTTTACATAGGGTGTGTCATATACATTGACTGTCCTTTTTGATATTTTATTGACAGTATATAATATACTTTTGGTGTAATTTTTGATATTTTATGTACAGTATATTAAATATAATTACTGTAGTTTTTGATAGTTTATTTACAGTATATATTACACATATTTGGTGTACTATTTGATATTTTATGTACAGTATGTAATATATATTTACTGTACTTTTTCAAACATTATTTACAGTATATAAAATGTATTTGGTGTTCTTTCAGTTAATATTATATGTACAATATATGAAATATATTTACTGTACTTTTTGATATTTTATGTAGAGTATATAAGATATATTTGGTGTCCTTTTGATATTTTATGTAAATTATATAATTCATATTTGGTGTAGTTTTTGATATTTCACATAGGGTGTGTCATATATATTGACTGTCTTTTTGATATTTTATTTACAGTATATAATATACATTTGGTGTAATTTTTGAGATTTTATGTACAGTATATTAAATATAATTACTGTAGTTTTTGATAGTTCATTTGCAGTATATATAACACATATTTGGTGCACTTTTTGATATTTTATGTACAGTATGTCATATATCTTTACTGTACTTTTTCAAATTTTATTTACAGTATATAAAACGTTTTTGGTGTACTTTTAGTTAATATTATATGTACAATATATGAAATATATTTACTGTACTTTTTGATATTTTCTGTAGAGTATATAAGATATATTTGGTGTCCTTTTGATATTTTATGTAAATTATATAATACATATTTGGGGTAGTTTTTGATATTTTACATAGGGTGTGTCATATATATTGACTGTCTTTTTGATATTTTATTTACAGTATATAATATACATTTGGTGTAATTTTTGATATTTTATGTACAGTATATTAAATATAATTACTGTAGTTTTTGATAGTTTATTTACAGTATATATAACACATATTTGGTGCACTTTTTGATATTTTATGTACAGTATGTCATATATATTTACTGTACTTTTTCAAACTTTATTTACAGTATATAAAATGTATTTGGTGTACTTTTAGTTAATATTATATGTACAATATATGAAATATATTTACTGTACTTTTTGATATTTTCTGTACAGTATATAAGATATATTTGGTGTCCTTTTGATATTTTATGTAAATTATATAATACATATTTGGTGTAGTTTCTGATATTTTACATAGGGTGCGTCGTGTATATTGACTGTCCTTTTTGATATTTTATTTACAGTATATAATATACTTTTGGTGTAATTTTAGTTATTTTATGTACACTATATTAAATATAATTACTGTAGTTTTTGATAGTTTATTTACAGTATATATTACACATATTTGGTGTACTTTTTGATATTTTATGTACAGTATGTAATATATATTTACTGTACTTTTTCAAACTTTATTTACAGTATATAAAATGTATTTGGTGTACTTTTAGTTAATATTATATGTACAATATATGAAATATATTTACTGTACTTTTTGATATTTTCTGTACAGTACATAAGATATATTTGGTATCCTTTTGATATTTTATGTAAATTACATAATACATATTTGGTGTAGTTTCTGATATTTTACATAGGGTGCATCGTATATATTGACTGTCCTTTTTGATATTTTATTTACAGTATGTAATATACATTTGGTGTAATTTTTGATATTTTATGTACAGTATATTAAATATAATTACTGTAGTATTTGATAGTTTATTTACAGTATATATAACACATATTTGGTGTACTTTTTGATATTTTATGTACAGTATGTAATATATATTTACTGTACTTTTTGATATTTTATTTACAGTATATAAAATGTATTTGGTGTACTTTCAGTTAATATTATATGTACAATATATGAAATATATTTACTGTACTTTTTGATTTTTATGTAGAGTATATAAGATATATTTGGTGTCCTTTTGATATTTTATGTAAATTATATAATTCATATTTGGTGTAGTTTTTGATATTTACATAGGGTGTGTCATATATATTGACTGTCTTTTTGATATTTTATTTACAGTATATAATATACATTTGGTGTAATTTTTGATATTTTATGTACAGTATATTAAATATAATTACTGTAGTATTTGACAGTTTATTTACAGTATATATAACACATATTTGGTGCACTTTTTGATATTTTATGTGCAGTATGTCATATATCTTTACTGTACTTTTTCAAATTTTATTTACAGTATATAAAATGTTTTTGGTGTACTTTTAGTTAATATTATATGTACAATATATGAAATAGATTTACTGTACTTTTTGATATTTTATGTACAGTATGTAATATATATTTACTGTACTTTTTCAAACTTTATTTACAGTATATAAAATGTATTTGGTGTACTTTCAGTTAATATTATATGTACAATATATGAAATATATTTACTGTACTTTTTGATATTTTATGTAGAGTATATAAGATATATTTGGTGTCCTTTTGATATTTTATGTAAATTATATAATTCATATTTGGTGTAGTTTTTGATATTTTACATAGGGTGTGTCATATATATTGACTGTCTTTTTGATATTTTATTTACAGTATATAATATACATTTGGTGTAATTGTTGATATTTTATGTACAGTATATTAAATATAATTACTGTAGTTTTTGATAGTTTATTTACAGTATATATTACACATATTGGGTGTACTTTTTGATGTTTTATGTACAGTATGTTATATATATTTACTGTACTTTTTCAAACTTTATTTACAGTATATAAAATGTATTTGGTGTACTTTTAGTTAATATTATATGTACAATATATGAAATATATTTACTGTACTTTTTGATATTTTCTGTACAGTATATAAGATATATTTGGTGTCCTTTTGATATTTTATGTAAATTATATAATACATATTTGTTGTAGTTTCTGATATTTTACATAGGGTGCGTCGTATATATTGACTGTCCTTTTTGATATTTTATTTACAGTATATAATATACATTTGGTGTAATTTTTGATATTTTATGTACAGCATATTCAATATAATTACTGTAGTATTTGATAGTTTATTTACAGTATATATAACACATATTTGGTGTACTTTTTGATATTTTATGTACAGTATGTAATATATATTTACTGTGATTTTTGATATTTTATTTACAGTATATAAAATGTATTTGGTGTTCTTTCAGTTAATATTATATGTACAATATATGAAATATATTTACTGTACTTTTTGATATTTTATGTAGAGTATATAAGATATATTTGGTGTCCTTTTGATATTTTATGTAAATTATATAATTCATATTTGGTGTAGTTTTTGATATTTCACATAGGGTGTGTCATATATATTGACTGTCTTTTTGATATTTTATTTACAGTATATAATATACATTTGGTGTAATTTTTGAGATTTTATGTACAGTATATTAAATATAATTACTGTAGTTTTTGATAGTTCATTTGCAGTATATATAACACATATTTGGTGCACTTTTTGATATTTTATGTACAGTATGTCATATATCTTTACTGTACTTTTTCAAATTTTATTTACAGTATATAAAACGTTTTTGGTGTACTTTTAGTTAATATTATATGTACAATATATGAAATATATTTACTGTACTTTTTGATATTTTCTGTAGAGTATATAAGATATATTTGGTGTCCTTTTGATATTTTATGTAAATTATATAATACATATTTGGGGTAGTTTTTGATATTTTACATAGGTTGTGTCATATATATTGACTGTCTTTTTGATATTTTATTTACAGTATATAATATACATTTGGTGTAATTTTTGATATTTTATGTACAGTATATTAAATATAATTACTGTAGTTTTTGATAGTTTATTTACAGTATATATAACACATATTTGGTGCACTTTTTGATATTTTATGTACAGTATGTCATATATATTTACTGTACTTTTTCAAACTTTATTTACAGTATATAAAATGTATTTGGTGTACTTTTAGTTAATATTATATGTACATTATATGAAATATATTTACTGTACTTTTTGATATTTTCTGTACAGTATATAAGATATATTTGGTGTCCTTTTGATATTTAATGTAAATTATATAATACATATTTGGTGTAGTTTCTGATATTTTACATAGGGTGCGTCGTGTATATTGACTGTCCTTTTTGATATTTTATTTACAGTATATAATATACTTTTGGTGTAATTTTAGTTATTTTATGTACACTATATTAAATATAATTACTGTAGTTTTTGATAGTTTATTTACAGTATATATTACACATATTTGGTGTACTTTTTGATATTTTATGTACAGTATGTAATATATATTTACTGTACTTTTTCAAACTTTATTTACAGTATATAAAATGTATTTGGTGTACTTTTAGTTAATATTATATGTACAATATATGAAATATATTTACTGTACTTTTTGATATTTTCTGTACAGTACATAAGATATATTTGGTATCCTTTTGATATTTTATGTAAATTACATAATACATATTTGGTGTAGTTTCTGATATTTTACATAGGGTGCATCGTATATATTGACTGTCCTTTTTGATATTTTATTTACAGTATGTAATATACATTTGGTGTAATTTTTGATATTTTATGTACAGTATATTAAATATAATTACTGTAGTATTTGATAGTTTATTTACAGTATATATAACACATATTTGGTGTACTTTTTGATATTTTATGTACAGTATGTAATATATATTTACTGTACTTTTTGATATTTTATTTACAGTATATAAAATGTATTTGGTGTACTTTCAGTTAATATTATATGTACAATATATGAAATATATTTACTGTACTTTTTGATTTTTATGTAGAGTATATAAGATATATTTGGTGTCCTTTTGATATTTTATGTAAATTATATAATTCATATTTGGTGTAGTTTTTGATATTTACATAGGGTGTGTCATATATATTGACTGTCTTTTTGATATTTTATTTAGAGTATATAATATACATTTGGTGTAATTTTTGATATTTTATGTACAGTATATTAAATATAATTACTGTAGTATTTGACAGTTTATTTACAGTATATATAACACATATTTGGTGCACTTTTTGATATTTTATGTGCAGTATGTCATATATCTTTACTGTACTTTTTCAAATTTTATTTACAGTATATAAAATGTTTTTGGTGTACTTTTAGTTAATATTATATGTACAATATATGAAATATATTTACTGTACTTTTTGATATTTTCTGTACAGTATATAAGATATATTTGGTGTCCTTTTGATATTTTATGTAAATTATATAATACATATTTGGTGTAGTTTCTGATATTTTACATAGGGTGCGTCGTATATATTGACTGTCCTTTTTGATATTTTATTTACAGTATATAATATACATTTGGTGTAATTTTTGATATTTTATGTACAGCATATTCAATATAATTACTGTAGTATTTGATAGTTTATTTACAGTATATATAACACATATTTGGTGTACTTTTTGATATTTTATGTACAGTATGTAATATATATTTACTGTGATTTTTGATATTTTATTTACAGTATATAAAATGTATTTGGTGCACTTTCAGTTAATATTATATGTACAATATATGAAATATATTTACTGTACTTTTTGATTTTTATGTAGAGTATATAAGATATATTTGGTGTCCTTTTGATATTTTATGTAAATTATATAATTCATATTTGGTGTAGTTTTTGATATTTTACATAGGGTGTGTCATATATATTGACTGTCTTTTTGATATTTTATTTACAGTATATAATATACATTTGGTGTAATTTTTGATATTTTATGTACAGTATATTAAATATAATTACTGTAGTATTTGACAGTTTATTTACAGTATATATAACACATATTTGGTGCACTTTTTGATATTTTATGTGCAGTATGTCATATATCTTTACTGTACTTTTTCAAATTTTATTTACAGTATATAAAATGTTTTTGGTGTACTTTTAGTTAATATTATATGTACAATATATGAAATAGATTTACTGTACTTTTTGATATTTTCTGTACAGTATATAAGATATATTTGGTGTCCTTTTGATATTTTATGTAAATTATATAATACATATTTGATGTAGTTTTTGATATTTTACATAGGGTGTGTCATATACATTGACTGTCCTTTTTGATATTTTATTGACAGTATATAATATACTTTTGGTGTAATTTTTGATATTTTATGTACAGTATATTAAATATAATTACTGTAGTTTTTGATAGTTTATTTACAGTATATATTACACATATTTGGTGTACTATTTGATATTTTATGTACAGTATGTAATATATATTTACTGTACTTTTTCAAACATTATTTACAGTATATAAAATGTATTTGGTGTTCTTTCAGTTAATATTATATGTACAATATATGAAATATATTTACTGTACTTTTTGATATTTTATGTAGAGTATATAAGATATATTTGGTGTCCTTTTGATATTTTATGTAAATTATATAATTCATATTTGGTGTAGTTTTTGATATTTCACATAGGGTGTGTCATATATATTGACTGTCTTTTTGATATTTTATTTACAGTATATAATATACATTTGGTGTAATTTTTGAGATTTTATGTACAGTATATTAAATATAATTACTGTAGTTTTTGATAGTTCATTTGCAGTATATATAACACATATTTGGTGCACTTTTTGATATTTTATGTACAGTATGTCATATATCTTTACTGTACTTTTTCAAATTTTATTTACAGTATATAAAACGTTTTTGGTGTACTTTTAGTTAATATTATATGTACAATATATGAAATATATTTACTGTACTTTTTGATATTTTCTGTAGAGTATATAAGATATATTTGGTGTCCTTTTGATATTTTATGTAAATTATATAATACATATTTGGGGTAGTTTTTGATATTTTACATAGGGTGTGTCATATATATTGACTGTCTTTTTGATATTTTATTTACAGTATATAATATACATTTGGTGTAATTTTTGATATTTTATGTACAGTATATTAAATATAATTACTGTAGTTTTTGATAGTTTATTTACAGTATATATAACACATATTTGGTGCACTTTTTGATATTTTATGTACAGTATGTCATATATATTTACTGTACTTTTTCAAACTTTATTTACAGTATATAAAATGTATTTGGTGTACTTTTAGTTAATATTATATGTACAATATATGAAATATATTTACTGTACTTTTTGATATTTTCTGTACAGTATATAAGATATATTTGGTGTCCTTTTGATATTTTATGTAAATTATATAATACATATTTGGTGTAGTTTCTGATATTTTACATAGGGTGCGTCGTGTATATTGACTGTCCTTTTTGATATTTTATTTACAGTATATAATATACTTTTGGTGTAATTTTAGTTATTTTATGTACACTATATTAAATATAATTACTGTAGTTTTTGATAGTTTATTTACAGTATATATTACACATATTTGGTGTACTTTTTGATATTTTATGTACAGTATGTAATATATATTTACTGTACTTTTTCAAACTTTATTTACAGTATATAAAATGTATTTGGTGTACTTTTAGTTAATATTATATGTACAATATATGAAATATATTTACTGTACTTTTTGATATTTTCTGTACAGTACATAAGATATATTTGGTATCCTTTTGATATTTTATGTAAATTACATAATACATATTTGGTGTAGTTTCTGATATTTTACATAGGGTGCATCGTATATATTGACTGTCCTTTTTGATATTTTATTTACAGTATGTAATATACATTTGGTGTAATTTTTGATATTTTATGTACAGTATATTAAATATAATTACTGTAGTATTTGATAGTTTATTTACAGTATATATAACACATATTTGGTGTACTTTTTGATATTTTATGTACAGTATGTAATATATATTTACTGTACTTTTTGATATTTTATTTACAGTATATAAAATGTATTTGGTGTACTTTCAGTTAATATTATATGTACAATATATGAAATATATTTACTGTACTTTTTGATTTTTATGTAGAGTATATAAGATATATTTGGTGTCCTTTTGATATTTTATGTAAATTATATAATTCATATTTGGTGTAGTTTTTGATATTTACATAGGGTGTGTCATATATATTGACTGTCTTTTTGATATTTTATTTACAGTATATAATATACATTTGGTGTAATTTTTGATATTTTATGTACAGTATATTAAATATAATTACTGTAGTATTTGACAGTTTATTTACAGTATATATAACACATATTTGGTGCACTTTTTGATATTTTATGTGCAGTATGTCATATATCTTTACTGTACTTTTTCAAATTTTATTTACAGTATATAAAATGTTTTTGGTGTACTTTTAGTTAATATTATATGGACAATATATGAAATAGATTTACTGTACTTTTTGATATTTTATGTACAGTATGTAATATATATTTACTGTACTTTTTCAAACTTTATTTACAGTATATAAAATGTATTTGGTGTACTTTCAGTTAATATTATATGTACAATATATGAAATATATTTACTGTACTTTTTGATATTTTATGTAGAGTATATAAGATATATTTGGTGTCCTTTTGATATTTTATGTAAATTATATAATTCATATTTGGTGTAGTTTTTGATATTTTACATAGGGTGTGTCATATATATTGACTGTCTTTTTGATATTTTATTTACAGTATATAATATACATTTGGTGTAATTGTTGATATTTTATGTACAGTATATTAAATATAATTACTGTAGTTTTTGATAGTTTATTTACAGTATATATTACACATATTGGGTGTACTTTTTGATGTTTTATGTACAGTATGTTATATATATTTACTGTACTTTTTCAAACTTTATTTACAGTATATAAAATGTATTTGGTGTACTTTTAGTTAATATTATATGTACAATATATGAAATATATTTACTGTACTTTTTGATATTTTCTGTACAGTATATAAGATATATTTGGTGTCCTTTTGATATTTTATGTAAATTATATAATACATATTTGGTGTAGTTTCTGATATTTTACATAGGGTGCGTCGTATATATTGACTGTCCTTTTTGATATTTTATTTACAGTATATAATATACATTTGGTGTAATTTTTGATATTTTATGTACAGCATATTCAATATAATTACTGTAGTATTTGATAGTTTATTTACAGTATATATAACACATATTTGGTGTACTTTTTGATATTTTATGTACAGTATGTAATATATATTTACTGTGATTTTTGATATTTTATTTACAGTATATAAAATGTATTTGGTGCACTTTCAGTTAATATTATATGTACAATATATGAAATATATTTACTGTACTTTTTGATTTTTATGTAGAGTATATAAGATATATTTGGTGTCCTTTTGATATTTTATGTAAATTATATAATTCATATTTGGTGTAGTTTTTGATATTTTACATAGGGTGTGTCATATATATTGACTGTCTTTTTGATATTTTATTTACAGTATATAATATACATTTGGTGTAATTTTTGATATTTTATGTACAGTATATTAAATATAATTACTGTAGTATTTGACAGTTTATTTACAGTATATATAACACATATTTGGTGCACTTTTTGATATTTTATGTGCAGTATGTCATATATCTTTACTGTACTTTTTCAAATTTTATTTACAGTATATAAAATGTTTTTGGTGTACTTTTAGTTAATATTATATGTACAATATATGAAATAGATTTACTGTACTTTTTGATATTTTCTGTACAGTATATAAGATATATTTGGTGTCCTTTTGATATTTTATGTAAATTATATAATACATATTTGATGTAGTTTTTGATATTTTACATAGGGTGTGTCATATACATTGACTGTCCTTTTTGATATTTTATTGACAGTATATAATATACTTTTGGTGTAATTTTTGATATTTTATGTACAGTATATTAAATATAATTACTGTAGTTTTTGATAGTTTATTTACAGTATATATTACACATATTTGGTGTACTATTTGATATTTTATGTACAGTATGTAATATATATTTACTGTACTTTTTCAAACATTATTTACAGTATATAAAATGTATTTGGTGTTCTTTCAGTTAATATTATATGTACAATATATGAAATATATTTACTGTACTTTTTGATATTTTATGTAGAGTATATAAGATATATTTGGTGTCCTTTTGATATTTTATGTAAATTATATAATTCATATTTGGTGTAGTTTTTGATATTTCACATAGGGTGTGTCATATATATTGACTGTCTTTTTGATATTTTATTTACAGTATATAATATACATTTGGTGTAATTTTTGAGATTTTATGTACAGTATATTAAACATAATTACTGTAGTTTTTGATAGTTCATTTGCAGTATATATAACACATATTTGGTGCACTTTTTGATATTTTATGTACAGTATGTCATATATCTTTACTGTACTTTTTCAAATTTTATTTACAGTATATAAAACGTTTTTGGTGTACTTTTAGTTAATATTATATGTACAATATATGAAATATATTTACTGTACTTTTTGATATTTTCTGTAGAGTATATAAGATATATTTGGTGTCCTTTTGATATTTTATGTAAATTATATAATACATATTTGGGGTAGTTTTTGATATTTTACATAGGGTGTGTCATATATATTGACTGTCTTTTTGATATTTTATTTACAGTATATAATATACATTTGGTGTAATTTTTGATATTTTATGTACAGTATATTAAATATAATTACTGTAGTTTTTGATAGTTTATTTACAGTATATATAACACATATTTGGTGCACTTTTTGATATTTTATGTACAGTATGTCATATATATTTACTGTACTTTTTCAAACTTTATTTACAGTATATAAAATGTATTTGGTGTACTTTTAGTTAATATTATATGTACAATATATGAAATATATTTACTGTACTTTTTGATATTTTCTGTACAGTATATAAGATATATTTGGTGTCCTTTTGATATTTAATGTAAATTATATAATACATATTTGGTGTAGTTTCTGATATTTTACATAGGGTGCGTCGTGTATATTGACTGTCCTTTTTGATATTTTATTTACAGTATATAATATACTTTTGGTGTAATTTTAGTTATTTTATGTACACTATATTAAATATAATTACTGTAGTTTTTGATAGTTTATTTACAGTATATATTACACATATTTGGTGTACTTTTTGATATTTTATGTACAGTATGTAATATATATTTACTGTACTTTTTCAAACTTTATTTACAGTATATAAAATGTATTTGGTGTACTTTTAGTTAATATTATATGTACAATATATGAAATATATTTACTGTACTTTTTGATATTTTCTGTACAGTACATAAGATATATTTGGTATCCTTTTGATATTTTATGTAAATTACATAATACATATTTGGTGTAGTTTCTGATATTTTACATAGGGTGCATCGTATATATTGACTGTCCTTTTTGATATTTTATTTACAGTATGTAATATACATTTGGTGTAATTTTTGATATTTTATGTACAGTATATTAAATATAATTACTGTAGTATTTGATAGTTTATTTACAGTATATATAACACATATTTGGTGTACTTTTTGATATTTTATGTACAGTATGTAATATATATTTACTGTACTTTTTGATATTTTATTTACAGTATATAAAATGTATTTGGTGTACTTTCAGTTAATATTATATGTACAATATATGAAATATATTTACTGTACTTTTTGATTTTTATGTAGAGTATATAAGATATATTTGGTGTCCTTTTGATATTTTATGTAAATTATATAATTCATATTTGGTGTAGTTTTTGATATTTACATAGGGTGTGTCATATATATTGACTGTCTTTTTGATATATTATTTACAGTATATAATATACTTTTGGTGTAATTTTAGTTATTTTATGTACACTATATTAAATATAATTACTGTAGTTTTTGATAGTTTATTTACAGTATATATTACACATATTTGGTGTACTTTTTGATATTTTATGTACAGTATGTAATATATATTTACTGTACTTTTTCAAACTTTATTTACAGTATATAAAATGTATTTGGTGTACTTTTAGTTAATATTATATGTACAATATATGAAATATATTGACTGTACTTTTTGATATTTTCTGTACAGTACATAAGATATATTTGGTATCCTTTTGATATTTTATGTAAATTACATAATACATATTTGGTGTAGTTTCTGATATTTTACATAGGGTGCATCGTATATATTGACTGTCCTTTTTGATATTTTATTTACAGTATATAATATACATTTGGTGTAATTTTTGATATTTTATGTACAGCATATTCAATATAATTACTGTAGTATTTGATAGTTTATTTACAGTATATATAACACATATTTGGTGTACTTTTTGATATTTTATGTACAGTATGTAATATATATTTACTGTGATTTTTGATATTTTATTTACAGTATATAAAATGTATTTGGTGCACTTTCAGTTAATATTATATGTACAATATATGAAATATATTTACTGTACTTTTTGATTTTTATGTAGAGTATATAAGATATATTTGGTGTCCTTTTGATATTTTATGTAAATTATATAATTCATATTTGGTGTAGTTTTTGATATTTTACATAGGGTGTGTCATATATATTGACTGTCTTTTTGATATTTTATTTACAGTATATAATATACATTTGGTGTAATTTTTGATATTTTATGTACAGTATATTAAATATAATTACTGTAATATTTGACAGTTTATTTACAGTATATATAACACATATTTGGTGCACTTTTTGATATTTTATGTGCAGTATGTCATATATCTTTACTGTACTTTTTCAAATTTTATTTACAGTATATAAAATGTTTTTGGTGTACTTTTAGTTAATATTATATGTACAATATATGAAATAGATTTACTGTACTTTTTGATATTTTCTGTACAGTATATAAGATATATTTGGTGTCCTTTTGATATTTTATGTAAATTATATAATACATATTTGATGTAGTTTTTGATATTTTACATAGGGTGTGTCATATACATTGACTGTCCTTTTTGATATTTTATTGACAGTATATAATATACATTTGGTGTAATTTTTGATATTTTATGTACAGTATATTAAATATAATTACTGTAGTTTTTGATAGTTTATTTACAGTATATATTACACATATTTGGTGTACTATTTGATATTTTATGTACAGTATGTAATATATATTTACTGTACTTTTTCAAACATTATTTACAGTATATAAAATGTATTTGGTGTTCTTTCAGTTAATATTATATGTACAATATATGAAATATATTTACTGTACTTTTTGATATTTTATGTAGAGTATATAAGATATATTTGGTGTCCTTTTGATATTTTATGTAAATTATATAATTCATATTTGGTGTAGTTTTTGATATTTCACATAGGGTGTGTCATATATATTGACTGTCTTTTTGATATTTTATTTACAGTATATAATATACATTTGGTGTAATTTTTGAGATTTTATGTACAGTATATTAAATATAATTACTGTAGTTTTTGATAGTTCATTTGCAGTATATATAACACATATTTGGTGCACTTTTTGATATTTTATGTACAGTATGTCATATATCTTTACTGTACTTTTTCAAATTTTATTTACAGTATATAAAACGTTTTTGGTGTACTTTTAGTTAATATTATATGTACAATATATGAAATATATTTACTGTACTTTTTGATATTTTCTGTAGAGTATATAAGATATATTTGGTGTCCTTTTGATATTTTATGTAAATTATATAATACATATTTGGGGTAGTTTTTGATATTTTACATAGGTTGTGTCATATATATTGACTGTCTTTTTGATATTTTATTTACAGTATATAATATACATTTGGTGTAATTTTTGATATTTTATGTACAGTATATTAAATATAATTACTGTAGTTTTTGATAGTTTATTTACAGTATATATAACACATATTTGGTGCACTTTTTGATATTTTATGTACAGTATGTCATATATATTTACTGTACTTTTTCAAACTTTATTTACAGTATATAAAATGTATTTGGTGTACTTTTAGTTAATATTATATGTACATTATATGAAATATATTTACTGTACTTTTTGATATTTTCTGTACAGTATATAAGATATATTTGGTGTCCTTTTGATATTTAATGTAAATTATATAATACATATTTGGTGTAGTTTCTGATATTTTACATAGGGTGCGTCGTGTATATTGACTGTCCTTTTTGATATTTTATTTACAGTATATAATATACTTTTGGTGTAATTTTAGTTATTTTATGTACACTATATTAAATATAATTACTGTAGTTTTTGATAGTTTATTTACAGTATATATTACACATATTTGGTGTACTTTTTGATATTTTATGTACAGTATGTAATATATATTTACTGTACTTTTTCAAACTTTATTTACAGTATATAAAATGTATTTGGTGTACTTTTAGTTAATATTATATGTACAATATATGAAATATATTTACTGTACTTTTTGATATTTTCTGTACAGTACATAAGATATATTTGGTATCCTTTTGATATTTTATGTAAATTACATAATACATATTTGGTGTAGTTTCTGATATTTTACATAGGGTGCATCGTATATATTGACTGTCCTTTTTGATATTTTATTTACAGTATGTAATATACATTTGGTGTAATTTTTGATATTTTATGTACAGTATATTAAATATAATTACTGTAGTATTTGATAGTTTATTTACAGTATATATAACACATATTTGGTGTACTTTTTGATATTTTATGTACAGTATGTAATATATATTTACTGTACTTTTTGATATTTTATTTACAGTATATAAAATGTATTTGGTGTACTTTCAGTTAATATTATATGTACAATATATGAAATATATTTACTGTACTTTTTGATTTTTATGTAGAGTATATAAGATATATTTGGTGTCCTTTTGATATTTTATGTAAATTATATAATTCATATTTGGTGTAGTTTTTGATATTTACATAGGGTGTGTCATATATATTGACTGTCTTTTTGATATTTTATTTAGAGTATATAATATACATTTGGTGTAATTTTTGATATTTTATGTACAGTATATTAAATATAATTACTGTAGTATTTGACAGTTTATTTACAGTATATATAACACATATTTGGTGCACTTTTTGATATTTTATGTGCAGTATGTCATATATCTTTACTGTACTTTTTCAAATTTTATTTACAGTATATAAAATGTTTTTGGTGTACTTTTAGTTAATATTATATGTACAATATATGAAATATATTTACTGTACTTTTTGATATTTTCTGTACAGTATATAAGATATATTTGGTGTCCTTTTGATATTTTATGTAAATTATATAATACATATTTGGTGTAGTTTCTGATATTTTACATAGGGTGCGTCGTATATATTGACTGTCCTTTTTGATATTTTATTTACAGTATATAATATACATTTGGTGTAATTTTTGATATTTTATGTACAGCATATTCAATATAATTACTGTAGTATTTGATAGTTTATTTACAGTATATATAACACATATTTGGTGTACTTTTTGATATTTTATGTACAGTATGTAATATATATTTACTGTGATTTTTGATATTTTATTTACAGTATATAAAATGTATTTGGTGCACTTTCAGTTAATATTATATGTACAATATATGAAATATATTTACTGTACTTTTTGATTTTTATGTAGAGTATATAAGATATATTTGGTGTCCTTTTGATATTTTATGTAAATTATATAATTCATATTTGGTGTAGTTTTTGATATTTTACATAGGGTGTGTCATATATATTGACTGTCTTTTTGATATTTTATTTACAGTATATAATATACATTTGGTGTAATTTTTGATATTTTATGTACAGTATATTAAATATAATTACTGTAGTATTTGACAGTTTATTTACAGTATATATAACACATATTTGGTGCACTTTTTGATATTTTATGTGCAGTATGTCATATATCTTTACTGTACTTTTTCAAATTTTATTTACAGTATATAAAATGTTTTTGGTGTACTTTTAGTTAATATTATATGTACAATATATGAAATAGATTTACTGTACTTTTTGATATTTTCTGTACAGTATATAAGATATATTTGGTGTCCTTTTGATATTTTATGTAAATTATATAATACATATTTGATGTAGTTTTTGATATTTTACATAGGGTGTGTCATATACATTGACTGTCCTTTTTGATATTTTATTGACAGTATATAATATACTTTTGGTGTAATTTTTGATATTTTATGTACAGTATATTAAATATAATTACTGTAGTTTTTGATAGTTTATTTACAGTATATATTACACATATTT
The DNA here is from genome assembly GCF_028858775.2 of Pan troglodytes. Lineage (NCBI taxonomy): Eukaryota > Metazoa > Chordata > Mammalia > Primates > Hominidae > Pan > Pan troglodytes. Next base: position 9,882,306 of record NC_072413.2, read on the forward strand.
GGTGTACTATTTGATATTTTATGTACAGTATGTAATATATATTTACTGTACTTTTTCAAACATTATTTACAGTATATAAAATGTATTTGGTGTTCTTTCAGTTAATATTATATGTACAATATATGAAATATATTTACTGTACTTTTTGATATTTTATGTAGAGTATATAAGATATATTTGGTGTCCTTTTGATATTTTATGTAAATTATATAATTCATATTTGGTGTAGTTTTTGATATTTCACATAGGGTGTGTCATATATATTGACTGTCTTTTTGATATTTTATTTACAGTATATAATATACATTTGGTGTAATTTTTGAGATTTTATGTACAGTATATTAAATATAATTACTGTAGTTTTTGATAGTTCATTTGCAGTATATATAACACATATTTGGTGCACTTTTTGATATTTTATGTACAGTATGTCATATATCTTTACTGTACTTTTTCAAATTTTATTTACAGTATATAAAACGTTTTTGGTGTACTTTTAGTTAATATTATATGTACAATATATGAAATATATTTACTGTACTTTTTGATATTTTCTGTAGAGTATATAAGATATATTTGGTGTCCTTTTGATATTTTATGTAAATTATATAATACATATTTGGGGTAGTTTTTGATATTTTACATAGGGTGTGTCATATATATTGACTGTCTTTTTGATATTTTATTTACAGTATATAATATACATTTGGTGTAATTTTTGATATTTTATGTACAGTATATTAAATATAATTACTGTAGTTTTTGATAGTTTATTTACAGTATATATAACACATATTTGGTGCACTTTTTGATATTTTATGTACAGTATGTCATATATATTTACTGTACTTTTTCAAACTTTATTTACAGTATATAAAATGTATTTGGTGTACTTTTAGTTAATATTATATGTACAATATATGAAATATATTTACTGTACTTTTTGATATTTTCTGTACAGTATATAAGATATATTTGGTGTCCTTTTGATATTTTATGTAAATTATATAATACATATTTGGTGTAGTTTCTGATATTTTACATAGGGTGCGTCGTGTATATTGACTGTCCTTTTTGATATTTTATTTACAGTATATAATATACTTTTGGTGTAATTTTAGTTATTTTATGTACACTATATTAAATATAATTACTGTAGTTTTTGATAGTTTATTTACAGTATATATTACACATATTTGGTGTACTTTTTGATATTTTATGTACAGTATGTAATATATATTTACTGTACTTTTTCAAACTTTATTTACAGTATATAAAATGTATTTGGTGTACTTTTAGTTAATATTATATGTACAATATATGAAATATATTTACTGTACTTTTTGATATTTTCTGTACAGTACATAAGATATATTTGGTATCCTTTTGATATTTTATGTAAATTACATAATACATATTTGGTGTAGTTTCTGATATTTTACATAGGGTGCATCGTATATATTGACTGTCCTTTTTGATATTTTATTTACAGTATGTAATATACATTTGGTGTAATTTTTGATATTTTATGTACAGTATATTAAATATAATTACTGTAGTATTTGATAGTTTATTTACAGTATATATAACACATATTTGGTGTACTTTTTGATATTTTATGTACAGTATGTAATATATATTTACTGTACTTTTTGATATTTTATTTACAGTATATAAAATGTATTTGGTGTACTTTCAGTTAATATTATATGTACAATATATGAAATATATTTACTGTACTTTTTGATTTTTATGTAGAGTATATAAGATATATTTGGTGTCCTTTTGATATTTTATGTAAATTATATAATTCATATTTGGTGTAGTTTTTGATATTTACATAGGGTGTGTCATATATATTGACTGTCTTTTTGATATTTTATTTACAGTATATAATATACATTTGGTGTAATTTTTGATATTTTATGTACAGTATATTAAATATAATTACTGTAGTATTTGACAGTTTATTTACAGTATATATAACACATATTTGGTGCACTTTTTGATATTTTATGTGCAGTATGTCATATATCTTTACTGTACTTTTTCAAATTTTATTTACAGTATATAAAATGTTTTTGGTGTACTTTTAGTTAATATTATATGTACAATATATGAAATAGATTTACTGTACTTTTTGATATTTTATGTACAGTATGTAATATATATTTACTGTACTTTTTCAAACTTTATTTACAGTATATAAAATGTATTTGGTGTACTTTCAGTTAATATTATATGTACAATATATGAAATATATTTACTGTACTTTTTGATATTTTATGTAGAGTATATAAGATATATTTGGTGTCCTTTTGATATTTTATGTAAATTATATAATTCATATTTGGTGTAGTTTTTGATATTTTACATAGGGTGTGTCATATATATTGACTGTCTTTTTGATATTTTATTTACAGTATATAATATACATTTGGTGTAATTGTTGATATTTTATGTACAGTATATTAAATATAATTACTGTAGTTTTTGATAGTTTATTTACAGTATATATTACACATATTGGGTGTACTTTTTGATGTTTTATGTACAGTATGTTATATATATTTACTGTACTTTTTCAAACTTTATTTACAGTATATAAAATGTATTTGGTGTACTTTTAGATAATATTATATGTACAATATATGAAATATATTTACTGTACTTTTTGATATTTTCTGTACAGTATATAAGATATATTTGGTGTCCTTTTGATATTTTATGTAAATTATATAATACATATTTGGTGTAGTTTCTGATATTTTACATAGGGTGCGTCGTATATATTGACTGTCCTTTTTGATATTTTATTTACAGTATATAATATACATTTGGTGTAATTTTTGATATTTTATGTACAGCATATTCAATATAATTACTGTAGTATTTGATAGTTTATTTACAGTATATATAACACATATTTGGTGTACTTTTTGATATTTTATGTACAGTATGTAATATATATTTACTGTGATTTTTGATATTTTATTTACAGTATATAAAATGTATTTGGTGCACTTTCAGTTAATATTATATGTACAATATATGAAATATATTTACTGTACTTTTTGATTTTTATGTAGAGTATATAAGATATATTTGGTGTCCTTTTGATATTTTATGTAAATTATATAATTCATATTTGGTGTAGTTTTTGATATTTTACATAGGGTGTGTCATATATATTGACTGTCTTTTTGATATTTTATTTACAGTATATAATATACATTTGGTGTAATTTTTGATATTTTATGTACAGTATATTAAATATAATTACTGTAGTATTTGACAGTTTATTTACAGTATATATAACACATATTTGGTGCACTTTTTGATATTTTATGTGCAGTATGTCATATATCTTTACTGTACTTTTTCAAATTTTATTTACAGTATATAAAATGTTTTTGGTGTACTTTTAGTTAATATTATATGTACAATATATGAAATAGATTTACTGTACTTTTTGATATTTTCTGTACAGTATATAAGATATATTTGGTGTCCTTTTGATATTTTATGTAAATTATATAATACATATTTGATGTAGTTTTTGATATTTTACATAGGGTGTGTCATATACATTGACTGTCCTTTTTGATATTTTATTGACAGTATATAATATACTTTTGGTGTAATTTTTGATATTTTATGTACAGTATATTAAATATAATTACTGTAGTTTTTGATAGTTTATTTACAGTATATATTACACATATTTGGTGTACTATTTGATATTTTATGTACAGTATGTAATATATATTTACTGTACTTTTTCAAACATTATTTACAGTATATAAAATGTATTTGGTGTTCTTTCAGTTAATATTATATGTACAATATATGAAATATATTTACTGTACTTTTTGATATTTTATGTAGAGTATATAAGATATATTTGGTGTCCTTTTGATATTTTATGTAAATTATATAATTCATATTTGGTGTAGTTTTTGATATTTCACATAGGGTGTGTCATATATATTGACTGTCTTTTTGATATTTTATTTACAGTATATAATATACATTTGGTGTAATTTTTGAGATTTTATGTACAGTATATTAAACATAATTACTGTAGTTTTTGATAGTTCATTTGCAGTATATATAACACATATTTGGTGCACTTTTTGATATTTTATGTACAGTATGTCATATATCTTTACTGTACTTTTTCAAATTTTATTTACAGTATATAAAACGTTTTTGGTGTACTTTTAGTTAATATTATATGTACAATATATGAAATATATTTACTGTACTTTTTGATATTTTCTGTAGAGTATATAAGATATATTTGGTGTCCTTTTGATATTTTATGTAAATTATATAATACATATTTGGGGTAGTTTTTGATATTTTACATAGGGTGTGTCATATATATTGACTGTCTTTTTGATATTTTATTTACAGTATATAATATACATTTGGTGTAATTTTTGATATTTTATGTACAGTATATTAAATATAATTACTGTAGTTTTTGATAGTTTATTTACAGTATATATAACACATATTTGGTGCACTTTTTGATATTTTATGTACAGTATGTCATATATATTTACTGTACTTTTTCAAACTTTATTTACAGTATATAAAATGTATTTGGTGTACTTTTAGTTAATATTATATGTACAATATATGAAATATATTTACTGTACTTTTTGATATTTTCTGTACAGTATATAAGATATATTTGGTGTCCTTTTGATATTTAATGTAAATTATATAATACATATTTGGTGTAGTTTCTGATATTTTACATAGGGTGCGTCGTGTATATTGACTGTCCTTTTTGATATTTTATTTACAGTATATAATATACTTTTGGTGTAATTTTAGTTATTTTATGTACACTATATTAAATATAATTACTGTAGTTTTTGATAGTTTATTTACAGTATATATTACACATATTTGGTGTACTTTTTGATATTTTATGTACAGTATGTAATATATATTTACTGTACTTTTTCAAACTTTATTTACAGTATATAAAATGTATTTGGTGTACTTTTAGTTAATATTATATGTACAATATATGAAATATATTTACTGTACTTTTTGATATTTTCTGTACAGTACATAAGATATATTTGGTATCCTTTTGATATTTTATGTAAATTACATAATACATATTTGGTGTAGTTTCTGATATTTTACATAGGGTGCATCGTATATATTGACTGTCCTTTTTGATATTTTATTTACAGTATGTAATATACATTTGGTGTAATTTTTGATATTTTATGTACAGTATATTAAATATAATTACTGTAGTATTTGATAGTTTATTTACAGTATATATAACACATATTTGGTGTACTTTTTGATATTTTATGTACAGTATGTAATATATATTTACTGTACTTTTTGATATTTTATTTACAGTATATAAAATGTATTTGGTGTACTTTCAGTTAATATTATATGTACAATATATGAAATATATTTACTGTACTTTTTGATTTTTATGTAGAGTATATAAGATATATTTGGTGTCCTTTTGATATTTTATGTAAATTATATAATTCATATTTGGTGTAGTTTTTGATATTTACATAGGGTGTGTCATATATATTGACTGTCTTTTTGATATTTTATTTACAGTATATAATATACTTTTGGTGTAATTTTAGTTATTTTATGTACACTATATTAAATATAATTACTGTAGTTTTTGATAGTTTATTTACAGTATATATTACACATATTTGGTGTACTTTTTGATATTTTATGTACAGTATGTAATATATATTTACTGTACTTTTTCAAACTTTATTTACAGTATATAAAATGTATTTGGTGTACTTTTAGTTAATATTATATGTACAATATATGAAATATATTTACTGTACTTTTTGATATTTTCTGTACAGTACATAAGATATATTTGGTATCCTTTTGATATTTTATGTAAATTACATAATACATATTTGGTGTAGTTTCTGATATTTTACATAGGGTGCATCGTATATATTGACTGTCCTTTTTGATATTTTATTTACAGTATGTAATATACATTTGGTGTAATTTTTGATATTTTATGTACAGTATATTAAATATAATTACTGTAGTATTTGATAGTTTATTTACAGTATATATAACACATATTTGGTGTACTTTTTGATATTTTATGTACAGTATGTAATATATATTTACTGTACTTTTTGATATTTTATTTACAGTATATAAAATGTATTTGGTGTACTTTCAGTTAATATTATATGTACAATATATGAAATATATTTACTGTACTTTTTGATTTTTATGTAGAGTATATAAGATATATTTGGTGTCCTTTTGATATTTTATGTAAATTATATAATTCATATTTGGTGTAGTTTTTGATATTTACATAGGGTGTGTCATATATATTGACTGTCTTTTTGATATTTTATTTACAGTATATAATATACATTTGGTGTAATTTTTGATATTTTATGTACAGTATATTAAATATAATTACTGTAGTATTTGACAGTTTATTTACAGTATATATAACACATATTTGGTGCACTTTTTGATATTTTATGTGCAGTATGTCATATATCTTTACTGTACTTTTTCAAATTTTATTTACAGTATATAAAATGTTTTTGGTGTACTTTTAGTTAATATTATATGTACAATATATGAAATAGATTTACTGTACTTTTTGATATTTTCTGTACAGTATATAAGATATATTTGGTGTCCTTTTGATATTTTATGTAAATTATATAATACATATTTGGTGTAGTTTTTGATATTTTACATAGGGTGTTTCATATATATTGACTGTCCTTTTTGATATTTTATTTACAGTATATAATATACTTTTGGTGTAATTTTTGATATTTTATGTACAGTATATTAAATATAATTACTGTAGTTTTTGATAGTTTATTTACAGTATTTGTTACACATATTTGGTGTACTTTTTGATATTTTATGTACAGTATGTCATATATATTTACTGTACTTTTTCAAACTTTATTTACAGTATATAAAATGTATTTGGTGTACTTTTAGTTAATATTATATGTACAATATATGAAATATATTTACTGTACTTTTTGATATTTTCTGTACAGTATATAAGATATATTTGGTGTCCTTTTGATATTTTATGTAAATTATATAATACATATTTGGTGTAGTTTCTGATATTTTACATAGGGTGCGTCGTATATATTGACTGTCCTTTTTGATATTTTATTTACAGTATATAATATACATTTTGTGTAATTTTTGATATTTTATGTACAGTATATTAAATATAATTACTGTAGTATTTGATAGTTTATTTACAGTATATATAACACATATTTGGTGTACTTTTTGATATTTTATGTACAGTATGTAATATATATTTACTGTACTTTTTCAAACTTTATTTACAGTATATAAAATGTATTTGGTGTACTTTCAGTTAATATTATATGTACAATATATGAAATATATTTACTGTACTTTTTGATATTTTATGTAGAGTATATAAGATATATTTGGTGTCCTTTTGATATTTTATGTAAATTATATAATTCATATTTGGTGTAGTTTTTGATATTTTACATAGGGTGTGTCATATATATTGACTGTCTTTTTGATATTTTATTTACATTATATAATATACATTTGGTGTAATTGTTGATATTTTATGTACAGTATATTAAATATAATTACTGTAGTTTTTGATAGTTTATTTACAGTATATATTACACATATTGGGTGTACTTTTTGATGTTTTATGTACAGTATGTAATATATATTTACTGTACTTTTTCAAACTTTATTTACAGTATATAAAATGTATTTGGTGTACTTTTAGTTAATATTATATGTACAATATATGAAATATATTTACTGTACTTTTTGATATTTTCTGTACAGTATATAAGATATATTTGGTGTCCTTTTGATATTTTATGTAAATTATATAATACATATTTGGTGTAGTTTCTGATATTTTACATAGGGTGCGTCGTATATATTGACTGTCCTTTTTGATATTTTATTTACAGTATATAATATACATTTGGTGTAATTTTTGATATTTTATGTACAGCATATTCAATATAATTACTGTAGTATTTGATAGTTTATTTACAGTATATATAACACATATTTGGTGTACTTTTTGATATTTTATGTACAGTATGTAATATATATTTACTGTGATTTTTGATATTTTATTTACAGTATATAAAAAGTATTTGGTGCACTTTCAGTTAATATTATATGTACAATATATGAAATATATTTACTGTACTTTTTGATATTTTATTTACAGTATATAAAATGTATTTGGTGTACTTTCAGTTAATATTATATGTACAATATATGAAATATATTTACTGTACTTTTTGATTTTTATGTAGAGTATATAAGATATATTTGGTGTCCTTTTGATATTTTATGTAAATTATATAATTCATATTTGGTGTAGTTTTTGATATTTACATAGGGTGTGTCATATATATTGACTGTCTTTTTGATATTTTATTTACAGTATATAATATACATTTGGTGTAATTTTTGATATTTTATGTACAGTATATTAAATATAATTACTGTAGTATTTGACAGTTTATTTACAGTATATATAACACATATTTGGTGCACTTTTTGATATTTTATGTGCAGTATGTCATATATCTTTACTGTACTTTTTCAAATTTTATTTACAGTATATAAAATGTTTTTGGTGTACTTTTAGTTAATATTATATGTACAATATATGAAATAGATTTACTGTACTTTTTGATATTTTATGTACAGTATGTAATATATATTTACTGTACTTTTTCAAACTTTATTTACAGTATATAAAATGTATTTGGTGTACTTTCAGTTAATATTATATGTACAATATATGAAATATATTTACTGTACTTTTTGATATTTTATGTAGAGTATATAAGATATATTTGGTGTCCTTTTGATATTTTATGTAAATTATATAATTCATATTTGGTGTAGTTTTTGATATTTTACATAGGGTGTGTCATATATATTGACTGTCTTTTTGATATTTTATTTACAGTATATAATATACATTTGGTGTAATTGTTGATATTTTATGTACAGTATATTAAATATAATTACTGTAGTTTTTGATAGTTTATTTACAGTATATATTACACATATTGGGTGTACTTTTTGATGTTTTATGTACAGTATGTTATATATATTTACTGTACTTTTTCAAACTTTATTTACAGTATATAAAATGTATTTGGTGTACTTTTAGATAATATTATATGTACAATATATGAAATATATTTACTGTACTTTTTGATATTTTCTGTACAGTATATAAGATATATTTGGTGTCCTTTTGATATTTTATGTAAATTATATAATACATATTTGGTGTAGTTTCTGATATTTTACATAGGGTGCGTCGTATATATTGACTGTCCTTTTTGATATTTTATTTACAGTATATAATATACATTTGGTGTAATTTTTGATATTTTATGTACAGCATATTCAATATAATTACTGTAGTATTTGATAGTTTATTTACAGTATATATAACACATATTTGGTGTACTTTTTGATATTTTATGTACAGTATGTAATATATATTTACTGTGATTTTTGATATTTTATTTACAGTATATAAAATGTATTTGGTGCACTTTCAGTTAATATTATATGTACAATATATGAAATATATTTACTGTACTTTTTGATTTTTATGTAGAGTATATAAGATATATTTGGTGTCCTTTTGATATTTTATGTAAATTATATAATTCATATTTGGTGTAGTTTTTGATATTTTGCATAGGGTGTGTCATATATATTGACTGTCTTTTTGATATTTTATTTACAGTATATAATATACATTTGGTGTAATTTTTGATATTTTATGTACAGTATATTAAATATAATTACTGTAGTATTTGACAGTTTATTTACAGTATATATAACACATATTTGGTGCACTTTTTGATATTTTATGTGCAGTATGTCATATATCTTTACTGTACTTTTTCAAATTTTATTTACAGTATATAAAATGTTTTTGGTGTACTTTTAGTTAATATTATATGTACAATATATGAAATAGATTTACTGTACTTTTTGATATTTTCTGTACAGTATATAAGATATATTTGGTGTCCTTTTGATATTTTATGTAAATTATATAATACATATTTGATGTAGTTTTTGATATTTTACATAGGGTGTGTCATATACATTGACTGTCCTTTTTGATATTTTATTGACAGTATATAATATACTTTTGGTGTAATTTTTGATATTTTATGTACAGTATATTAAATATAATTACTGTAGTTTTTGATAGTTTATTTACAGTATATATTACACATATTTGGTGTACTATTTGATATTTTATGTACAGTATGTAATATATATTTACTGTACTTTTTCAAACATTATTTACAGTATATAAAATGTATTTGGTGTTCTTTCAGTTAATATTATATGTACAATATATGAAATATATTTACTGTACTTTTTGATATTTTATGTAGAGTATATAAGATATATTTGGTGTCCTTTTGATATTTTATGTAAATTATATAATTCATATTTGGTGTAGTTTTTGATATTTCACATAGGGTGTGTCATATATATTGACTGTCTTTTTGATATTTTATTTACAGTATATAATATACATTTGGTGTAATTTTTGAGATTTTATGTACAGTATATTAAACATAATTACTGTAGTTTTTGATAGTTCATTTGCAGTATATATAACACATATTTGGTGCACTTTTTGATATTTTATGTACAGTATGTCATATATCTTTACTGTACTTTTTCAAATTTTATTTACAGTATATAAAACGTTTTTGGTGTACTTTTAGTTAATATTATATGTACAATATATGAAATATATTTACTGTACTTTTTGATATTTTCTGTAGAGTATATAAGATATATTTGGTGTCCTTTTGATATTTTATGTAAATTATATAATACATATTTGGGGTAGTTTTTGATATTTTACATAGGGTGTGTCATATATATTGACTGTCTTTTTGATATTTTATTTACAGTATATAATATACATTTGGTGTAATTTTTGATATTTTATGTACAGTATATTAAATATAATTACTGTAGTTTTTGATAGTTTATTTACAGTATATATAACACATATTTGGTGCACTTTTTGATATTTTATGTACAGTATGTCATATATATTTACTGTACTTTTTCAAACTTTATTTACAGTATATAAAATGTATTTGGTGTACTTTTAGTTAATATTATATGTACAATATATGAAATATATTTACTGTACTTTTTGATATTTTCTGTACAGTATATAAGATATATTTGGTGTCCTTTTGATATTTAATGTAAATTATATAATACATATTTGGTGTAGTTTCTGATATTTTACATAGGGTGCGTCGTGTATATTGACTGTCCTTTTTGATATTTTATTTACAGTATATAATATACTTTTGGTGTAATTTTAGTTATTTTATGTACACTATATTAAATATAATTACTGTAGTTTTTGATAGTTTATTTACAGTATATATTACACATATTTGGTGTACTTTTTGATATTTTATGTACAGTATGTAATATATATTTACTGTACTTTTTCAAACTTTATTTACAGTATATAAAATGTATTTGGTGTACTTTTAGTTAATATTATATGTACAATATATGAAATATATTTACTGTACTTTTTGATATTTTCTGTACAGTACATAAGATATATTTGGTATCCTTTTGATATTTTATGTAAATTACATAATACATATTTGGTGTAGTTTCTGATATTTTACATAGGGTGCATCGTATATATTGACTGTCCTTTTTGATATTTTATTTACAGTATGTAATATACATTTGGTGTAATTTTTGATATTTTATGTACAGTATATTAAATATAATTACTGTAGTATTTGATAGTTTATTTACAGTATATATAACACATATTTGGTGTACTTTTTGATATTTTATGTACAGTATGTAATATATATTTACTGTACTTTTTGATATTTTATTTACAGTATATAAAATGTATTTGGTGTACTTTCAGTTAATATTATATGTACAATATATGAAATATATTTACTGTACTTTTTGATTTTTATGTAGAGTATATAAGATATATTTGGTGTCCTTTTGATATTTTATGTAAATTATATAATTCATATTTGGTGTAGTTTTTGATATTTACATAGGGTGTGTCATATATATTGACTGTCTTTTTGATATTTTATTTACAGTATATAATATACTTTTGGTGTAATTTTAGTTATTTTATGTACACTATATTAAATATAATTACTGTAGTTTTTGATAGTTTATTTACAGTATATATTACACATATTTGGTGTACTTTTTGATATTTTATGTACAGTATGTAATATATATTTACTGTACTTTTTCAAACTTTATTTACAGTATATAAAATGTATTTGGTGTACTTTTAGTTAATATTATATGTACAATATATGAAATATATTTACTGTACTTTTTGATATTTTCTGTACAGTACATAAGATATATTTGGTATCCTTTTGATATTTTATGTAAATTACATAATACATATTTGGTGTAGTTTCTGATATTTTACATAGGGTGCATCGTATATATTGACTGTCCTTTTTGATATTTTATTTACAGTATGTAATATACATTTGGTGTAATTTTTGATATTTTATGTACAGTATATTAAATATAATTACTGTAGTATTTGATAGTTTATTTACAGTATATATAACACATATTTGGTGTACTTTTTGATATTTTATGTACAGTATGTAATATATATTTACTGTACTTTTTGATATTTTATTTACAGTATATAAAATGTATTTGGTGTACTTTCAGTTAATATTATATGTACAATATATGAAATATATTTACTGTACTTTTTGATTTTTATGTAGAGTATATAAGATATATTTGGTGTCCTTTTGATATTTTATGTAAATTATATAATTCATATTTGGTGTAGTTTTTGATATTTACATAGGGTGTGTCATATATATTGACTGTCTTTTTGATATTTTATTTACAGTATATAATATACATTTGGTGTAATTTTTGATATTTTATGTACAGTATATTAAATATAATTACTGTAGTATTTGACAGTTTATTTACAGTATATATAACACATATTTGGTGCACTTTTTGATATTTTATGTGCAGTATGTCATATATCTTTACTGTACTTTTTCAAATTTTATTTACAGTATATAAAATGTTTTTGGTGTACTTTTAGTTAATATTATATGTACAATATATGAAATAGATTTACTGTACTTTTTGATATTTTCTGTACAGTATATAAGATATATTTGGTGTCCTTTTGATATTTTATGTAAATTATATAATACATATTTGGTGTAGTTTTTGATATTTTACATAGGGTGTTTCATATATATTGACTGTCCTTTTTGATATTTTATTTACAGTATATAATATACTTTTGGTGTAATTTTTGATATTTTATGTACAGTATATTAAATATAATTACTGTAGTTTTTGATAGTTTATTTACAGTATTTGTTACACATATTTGGTGTACTTTTTGATATTTTATGTACAGTATGTCATATATATTTACTGTACTTTTTCAAACTTTATTTACAGTATATAAAATGTATTTGGTGTACTTTTAGTTAATATTATATGTACAATATATGAAATATATTTACTGTACTTTTTGATATTTTCTGTACAGTATATAAGATATATTTGGTGTCCTTTTGATATTTTATGTAAATTATATAATACATATTTGGTGTAGTTTCTGATATTTTACATAGGGTGCGTCGTATATATTGACTGTCCTTTTTGATATTTTATTTACAGTATATAATATACATTTTGTGTAATTTTTGATATTTTATGTACAGTATATTAAATATAATTACTGTAGTATTTGATAGTTTATTTACAGTATATATAACACATATTTGGTGTACTTTTTGATATTTTATGTACAGTATGTAATATATATTTACTGTACTTTTTCAAACTTTATTTACAGTATATAAAATGTATTTGGTGTACTTTCAGTTAATATTATATGTACAATATATGAAATATATTTACTGTACTTTTTGATATTTTATGTAGAGTATATAAGATATATTTGGTGTCCTTTTGATATTTTATGTAAATTATATAATTCATATTTGGTGTAGTTTTTGATATTTTACATAGGGTGTGTCATATATATTGACTGTCTTTTTGATATTTTATTTACATTATATAATATACATTTGGTGTAATTGTTGATATTTTATGTACAGTATATTAAATATAATTACTGTAGTTTTTGATAGTTTATTTACAGTATATATTACACATATTGGGTGTACTTTTTGATGTTTTATGTACAGTATGTAATATATATTTACTGTACTTTTTCAAACTTTATTTACAGTATATAAAATGTATTTGGTGTACTTTTAGTTAATATTATATGTACAATATATGAAATATATTTACTGTACTTTTTGATATTTTCTGTACAGTATATAAGATATATTTGGTGTCCTTTTGATATTTTATGTAAATTATATAATACATATTTGGTGTAGTTTCTGATATTTTACATAGGGTGCGTCGTATATATTGACTGTCCTTTTTGATATTTTATTTACAGTATATAATATACATTTGGTGTAATTTTTGATATTTTATGTACAGCATATTCAATATAATTACTGTAGTATTTGATAGTTTATTTACAGTATATATAACACATATTTGGTGTACTTTTTGATATTTTATGTACAGTATGTAATATATATTTACTGTGATTTTTGATATTTTATTTACAGTATATAAAAAGTATTTGGTGCACTTTCAGTTAATATTATATGTACAATATATGAAATATATTTACTGTACTTTTTGATATTTTATTTACAGTATATAAAATGTATTTGGTGTACTTTCAGTTAATATTATATGTACAATATATGAAATATATTTACTGTACTTTTTGATTTTTATGTAGAGTATATAAGATATATTTGGTGTCCTTTTGATATTTTATGTAAATTATATAATTCATATTTGGTGTAGTTTGTGATATTTTACATAGGGTGTGTCATATATATTGACTGTCTTTTTGATATTTTATTTACAATATATAATATACATTTGGTGTAATTTTTGATATTTTATGTACAGTATATTAAATATAATTACTGTAGTATTTGACAGTTTATTTACAGTATATATAACACATATTTGGTGCACTTTTTGATATTTTATGTGCAGTATGTCATATATCTTTACTGTACTTTTTCAAATTTTATTTACAGTATATAAAATGTTTTTGGTGTACTTTTATTTAATATTATATGTACAATATATGAAATAGATTTACTGTACTTTTTGATATTTTCTGTACAGTATATAAGATATATTTGGTGTCCTTTTGATATTTTATGTAAATTATATAATACATATTTGATGTAGTTTTTGATATTTTACATAGGGTGTGTCATATACATTGACTGTCCTTTTTGATATTTTATTGACAGTATATAATATACTTTTTGTGTAATTTTTGATATTTTATGTACAGTATATTAAATATAATTACTGTAGTTTTTGATAGTTTATTTACAGTATATATTACACATATTTGGTGTACTATTTGATATTTTATGTACAGTATGTAATGTATATTTACTGTACTTTTTCAAACATTATTTACAGTATATAAAATGTATTTGGTGTTCTTTCAGTTAATATTATATGTACAATATATGAAATATATTTACTGTACTTTTTGATATTTTATGTAGAGTATATAAGATGTATTTGGTGTCCTTTTGATATTTTATGTAAATTATATAATTCATATTTGGTGTAGTTTTTGATATTTCACATAGGGTGTGTCATATATATTGACTGTCTTTTTGATATTTTATTTACAGTATATAATATACATTTGGTGTAATTTTTGAGATTTTATGTACAGTATATTAAATATAATTACTGTAGTTTTTGATAGTTCATTTGCAGTATATATAACACATATTTGGTGCACTTTTTGATATTTTATGTACAGTATGTCATATATCTTTACTGTACTTTTTCAAATTTTATTTACAGTATATAAAACGTTTTTGGTGTACTTTTAGTTAATATTATATGTACAATATATGAAATATATTTACTGTACTTTTTGATATTTTCTGTAGAGTATATAAGATATATTTGGTGTCCTTTTGATATTTTATGTAAATTATATAATACATATTTGGGGTAGTTTTTGATATTTTACATAGGGTGTGTCATATATATTGACTGTCCTTTTTGATATTTTATTTACAGTATATAATATACTTTTGGTGTAATTGTTGATATTTTATGTACAGTATATTAAATATAATTACTGTAGTTTTTGATAGTTTATTTACAGTATATATAACACATATTTGGTGCACTTTTTGAAATTTTATGTACAGTATGTAATATATATTTACTGTACTTTTTCAAACTTTATTTACAGTATATAAAATGTATTTGGTGTACTTTTAGTTAATATTATATGTACAATATATGAAATATATTTACTGTACTTTTTGATATTTTCTGTACAGTATATAAGATATATTTGGTGTCCTTTTGATATTTTATGTAAATTATATAATACATATTTGGTGTAGTTTTTGATATTTTACATAGGGTGTGTCGTATATATTGACCGTCCTTTTTGATATTTTATTTACAGTATATATTATACTTTTGGTGTAATTTTTGATATTTTATGTACACTATATTAAATATAATTACTGTAGTTTTTGATAGTTTATTTACAGTATATATTACACATATTTGGTGTACTTTTAGATATTTTATGTACAGTATGTGATATATCTTTACTGTACTTTTTCAAACTTTATTTACAGTATATAAAATGTATTTGGTGTACTTTTAGTTAATATTATATGTACAATATATGAAATATATTTACTGTAATTTTTGATATTTTCTGTACAGTATATAAGATATATTTGGTGTCCTTTTGATATTTTATGTAAATTATATAATTCATATTTGGTGTAGTTTCCGATATTTTACATAGGGTGCGTCGTATATATTGACTGTCCATTTTCATATTTTATTTACAGTATATAATATACATTTGGTGTAATTCTTGATATTTTATGTACAGTATATTAAATATAATTACTGTAGTATTTGATAGTTTATTTACAGTATACATAACACATATTTGGTGTACTTTTTGATATTTTATGTACAGTATGTAATATATATTTACTGTACTTTTTCAAACTTTATTTACAGTATATAAAATGTATTTGGTGTACTTTCAGTTAATATTATATGTACAATATATGAAATATATGTACTGTACTTTTTGATATTTTATGTAGAGTATATAAGATATATTTGGTGTCCTTTTGATATTTTATGTAAATTATATAATTCATATTTGGTGTAGTTTTTGATATTTTACATAGGGTGTGTCATATATATTGACTGTCTTTTTGATATTTTATTTACAGTATATAATATACATTTGGTGTAATTTTTCATATTTTATAAAGAGTATATTAAATATAATTACTGTAGTTTTTGATAGTTTATTTACAGTATATATTACACATATTTGGTGTACTTTTTGATATTTTATGTACAGTATGTAATATATATTTACTGTACTTTTTCAAACTTTATTTACAGTGTATAAAATGTATTTGGTGTACTTTTAGTTAATATTATATGTACAATATATGAAATATATTTACTGTACTTTTTGATATTTTCTGTACAGTATATAAGATATATTTGGTGTCCTTTTGATATTTTATGTAAATTATATAATACATATTTGGTGTAGTTTCTGATATTTTACATAGGGTGCGTCGTATATATTGACTGTCCTTTTTGATATTTTATTTACAGTATATAATATACATTTGCTGTAATTTTTGATATTTTATGTACAGTATATTAAATATAATTACTGTAGTATTTGATAGTTTATTTACAATATATATAACACATATTTGGTGTACTTTTTGATATTTTATATACAGTATGTAATATATATTTACTGTACTTTTTGATATTTTATTTACAGTATATAAAATGTATTTGGTATACTTTCAGTTAATATTATATGTACAATATATGAAATATATTTACTGTACTTTTTGATATTTTATGTAGAGTATATAAGATATATTTGGTGTCCTTTTGATATTTTATGTAAATTATATAATTCATATTTGGTGTAGTTTTTGATATTTTACATAGGGTGTGTCATATATATTGACTGTCTTTTTGATATTTTATTTACAATATATAATATACATTTGGTGTAATTTTTGATATTTTATGTACAGTATATTAAATATAATTACTGTAGTTTTGATAGTTTATTTACAGTATATATAACACATATTTGGTGCACTTTTTGATATTTTATGTACAGTATGTCATATATATTTACTGTACTTTTTCAAACTTTATTTACAGTATATTAAATGTATTTGGTGTACTTTTAGTTAATATTATATGTACAATATAAGAAATATATTTACTGTACTTTTTGATGTTTTCTGTACAGTATATAAGATATATTTGGTGTCCTTTTGATATTTTATGAAAATTATATAATACATATTTGGTGTAGTTTCTGATATTTTACATAGGGTGCGTCGTATATATTGACTGTCCTTTTTGATATTTTATTTACAGTATATAATATACTTTTGGTGTAATTTTTGATATTTTATGTACAGTATATTAAATGTAATTACTGTAGTTTTTGATAGTTTATTTACAGTATATATTACACATATTTGGTGTACTTTTTGATATTTTATGTACAGTATGTAATATATATTTACTGTACTTTTTGATATTTTATTTACAGTATATAAAATGTATTTGGTGTACTTTCAGTTAATATTATATGTACAATATATGAAATATATTTACTGTACTTTTTGATATTTTATGTAGAGTATATAAGATATATTTGGTGTCCTTTTGATATTTTATGTAAATTATATAATTCATATTTGGTGTAGTTTTTGATATTTTACATAGCGTGTGTCATATATATTGACTGTCCTTTTTGATATTTTATTTACAGTATATAATATACATTTGGTGTAATTTTTGATATTTTATGTGCAGTATATTAAATATAATTACTGTAGTTTTTGATATTTTATTTACAGTATATAATATACATTTGGTGTAATTTTTGATATTTTATGTGCAGTATATTAAATATAATTACTGTAGTTTTTGATAGTTTATTTACAGTATATATAACACATATTTGGTGCACTTTTTGATATTTTATATACAGTATGTCATATATATTTACTGTACTTTTTCAAACTTTATTTACAGTATATAAAATGTATTTGGTGTACTTTTAGTTAATATTATATGTACAATATATGAAATATATTTACTGTACTTTTTGATATTTTCTGTACAGTATATAAGATATATTTGGTGTCCTTTTGGTATTTTATGTAAATTATATAATACATATTTGGTGTAGTTTCTGATATTTTACATAGGGTGCGTCGTATATATTGACTGTCATTTTTGATATTTTATTTACAGTATATAATATACTTTTGGTGTAATTTTTGATATTTTATGTACAGTATATTAAATGTAATTACTGTAGTTTTTGATAGTTTATTTACAGTATATATTACACATATTTGGTGTACTTTTTGATATTTTATGTACAGTATGTCACATATATTTACTGTACTTTTTCAAACTTTATTTACAGTATATAAAATGTATTTGGTGTACTTTTAGTTAATATTATATGTACAATATATGAAATATATTTACTGTACTTTTTGATATTTTCTGTACAGTATATAAGATATATTTGGTGTCCTTTTGATATTTTATGTAAATTATATAATACATATTTGGTGTAGTTTCTGATATTTTACATAGGGTGCGTCGTATATATTGACTGTCCTTTTTGATATTTTATTTACAGTATATAATATACATTTGGTGTAATTTTTGATATTTTATGTACAGTATATTAAATATAATTACTGTAGTTTTTGATAGTTTATTTACAGTATATATTACACATATTTGGTGTACTTTTTGATATTTTATGTACAGTATGTAATATATATTTACTGTACTTTTTCAAACTTTATTTACAGTATATAAAATGTATTTGGTGTACTTTTAGTTAATATTATATGTACAATATATGAAATATATTTACTGTACTTTTTGATATTTTATGTAGAGTATATAAGATATATTTGGTGTCCTTTTGATATTTTATGTAAATTATATAATTCATATTTGGTGTAGTTTTTGATATTTTACATAGGGTGTGTCATATATATTGACTGTCTTTTTGATATTTTATTTACAGTATATACTATACATTTGGTGTAATTTTTGATATTTTATGTACAGTATATTAAATATAATTACTGTAGTTTTTGATAGTTTATTTACAGTATATATAACACATATTTGGTGCACTTTTTGATATTTTATGTACAGTATGTCATATATCTTTACTGTACTTTTTCAAATTTTATTTACAGTATATAAAATGTTTTTGGTGTACTTTTAGTTAATATTATATGTACAATATATGAAATATATTTACTGTACTTTTTGATATTTTCGGTACAGTATATAAGATATATTTGGTGTCCTTTTGATATTTTATGTAAATTATATAATACATATTAGGTGTAGTTTTTGATATTTTACATAGGGTGTGTCATATATATTGACTGTCCTTTTTGACATTTTATTTACAGTATATAATATACTTTTGGTGTAATTTTTGATATTTTATGTGCAGTATATTAAATATAATTACTGTAGTTTTTGATAGTTTATTTACAGTATATATTACACATATTTGGTGTACTTTTTGATATTTTATGTACAGTATGTAATATATATTTACTGTACTTTTTCAAACTTTATTTACAGTATATAAAATGTATTTGGTGTACTTTCAGTTAATATTATATGTACAATATATGAAATATATTTACTGTACTTTTTGATATTTTATGTAGAGTATATAAGATATATTTGGTGTCCTTTTGATATTTTATGTAAATTATATAATTCATATTTGGTGTAGTTTTTGATATTTTACATAGGGTGTGTCATATATGTTGACTGTCTTTTGATATTTTATTTACAGTATATACTATACATTTGGTGTAATTTTTGATATTTTATGTACAGTATATTAAATATAATTACTGTAGTTTTTGATAGTTTATTTACAGTATATGTAACACATATTTGGTGCACTTTTTGATATTTTATGTACAGTATGTCATATATCTTTACTGTAATTTTTCAAATTTTATTTACAGTATATAAAATGTTTTTGGTGTACTTTTAGTTAATATTATATGTACAATATATGAAATATATTTACTGTACTTTTTGATATTTTCGGTACAGTATATAAGATATATTTGGTGTCCTTTTGATATTTTATGTAAATTATATAATACATATTTGGTGTAGTTTCTGATATTTTACATAGGGTGCGTCATATATATTGACTGTCCTTTTTGATATTTTATTTACAGTATATAATATACTTTTGGTGTAATTTTTGATATTTTATGTACAGTATATTAAATATAATTACTGTAGTTTTTGATAGTTTATTTACAGTATATATTACACATATTTGGTGTACTTTTTGATATTTTATGTACAGTATTTAATATATATTTACTGTACTTTTTCAAACTTTATTTACAGTATATAAAATGTATTTGGTGTACTTTCAGTTAATATTATATGTACAATATATGAAATATATTTACTGTACTTTTTGATATTTTATGTAGAGTATGTAAGATATATTTGGTGTCCTTTTGATATTTTATGTAAATTATATAATTCATATTTGGTGTAGTTTTTGATATTTTACATAGGGTGTGTCATATATATTGACTGTCTTTTTGATATTTTATTTACAGTATATAATATACATTTGGTGTAATTTTTGATATTTTATGTTCAGTATATTAAATATAATTACTGCAGTTTTTGATAGTTTATTTACAGTATATATAACACATATGTGGTGCACTTTTTGATATTTTATGTACAGTGTGTCATATATCTTTACTGTACTTTTTCAAATTTTATTTACAGTATATAAAATGTTTTTGTTGTACTTTTAGTTAATATTATTTGTACAATATATGAAATATATTTACTGTACTTTTTGATATTTTCGGTACAGTATATAAGATATATTTGGTGTCCTTTTGATATTTTATGTAAATTATATAATACATATTAGGTGTAGTTTTTGATATTTTACATAGGGTGTGTCATATATATTGACTGTCTTTTTGATATTTTATTTACAGTATATAATATACTTTTGGTGTAATTTTTGATATTTTATGTACAGTATATTAAATATAATTACTGTAGTTTTTGATAGTTTATTTACAGTATATATTACACATATTTGGTGTACTTTTTGATATTTTATGTACAGTATGTAATATATATTTACTGTACTTTTTCAAACTTTATTTACAGTATATAAAATGTATTTGGTGTACTTTCAGTTAATATTATATGTACAATATATGAAATATATTTACTGTACTTTTTGATATTTTATGTAGAGTATATAAGATATATTTGGTGTCCTTTTGATATTTTATGTAAATTATATAATTCATATTTGGTGTAGTTTTTGATATTTTACATAGGGTGTGTCATATATATTGACTGTCTTTTTGATATTTTATTTACAGTATATAATATACATTTGGTGTAATTTTTGATATTTTATGTACAGTATATTAAATATAATTACTGCAGTTTTTGATAGTTTATTTACAGTATATATAACACATATGTGGTGCACTTTTTGATATTTTATGTACAGTATGTCATATATCTTTACTGTACTTTTTCAAATTTTATTTACAGTATATAAAATGTTTTTGGTGTACTTTTAGTTAATATTATATGTACAATATATGAAATATATTTACTGTACTTTTTGATATTTTCTGTACAGTATATAAGATATATTTGGTGTCCTTTTGATATTTTATGTAAATTATATAATACATATTTGGTGTAGTTTTTGATATTTTACATAGGGTGTGTCATATATATTGACTGTCTTTTTGATATTTTATTTACAGTATATAATATACATTTGGTGTAATTTTTGATATTTTATGTACAGTATATTAAATATAATTACTGTAGTTTTTGATAGTTTATTTACAGTATATATAACACATATTTGGTGCACTTTTTGATATTTTGTGTACAGTATGTAATATATATTTACTGTACTTTTTCAAACTTTATTTACAGTATATAAAATGTTTTTGGTGTACTTTTAGTTAATATTATATGTACAATATATGAAATATATTTACTGTACTTTTTGATATTTTCTGTACAGTATATAAGATATATTTGGTGTCCTTTTGATATTTTATGTAAATTATATAATACATATTTGGTGTAGTTTCTGATATTTTACATAGGGTGTTTCGTATATATTGACTGTCCTTTTTGATATTTTATTTACAGTATATAATATACATTTGGTGTAATTTTTGATATTTTATGTACAGTATATTAAATATAATTACTGTAGTATTTGATAGTTTATTTACAGTATATATAACAAATATTTGGTGTACTTTTTGATATTTTATGTACAGTATGTAATATATATTTACTGTACTTTTTGATGTTTTATTTACAGTATATAAAATGTATTTGGTGTACTTTCAGTTAATATTATATGTACAGTATATGAAATATATTTACTGTACTTTTTGATATTTTATGTAGAGTATATAAGATGTATTTGGTGTCCTTTTGATATTTTATGTAAATTATATAATTCATATTTGGTGTAGTTTTTGATATTTTACATAGGGTGTGTCATATATATTGACTGTCTTTTTGATATTTTATTTACAGTATATAATATACATTTGGTGTAATTTTTGATATTTTATGTACAGTATATTAAATATAATTACTGTAGTTTTTGATAGTTTATTTACAGTATATATTACACATATTTGGTGTACTTTTTGATATTTTATGTACAGTATTTAATATATATTTACTGTACTTTTTCAAACTTTATTTACAGTATATAAAATGTATTTGGTGTACTTTCAGTTAATATTATATGTACAATATATGAAATATATTTACTGTACTTTTTGATATTTTATGTAGAGTATGTAAGATATATTTGGTGTCCTTTTGATATTTTATGTAAATTATATAATTCATATTTGGTGTAGTTTTTGATATTTTACATAGGGTGTGTCATATATATTGACTGTCTTTTTGATATTTTATTTACAGTATATAATATACATTTGGTGTAATTTTTGATATTTTATGTTCAGTATATTAAATATAATTACTGCAGTTTTTGATAGTTTATTTACAGTATATATAACACATATGTGGTGCACTTTTTGATATTTTATGTACAGTGTGTCATATATCTTTACTGTACTTTTTCAAATTTTATTTACAGTATATAAAATGTTTTTGTTGTACTTTTAGTTAATATTATTTGTACAATATATGAAATATATTTACTGTACTTTTTGATATTTTCGGTACAGTATATAAGATATATTTGGTGTCCTTTTGATATTTTATGTAAATTATATAATACATATTAGGTGTAGTTTTTGATATTTTACATAGGGTGTGTCATATATATTGACTGTCTTTTTGATATTTTATTTACAGTATATAATATACTTTTGGTGTAATTTTTGATATTTTATGTACAGTATATTAAATATAATTACTGTAGTTTTTGATAGTTTATTTACAGTATATATTACACATATTTGGTGTACTTTTTGATATTTTATGTACAGTATGTAATATATATTTACTGTACTTTTTCAAACTTTATTTACAGTATATAAAATGTATTTGGTGTACTTTCAGTTAATATTATATGTACAATATATGAAATATATTTACTGTACTTTTTGATATTTTATGTAGAGTATATAAGATATATTTGGTGTCCTTTTGATATTTTATGTAAATTATATAATTCATATTTGGTGTAGTTTTTGATATTTTACATAGGGTGTGTCATATATATTGACTGTCTTTTTGATATTTTATTTACAGTATATAATATACATTTGGTGTAATTTTTGATATTTTATGTACAGTATATTAAATATAATTACTGCAGTTTTTGATAGTTTATTTACAGTATATATAACACATATGTGGTGCACTTTTTGATATTTTATGTACAGTATGTCATATATCTTTACTGTACTTTTTCAAATTTTATTTACAGTATATAAAATGTTTTTGGTGTACTTTTAGTTAATATTATATGTACAATATATGAAATATATTTACTGTACTTTTTGATATTTTCTGTACAGTATATAAGATATATTTGGTGTCCTTTTGATATTTTATGTAAATTATATAATACATATTTGGTGTAGTTTTTGATATTTTACATAGGGTGTGTCATATATATTGACTGTCTTTTTGATATTTTATTTACAGTATATAATATACATTTGGTGTAATTTTTGATATTTTATGTACAGTATATTAAATATAATTACTGTAGTTTTTGATAGTTTATTTACAGTATATATAACACATATTTGGTGCACTTTTTGATATTTTGTGTACAGTATGTAATATATATTTACTGTACTTTTTCAAACTTTATTTACAGTATATAAAATGTTTTTGGTGTACTTTTAGTTAATATTATATGTACAATATATGAAATATATTTACTGTACTTTTTGATATTTTCTGTACAGTATATAAGATATATTTGGTGTCCTTTTGATATTTTATGTAAATTATATAATACATATTTGGTGTAGTTTCTGATATTTTACATAGGGTGTTTCGTATATATTGACTGTCCTTTTTGATATTTTATTTACAGTATATAATATACATTTGGTGTAATTTTTGATATTTTATGTACAGTATATTAAATATAATTACTGTAGTATTTGATAGTTTATTTACAGTATATATAACAAATATTTGGTGTACTTTTTGATATTTTATGTACAGTATGTAATATATATTTACTGTACTTTTTGATGTTTTATTTACAGTATATAAAATGTATTTGGTGTACTTTCAGTTAATATTATATGTACAGTATATGAAATATATTTACTGTACTTTTTGATATTTTATGTAGAGTATATAAGATGTATTTGGTGTCCTTTTGATATTTTATGTAAATTATATAATTCATATTTGGTGTAGTTTTTGATATTTTACATAGGGTGTGTCATATATATTGACTGTCTTTTTGATATTTTATTTACAGTATATAATATACATTTGGTGTAATTTTTGATATTTTATGTACAGTATATTAAATATAATTACTGTAGTTTTTGATAGTTTATTTACAGTATATATTACACATATTTGGTGTACTTTTTGATATTTTATGTACAGTATTTAATATATATTTACTGTACTTTTTCAAACTTTATTTACAGTATATAAAATGTATTTGGTGTACTTTCAGTTAATATTATATGTACAATATATGAAATATATTTACTGTACTTTTTGATATTTTATGTAGAGTATATAAGATATATTTGGTGTCCTTTTGATATTTTATGTAAATTATATAATTCATATTTGGTGTAGTTTTTGATATTTTACATAGGGTGTGTCATATATATTGACTGTCTTTTTGATATTTTATTTACAGTATATAATATACATTTGGTGTAATTTTTGATATTTTATGTACAGTATATTAAATATAATTACTGCAGTTTTTGATAGTTTATTTACAGTATATATAACACATATTTGGTGCACATTTTGATATTTTATGTACAGTATGTCATATATCTTTACTGTACTTTTTCAAACTTTATTTACAGTATATAAAATGTTTTTGGTGTACTTTTAGTTAATATTATATGTACAATATATGAAATATATTTACTGTACTTTTTGATATTTTCTGTACAGTATATAAGATATATTTGGTGTCCTTTTGATATTTTATGTAAATTATATAATACATATTTGGTGTAGTTTTTGATATTTTACATAGGGTGTGTCATATATATTGACTGTCTTTTTGATATTTTATTTACAGTATATAATATACTTTTGGTGTAATTTTTGATGTTTTATGTACAGTATATTAAATATAATTACTGTAGTTTTTGATAGTTTATTTACAGTATATATTACACATATTTGATGTACTTTTTCATATTTTATGTACAGTATGTAATATATATTTACTGTACTTTTTCAAACTTTATTTACCGTATATAAAATGTATTTGGTGTACTTTTAGTTATGTACTTTTTCATATTTTCTGTACAGTATATAAGATATATTTGGTGTCCTTTTGATATTTTATGTAAATTATATAATTCATATTTGGTGTAGTTTTTGATATTTTACATAGGGTGTGTCATATATATTGACTGTCTTTTTGATATTTTATTTACAGTATATAATATACATTTGGTGTAATTTTTGATATTTTATGTACAGTATATTAAATATAATTACTGTAGTTTTTGATAGTTTATTTACAGTATATATAACACATATTTGGTGCACTTTTTGATATTTTGTGTACAGTATGTAATATATATTTACTGTACTTTTTCAAACTTTATTTACAGTATATAAAATGTTTTTTGTGTACTTTTAGTTAATATTATATGTACAATATATGAAATATATTTACTGTACTTTTTGATGTTTTCTGTACAGTATATAAGATATATTTGGTGTCCTTTTGATATTTTATGTAAATTATATAATACATATTTGGTGTAGTTTCTGATATTTTACATAGGGTGCTTCGTATATATTGACTGTCCTTTTTGATATTTTATTTGCAGTATATAATATACATTTGGTGTAATTTTTGATATTTTATGTACAGTATATTAAATATAATTACTGTAGTATTTGATAGTTTATTTACAGTATATATAACAATTATTTGGTGTACTTTTTGATATTTTATGTACAGTATGTAATATATATTTACTGTACTTTTTGATGTTTTATTTACAGTATATAAAATGTATTTGGTGTACTTTCAGTTAATATTATATGTACAGTATATGAAATATATTTACTGTACTTTTTGATATTTTATGTAGAGCATATAAGATGTATTTGGTGTCATTTTGATATTTTATGTAAATTATATAATTCATATTTGGTGTAGTTTTTGATATTTTACATAGGGTGTGTCATATATATTGACTGTCTTTTTGATATTTTATTTACAGTATATACTATACATTTGGTGTAATTTTTGATATTTTATGTACAGTATATTAAATATAATTACTGTAGTTTTGATAGTTTATTTACAGTATATATAACACATATTTGGTGCACTTTTTGATATTTTATGTACAGTATGTCATATATCTTTACTGTACTTTTTCAAATTTTATTTACAGTATATAAAATGTTTTTGTTGTACTTTTAGTTAATATTATTTGTACAATATATGAAATATATTTACTGTACTTTTTGATATTTTCGGTACAGTATATAAGATATATTTGGTGTCCTTTTGATATTTTATGTAAATTATATAATACATATTAGGTGTAGTTTTTGATATTTTACATAGGGTGTGTCATATATATTGACTGTCTTTTTGATATTTTATTTACAGTATATAATATACTTTTGGTGTAATTTTTGATATTTTATGTACAGTATATTAAATATAATTACTGTAGTTTTTGATAGTTTATTTACAGTATATATTACACATATTTGGTGTACTTTTTGATATTTTATGTACAGTATGTAATATATATTTACTGTACTTTTTCAAACGTTATGTACAGTATATAAAATGTATTTGGTGTACTTTCAGTTAATATTATATGTACAATATATGAAATATATTTACTGTACTTTTTGATATTTTATGTAGAGTATATAAGATATATTTGGTGTCCTTTTGATATTTTATGTAAATTATATAATTCATATTTGGTGTAGTTTTTGATATTTTACATAGGGTGTGTCATATATATTGACTGTCTTTTTGATATTTTATTTACAGTATATAATATACATTTGGTGTAATTTTTGATATTTTATGTACAGTATATTAAATATAATTACTGCAGTTTTTGATAGTTTATTTACAGTATATATAACACATATGTGGTGCACTTTTTGATATTTTATGTACAGTATGTCATATATCTTTACTGTACTTTTTCAAATATTATTTACAGTATATAAAATGTTTTTGGTGTACTTTTAGTTAATATTATATGTACAATATATGAAATATATTTACTGTACTTTTTGATATTTTCTGTACAGTATATAAGATATATTTGGTGTCCTTTTGATATTTTATGTAAATTATATAATACATATTTGGTGTAGTTTTTGATATTTTACATAGGGTGTGTCATATATATTGACTATCTTTTTGATATTTTATTTACAGTATATAATATACCTTTGGTGTAATTTTTGATATTTTATGTACAGTATATTAAATATAATTACTGTAGTTTTTGATAGTTTATTTACAGTATATATTACACATATTTGATGTACTTTTTCATATTTTATGTACAGTATGTAATATATATTTACTGTACTTTTTCAAACTTTATTTACCGTATATAAAATGTATTTGGTGTACTTTTAGTTATGTACTTTTTGATATTTTCTGTACAGTATATAAGATATATTTGGTGTCCTTTTGATATTTTATGTAAATTATATAATTCATATTTGGTGTAGTTTTTGATATTTTACATAGGGTGTGTCATATATATTGACTGTCTTTTTGATATTTTATTTACAGTATATAATATACATTTGGTGTAATTTTTGATATTTTATGTACAGTATATTAAATATAATTACTGTAGTTTTTGATAGTTTATTTACAGTATATATAACACATATTTGGTGCACTTTTTGATATTTTGTGTACAGTATGTAATATATATTTACTGCACTTTTTCAAACTTTATTTACAGTATATAAAATGTTTTTGGTGTACTTTTAGTTAATATTATATGTACAATATATGAAATATATTTACTGTACTTTTTGATATTTTCTGTACAGTATATAAGATATATTTGGTGTCCTTTTGATATTTTATGTAAATTATATAATACATATTTGGTGTAGTTTCTGATATTTTACATAGGGTGCTTCGTATATATTGACTGTCCTTTTTGATATTTTATTTACAGTATATAATATACATTTGGTGTAATTTTTGATATTTTATGTACAGTATATTAATTATAATTACTGTAGTATTTGATAGTTTATTTACAGTATATATAACAAATATTTGGTGTACTTTTTGATATTTTATGTACAGTATGTAATATATATTTACTGTACTTTTTGATGTTTTATTTACAGTATATAAAATGTATTTGGTTTACTTTCAGTTAATATTATATGTACAGTATATGAAATATATTTACTGTACTTTTTGATATTTTATGTAGAGTATATAAGATGTATTTGGTGTCCTTTTGATATTTTATGTAAATTATATAATTCATATTTGGTGTAGTTTTTGATATTTTACATAGGGTGTGTCATATATATTGACTGTCTTTTTGATATTTTATTTACAGTATATAATATACATTTGGTGTAATTTTTGATATTTTATGTACAGTATATTAAATATAATTACTGTAGTTTTTGATAGTTTATTTACAGTATATATTACACATATTTGGTGTACTTTTTGATATTTTATGTACAGTATGTAATATATATTTACTGTACTTTTTCAAACTTTATTTACACTATATAAAATGTATTTGGTGTACTTTCAGTTAATATTATATGTACAATATATGAAATATGTTTACTGTACTTTTTGATATTTTATGTAGAGTATATAAGATATATTTGGTGTCCTTTTGATATTTTATGTAAATTATATAATTCATATTTGGTGTAGTTTTTGATATTTTACATAGGGTGTGTCATATATATTGACTGTCCTTTTTGATATTTTATTTACAGTATATAATATACATTTTGTGTAATTTTTGATATTTTATGTGCAGTATATTAAATATAACTACTGTAGTTTTTGATAGTTTATTTACAGTATATATAACACATATTTGGTGCACTTTTTGATATTTTATGTACCGTATGTCATATATATTTACTGTACTTTTTCAAACTTTATTTACAGTATATAAAATGTATTTGGTGTACTTTTAGTTAATATTATATGTACAATATATGAAATATATTTACTGTACTTTTTGATATTTTCTGTACAGTATATAAGATATATTTGGTGTCCTTTTGATATTTTATGTAAATTATATAATACATATTTGGTGTAGTTTCTGATATTTTACATAGGGTGCGTCGTATATATTGACTGTCCTTTTTGATATTTTATTTACAGTATATAATATACATTTGGTGTAATTTTTGATATTTTATGTACAGTATATTAAATATAATTACTGTAGTATTTGATAGTTTATTTACAGTATATATAACACATATTTGGTGTACTTTTTGATATTTTATGTACAGTATGTAATATATATTTACTGTACTTTTTGATATTTTATTTACAGTATATAAAATGTATTTGGTGTACTTTCAGTTAATATTATATGTACAATATATGAAATATATTTACTGTACTTTTTGATATTTTATGTAGAGTATATAAGATATATTTGGTGTCCTTTTGATATTTTATGTAAATTATATAATTCATATTTGGTGTAGTTTTTGATATTTTACATAGGGTGTGTCATATATATTGACTGTCTTTTTGATATTTTATTTACAGTATATAATATACATTTGGTGTAATTTTTGATATTTTATGTACAGTATATTAAATATAATTACTGTAGTTTTTGATAGTTTATTTACAGTATATATAACACATATTTGGTGCACTTTTTGATATTTTGTGTACAGTATGTAATATATATTTACTGCACTTTTTCAAACTTTATTTACAGTATATAAAATGTTTTTGGTGTACTTTTAGTTAATATTATATGTACAATATATGAAATATATTTACTGTACTTTTTGATATTTTCTGTACAGTATATAAGATATATTTGGTGTCCTTTTGATATTTTATGTAAATTATATAATACATATTTGGTGTAGTTTCTGATATTTTACATAGGGTGCTTCGTATATATTGACTGTCCTTTTTGATATTTTATTTACAGTATATAATATACATTTGGTGTAATTTTTGATATTTTATGTACAGTATATTAATTATAATTACTGTAGTATTTGATAGTTTATTTACAGTATATATAACAAATATTTGGTGTACTTTTTGATATTTTATGTACAGTATGTAATATATATTTACTGTACTTTTTGATGTTTTATTTACAGTATATAAAATGTATTTGGTTTACTTTCAGTTAATATTATATGTACAGTATATGAAATATATTTACTGTACTTTTTGTATTTTATGTAGAGTATATAAGATGTATTTGGTGTCCTTTTGATATTTTATGTAAATTATATAATTCATATTTGGTGTAGTTTTTGATATTTTACATAGGGTGTGTCATATATATTGACTGTCTTTTTGATATTTTATTTACAGTATATAATATACATTTGGTGTAATTTTTGATATTTTATGTACAGTATATTAAATATAATTACTGTAGTTTTTGATAGTTTATTTACAGTATATATTACACATATTTGGTGTACTTTTTGATATTTTATGTACAGTATGTAATATATATTTACTGTACTTTTTCAAACTTTATTTACACTATATAAAATGTATTTGGTGTACTTTCAGTTAATATTATATGTACAATATATGAAATATGTTTACTGTACTTTTTGATATTTTATGTAGAGTATATAAGATATATTTGGTGTCCTTTTGATATTTTATGTAAATTATATAATTCATATTTGGTGTAGTTTTTGATATTTTACATAGGGTGTGTCATATATATTGACTGTCCTTTTTGATATTTTATTTACAGTATATAATATACATTTTGTGTAATTTTTGATATTTTATGTGCAGTATATTAAATATAACTACTGTAGTTTTTGATAGTTTATTTACAGTATATATAACACATATTTGGTGCACTTTTTGATATTTTATGTACCGTATGTCATATATATTTACTGTACTTTTTCAAACTTTATTTACAGTATATAAAATGTATTTGGTGTACTTTTAGTTAATATTATATGTACAATATATGAAATATATTTACTGTACTTTTTGATATTTTCTGTACAGTATATAAGATATATTTGGTGTCCTTTTGATATTTTATGTAAATTATATAATACATATTTGGTGTAGTTTCTGATATTTTACATAGGGTGCGTCGTATATATTGACTGTCCTTTTTGATATTTTATTTACAGTATATAATATACATTTGGTGTAATTTTTGATATTTTATGTACAGTATATTAAATATAATTACTGTAGTATTTGATAGTTTATTTACAGTATATATAACACATATTTGGTGTACTTTTTGATATTTTATGTACAGTATGTAATATATATTTACTGTACTTTTTGATATTTTATTTACAGTATATAAAATGTATTTGGTGTACTTTCAGTTAATATTATATGTACAATATATGAAATATATTTACTGTACTTTTTGATATTTTATGTAGAGTATATAAGATATATTTGGTGTCCTTTTGATATTTTATGTAAATTATATAAATCATATTTGGTGTAGTTTTTGATATTTTACATAGGGTGTGTCATATATATTGACTGTCTTTTTGATATTTTATTTACAGTATATAATATACATTTGGTGTAATTTTTGATATTTTATGTACAGTATATTAAATATAATTACGGTAGTTTTGATAGTTTATTTACAGTATATATAACACATATTTGGTGCACTTTTTGATATTTTATGTACAGTATGTCATATATATTTACTGTACTTTTTCAAACTTTATTTACAGTATATAAAATGTATTTGGTGTACTTTTAGTTAATATTATATGTACAATATATGAAATATATTTACTGTACTTTTTGATATTTTCTGTACAGTATATAAGATATATTTGGTGTCCTTTTGATATTTTATGTAAATTATATAATACATATTTGGTGTAGTTTCTGATATTTTACATAGGGTGCGTCGTATATATTGACTGTACTTTTTGATATTTTATTTACAGTATATAATATACTTTTGGTGTAATTTTTGATATTTTATGTACAGTATATTAAATATAATTACTGTAGTTTTTGATAGTTTATTTACAGTATATATTACACATATTTGTTGTACTTTTTGATATTTTATGTACAGTATGTAATATATATTTACTGTACTTTTTCAAACTTTATTTACAGTATATAAAATGTATTTGGTGTACTTTTAGTTAATATTATATGTACAATATATGAAATATATTTACTGTACATTTTGATATTTTCTGTACAGTATATAAGATATATTTGGTGTCCTTTTGATATTTTATGTAAATTATATAATACATATTTGGTGTAGTTTCTGATATTTTACATAGGGTGCGTCGTATATATTGACTGTCCTTTTTGATATTTTATTTACAGTATATAATATACATTTTGTGTAATTTTTGATATTTTATGTACAGTATATTAAATATAATTACTGTAGTATTTGATAGTTTATTTACAGTATATATAACACATATTTGGTGTACTTTTTGATATTTTATGTACAGTATGTAATATATATTTACTGTACTTTTTGATATTTTATTTACAGTTTATAAAATGTATTTGGTGTACTTTCAGTTAATATTATATGTACAATATATGAAATATATTTACTGTACTTTTTGATATTTTATGTAGAGTATATAAGATATATTTGGTGTCCTTTTGATATTTTATGTAAATTATATAATTCATATTTGGTGTAGTTTTTGATATTTTACATAGGGTGTGTCATATATATTGACTGTCTTTTTGATATTTTATTTACAGTATATAATATACATTTGGTGTAATTTTTGATATTTTATGTACAGTATATTAAATATAATTACTGTAGTTTTGATAGTTTATTTACAGTATATATAACACATATTTGGTGCACTTTTTGATATTTTATGTACAGTATGTCATATATATTTACTGTACTTTTTCAAACTTTATTTACAGTATATAAAACGTTTTTGGTGTACTTTTAGTTAATATTATATGTACAATATATGAAATATATTTACTGTACTTTTTGATATTTTCTGTACAGTATATAAGATATATTTGGTGTCCTTTTGATATTTTATGTAAATTATATAATACATATTCGGTGTAGTTTCTTATATTTTACATAGGGTGCGTCGTATGTATTGACTGTCCTTTTTGATATTTTATTTACAGTATATAATATACATTTGGTGTAATTTTTGATATTTTATGTACAGTATATTAAATATAATTACTGTAGTATTTGATAGTTTATTTACAGTATATATAACACATATTTGGTGTACTTTTTGACATTTTATGTACAGTATGTAATATATATTTACTGTACTTTTTGATATTTTATTTAATGTATATAAAATGTATTTGGTGTACTTTCAGTTAATATTGTATATACAATATATGAAATATATTTACTGTACTTTTTGATATTTTATGTAGAGTATATAAGATATATTTGGTGTCCTTTTGATATTTTATGTAAATTATATAATTCATATTTGGTGTAGTTTTTGATATTTTACATAGGGTGTGTCATATATATTGACTGTCTTTTTGATATTTTATTTACAGTATATAATATACATTTGGTGTAATTTTTGATATTTTATGTACAGTATATTAAATATAATTACTGTAGTTTTTGATAGTTTATTTACAGTATATATAACACATATTTGGTGCACTTTTTGATATTTTATGTACAGTATGTCATATATCTTTACTGTACTTTTTCAAATTTTATTTACAGTATATAAAATGTTTTTGGTGTACTTTATTTAATATTATATGTACAATATATGAAATATATTTACTGTACTTTTTGATATTTTCTGTACAGTATATAAGATATATTTGGTGTCCTTTTGATATTTTATGTAAATTATATAATACATATTTGGTGTTGTTTTTCATATTTTACATAGGGTGTGTCGTATATATTGACTGTCCTTTTTGATATTTTATTTACAGTATATAATATACTTTTGGTGTAATTTTTGATATTTTATGTACAGTATATTAAATATAATTACTGTAGTTTTTGATAGTTTATTTACAGTATATATTACACATATTTGGTGTACTTTTAGATATTTTATGTACAGTATGTGATATATCTTTACTGTACTTTTTCAAACTTCATTTACAGTATATAAAATGTATTTGGTGTACTTTTAGTTAATATTATATGTACAATATATGAAATATATTTACTGTAATTTTTGATATTTTCTGTACAGTATATAAGATATATTTGGTGTCCTTTTGATATTTTATGTAAATTATATAATTCATATTTGGTGTAGTTTCTGATATTTTACATAGGGTGCGTCGTATATATTGACTGTCCATTTTCATATTTTATTTACAGTATATAATATACATTTGGTGTAATTTTTGATATTTTATGTACAGTATATTAAATATAATTACTGTAGTATTTGATAGTTTATTTACAGTATATATAACACATATTTGGTGTACTTTTTGATATTTTATGTACAGCATGAAATATATATTTACTGTACTTTTTCAAACTTTATTCACAGTATATAAAATGTATTTGGTGTACTTTCAGTTAATATTACATGTACAATATATGAAATATATGTACTGTACTTTTTGATATTTTATGTAGAGTATATAAGATATATTTGGTGTCCTTTTGATATTTTATGTAAATTATATAATTCATATTTGGTGTAGTTTTTGATATTTTACATAGGGTGTGTCATATATATTGACTGTCTTTTTGATATTTTATTTACAGTATATAATATACATTTGGTGTAATTTTTCATATTTTATATGCAGTATATTAAATATAATTACTGTAGTTTTTGATAGTTTATTTACAGTATATATTACACATATTTGGTGTACTTTTTGATATTTTATGTACAGTATGTAATATATATTTACTGTACTTTTTCAAACTTTATTTACTGTATATAAAATGTATTTGGTGTACTTTTAGTTAATATTATATGTACAATATATGAAATATATTTACTGTACTTTTTGATATTTTCTGTACAGTATATAAGATATATTTGGTGTCCTTTTGATATTTTATGTAAATTATATAATACATATTTGGTGTAGTTTCTGATATTTTACATAGGGTCCGTCGTATATATTGACTGTCCTTTTTGATATTTTATTTACAGTATATAATATACATTTGGTGTAATTTTTGATATTTTATGTACACTATATTAAATATAATTACTGCAGTATTTGATAGTTTATTTACAGTATATATAACACATATTTGGTGTACTTTTTGATATTTTATGTACAGTATGTAATATATATTTACTGTACTTTTTGATATTTTATTTACAGTATATAAAATGTATTTGGTGTACTTTCAGTTAATATTATATGTACAATATATGAAATATATTTACTGTACTTTTTGATATTTTATGTAGAGTATATAAGATATATTTGGTGTCCTTGTGATATTTTATGTAAATTATATAAATCATATTTGGTGTAGTTTTTGATATTTTACATAGGGTGTGTCATATATATTGACTGTCTTTTTGATATTTTATTTACAGTATATAATATACATTTGGTGTAATTTTTGATATTTTATGTACAGTATATTAAATATAATTACGGTAGTTTTGATAGTTTATTTACAGTATATATAACACATATTTGGTGCACTTTTTGATATTTTATGTACAGTATGTCATATATATTTACTGTACTTTTTCAAACTTTATTTACAGTATATAAAATGTATTTGGTGTACTTTTAGTTAATATTATATGTACAATATATGAAATATATTTACTGTACTTTTTGATATTTTCTGTACAGTATATAAGATATATTTGGTATCCTTTTGATATTTTATGTAAATTATATAATACATATTTGGTGTAGTTTCTGATATTTTACATAGGGTGCGTCGTATATATTGACTGTACTTTTTGATATTTTATTTACAGTATATAATATACTTTTGGTGTAATTTTTGATATTTTATGTACAGTATATTAAATATAATTACTGTAGTTTTTGATAGTTTATTTACAGTATATATTACACATATTTGTTGTACTTTTTGATATTTTATGTACAGTATGTAATATATATTTACTGTACTTTTTCAAACTTTATTTACAGTATATAAAATGTATTTGGTGTACTTTTAGTTAATATTATATGTACAATATATGAAATGTATTTACTGTACATTTTGATATTTTCTGTACAGTATATAAGATATATTTGGTGTCCTTTTGATATTTTATGTAAATTATATAATACATATTTGGTGTAGTTTCTGATATTTTACATAGGGTGCGTCGTATATATTGACTGTCCTTTTTGATATTTTATTTACAGTATATAATATACATTTTGTGTAATTTTTGATATTTTATGTACAGTATATTAAATATAATTACTGTAGTATTTGATAGTTTATTTACAGTATATATAACACATATTTGGTGTACTTTTTGATATTTTATGTACAGTATGTAATATATATTTACTGTACTTTTTGATATTTTATTTACAGTATATAAAATGTATTTGGTGTACTTTCAGTTAATATTATATGTACAATATATGAAATATATTTACTGTACTTTTTGATATTTTATGTAGAGTATATAAGATATATTTGGTGTCCTTTTGATATTTTATGTAAATTATATAATTCATATTTGGTGTAGTTTTTGATATTTTACATAGGGTGTGTCATATATATTGACTGTCTTTTTGATATTTTATTTACAGTATATAATATACATTTGGTGTAATTTTTGATATTTTATGTACAGTATATTAAATATAATTACTGTAGTTTTGATAGTTTATTTACAGTATATATAACACATATTTGGTGCACTTTTTGATATTTTATGTACAGTATGTCATATATATTTACTGTACTTTTTCAAACTTTATTTACAGTATATAAAACGTTTTTGGTGTACTTTTAGTTAATATTATATGTACAATA
This sequence comes from Pan troglodytes, assembly GCF_028858775.2. Classification (NCBI taxonomy): domain Eukaryota; kingdom Metazoa; phylum Chordata; class Mammalia; order Primates; family Hominidae; genus Pan; species Pan troglodytes. Next base: position 9,921,626 of record NC_072413.2, read on the forward strand.
TATGAAATATATTTACTGTACTTTTTGATATTTTCTGTACAGTATATAAGATATATTTGGTGTCCTTTTGATATTTTATGTAAATTATATAATACATATTCGGTGTAGTTTCTTATATTTTACATAGGGTGCGTCGTATGTATTGACTGTCCTTTTTGATATTTTATTTACAGTATATAATATACATTTGGTGTAATTTTTGATATTTTATGTACAGTATATTAAATATAATTACGGTAGTATTTGATAGTTTATTTACAGTATATATAACACATATTTGGTGTACTTTTTGACATTTTATGTACAGTATGTAATATATATTTACTGTACTTTTTGATATTTTATTTAATGTATATAAAATGTATTTGGTGTACTTTCAGTTAATATTGTATATACAATATATGAAATATATTTACTGTACTTTTTGATATTTTCTGTACAGTATATAAGATATATTTGGTGTCCTTTTGATATTTTATGTAAATTATATAATTCATATTTGGTGTAGTTTTTGATATTTTACATAGGGTGTGTCATATATATTGACTGTCTTTTTGATATTTTATTTACTGTATATAATATACATTTGGTGTAATTTTTGATATTTTATGTACAGTATATTAAATATAATTACTGTAGTTTTTGATAGTTTATTTACAGTATATATAACACATATTTGGTGCACTTTTTGATATTTTATGTACAGTATGTCATATATCTTTACTGTACTTTTTCAAATATTATTTACAGTATATAAAATGTTTTTGGTGTACTTTATTTAATATTATATGTACAATATATGAAATATATTTACTGTACTTTTTGATATTTTCTGTACAGTATATAAGATATATTTGGTGTCCTTTTGATATTTTATGTAAATTATATAATACATATTTGGTGTTGTTTTTCATATTTTACATAGGGTGTGTCGTATATATTGACTGTCCTTTTTGATATTTTATTTACAGTATATAATATACTTTTGGTGTAATTTTTGATATTTTATGTACAGTATATTAAATACAATTACTGTAGTTTTTGATAGTTTATTTACAGTAGATATTACACATATTTGGTGTACTTTTAGATATTTTATGTACAGTATGTGATATATCTTTACTGTACTTTTTCAAACTTTATTTACAGTATATAAAATGTATTTGGTGTACTTTTAGTTAATATTATATGTACAATATATGAAATATATTTACTGTAATTTTTGATATTTTCTGTACAGTATATAAGATATATTTGGTGTCCTTTTGATATTTTATGTAAATTATATAATTCATATTTGGTGTAGTTTCTGATATTTTACATAGGGTGCGTCGTATATATTGACTGTCCATTTTCATATTTTATTTACAGTATATAATATACATTTGGTGTAATTTTTGATATTTTATGTACAGTATATTAAATATAATTACTGTAGTATTTGATAGTTTATTTACAGTATATATAACACATATTTGGTGTACTTTTTGATATTTTATGTACAGTATGTAATATATATTTACTGTACTTTTTCAAACTTTATTTACAGTATATAAAATGTATTTGGTGTACTTTCAGTTAATATTATATGTACAATATATGAAATATATTTACTGTACTTTTTGATATTTTATGTAGAGTATATAAGATATATTTGGTGTCCTTTTGATATTTTATGTAAATTATATAATTCATATTTGGTGTAGTTTTTGATATTTTACATAGGGTGTGTCATATATATTGACTGTCTTTTTGATATTTTATTTACAGTATATAATATACATTTGGTGTAATTTTTGATATTTTATGTACAGTATATTAAATATAATTACTGCAGTTTTTGATAGTTTATTTACAGTATATATAACACATATTTGGTGCACTTTTTGATATTTTATGTACAGTATGTCATATATCTTTACTGTACTTTTTCAAATTTTATTTACAGTATATAAAATGTTTTTGGTGTACTTTTAGTTAATATTATATGTACAATATATGAAATATATTTACTGTACTTTTTGATATTTTCTGTACAGTATATAAGATATATTTGGTGTCCTTTTGATATTTTATGTAAATTATATAATACATATTTGGTGTAGTTTTTGATATTTTACATAGGGTGTGTCATATATATTGACTGTCTTTTTGATATTTTATTTACAGTATATAATATACTTTTGGTGTAATTTTTGATATTTTATGTGCAGAAGATTAAATATAATTACTGTAGTTTTTGATAGTTTATTTACAGTATATATAACACATATTTGGTGCACTTTTTGATATTTTATGTACAGTATGTCATATATATTTACTGTACTTTTTCAAACTTTACTTACAGTATATAAAACGTTTTTGGTGTACTTTTAGTTAACATTATATGTACAATATATGAAATATATTTACTGTACTTTTTGATATTTTCTGTACAGTATATAAGATATATTTGCTGTCCTTTTGATATTTTATGTAAATTATATAATACATATTCGGTGTAGTTTCTTATATTTTACATAGGGTGCGTCGTATGTATTGACTGTCCTTTTTGATATTTTATTTACAGTATATAATATACATTTGGTGTAATTTTTGATATTTTATGTACAGTATATTAAATATAATTACGGTAGTATTTGATAGTTTATTTACAGTATATATAACACATATTTGGTGTACTTTTTGACATTTTATGTACAGTATGTAATATATATTTACTGTACTTTTTGATATTTTATTTAATGTATATAAAATGTATTTGGTGTACTTTCAGTTAATATTGTATATACAATATATGAAATATATTTACTGTACTTTTTGATATTTTATGTAGAGTATATAAGATATATTTGGTGTCCTTTTGATATTTTATGTAAATTATATAATTCATATTTGGTGTAGTTTTTGATATTTTACATAGGGTGTGTCATATATATTGACTGTCTTTTTGATATTTTATTTACTGTATATAATATACATTTGGTGTAATTTTTGATATTTTATGTACAGTATATTAAATATAATTACTGTAGTTTTTGATAGTTTATTTACAGTATATATAACACATATTTGGTGCACTTTTTGATATTTTATGTACAGTATGTCATATATCTTTACTGTACTTTTTCAAATATTATTTACAGTATATAAAATGTTTTTGGTGTACTTTATTTAATATTATATGTACAATATATGAAATATATTTACTGTACTTTTTGATATTTTCTGTACAGTATATAAGATATATTTGGTGTCCTTTTGATATTTTATGTAAATTATATAATACATATTTGGTGTTGTTTTTCATATTTTACATAGGGTGTGTCGTATATATTGACTGTCCTTTTTGATATTTTATTTACAGTATATAATATACTTTTGGTGTAATTTTTGATATTTTATGTACAGTATATTAAATACAATTACTGTAGTTTTTGATAGTTTATTTACAGTAGATATTACACATATTTGGTGTACTTTTAGATATTTTATGTACAGTATGTGATATATCTTTACTGTACTTTTTCAAACTTTATTTACAGTATATAAAATGTATTTGGTGTACTTTTAGTTAATATTATATGTACAATATATGAAATATATTTACTGTAATTTTTGATATTTTCTGTACAGTATATAAGATATATTTGGTGTCCTTTTGATATTTTATGTAAATTATATAATTCATATTTGGTGTAGTTTCTGATATTTTACATAGGGTGCGTCGTATATATTGACTGTCCATTTTCATATTTTATTTACAGTATATAATATACATTTGGTGTAATTTTTGATATTTTATGTACAGTATATTAAATATAATTACTGTAGTATTTGATAGTTTATTTACAGTATATATAACACATATTTGGTGTACTTTTTGATATTTTATGTACAGTATGTAATATATATTTACTGTACTTTTTCAAACTTTATTTACAGTATATAAAATGTATTTGGTGTACTTTCAGTTAATATTATATGTACAATATATGAAATATATTTACTGTACTTTTTGATATTTTATGTAGAGTATATAAGATATATTTGGTGTCCTTTTGATATTTTATGTAAATTATATAATTCATATTTGGTGTAGTTTTTGATATTTTACATAGGGTGTGTCATATATATTGACTGTCTTTTTGATATTTTATTTACAGTATATAATATACATTTGGTGTAATTTTTGATATTTTATGTACAGTATATTAAATATAATTACTGTAGTTTTGATAGTTTATTTACAGTATATATAACACATATTTGGTGCACTTTTTGATATTTTATGTACAGTATGTCATATATATTTACTGTACTTTTTCAAACTTTATTTACAGTATATAAAACGTTTTTGGTGTACTTTTAGTTAATATTATATGTACAATATATGAAATATATTTACTGTACTTTTTGATATTTTCTGTACAGTATATAAGATATATTTGGTGTCCTTTTGATATTTTATGTAAATTATATAATACATATTCGGTGTAGTTTCTTATATTTTACATAGGGTGCGTCGTATGTATTGACTGTCCTTTTTGATATTTTATTTACAGTATATAATATACATTTGGTGTAATTTTTGATATTTTATGTACAGTATATTAAATATAATTACTGTAGTATTTGATAGTTTATTTACAGTATATATAACACATATTTGGTGTACTTTTTGACATTTTATGTACAGTATGTAATATATATTTACTGTACTTTTTGATATTTTATTTAATGTATATAAAATGTATTTGGTGTACTTTCAGTTAATATTGTATATACAATATATGAAATATATTTACTGTACTTTTTGATATTTTATGTAGAGTATATAAGATATATTTGGTGTCCTTTTGATATTTTATGTAAATTATATAATTCATATTTGGTGTAGTTTTTGATATTTTACATAGGGTGTGTCATATATATTGACTGTCTTTTTGATATTTTATTTACAGTATATAATATACATTTGGTGTAATTTTTGATATTTTATGTACAGTATATTAAATATAATTACTGTAGTTTTTGATAGTTTATTTACAGTATATATAACACATATTTGGTGCACTTTTTGATATTTTATGTACAGTATGTCATATATCTTTACTGTACTTTTTCAAATTTTATTTACAGTATATAAAATGTTTTTGGTGTACTTTATTTAATATTATATGTACAATATATGAAATATATTTACTGTACTTTTTGATATTTTCTGTACAGTATATAAGATATATTTGGTGTCCTTTTGATATTTTATGTAAATTATATAATACATATTTGGTGTTGTTTTTCATATTTTACATAGGGTGTGTCGTATATATTGACTGTCCTTTTTGATATTTTATTTACAGTATATAATATACTTTTGGTGTAATTTTTGATATTTTATGTACAGTATATTAAATATAATTACTGTAGTTTTTGATAGTTTATTTACAGTATATATTACACATATTTGGTGTACTTTTAGATATTTTATGTACAGTATGTGATATATCTTTACTGTACTTTTTCAAACTTCATTTACAGTATATAAAATGTATTTGGTGTACTTTTAGTTAATATTATATGTACAATATATGAAATATATTTACTGTAATTTTTGATATTTTCTGTACAGTATATAAGATATATTTGGTGTCCTTTTGATATTTTATGTAAATTATATAATTCATATTTGGTGTAGTTTCTGATATTTTACATAGGGTGCGTCGTATATATTGACTGTCCATTTTCATATTTTATTTACAGTATATAATATACATTTGGTGTAATTTTTGATATTTTATGTACAGTATATTAAATATAATTACTGTAGTATTTGATAGTTTATTTACAGTATATATAACACATATTTGGTGTACTATTTGATATTTTATGTACAGCATGAAATATATATTTACTGTACTTTTTCAAACTTTATTCACAGTATATAAAATGTATTTGGTGTACTTTCAGTTAATATTATATGTACAATATATGAAATATATGTACTGTACTTTTTGATATTTTATGTAGAGTATATAAGATATATTTGGTGTCCTTTTGATATTTTATGTAAATTATATAATTCATATTTGGTGTAGTTTTTGATATTTTACATAGGGTGTGTCATATATATTGACTGTCTTTTTGATATTTTATTTACAGTATATAATATACATTTGGTGTAATTTTTCATATTTTATATACAGTATATTAAATATAATTACTGTAGTTTTTGATAGTTTATTTACAGTATATATTACACATATTTGGTGTACTTTTTGATATTTTATGTACAGTATGTAATATATATTTACTGTACTTTTTCAAACTTTATTTACTGTATATAAAATGTATTTGGTGTACTTTTAGTTAATATTATATGTACAATATATGAAATATATTTACTGTACTTTTTGATATTTTCTGTACAGTATATAAGATATATTTGGTGTCCTTTTGATATTTTATGTAAATTATATAATACATATTTGGTGTAGTTTCTGATATTTTACATAGGGTCCGTCGTATATATTGACTGTCCTTTTTGATATTTTATTTACAGTATATAATATACATTTGGTGTAATTTTTGATATTTTATGTACAGTATATTAAATATAATTACTGTAGTATTTGATAGTTTATTTACAGTATATATAACACATATTTGGTGTACTTTTTGATATTTTATGTACAGTATGTAATATATATTTACTGTACTTTTTGATATTTTATTTACAGTATATAAAATGTATTTGGTGTACTTTCAGTTAATATTGTATATACAATATATGAAATATATTTACTGTACTTTTTGATATTTTATGTAGAGTATATAAGATATATTTGGTGTCCTTTTGATATTTTATGTAAATTATATAAATCATATTTGGTGTAGTTTTTGATATTTTACATAGGGTGTGTCATATATATTGACTGTCTTTTTGATATTTTATTTACAGTATATAATATACATTTGGTGTAATTTTTGATATTTTATGTACAGTATATTAAATATAATTACGGTAGTTTTGATAGTTTATTTACAGTATATATAACACATATTTGGTGCACTTTTTGATATTTTATGTACAGTATGTCATATATATTTACTGTACTTTTTCAAACTTTATTTACAGTATATAAAATGTATTTGGTGTACTTTTAGTTAATATTATATGTACAATATATGAAATATATTTACTGTACTTTTTGATATTTTCTGTACAGTATATAAGATATATTTGGTGTCCTTTTGATATTTTATGTAAATTATATAATACATATTTGGTGTAGTTTCTGATATTTTACATAGGGTGCGTCGTATATATTGACTGTACTTTTTGATATTTTATTTACAGTATATAATATACTTTTGGTGTAATTTTTGATATTTTATGTACAGTATATTAAATATAATTACTGTAGTTTTTGATAGTTTATTTACAGTATATATTACACATATTTGTTGTACTTTTTGATATTTTATGTACAGTATGTAATATATATTTACTGTACTTTTTCAAACTTTATTTACAGTATATAAAATGTATTTGGTGTACTTTTAGTTAATATTATATGTACAATATATGAAATATATTTACTGTACATTTTGATATTTTCTGTACAGTATATAAGATATATTTGGTGTCCTTTTGATATTTTATGTAAATTATATAATACATATTTGGTGTAGTTTCTGATATTTTACATAGGGTGCGTCGTATATATTGACTGTCCTTTTTGATATTTTATTTACAGTATATAATATACATTTTGTGTAATTTTTGATATTTTATGTACAGTATATTAAATATAATTACTGTAGTATTTGATAGTTTATTTACAGTATATATAACACATATTTGGTGTACTTTTTGATATTTTATGTACAGTATGTAATATATATTTACTGTACTTTTTGATATTTTATTTACAGTATATAAAATGTATTTGGTGTACTTTCAGTTAATATTATATGTACAATATATGAAATATATTTACTGTACTTTTTGATATTTTATGTAGAGTATATAAGATATATTTGGTGTCCTTTTGATATTTTATGTAAATTATATAATTCATATTTGGTGTAGTTTTTGATATTTTACATAGGGTGTGTCATATATATTGACTGTCTTTTTGATATTTTATTTACAGTATATAATATACATTTGGTGTAATTTTTGATATTTTATGTACAGTATATTAAATATAATTACTGTAGTTTTGATAGTTTATTTACAGTATATATAACACATATTTGGTGCACTTTTTGATATTTTATGTACAGTATGTCATATATATTTACTGTACTTTTTCAAACTTTATTTACAGTATATAAAACGTTTTTGGTGTACTTTTAGTTAATATTATATGTACAATATATGAAATATATTTACTGTACTTTTTGATATTTTCTGTACAGTATATAAGATATATTTGGTGTCCTTTTGATATTTTATGTAAATTATATAATACATATTCGGTGTAGTTTCTTATATTTTACATAGGGTGCGTCGTATGTATTGACTGTCCTTTTTGATATTTTATTTACAGTATATAATATACATTTGGTGTAATTTTTGATATTTTATGTACAGTATATTAAATATAATTACTGTAGTATTTGATAGTTTATTTACAGTATATATAACACATATTTGCTGTACTTTTTGACATTTTATGTACAGTATGTAATATATATTTACTGTACTTTTTGATATTTTATTTAATGTATATAAAATGTATTTGGTGTACTTTCAGTTAATATTGTATATACAATATATGAAATATATTTACTGTACTTTTTGATATTTTATGTAGAGTATATAAGATATATTTGGTGTCCTTTTGATATTTTATGTAAATTATATAATAAATATTTGGTGTAGTTTTTGATATTTTACATAGGGTGTGTCATATATATTGACTGTCTTTTTGATATTTTATTTACAGTATATAATATACATTTGGTGTAATTTTTGATATTTTATGTACAGTATATTAAATATAATTACTGTAGTTTTTGATAGTTTATTTACAGTATATATAACACATATTTGGTGCACTTTTTGATATTTTATGTACAGTATGTCATATATCTTTACTGTACTTTTTCAAATTTTATTTACAGTATATAAAATGTTTTTGGTGTACTTTATTTAATATTATATGTACAATATATGAAATATATTTACTGTACTTTTTGATATTTTCTGTACAGTATATAAGATATATTTGGTGTCCTTTTGATATTTTATGTAAATTATATAATACATATTTGGTGTTGTTTTTCATATTTTACATAGGGTGTGTCGTATATATTGACTGTCCTTTTTGATATTTTATTTACAATATATAATATACTTTTGGTGTAATTTTTGATATTTTATGTACAGTATATTAAATATAATTACTGTAGTTTTTGATAGTTTATTTACAGTATATATTACCCATATTTGGTGTACTTTTAGATATTTTATGTACAGTATGTGATATATCTTTACTGTACTTTTTCAAACTTCATTTACAGTATATAAAATGTATTTGGTGTACTTTTAGTTAATATTATATGTACAATATATGAAATATATTTACTGTAATTTTTGATATTTTCTGTACAGTATATAAGATATATTTGGTGTCCTTTTGATATTTTATGTAAATTATATAATTCATATTTGGTGTAGTTTCTGATATTTTACATAGGGTGCGTCGTATATATTGACTGTCCATTTTCATATTTTATTTACAGTATATAATATACATTTGGTGTAATTTTTGATATTTTATGTACAGTATATTAAATATAATTACTGTAGTATTTGATAGTTTATTTACAGTATATATAACACATATTTGGTGTACTTTTTGATATTTTATGTACAGCATGAAATATATATTTACTGTACTTTTTCAAACTTTATTCACAGTATATAAAATGTATTTGGTGTACTTTCAGTTAATATTATATGTACAATATATGAAATATATGTACTGTACTTTTTGATATTTTATGTAGAGTATATAAGATATATTTGGTGTCCTTTTGATATTTTATGTAAATTATATAATTCATATTTGGTGTAGTTTTTGATATTTTACATAGGGTGTGTCATATATATTGACTGTCTTTTTGATATTTTATTTACAGTATATAATATACATTTGGTGTAATTTTTCATATTTTATATACAGTATATTAAATATAATTACTGTAGTTTTTGATAGTTTATTTACAGTATATATTACACATATTTGGTGTACTTTTTGATATTTTATGTACAGTATGTAATATATATTTACTGTACTTTTTCAAACTTTATTTACTGTATATAAAATGTATTTGGTGTACTTTTAGTTAATATTATATGTACAATATATGAAATATATTTACTGTACTTTTTGATATTTTCTGTACAGTATATAAGATATATTTGGTGTCCTTTTGATATTTTATGTAAATTATATAATACATATTTGGTGTAGTTTCTGATATTTTACATAGGGTGCGTCGTATATATTGACTGTCCTTTTTGATATTTTATTTACAGTATATAATATACATTTGGTGTAATTTTTGATATTTTATGTACAGTATATTAAATATAATTACTGTAGTATTTGATAGTTTATTTACAGTATATATAACACATATTTGGTGTACTTTTTGATATTTTATGTACAGTATGTAATATATATTTACTGTACTTATTGATATTTTATTTACAGTATATAAAATGTATTTGGTGTACTTTCAGTTAATATTATATGTACAATATATGAAATATATTTACTGTACTTTTTGATATTTTATGTAGAGTATATAAGATATATTTGGTGTCCTTGTGATATTTTATGTAAATTATATAATTCATATTTGGTGTAGTTTTTGATATTTTACATAGGGTGTGTCATATATATTGACTGTCTTTTTGATATTTTATTTACAGTATATAATACACATTTGGTGTAATTTTTGATATTTTATGTACAGTATATTAAATATAATTACTGTAGTTTTGATAGTTTATTTACAGTATATATAACACATATTTGGTGCACTTTTTGATATTTTATGTACAGTATGTCATATATATTTACTGTACTTTTTCAAACTTTATTTACAGTATATAAAATGTATTTGGTGTACTTTTAGTTAATATTATATGTACAATATATGAAATACATTTACTGTACTTTTTGATATTTTCTGTACAGTATATAAGATATATTTGGTGTCCTTTTGATATTTTATGTAAATTATATAATACATATTTGGTGTAGTTTCTGATATTTTACATAGGGTGCGTCGTATATATTGACTGTACTTTTTGATATTTTATTTACAGTATATAATATACTTTTGGTGTAATTTTTGATATTTTATGTACAGTATATTAAATATAATTACTGTAGTTTTTGATAGTTTATTTACAGTATATATTACACATATTTGTTGTACTTTTTGATATTTTATGTACAGTATGTAATATATATTTACTGTACTTTTTCAAACTTTATTTACAGTATATAAAATGTATTTGGTGTACTTTTAGTTAATATTATATGTACAATATATGAAATGTATTTACTGTACATTTTGATATTTTCTGTACAGTATATAAGATATATTTGGTGTCCTTTTGATATTTTATGTAAATTATATAATACATATTTGGTGTAGTTTCTGATATTTTACATAGGGTGCGTCGTATATATTGACTGTCCTTTTTGATATTTTATTTACAGTATATAATATACATTTTGTGTAATTTTTGATATTTTAAGTACAGTATATTAAATATAATTACTGTAGTATTTGATAGTTTATTTACAGTATATATAACACATATTTGGTGTACTTTTTGATATTTTATGTACAGTATGTAATATATATTTACTGTAATTTTTGATATTTTATTTACAGTATATAAAATGTATTTGGTGTACTTTTAGTTAATATTGTATGTACAATATATGAAATATATTTACTGTACTTTTTGATATTTTATGTAGAGTATATAAGATATATTTGGTGTCCTTTTGATATTTTATGTAAATTATATAATTCATATTTGGTGTAGTTTTTGATATTTTACATAGGGTGTGTCATATATATTGACTGTCTTTTTGATATTTTATTTACAGTATATAATATACATTTGGTGTAATTTTTGATATTTTATGTGCAGAAGATTAAATATAATTACTGTAGTTTTTGATAGTTTATTTACAGTATATATAACACATATTTGGTGCACTTTTTGATATTTTATGTACAGTATGTCATATATATTTACTGTACTTTTTCAAACTTTACTTACAGTATATAAAACGTTTTTGGTGTACTTTTAGTTAACATTATATGTACAATATATGAAATATATTTACTGTACTTTTTGATATTTTCTGTACAGTATATAAGATATATTTGCTGTCCTTTTGATATTTTATGTAAATTATATAATACATATTCGGTGTAGTTTCTTATATTTTACATAGGGTGCGTCGTATGTATTGACTGTCCTTTTTGATATTTTATTTACAGTATATAATATACATTTGGTGTAATTTTTGATATTTTATGTACAGTATATTAAATATAATTACGGTAGTATTTGATAGTTTATTTACAGTATATATAACACATATTTGGTGTACTTTTTGACATTTTATGTACAGTATGTAATATATATTTACTGTACTTTTTGATATTTTATTTAATGTATATAAAATGTATTTGGTGTACTTTCAGTTAATATTGTATATACAATATATGAAATATATTTACTGTACTTTTTGATATTTTATGTAGAGTATATAAGATATATTTGGTGTCCTTTTGATATTTTATGTAAATTATATAATTCATATTTGGTGTAGTTTTTGATATTTTACATAGGGTGTGTCATATATATTGACTGTCTTTTTGATATTTTATTTACTGTATATAATATACATTTGGTGTAATTTTTGATATTTTATGTACAGTATATTAAATATAATTACTGTAGTTTTTGATAGTTTATTTACAGTATATATAACACATATTTGGTGCACTTTTTGATATTTTATGTACAGTATGTCATATATCTTTACTGTACTTTTTCAAATATTATTTACAGTATATAAAATGTTTTTGGTGTACTTTATTTAATATTATATGTACAATATATGAAATATATTTACTGTACTTTTTGATATTTTCTGTACAGTATATAAGATATATTTGGTGTCCTTTTGATATTTTATGTAAATTATATAATACATATTTGGTGTTGTTTTTCATATTTTACATAGGGTGTGTCGTATATATTGACTGTCCTTTTTGATATTTTATTTACAGTATATAATATACTTTTGGTGTAATTTTTGATATTTTATGTACAGTATATTAAATACAATTACTGTAGTTTTTGATAGTTTATTTACAGTAGATATTACACATATTTGGTGTACTTTTAGATATTTTATGTACAGTATGTGATATATCTTTACTGTACTTTTTCAAACTTTATTTACAGTATATAAAATGTATTTGGTGTACTTTTAGTTAATATTATATGTACAATATATGAAATATATTTACTGTAATTTTTGATATTTTCTGTACAGTATATAAGATATATTTGGTGTCCTTTTGATATTTTATGTAAATTATATAATTCATATTTGGTGTAGTTTCTGATATTTTACATAGGGTGCGTCGTATATATTGACTGTACTTTTTCATATTTTATTTACAGTATATAATATACATTTGGTGTAATTTTTGATATTTTATGTACAGTATATTAAATATAATTACTGTAGTATTTGATAGTTTATTTACAGTATATATAACACATATTTGGTGTACTTTTTGATATTTTATGTACAGTATGTAATATATATTTACTGTACTTTATCAAACTTTATTTACAGTATATAAAATGTATTTGGTGTACTTTCAGTTAATATTATATGTACAATATATGAAATATATTTACTGTACTTTTTGATATTTTATGTAGAGTATATAAGATATATTTGGTGTCCTTTTGATATTTTATGTAAATTATATAATTCATATTTGGTGTAGTTTTTGATATTTTACATAGGGTGTGTCATATATATTGACTGTCTTTTTGATATTTTATTTACAGTATATAATATACATTTGGTGTAATTTTTGATATTTTATGTACAGTATATTAAATATAATTACTGCAGTTTTTGATAGTTTATTTACAGTATATATAACACATATTTGGTGCACTTTTTGATATTTTATGTACAGTATGTCATATATCTTTACTGTACTTTTTAAATTTTATTTACAGTATATAAAATGTTTTTGGTGTACTTTTAGTTAATATTATATGTACAATATATGAAATATATTTACTGTACTTTTTGATATTTTCTGTACAGTATATAAGATATATTTGGTGTCCTTTTGATATTTTATGTAAATTATATAATACATATTTGGTGTAGTTTTTGATATTTTACATAGGGTGTGTCATATATATTGACTGTCTTTTTGATATTTTATTTACAGTATATAATATACTTTTGGTGTAATTTTTGATATTTTATGTACAGTATATTAAATATAATTACTGTAGTTTTTGATAGTTTATTTACAGTATATATTACACATATTTGATGTACTTTTTCATATTTTATGTACAGTATGTAATATATATTTACTGTACTTTTTCAAACTTTATTTACAGTATATAAAATGTATTTGGTGTACTTTTAGTTATCTACTTTTTGATATTTTCTGTACAGTATATAAGATATATTTGGTGTCCTTTTGATATTTTATGTAAATTATATAATTCATATTTGGTGTAGTTTTTGATATTTTACATAGGGTGTGTCATATATATTGACTGTCTTTTTGATATTTTATTTACAGTATATAATATACATTTGGTGTAATTTTTGATATTTTATGTACAGTATATTAAATATAATTACTGTAGTTTTTGATAGTTTATTTACAGTATATATAACACATATTTGGTGCACTTTTTGATATTTTGTGTACAGTATGTAATATATATTTACTGTACTTTTTCAAACTTTATTTACAGTATATAAAATGTTTTTTGTGTACTTTTAGTTAATATTATATGTACAATATATGAAATATATTTACTGTACTTTTTGATATTTTCTGTACAGTATATAAGATATATTTGGTGTCCTTTTGATATTTTATGTAAATTATATAATACATATTTGGTGTAGTTTCTGATATTTTACATAGGGTGCTTCGTATATATTGACTGTCCTTTTTGATATTTTATTTACAGTATATAATATACATTTGGTGTAATTTTTGATATTTTATGTACAGTATATTAAATATAATTACTGTAGTATTTGATAGTTTATTTACAGTATATATAACAAATATTTGGTGTACTTTTTGATATTTTATGTACAGTATGTAATATATATTTACTGTACTTTTTGATGTTTTATTTACAGTATATAAAATGTATTTGGTGTACTTTCAGTTAATATTATATGTACAGTATATGAAATATATTTACTGTACTTTTTGATATTTTATGTAGAGCATATAAGATGTATTTGGTGTCATTTTGATATTTTATGTAAATTATATAATTCATATTTGGTGTAGTTTTTGATATTTTACATAGGGTGTGTCATATATATTGACTGTCGTTTTTGATATTTTATTTACAGTATATAATATACATTTTGTGTAATTTTTGATATTTTATGTGCAGTATATTAAATATAACTACTGTAGTTTTTGATAGTTTATTTACAGTATATATAACACATATTTGGTGCACTTTTTGATATTTTATGTACCGTATGTCATATATATTTACTGTACTTTTTCAAACTTTATTTACAGTATATAAAATGTATTTGGTGTACTTTTAGTTAATATTATATGTACAATATATGAAATATATTTACTGTACTTTTTGATATTTTCTGTACAGTATATAAGATATATTTGGTGTCCTTTTGATATTTTATGTAAATTATATAATACATATTTGGTGTAGTTTCTGATATTTTACATAGGGTGCGTCGTATATATTGACTGTCCTTTTTGATATTTTATTTACAGTATATAATATACATTTGGTGTAATTTTTGATATTTTATGTACAGTATATTAAATATAATTACTGTAGTATTTGATAGTTTATTTACAGTATATATAACACATATTTGGTGTACTTTTTGATATTTTATGTACAGTATGTAATATATATTTACTGTACTTTTTGATATTTTATTTACAGTATATAAAATGTATTTGGTGTACTCTCAGTTAATATTATATGTACAATATATGAAATATATTTACTATACTTTTTGATATTTTATGTAGAGTATATAAGATATATTTGGTGTCCTTTTGATATTTTATGTAAATTTTAGAATACATATTTGGTGTAGTTTTTGATATTTTACATAGGGTGTGTCATATATATTGACTGTCTTTTTGATATTTTATTTACAGTATATAATATAAATTTGGTGTAATTTTTGATATTTTATGTACAGTATATTAAATATAATTACTGTAGTTTTGATAGTTTATTTACAGTATATATAACACATATTTGGTGCACTTTTTGATATTTTATGTACAGTATGTCATATATATTTACTGTACTTTTTCAAACTTTATTTACAGTATATAAAATGTATTTGGTGTACTTTTAGTTAATATTATATGTACAATATATGAAATATATTTACTGTACTTTTTGATATTTTCTGTACAGTATATAAGATATATTTGGTGTCCTTTTGATATTTTATGTAAATTATATAATACATATTTGGTGTAGTTTCTGATATTTTACATAGGGTGCGTCGTATATATTGACTGTACTTTTTGATATTTTATTTACAGTATATAATATACTTTTGGTGTAATTTTTGATATTTTATGTACAGTATATTAAATATAATTACTGTAGTTTTTGATAGTTTTTTTACAGTATATATAAAACACATATTTGGTGCACTTATTGATATTTTATGTACAGTATGTCATATATATTTACTGTAGTTTTTCAAACTTTATTTACAGTATATAAAATGTATTTGGTGTACTTTTAGTTAATATTATATGTACAATATATGAAATATATTTACTGTACTTTTTGATATTTTCTGTAGAGTATATAAGATATATTTGGTGTCCTTTTGATATTTTATGTAAATTATATAATACATATTTGGTGTAGTTTCTGATATTTTACGTAGGGTGCGTCGTATATATTGACTGTCTTTTTGATATTTTATTTACAGTATATAATATACATTTGGTGTAATTTTTGATATTTTATGTACAGTATATTAAATATAATTACTGTACTATTTGATAGTTTATTTACAGTATATATAACACATATTTGGTGTACTTTTTGATATTTTATGTACAGTATGTAATATATATTTACTGTATTTTTGATATTTTATTTACACTATATAAAATGTATTTGGTGTACTTTCAGTTAATATTATATGTACAATATATGAAATATATTTACTGTACTTTTTGATATTTTATGTAGAGTATATAAGATATATTTGGTGTCCTTTTGATATTTTATGTAAATTATATAATTCATATTTGGTGTAGTTTTTGATATTTTACATAGGGTGTGTCATATATATTGACTGTCTTTTTGATATTTTATTTACAGTATATAATATACATTTGGTGTAATTTTTGATATTTTATGTACAGTATATTAAATATAATTACTGTAGTTTTTGATAGTTTATTTACAGTATATATAACACATATTTGGTGTACTTTTTGATATTTTATGTACAGTATGTAATATATATTTACTGTACTTTTTCAAATTTTATTTACAGTATATAAAATGTATTTGGTGTACTTTTAGTTAATATTATATGTACAATATATGAAATATATTTACTGTACTTTTTGATATTTTCTGTACAGTATATAAGATATATTTGGTGTCCTTTTGATATTTTATGTAAATTATATAATACATATTTGGTGTAGTTTCTGATATTTTACATAGGGTGCGTCGTATATATTGACTGTACTTTTTGATATTTTATTTACAGTATATAATATACTTTTGGTGTAATTTTTGATATTTTATGTACAGTATATTAAATATAATTACTGTAGTTTTTGATAGTTTATTTACAGTATATATTACACATATTTGGTGTACTTTTTGATATTTTATGTACAGTATGTAATATATATTTACTGTACTTTTTCAAACTTTATTTACAGTATATAAAATGCATTTGGTGTACTTTTAGTTAATATTATATGTACAATATATGAAATATATTTACTGTACATTTTGATATTTTCTGTACAGTATATAAGATATATTTGGTGTCCTTTTGATATTTTATGTAAATTATATAATACATATTTGGTGTAGTTTCTGATATTTTACATAGGGTGCGTCGTATATATTGACTGTCCTTTTTGATATTTTATTTACAGTATATAATATACATTTTGTGTAATTTTTGATATTTTATGTACAGTATATTAAATATAATTACTGTAGTATTTGATAGTTTATTTACAGTATATATAACACATATTTGGTGTACTTTTTGATATTTTATGTACAGTATGTAATATATATTTACTGTACTTTTTGATATTTTATTTACAGTATATAAAATGTATTTGGTGTACTTTTAGTTAATATTGTATGTACAATATATGAAATATATTTACTGTACTTTTTGATATTTTATGTAGAGTATATAAGATATATTTGGTGTCCTTTTGATATTTTATGTAAATTATATAATACATATTTGGTGTAGTTTCTGATATTTTACATAGGGTGTGTCATATATATTGACTGTCCTTTTTGATATTTTATTTACAGTATATAATATACATTTGGTGTAATTTTTGATATTTTATGTGCAGTATATTAAATATAATTACTGTAGTTTTGATAGTTTATTTACAGTATATATAACACATATTTGGTGCACTTTTTGATATTTTATGTACAGTATGTCATATATCTTTACTGTACTTTTTCAAACTTTATTTACAGTATATAAAATGTATTTGGTGTACTTTTAGTTAATATTATATGTACAATATATGAAATATATTTACTGTTCTTTTTGATATTTTCTGTACAGTATATAAGATATATGTGAGTGTCCTTTTGATATTTTATGTAAATTATATAATACATATTCGGTGTAGTTTCTTATATTTTACATAGGGTGCGTCGTATGTATTGACTGTCCTTTTTGATATTTTATTTACAGTATATAATATACATTTGGTGTAATTTTTGATATTTTATGTACAGTATATTAAATATAATTACTGTAGTATTTGATAGTTTATTTACAGTATATATAACACATATTTGGTGTACTTTTTGATATTTTATGTACAGTATGTAATATATATTTACTGTACTTTTTGATATTTTATTTAATGTATATAAAATGTATTTGGTGTACTTTCAGTTAATATTGTATATACAATATATGAAATATATTTACTGTACTTTTTGATATTTTATGTAGAGTATATAAGATATATTTGGTGTCCTTTTGATATTTTATGTAAATTATATAATTCATATTTGGTGTAGTTTTTGATATTTTACATATGGTGTGTCATATATATTGACTGTCTTTTTGATATTTTATTTACAGTATATAATATACATTTGGTGTAATTTTTGATATTTTATGTACAGTATATTAAATATAATTACTGTAGTTTTTGATAGTTTATTTACAGTATATATAACACATATTTGGTGCACTTTTTGATATTTTATGTACAGTATGTCATATATCTTTACTGTACTTTTTCAAATTTTATTTACAGTATATAAAATGTTTTTGGTGTACTTTAATATTATATGTACAATATATGAAATATATTTACTGTACTTTTTGATATTTTCTGTACAGTATATAAGATATATTTGGTGTCCTTTTGATATTTTATGTAAATTATATAAAACATATTTGGTGTAGTTTCTGATATTTTACATAGGGTGCGTCGTATATATTGACTGTCCTTTTTGATATTTTATTTACAGTATATAGTATACTTTTGGTGTAATTTTTGATATTTTATGTACAGTATATTAAATATAATTACTGTAGTTTTTGATAGTTTATTTACAGTATATATTACCCATATTTGGTGTACTTTTAGATATTTTATGTACAGTATGTGATATATCTTTACTGTACTTTTTCAAACTTTATTTACAGTATATAAAATGTATTTGGTGTACTTTTAGTTAATATTATATGTACAATATATGAAATATATTTACTGTAATTTTTGATATTTTCTGTACAGTATATAAGATATATTTGGTGTCCTTTTGATATTTTATGTAAATTATATAATTCATATTTGGTGTAGTTTCTGATATTTTACATAGGGTGCGTCGTATATATTGACTGTCCATTTTCATATTTTATTTACAGTATATAATATACATTTGGTGTAATTTTTGATATTTTATGTACAGTATATTAAATATAATTACTGTAGTATTTGATAGTTTATTTACAGTATATACAACACATATTTGGTGTACTTTTTGATATTTTATGTACAGTATGTAATATATATTTACTGTACTTTTTCAAACTTTATTTACAGTATATAAAATGTATTTGGTGTACTTTCAGTTAATATTATATGTACAATATATGAAATATATGTACTGTACTTTTTGATATTTTATGTACAGTATATAAGATATATTTGGTGTCCTTTTGATATTTTATGTAAATTATATAATTCATATTTGGTGTAGTTTTTGATATTTTACATAGGGTGTGTCATATATATTGACTGTCTTTTTGATATTTTATTTACAGTATATAATATACATTTGGTGTAATTTTTCATATTTTATATACAGTATATTAAATATAATTACTGTAGTTTTTGATAGTTTATTTACAGTATATATTACACATATTTGGTGTACTTTTTGATATTTTATGTACAGTATGTAATATATATTTACTGTACTTTTTCAAACTTTATTTACTGTATATAAAATGTATTTGGTGTACTTTTAGTTAATATTATATGTACAATATATGAAATATATTTACTGTACTTTTTGATATTTTCTGTACAGTATATAAGATATATTTGGTGTCCTTTTGATATTTTATGTAAATTATATAATACATATTTGGTGTAGTTTCTGATATTTTACATAGGGTGCGTCGTATATATTGACTGTCCTTTTTGATATTTTATTTACAGTATATAATATACATTTGGTGTAATTTTTGATATTTTATGTACAGTATATTAAATATAATTACTGTAGTGTTTGATAGTTTATTTACAGTATATGTAACACATATTTGGTGTACTTTTTGATATTTTATGTACAGTATGTAATATATATTTACTGTACTTTTTGATATTTTATTTACAGTATATAAAATGTATTTGGTGTACTCTCAGTTAATATTATATGTACAATATATGAAATATATTTACTATACTTTTTGATATTTTATGTAGAGTATATAAGATATATTTGGTGTCCTTTTGATATTTTATGTAAATTATATAATTCATATTTGGTGTAGTTTTTGATATTTTACATAGGGTGTGTCATATATATTGACTGTCTTTTTGATATTTTATTTACAGTATATAATATACATTTGGTGTAATTTTTGATATTTTATGTACAGTATATTAAATATAATTACTGTAGTTTTGATAGTTTATTTACAGTATATATAACACATATTTGGTGCACTTTTTGATATTTTATGTACAGTATGTCATATATATTTACTGTACTTTTTCAAACTTTATTTACAGTATATAAAATGTATTTGGTGTACTTTTAGTTAATATTATATGTACAATATATGAAATATATTTACTGTACTTTTTGATATTTTCTGTACAGTATATAAGATATATTTGGTGTCCTTTTGATATTTTATGTAAATTATATAATACATATTTGGTGTAGTTTCTGATATTTTACATAGGGTGCGTCGTATATATTGACTGTACTTTTTGATATTTTATTTACAGTATATAATATACTTTTGGTGTAATTTTTGATATTTTATGTACAGTATATTTAATATAAATACTGTAGTTTTTGATAGTTTATTTACAGTATATATAACACATATTTGGTGCACTTTTTGATATTTTATGTACAGTATGTCATATATATTTACTGTACTTTTTCAAACTTTATTTACAGTATATAAAATGTATTTGGTGTACTTTTAGTTAATATTATATGTACAATATATGAAATACATTTACTGTACTTTTTGATATTTTCTGTACAGTATATAAGATATATTTGGTGTCCTTTTGATATTTTATGTAAATTATATAATACATATTTGGTGTAGTTTCTGATATTTTACATAGGGTGCGTCGTATATATTGACTGTACTTTTTGATATTTTATTTACAGTATATAATATACTTTTGGTGTAATTTTTGATATTTTATGTACAGTATATTAAATATAATTACTGTAGTTTTTGATAGTTTATTTACAGTATATATTACACATATTTGTTGTACTTTTTGATATTTTATGTACAGTATGTAATATATATTTACTGTACTTTTTCAAACTTTATTTACAGTATATAAAATGTATTTGGTGTACTTTTAGTTAATATTATATGTACAATATATGAAATGTATTTACTGTACATTTTGATATTTTCTGTACAGTATAGAAGATATATTTGGTGTCCTTTTGATATTTTATGTAAATTATATAATACATATTTGGTGTAGTTTCTGATATTTTACATAGGGTGCGTCGTATATATTGACTGTCCTTTTTGATATTTTATTTACAGTATATAATATACATTTTGTGTAATTTTTGATATTTTAAGTACAGTATATTACATATAATTACTGTAGTATTTGATAGTTTATTTACAGTATATATAACACATATTTGGTGTACTTTTTGATATTTTATGTACAGTATGTAATATATATTTACTGTACTTTTTGATATTTTATTTACAGTATATAAAATGTATTTGGTGTACTTTTAGTTAATATTGTGTGTACAATATATGAAATATATTTACTGTACTTTTTGATATTTTATGTAGAGTATATAAGATATATTTGGTGTCCTTTTGATATTTTATGTAAATTATATAATTCATATTTGGTGTAGTTTTTGATATTTTACATAGGGTGTGTCATATATATTGACTGTCTTTTTGATATTTTATTTACAGTATATAATATACATTTGGTGTAATTTTTGATATTTTATGTGCAGAAGATTAAATATAATTACTGTAGTTTTTGATAGTTTATTTACAGTATATATAACACATATTTGGTGCACTTTTTGATATTTTATGTACAGTATGTCATATATATTTACTGTACTTTTTCAAACTTTACTTACAGTATATAAAACGTTTTTGGTGTACTTTTAGTTAACATTATATGTACAATATATGAAATATATTTACTGTACTTTTTGATATTTTCTGTAAAGTATATAAGATATATTTGCTGTCCTTTTGATATTTTATGTAAATTATATAATACATATTCGGTGTAGTTTCTTACATTTTACATAGGGTGCGTCGTATGTATTGACTGTCCTTTTTGATATTTTATTTACAGTATATAATATACATTTGGTGTAATTTTTGATATTTTATGTACAGTATATTAAATATAATTACGGTAGTATTTGATAGTTTATTTACAGTATATATAACACATATTTGGTGTACTTTTTGACATTTTATGTACAGTATGTAATATATATTTACTGTACTTTTTGATATTTTATTTAATGTATATAAAATGTATTTGGTGTACTTTCAGTTAATATTGTATATACAATATATGAAATATATTTACTGTACTTTTTGATATTTTATGTAGAGTATATAAGATATATTTGGTGTCCTTTTGATATTTTATGTAAATTATATAATTCATATTTGGTGTAGTTTTTGATATTTTACATAGGGTGTGTCATATATATTGACTGTCTTTTTGATATTTTATTTACAGTATATAATATACATTTGGTGTAATTTTTGATATTTTATGTACAGTATATTAAATATAATTACTGTAGTTTTTGATAGTTTATTTACAGTATATATAACACATATTTGGTGCACTTTTTGATATTTTATGTACAGTATGTCATATATCTTTACTGTACTTTTTCAAATATTATTTACAGTATATAAAATGTTTTTGGTGTACTTTATTTAATATTATATGTACAATATATGAAATATATTTACTGTACTTTTTGATATTTTCTGTACAGTATATAAGATATATTTGGTGTCCTTTTGATATTTTATGTAAATTATATAATACATATTTGGTGTTGTTTTTCATATTTTACATAGGGTGTGTCGTATATATTGACTGTCCTTTTTGATATTTTATTTACAGTATATAATATACTTTTGGTGTAATTTTTGATATTTTATGTACAGTATATTAAATATAATTACTGTAGTTTTTGATAGTTTATTTACAGTAGATATTACACATATTTGGTGTACTTTTAGATATTTTATGTACAGTATGTGATATATCTTTACTGTACTTTTTCAAACTTTATTTACAGTATATAAAATGTATTTGGTGTACTTTTAGTTAATATTATATGTACAATATATGAAATATATTTACTGTAATTTTTGATATTTTCTGTACAGTATATAAGATATATTTGGTGTCCTTTTGATATTTTATGTAAATTATATAATTCATATTTGGTGTAGTTTCTGATATTTTACATAGGGTGCGTCGTATATATTGACTGTCCATTTTCATAATTTATTTACAGTATATAATATACATTTGGTGTAATTTTTGATATTTTATGTACAGTATATTAAATATAATTACTGTAGTATTTGATAGTTTATTTACAGTATATATAACACATATTTGGTGTACTTTTTGATATTTTATGTACAGTATGAAATATATATTTACTGTACTTTTTCAAACTTTATTCACAGTATATAAAATGTATTTGGTGTACTTTCAGTTAATATTATATGTACAATATATGAAATATATGTACTGTACTTTTTGATATTTTATGTAGAGTATATAAGATATATTTGGTGTCCTTTTGATATTTTATGTAAATTATATAATTCATATTTGGTGTAGTTTTTGATATTTTACATAGGGTGTGTCATATATATTGACTGTCTTTTTGATATTTTATTTACAGTATATAATATACATTTGGTGTAATTTTTCATATTTTATATACAGTATATTAAATATAATTACTGTAGTTTTTGATAGTTTATTTACAGTATATATTACACATATTTGGTGTACTTTTTGATATTTTATGTACAGTATGTAATATATATTTACTGTACTTTTTCAAACTTTATTTACTGTATATAAAATGTATTTGGTGTACTTTTAGTTAATATTATATGTACAATATATGAAATATATTTACTGTACTTTTTGATATTTTCTGTACAGTATATAAGATATATTTGGTGTCCTTTTGATATTTTATGTAAATTATATAATACATATTTGGTGTAGTTTCTGATATTTTACCTAGGGTGCGTCGTATATATTGACTGTCCTTTTTGATATTTTATTTACAGTATATAATATACATTTGGTGTAATTTTTGATATTTTATGTACAGTATATTAAACATAATTACTGTAGTATTTGATAGTTTATTTACAGTATATATAACACATATTTGGTGTACTTTTTGATATTTTATGTACAGTATGTAATATATATTTACTGTACTTTTTGATATTTTATTTACAGTATATAAAATGTATTTGGTGTACTTTCAGTTAATATTATATGTACAATATATGAAATATATTTACTGTACTTTTTGATATTTTATGTAGAGTATATAAGATATATTTGGTGTCCTTTTGATATTTTATGTAAATTATATAATTCATATTTGGTGTAGTTTTTGATATTTTAAATAGGGTGTGTCATGTATATTGACTGTCTTTTTGATATTTTATTTACAGTATATAATATACATTTGGTGTAATTTTTCATATTTTATGTACAGTATATTAAATATAATTACTGTAGTTTTGATAGTTTATTTACAGTATATATAACACATATTTGGTGCACTTTTTGATATTTTATGTACAGTATGTCATATATATTTACTGTACTTTTTCAAACTTTATTTACAGTATATAAAATGTATTTGGTGTACTTTTAGTTAATATTATATGTACAATATAAGAAATATATTTACTGTACTTTTTGATATTTTCTGTACAGTATATAAGATATATTCGGTGACCTTTTGATATTTTATGTAAATTATATAATACATATTTGGTGTAGTTTCTGATATTTTACATAGGGTGCGTCGTATATATTGACTGTCCTTTTTGATATTTTATTTACAGTATATAATATACTTTTGGTGTAATTTTTGATATTTTATGTACAGTATATTAAATGTAATTACTGTAGTTTTTGATAGTTTATTTACAGTATATATTACACATATTTGGTGTACTTTTTGATATTTTATGTACAGTATGTCATATATATTTACTCTACTTTTTCAAACTTTATTTACAGTATATAAAATGTATTTGGTGTACTTTTAGTTAATATTATATGTACAATATATGAAATATATTTACTGTACTTTTTGATATTTTCTGTACAGTATATAAGATATATTTGGTGTCCTTTTGATATTTTATGTAAATTATATAATACATATTTGGTGTAGTTTCTGATATTTTACATAGGGTGCGTCGTATATATTGACTGTACTTTTTGATATTTTATTTACAGTATATAATATACTTTTGGTGTAATTTTTGATATTTTATGTACAGTATATTAAATATAATTACTGTAGTTTTTGATAGTTTATTTACAGTATATATTACACATATTTGTTGTACTTTTTGATATTTTATGTACAGTATGTAATATATATTTACTGTACTTTTTCAAACTTTATTTACAGTATATAAAATGTATTTGGTGTACTTTTAGTTAATATTATATGTACAATATATGAAATATATTTACTGTACATTTTGATATTTTCTGTACAGTATATAAGATATATTTGGTGTCCTTTTGATATTTTATGTAAATTATATAATACATATTTGGTGTAGTTTCTGATATTTTACATAGGGTGCGTCGTATATATTGACTGTCCTTTTTGATATTTTATTTACAGTATATAATATACATTTTGTGTAATTTTTGATATTTTATGTACAGTATATTAAATATAATTACTGTAGTATTTGATAGTTTATTTACAGTATATATAACACATATTTGGTGTACTTTTTGATATTTTATGTACAGTATGTAATATATATTTACTGTACTTTTTGATATATTATTTACAGTATATAAAATGTATTTGGTGTACTTTTAGTTAATATTGTATGTACAATATATGAAATATATTTACTGTACTTTTTGATATTTTATGTAGAGTATATAAGATATATTTGGTGTCCTTTTGATATTTTATGTAAATTATATAATTCATATTTGGTGTAGTTTTTGATATTTTACATAGGGTGTGTCATATATATTGACTGTCTTTTTGATATTTTATTTACAGTATATAATATACATTTGGTGTAATTTTTGATATTTTATGTGCAGAATATTAAATATAATTACTGTAGTTTTTGATAGTTTATTTACAGTATATATAACACATATTTGGTGCACTTTTTGATATTTTATTTACAGTATGTCATATATATTTACTGTACTTTTTCAAACTTTACTTACAGTATATAAAACGTTTTTGGTGTACTTTTAGTTAATATTATATGTACAATATATGAAATATATTTACTGTACTTTTTGATATTTTCTGTACAGTATATAAGATATATTTGGTGTCCTTTTGATATTTTATGTAAATTATATAATACATATTCGGTGTAGTTTCTTATATTTTACATAGGGTGCGTCGTATGTATTGACTGTCCTTTTTGATATTTTATTTACAGTATATAATATACATTTGGTGTAATTTTTGATATTTTATGTACAGTATATTAAATGTAATTACTGTAGTTTTTGATAGTTTATTTACAGTATATATTACACGTATTTGGTGTACTTTTTGATATTTTATGTACAGTATGTCATATATATTTACTCTACTTTTTCAAACTTTATTTACAGTATATAAAATGTATTTGGTGTACTTTTAGTTAATATTATATGTACAATATATGAAATATATTTACTGTACTTTTTGATATTTTCTGTACAGTATATAAGATATATTTGGTGTCCTTTTGATATTTTATGTAAATTATATAATACATATTTGGTGTAGTTTCTGATATTTTACATAGGGTGCGTCGTATATATTGACTGTCCTTATTGATATTTTATTTACAGTATATAATATACATTTTGTGTAATTTTTGATATTTTATGTACAGTATATTAAATATAATTACTGTAGTATTTGATAGTATATTTACAGTATATATAACACATATTTGGTGTACTTTTTGATATTTTATGTACAGTACGTAATATATATTTACTGTACTTTTTGATATTTTATTTACAGTATATAAAATGTATTTGGTGT
The DNA here is from genome assembly GCF_028858775.2 of Pan troglodytes. NCBI lineage: Eukaryota > Metazoa > Chordata > Mammalia > Primates > Hominidae > Pan > Pan troglodytes. The sequence continues at coordinate 9,950,319 of NC_072413.2, forward strand.
ACTTTCAGTTAATATTATATGTACAATATATGAAATATATTTACTGTACTTTTTGATATTTTATGTAGAGTATATAAGATATATTTGGTGTCCTTTTGATATTTTATGTAAATTATATAATTCATATTTGGTGTAGTTTTTGATATTTTACATAGGGTGTGTCATATATATTGACTGTCCTTTTTGATATTTTATATACAGTATATAATATACATTTGGTGTAATTTTTGATATTTTATGTGCAGTATATTAAATATAATTACTGTAGTTTTTGATATTTTATTTACAGTATATAATATACATTTGGTGTAATTTTTGATATTTTATGTGCAGTATATTAAATATAATTACTGTAGTTTTTGATAGTTTATTTACAGTATATATAACACATATTTGGTGCACTTTTTGATATTTTATATACAGTATGTCATATATATTTACTGTACTTTTTCAAACTTTATTTACAGTATATAAAATGTATTTGGTGTACTTTTAGTTAATATTATATGTACAATATATGAAATATATTTACTGTACTTTTTGATATTTTCTGTAAAGTATATAAGATATATTTGGTGTCCTTTTGATATTTTATGTAAATTATATAATACATATTTGGTGTAGTTTCTGATATTTTACATAGGGTGCGTCGTATATATTGACTGTCCTTTTTGATATTTTATTTACAGTATATAATATACATTTGGTGTAATTTTTGATATTTTATGTACAGTATATTAAATATAATTACTGTAGTGTTTGATAGTTTATTTACAGTATATGTAACACATATTTGGTGTACTTTTTGATATTTTATGTACAGTATGTAATATATATTTACTGTACTTTTTGATATTTTATTTACAGTATATAAAATGTATTTGGTGTACTCTCAGTTAATATTATATGTACAATATATGAAATATATTTACTATACTTTTTGATATTTTATGTAGAGTATATAAGATATATTTGGTGTCCTTTTGATATTTTATGTAAATTATATAATTCATATTTGGTGTAGTTTTTGATATTTTACATAGGGTGTGTCATATATATTGACTGTCTTTTTGATATTTTATTTACAGTATATAATATACATTTGGTGTAATTTTTGATATTTTATGTACAGTATATTAAATATAATTACTGTAGTTTTGATAGTTTATTTACAGTATATATAACACATATTTGGTGCACTTTTTGATATTTTATGTACAGTATGTCATATATATTTACTGTACTTTTTCAAACTTTATTTACAGTATATAAAATGTATTTGGTGTACTTTTAGTTAATATTATATGTACAATATATGAAATATATTTACTGTACTTTTTGATATTTTCTGTACAGTATATAAGATATATTTGGTGTCCTTTTGATATTTTATGTAAATTATATAATACATATTTGGTGTAGTTTCTGATATTTTACATAGGGTGCGTCGTATATATTGACTGTACTTTTTGATATTTTATTTACAGTATATAATATACTTTTGGTGTAATTTTTGATATTTTATGTACAGTATATTTAATATAAATACTGTAGTTTTTGATAGTTTATTTACAGTATATATAACACATATTTGGTGCACTTTTTGATATTTTATGTACAGTATGTCATATATATTTACTGTACTTTTTCAAACTTTATTTACAGTATATAAAATGTATTTGGTGTACTTTTAGTTAATATTATATGTACAATATATGAAATACATTTACTGTACTTTTTGATATTTTCTGTACAGTATATAAGATATATTTGGTGTCCTTTTGATATTTTATGTAAATTATATAATACATATTTGGTGTAGTTTCTGATATTTTACATAGGGTGCGTCGTATATATTGACTGTACTTTTTGATATTTTATTTACAGTATATAATATACTTTTGGTGTAATTTTTGATATTTTATGTACAGTATATTAAATATAATTACTGTAGTTTTTGATAGTTTATTTACAGTATATATTACACATATTTGTTGTACTTTTTGATATTTTATGTACAGTATGTAATATATATTTACTGTACTTTTTCAAACTTTATTTACAGTATATAAAATGTATTTGGTGTACTTTTAGTTAATATTATATGTACAATATATGAAATGTATTTACTGTACATTTTGATATTTTCTGTACAGTATAGAAGATATATTTGGTGTCCTTTTGATATTTTATGTAAATTATATAATACATATTTGGTGTAGTTTCTGATATTTTACATAGGGTGCGTCGTATATATTGACTGTCCTTTTTGATATTTTATTTACAGTATATAATATACATTTTGTGTAATTTTTGATATTTTAAGTACAGTATATTAAATATAATTACTGTAGTATTTGATAGTTTATTTACAGTATATATAACACATATTTGGTGTACTTTTTGATATTTTATGTACAGTATGTAATATATATTTACTGTACTTTTTGATATTTTATTTACAGTATATAAAATGTATTTGGTGTACTTTTAGTTAATATTGTGTGTACAATATATGAAATATATTTACTGTACTTTTTGATATTTTATGTAGAGTATATAAGATATATTTGGTGTCCTTTTGATATTTTATGTAAATTATATAATTCATATTTGGTGTAGTTTTTGATATTTTACATAGGGTGTGTCATATATATTGACTGTCTTTTTGATATTTTATTTACAGTATATAATATACATTTGGTGTAATTTTTGATATTTTATGTGCAGAAGATTAAATATAATTACTGTAGTTTTTGATAGTTTATTTACAGTATATATAACACATATTTGGTGCACTTTTTGATATTTTATGTACAGTATGTCATATATATTTACTGTACTTTTTCAAACTTTACTTACAGTATATAAAACGTTTTTGGTGTACTTTTAGTTAACATTATATGTACAATATATGAAATATATTTACTGTACTTTTTGATATTTTCTGTAAAGTATATAAGATATATTTGCTGTCCTTTTGATATTTTATGTAAATTATATAATACATATTCGGTGTAGTTTCTTACATTTTACATAGGGTGCGTCGTATGTATTGACTGTCCTTTTTGATATTTTATTTACAGTATATAATATACATTTGGTGTAATTTTTGATATTTTATGTACAGTATATTAAATATAATTACGGTAGTATTTGATAGTTTATTTACAGTATATATAACACATATTTGGTGTACTTTTTGACATTTTATGTACAGTATGTAATATATATTTACTGTACTTTTTGATATTTTATTTAATGTATATAAAATGTATTTGGTGTACTTTCAGTTAATATTGTATATACAATATATGAAATATATTTACTGTACTTTTTGATATTTTATGTAGAGTATATAAGATATATTTGGTGTCCTTTTGATATTTTATGTAAATTATATAATTCATATTTGGTGTAGTTTTTGATATTTTACATAGGGTGTGTCATATATATTGACTGTCTTTTTGATATTTTATTTACAGTATATAATATACATTTGGTGTAATTTTTGATATTTTATGTACAGTATATTAAATATAATTACTGTAGTTTTTGATAGTTTATTTACAGTATATATAACACATATTTGGTGCACTTTTTGATATTTTATGTACAGTATGTCATATATCTTTACTGTACTTTTTCAAATATTATTTACAGTATATAAAATGTTTTTGGTGTACTTTATTTAATATTATATGTACAATATATGAAATATATTTACTGTACTTTTTGATATTTTCTGTACAGTATATAAGATATATTTGGTGTCCTTTTGATATTTTATGTAAATTATATAATACATATTTGGTGTTGTTTTTCATATTTTACATAGGGTGTGTCGTATATATTGACTGTCCTTTTTGATATTTTATTTACAGTATATAATATACTTTTGGTGTAATTTTTGATATTTTATGTACAGTATATTAAATATAATTACTGTAGTTTTTGATAGTTTATTTACAGTAGATATTACACATATTTGGTGTACTTTTAGATATTTTATGTACAGTATGTGATATATCTTTACTGTACTTTTTCAAACTTTATTTACAGTATATAAAATGTATTTGGTGTACTTTTAGTTAATATTATATGTACAATATATGAAATATATTTACTGTAATTTTTGATATTTTCTGTACAGTATATAAGATATATTTGGTGTCCTTTTGATATTTTATGTAAATTATATAATTCATATTTGGTGTAGTTTCTGATATTTTACATAGGGTGCGTCGTATATATTGACTGTCCATTTTCATAATTTATTTACAGTATATAATATACATTTGGTGTAATTTTTGATATTTTATGTACAGTATATTAAATATAATTACTGTAGTATTTGATAGTTTATTTACAGTATATATAACACATATTTGGTGTACTTTTTGATATTTTATGTACAGTATGAAATATATATTTACTGTACTTTTTCAAACTTTATTCACAGTATATAAAATGTATTTGGTGTACTTTCAGTTAATATTATATGTACAATATATGAAATATATGTACTGTACTTTTTGATATTTTATGTAGAGTATATAAGATATATTTGGTGTCCTTTTGATATTTTATGTAAATTATATAATTCATATTTGGTGTAGTTTTTGATATTTTACATAGGGTGTGTCATATATATTGACTGTCTTTTTGATATTTTATTTACAGTATATAATATACATTTGGTGTAATTTTTCATATTTTATATACAGTATATTAAATATAATTACTGTAGTTTTTGATAGTTTATTTACAGTATATATTACACATATTTGGTGTACTTTTTGATATTTTATGTACAGTATGTAATATATATTTACTGTACTTTTTCAAACTTTATTTACTGTATATAAAATGTATTTGGTGTACTTTTAGTTAATATTATATGTACAATATATGAAATATATTTACTGTACTTTTTGATATTTTCTGTACAGTATATAAGATATATTTGGTGTCCTTTTGATATTTTATGTAAATTATATAATACATATTTGGTGTAGTTTCTGATATTTTACCTAGGGTGCGTCGTATATATTGACTGTCCTTTTTGATATTTTATTTACAGTATATAATATACATTTGGTGTAATTTTTGATATTTTATGTACAGTATATTAAACATAATTACTGTAGTATTTGATAGTTTATTTACAGTATATATAACACATATTTGGTGTACTTTTTGATATTTTATGTACAGTATGTAATATATATTTACTGTACTTTTTGATATTTTATTTACAGTATATAAAATGTATTTGGTGTACTTTCAGTTAATATTATATGTACAATATATGAAATATATTTACTGTACTTTTTGATATTTTATGTAGAGTATATAAGATATATTTGGTGTCCTTTTGATATTTTATGTAAATTATATAATTCATATTTGGTGTAGTTTTTGATATTTTAAATAGGGTGTGTCATGTATATTGACTGTCTTTTTGATATTTTATTTACAGTATATAATATACATTTGGTGTAATTTTTCATATTTTATGTACAGTATATTAAATATAATTACTGTAGTTTTGATAGTTTATTTACAGTATATATAACACATATTTGGTGCACTTTTTGATATTTTATGTACAGTATGTCATATATATTTACTGTACTTTTTCAAACTTTATTTACAGTATATAAAATGTATTTGGTGTACTTTTAGTTAATATTATATGTACAATATAAGAAATATATTTACTGTACTTTTTGATATTTTCTGTACAGTATATAAGATATATTCGGTGACCTTTTGATATTTTATGTAAATTATATAATACATATTTGGTGTAGTTTCTGATATTTTACATAGGGTGCGTCGTATATATTGACTGTCCTTTTTGATATTTTATTTACAGTATATAATATACTTTTGGTGTAATTTTTGATATTTTATGTACAGTATATTAAATGTAATTACTGTAGTTTTTGATAGTTTATTTACAGTATATATTACACATATTTGGTGTACTTTTTGATATTTTATGTACAGTATGTCATATATATTTACTCTACTTTTTCAAACTTTATTTACAGTATATAAAATGTATTTGGTGTACTTTTAGTTAATATTATATGTACAATATATGAAATATATTTACTGTACTTTTTGATATTTTCTGTACAGTATATAAGATATATTTGGTGTCCTTTTGATATTTTATGTAAATTATATAATACATATTTGGTGTAGTTTCTGATATTTTACATAGGGTGCGTCGTATATATTGACTGTACTTTTTGATATTTTATTTACAGTATATAATATACTTTTGGTGTAATTTTTGATATTTTATGTACAGTATATTAAATATAATTACTGTAGTTTTTGATAGTTTATTTACAGTATATATTACACATATTTGTTGTACTTTTTGATATTTTATGTACAGTATGTAATATATATTTACTGTACTTTTTCAAACTTTATTTACAGTATATAAAATGTATTTGGTGTACTTTTAGTTAATATTATATGTACAATATATGAAATATATTTACTGTACATTTTGATATTTTCTGTACAGTATATAAGATATATTTGGTGTCCTTTTGATATTTTATGTAAATTATATAATACATATTTGGTGTAGTTTCTGATATTTTACATAGGGTGCGTCGTATATATTGACTGTCCTTTTTGATATTTTATTTACAGTATATAATATACATTTTGTGTAATTTTTGATATTTTATGTACAGTATATTAAATATAATTACTGTAGTATTTGATAGTTTATTTACAGTATATATAACACATATTTGGTGTACTTTTTGATATTTTATGTACAGTATGTAATATATATTTACTGTACTTTTTGATATATTATTTACAGTATATAAAATGTATTTGGTGTACTTTTAGTTAATATTGTATGTACAATATATGAAATATATTTACTGTACTTTTTGATATTTTATGTAGAGTATATAAGATATATTTGGTGTCCTTTTGATATTTTATGTAAATTATATAATTCATATTTGGTGTAGTTTTTGATATTTTACATAGGGTGTGTCATATATATTGACTGTCTTTTTGATATTTTATTTACAGTATATAATATACATTTGGTGTAATTTTTGATATTTTATGTGCAGAATATTAAATATAATTACTGTAGTTTTTGATAGTTTATTTACAGTATATATAACACATATTTGGTGCACTTTTTGATATTTTATTTACAGTATGTCATATATATTTACTGTACTTTTTCAAACTTTACTTACAGTATATAAAACGTTTTTGGTGTACTTTTAGTTAATATTATATGTACAATATATGAAATATATTTACTGTACTTTTTGATATTTTCTGTACAGTATATAAGATATATTTGGTGTCCTTTTGATATTTTATGTAAATTATATAATACATATTCGGTGTAGTTTCTTATATTTTACATAGGGTGCGTCGTATGTATTGACTGTCCTTTTTGATATTTTATTTACAGTATATAATATACATTTGGTGTAATTTTTGATATTTTATGTACAGTATATTAAATGTAATTACTGTAGTTTTTGATAGTTTATTTACAGTATATATTACACGTATTTGGTGTACTTTTTGATATTTTATGTACAGTATGTCATATATATTTACTCTACTTTTTCAAACTTTATTTACAGTATATAAAATGTATTTGGTGTACTTTTAGTTAATATTATATGTACAATATATGAAATATATTTACTGTACTTTTTGATATTTTCTGTACAGTATATAAGATATATTTGGTGTCCTTTTGATATTTTATGTAAATTATATAATACATATTTGGTGTAGTTTCTGATATTTTACATAGGGTGCGTCGTATATATTGACTGTCCTTATTGATATTTTATTTACAGTATATAATATACATTTTGTGTAATTTTTGATATTTTATGTACAGTATATTAAATATAATTACTGTAGTATTTGATAGTATATTTACAGTATATATAACACATATTTGGTGTACTTTTTGATATTTTATGTACAGTACGTAATATATATTTACTGTACTTTTTGATATTTTATTTACAGTATATAAAATGTATTTGGTGTACTTTCAGTTAATATTATATGTACAATATATGAAATATATTTACTGTACTTTTTGATATTTTATGTAGAGTATATAAGATATATTTGGTGTCCTTTTGATATTTTATGTAAATTATATAATTCATATTTGGTGTAGTTTTTGATATTTTACATAGGGTGTGTCATATATATTGACTGTCCTTTTTGATATTTTATATACAGTATATAATATACATTTGGTGTAATTTTTGATATTTTATGTGCAGTATATTAAATATAATTACTGTAGTTTTTGATATTTTATTTACAGTATATAATATACATTTGGTGTAATTTTTGATATTTTATGTGCAGTATATTAAATATAATTACTGTAGTTTTTGATAGTTTATTTACAGTATATATAACACATATTTGGTGCACTTTTTGATATTTTATATACAGTATGTCATATATATTTACTGTACTTTTTCAAACTTTATTTACAGTATATAAAATGTATTTGGTGTACTTTTAGTTAATATTATATGTACAATATATGAAATATATTTACTGTACTTTTTGATATTTTCTGTAAAGTATATAAGATATATTTGGTGTCCTTTTGATATTTTATGTAAATTATATAATACATATTTGGTGTAGTTTCTGATATTTTACATAGGGTGCGTCGTATATATTGACTGTCCTTTTTGATATTTTATTTACAGTATATAATATACTTTTGGTGTAATTTTTGATATTTTATGTACAGTATATTAAATGTAATTACTGTAGTTTTTGATAGTTTATTTACAGTATATATAACACATATTTGGTGTACTTTTTGATATTTTATGTACAGTATGTAATATATATTTACTGTACTTTTTGATATATTATTTACAGTATATAAAATGTATTTGGTGTACTTTTAGTTAATATTGTATGTACAATATATGAAATATATTTACTGTACTTTTTGATATTTTATGTAGAGTATATAAGATATATTTGGTGTCCTTTTGATATTTTATGTAAATTATATAATTCATATTTGGTGTAGTTTTTGATATTTTACATAGGGTGTGTCATATATATTGACTGTCTTTTTGATATTTTATTTACAGTATATAATATACATTTGGTGTAATTTTTGATATTTTATGTGCAGAATATTAAATATAATTACTGTAGTTTTTGATAGTTTATTTACAGTATATATAACACATATTTGGTGCACTTTTTGATATTTTATTTACAGTATGTCATATATATTTACTGTACTTTTTCAAACTTTACTTACAGTATATAAAACGTTTTTGGTGTACTTTTAGTTAATATTATATGTACAATATATGAAATATATTTACTGTACTTTTTGATATTTTCTGTACAGTATATAAGATATATTTGGTGTCCTTTTGATATTTTATGTAAATTATATAATACATATTCGGTGTAGTTTCTTATATTTTACATAGGGTGCGTCGTATGTATTGACTGTCCTTTTTGATATTTTATTTACAGTATATAATATACATTTGGTGTAATTTTTGATATTTTATGTACAGTATATTAAATGTAATTACTGTAGTTTTTGATAGTTTATTTACAGTATATATTACACGTATTTGGTGTACTTTTTGATATTTTATGTACAGTATGTCATATATATTTACTCTACTTTTTCAAACTTTATTTACAGTATATAAAATGTATTTGGTGTACTTTTAGTTAATATTATATGTACAATATATGAAATATATTTACTGTACTTTTTGATATTTTCTGTACAGTATATAAGATATATTTGGTGTCCTTTTGATATTTTATGTAAATTATATAATACATATTTGGTGTAGTTTCTGATATTTTACATAGGGTGCGTCGTATATATTGACTGTCCTTATTGATATTTTATTTACAGTATATAATATACATTTTGTGTAATTTTTGATATTTTATGTACAGTATATTAAATATAATTACTGTAGTATTTGATAGTATATTTACAGTATATATAACACATATTTGGTGTACTTTTTGATATTTTATGTACAGTACGTAATATATATTTACTGTACTTTTTGATATTTTATTTACAGTATATAAAATGTATTTGGTGTACTTTCAGTTAATATTATATGTACAATATATGAAATATATTTACTGTACTTTTTGATATTTTATGTAGAGTATATAAGATATATTTGGTGTCCTTTTGATATTTTATGTAAATTATATAATTCATATTTGGTGTAGTTTTTGATATTTTACATAGGGTGTGTCATATATATTGACTGTCCTTTTTGATATTTTATATACAGTATATAATATACATTTGGTGTAATTTTTGATATTTTATGTGCAGTATATTAAATATAATTACTGTAGTTTTTGATATTTTATTTACAGTATATAATATACATTTGGTGTAATTTTTGATATTTTATGTGCAGTATATTAAATATAATTACTGTAGTTTTTGATAGTTTATTTACAGTATATATAACACATATTTGGTGCACTTTTTGATATTTTATATACAGTATGTCATATATATTTACTGTACTTTTTCAAACTTTATTTACAGTATATAAAATGTATTTGGTGTACTTTTAGTTAATATTATATGTACAATATATGAAATATATTTACTGTACTTTTTGATATTTTCTGTAAAGTATATAAGATATATTTGGTGTCCTTTTGATATTTTATGTAAATTATATAATACATATTTGGTGTAGTTTCTGATATTTTACATAGGGTGCGTCGTATATATTGACTGTCCTTTTTGATATTTTATTTACAGTATATAATATACTTTTGGTGTAATTTTTGATATTTTATGTACAGTATATTAAATGTAATTACTGTAGTTTTTGATAGTTTATTTACAGTATATATAACACATATTTGGTGTACTTTTTGATATTTTATGTACAGTACGTAATATATATTTACTGTACTTTTTGATATTTTATTTACAGTATATAAAATGTATTTGGTGTACTTTCAGTTAATATTATATGTACAATATATGAAATATATTTACTGTACTTTTTGATATTTTATGTAGAGTATATAAGATATATTTGGTGTCCTTTTGATATTTTATGTAAATTATATAATTCATATTTGGTGTAGTTTTTGATATTTTACATAGGGTGTGTCATATATATTGACTGTCCTTTTTGATATTTTATTTACAGTATATAATATACATTTGGTGTAATTTTTGATATTTTATGTGCAGTATATTAAATATAATTACTGTAGTTTTTGATATTTTATTTACAGTATATAATATACATTTGGTGTAATTTTTGATATTTTTTGTGCAGTATATTAAATATAATTACTGTAGTTTTTGATAGTTTATTTACAGTATATATAACACATATTTGGTGCACTTTTTGATATTTTATATACAGTATGTCATATATATTTACTGTACTTTTTCAAACTTTATTTACAGTATATAAAATGTATTTGGTGTACTTTTAGTTAATATTATATGTACAATATATGAAATATATTTACTGTACTTTTTGATATTTTCTGTAAAGTATATAAGATATATTTGGTGTCCTTTTGATATTTTATGTAAATTATATAATACATATTTGGTGTAGTTTCTGATATTTTACATAGGGTGCGTCGTATATATTGACTGTCCTTTTTGATATTTTATTTACAGTATATAATATACTTTTGGTGTAATTTTTGATATTTTATGTACAGTATATTAAATGTAATTACTGTAGTTTTTGATAGTTTATTTACAGTATATATAACACATATTTGGTGTACTTTTTGATATTTTATGTACAGTACATAATATATATTTACTGTACTTTTTGATATTTTATTTACAGTATATAAAATGTATTTGGTGTACTTTCAGTTAATATTATATGTACAATATATGAAATATATTTACTGTACTTTTTGATATTTTATGTAGAGTATATAAGATATATTTGGTGTCCTTTTGATATTTTATGTAAATTATATAATTCATATTTGGTGTAGTTTTTGATATTTCACATAGGGTGTGTCATATATATTGACTGTCTTTTTGATATTTTATTTACAGTATATACTATACATTTGGTGTAATTTTTGATATTTTATGTACAGTATATTAAATATAATTACTGTAGTTTTTGATAGTTTATTTACAGTATATATAACACATATTTGGTGCACTTTTTGATATTTTATGTACAGTATATCATATATCTTTACTGTACTTTTTCAAATTTTATTTACAGTATATAAAATGTTTTTGGTGTACTTTTAGTTAATATTATATGTACAATATATGAAATATATTTACTGTACTTTTTGATATTTTCGGTACAGTATATAAGATATATTTGGTGTCCTTTTGATATTTTATGTAAATTATATAATACATATTAGGTGTAGTTTTTGATATTTTACATAGGGTGTGTCATATATATTGACTGTCTTTTTGACATTTTATTTACAGTATATAATATACTTTTGGTGTAATTTTTGATATTTTATGTACAGTATATTAAATATAATTACTGTAGTTTTTGATAGTTTATTTACAGTATATATTACACATATTTGGTGTACTTTTTGATATTTTATGTACAGTATGTAATATATATTTACTGTACTTTTTCAAACTTTATTTACAGTATATAAAATGTATTTGGTGTACTTTCAGTTAATATTATATGTACAATATATGAAATATATTTACTGTACTTTTTGATATTTTATGTAGAGTATATAAGATATATTTGGTGTCCTTTTGATATTTTATGTAAATTATATAATTCATATTTGGTGTAGTTTTTGATATTTTACATAGGGTGTGTCATATATATTGACTGTCTTTTTGATATTTTATTTACAGTATATACTATACATTTGGTGTAATTTTTGATATTTTATGTACAGTATATTAAACATAATTACTGTAGTTTTTGATAGTTTATTTACAGTATATATAACACATATTTGGTGCACTTTTTCATATTTTATGTACAGTATGTCATATATCTTTACTGTACTTTTTCAAATTTTATTTACAGTATATAAAATGTTTTTGGTGTACTTTTAGTTAATATTATATGTACAATATATGAAATATATTTACTGTACTTTTTGATATTTTCGGTACAGTATATAAGATATATTTGGTGTCCTTTTGATATTTTATGTAAATTATATAATACATATTAGGTGTAGTTTTTGATATTTTACATAGGGTGTGTCATATATATTGACTCTCCTTTTTGACATTTTATTTACAGTATATAATATACTTTTGGTGTAATTTTTGATATTTTATGTACAGTATATTAAATATAATTACTGTAGTTTTTGATAGTTTATTTACAGTATATATTACACATATTTGGTGTACTTTTTGATATTTTATGTACAGTATGTAATATATATTTACTGTAATTTTTCAAACTTTATTTACAGTATATAAAATGTATTTGGTGTACTTTCAGTTAATATTATATGTACAATATATGAAATATATTTACTGTACTTTTTGATATTTTATGTAGAGTATATAATATATATTTGGTGTCCTTTTGATATTTTATGTAAATTATATAACTCATATTTGGTGTAGTTTTTGATATTTTACATAGGGTGTGTCATATATGTTGACTGTCTTTTTGATATTTTATTTACAGTATATACTATACATTTGGTGTAATTTTTGATATTTTATGTACAGTATATTAAATATAATTACTGTAGTTTTTGATAGTTTATTTACAGTATATATAACACATATTTGGTGCACTTTTTGATATTTTATGTACAGTATGTCATATATCTTTACTGTAATTTTTCAAATTTTATTTACAGTATATAAAATGTTTTTGGTGTACTTTTAGTTAATATTATATGTACAATATATGAAATATATTTACTGTACTTTTTGATATTTTCGGTACAGTATATAAGATATATTTGGTGTCCTTTTGATATTTTATGTAAATTATATAATACATATTAGGTGTAGTTTTTGATATTTTACATAGGGTGTGTCATATATATTGACTGTCCTTTTTGATATTTTATTTACAGTATATAATATACTTTTGGTGTAATTTTTGATATTTTATGTACAGTATATTAAATATAATTACTGTAGTTTTTGATAGTTTATTTACAGTATATATTACACATATTTGGTGTACTTTTTGATATTTTATGTACAGTATGTAATATATATTTACTGTACTTTTTCAAACTTTATTTACAGTATATAAAATGTATTTGGTGTACTTTCAGTTAATATTATATGTACAATATATGAAATATATTTACTGTACTTTTTGATATTTTATGTAGAGTATATAAGATATATTTGGTGTCCTTTTGATATTTTATGTAAATTATATAATTCATATTTGGTGTAGTTTTTGATATTTCACATAGGGTGTGTCATATATATTGACTGTCTTTTTGATATTTTATTTACAGTATATACTATACATTTGGTGTAATTTTTGATATTTTATGTGCAGTATATTAAATATAATTACTGTAGTTTTTGATAGTTTATTTACAGTATATATAACACATATTTGGTGCACTTTTTGATATTTTATGTACAGTATGTCATATATCTTTACTGTATTTTTCAAATTTTATTTACAGTATATAAAAGGTTTTTGGTGTACTTTTAGTTAATATTATATGTACAATATATGAAATATATTTACTGTACTTTTTGATATTTTCGGTACATTATATAAGATATATTTGGTGTCCTTTTGATATTTTATGTAAATTATATAATACATATTAGGTTTAGTTTTTGATATTTTACATAGGGTGTGTCATATATATTGACTGTCTTTTTGACATTTTATTTACAGTATATAATATACTTTTGGTGTAATTTTTGATATTTTATGTACAGTATATTAAATATAATTACTGTAGTTTTTGATAGTTTATTTACAGTATATATTACACATATTTGGTGTACTTTTTGATATTTTATGTACAGTATGTAATATATATTTACTGTACTTTTTCAAACTTTATTTACAGTATATAAAATGTATTTGGTGTACTTTCAGTTAATATTATATGTACAATATATGAAATATATTTACTGTACTTTTTGATATTTTATGTAGAGTATATAAGATATATTTGGTGTCCTTTTGATATTTTATGTAAATTATATAATTCATATTTGGTGTAGTTTTTGATATTTTACATAGGGTGTGTCATATATATTGACTGTCTTTTTGATATTTTATTTACAGTATATACTATACATTTGGTGTAATTTTTGATATTTTATGTACAGTATATTAAATATAATTACTGTAGTTTTTGATAGTTTATTTACAGTATATATAACACATATTTGGTGCACTTTTTGATATTTTATGTACAGTATGTCATATATCTTTACTGTACTTTTTCAAATTTTATTTACAGTATATAAAATGTTTTTGGTGTACTTTTAGTTAATATTATATGTACAATATATGAAATATATTTACTGTACTTTTTGATATTTTTGGTACAGTATATAAGATATATTTGGTGTCCTTTTGATATTTTATGTAAATTATATAATACATATTAGGTGTAGTTTTTGATATTTTACATAGGGTGTGTCATATATATTGACTCTCCTTTTTGACATTTTATTTACAGTATATAATATACTTTTGGTGTAATTTTTGATATTTTATGTACAGTATATTAAATATAATTACTGTAGTTTTTGATAGTTTATTTACAGTATATATTACACATATTTGGTGTACTATTTGATATTTTATGTACAGTATGTAATATATATTTACTGTACTTTTTCAAACTTTATTTACAGTATCTAAAATGTATTTGGTGTACTTTCAGTTAATATTATATGTACAATATATGAAATATATTTACTGTACTTTTTGATATTTTATGTAGAGTATATAAGATATATTTGGTGTCCTTTTGATATTTTATGTAAATTATATAATTCATATTTGGTGTAGTTTTTGATATTTCACATAGGGTGTGTCATATATATTGACTGTCTTTTTGATATTTTATTTACAGTATATACTATACATTTGGTGTAATTTTTGATATTTTATGTGCAGTATATTAAATATAATTACTGTAGTTTTTGATAGTTTATTTACAGTATATATAACACATATTTGGTGCACTTTTTGATATTTTATGTACAGTATGTCATATATCTTTACTGTATTTTTCAAATTTTATTTACAGTATATAAAATGTTTTTGGTGTACTTTTAGTTAATATTATATGTACAATATATGAAATATATTTACTGTACTTTTTGATATTTTCGGTACATTATATAAGATATATTTGGTGTCCTTTTGATATTTTATGTAAATTATATAATACATATTAGGTTTAGTTTTTGATATTTTACATAGGGTGTGTCATATATATTGACTGTCTTTTTGACATTTTATTTACAGTATATAATATACTTTTGGTGTAATTTTTGATATTTTATGTACAGTATATTAAATATAATTACTGTAGTTTTTGATAGTTTATTTACAGTATATATTACACATATTTGGTGTACTTTTTGATATTTTATGTACAGTATGTAATATATATTTACTGTACTTTTTCAAACTTTATTTACAGTATATAAAATGTATTTGGTGTACTTTCAGTTAATATTATATGTACAATATATGAAATATATTTACTGTACCTTTTGATATTTTATGTAGAGTATATAATATATATTTGGTGTCCTTTTGATATTTTATGTAAATTATATAATTCATATTTGGTGTAGTTTTTGATATTTTACATAGGGTGTGTCATATATGTTGACTGTCTTTTTGATATTTTATTTACAGTATATACTATACATTTGGTGTAATTTTTGATATTTTATGTACAGTATATTAAATATAATTACTGTAGTTTTTGATAGTTTATTTACAGTATATATAACACATATTTGGTGCACTTTTTGATATTTTATGTACAGTATGTCATATATCTTTACTGTAATTTTTCAAATTTTATTTACAGTATATAAAATGTTTTTGGTGTACTTTTAGTTAATATTATATGTACAATATATGAAATATATTTACTGTACTTTTTGATATTTTCGGTACAGTATATAAGATATATTTGGTGTCCTTTTGATATTTTATGTAAATTATATAATACATATTAGGTGTAGTTTTTGATATTTTACATAGGGTGTGTCATATATATTGACTGTCCTTTTTGATATTTTATTTACAGTATATAATATACTTTTGGTGTAATTTTTGATATTTTATGTACAGTATATTAAATATAATTACTGTAGTTTTTGATAGTTTATTTACAGTATATATTACACATATTTGGTGTACTTTTTGATATTTTATGTACAGTATGTAATATATATTTACTGTACTTTTTCAAACTTTATTTACAGTATATAAAATGTATTTGGTGTACTTTCAGTTAATATTATATGTACAATATATGAAATATATTTACTGTACTTTTTGATATTTTATGTAGAGTATATAAGATATATTTGGTGTCCTTTTGATATTTTATGTAAATTATATAATTCATATTTGGTGTAGTTTTTGATATTTTACATAGGGTGTGTCATATATATTGACTGTCTTTTTGATATTTTATTTACAGTATATACTATACATTTGGTGTAATTTTTGATATTTTATGTACAGTATATTAAATATAATTACTGTAGTTTTTGATAGTTTATTTACAGTATATATAACACATATTTGGTGCACTTTTTGATATTTTATGTACAGTATGTCATATATCTTTACTGTACTTTTTCAAATTTTATTTACAGTATATAAAATGTTTTTGTTGTACTTTTAGTTAATATTACATGTACAATATATGAAATATATTTACTGTACTTTTTGATATTTTCGGTACAGTATATAAGATATATTTGGTGTCCTTTTGATATTTTATGTAAATTATATAATACATATTAGGTGTAGTTTTTGATATTTTACATAGGGTGTGTCATATATATTGACTGTCTTTTTGATATTTTATTTACAGTATATAATATACTTTTGGTGTAATTTTTGATATTTTATGTACAGTATATTAAATATAATTACTGTAGTTTTTGATAGTTTATTTACAGTATATATTACACATATTTGGTGTATTTTTTGATATTTTATGTACAGTATGTAATATATCTTTACTGTACTTTTTGATGTTTTATTTACAGTATATAAAATGTATTTGGTGTACTTTCAGTTAATATTATATGTACAGTATATGAAATATATTTACTGTACTTTTTGATATTTTATGTAGAGTATATAAGATGTATTTGGTGTCTTTTGATATTTTATGTAAATTATATAATTCATATTTGGTGTAGTTTTTGATATTTTACATAGGGTGTGTCATATATATTGACTGTCTTTTTGATATTTTATTTACAGTATATAATATACATTTGGTGTAATTTTTGATATTTTATGTACAGTATATTAAATATAATTACTGCAGTTTTTGATAGTTTATTTACAGTATATATAACACATATTTGGTGCACTTTTTGATATTTTATGTACAGTATGTCATATATCCTTACTGTACTTTTTCAAATTTTATTTACAGTATATAAAATGTTTTTGGTATACTTTTAGTTAATATTATATGTACAATATATGAAATATATTTACTGTACTTTTTGATATTTTCTGTACACTATATAAGATATATTTGGTGTCCTTTTGATATTTTATGTAAATTATACAATACATATTTGGTGTAGTTTTTGATATTTTACATAGGGTGTGTCATATATATTGACTGTCCTTTTTGATATTTTATTTACAGTATATAATATACTTTTGGTGTAATTTTTGATATTTTATGTACAGTATATTAAATATAATTACTGTAGTTTTTGATAGTTTATTTACAGTATTTGTTACACATATTTGGTGTACTTTTTGATATTTTATGTACAGTATATAAGATATATTTGGTGTCCTTTTGATATTTTATCTAAATTATATAATACATATTTGGTGTAGTTTCTGATATTTTACATAGGGTGCGTCGTATATATTGACTGTCCTTTTTGATAATTTATTTACAGTATATAATATACATTTTGTGTAATTTTTGATATTTTATGTACAGTATATTCAATATAATTACTGTAGTATTTGATAGTTTATTTACAGTATATATAACACATATTTGGTGTACTTTTTGATATTTTATGTACAGTATGTAATATATATTTAGTGTACTTTTTCAAACTTTATTTACCGTATATAAAATGTATTTGGTGTACTTTTAGTTATGTACTTTTTGATATTTTCTGTACAGTATATAAGATATATTTGGTGTCCTTTTGATATTTTATGTAAATTATATAATTCATATTTGGTGTAGTTTTTGATATTTTACATAGGGTGTGTCATATATATTGACTGTCTTTTTGATATTTTATTTACAGTATATAATATACATTTGGTGTAATTTTTGATATTTTATGTACAGTATATTAAATATAATTTCTGTAGTTTTTGATAGTTTATTTACAGTATATATAACACATATTTGGTGCACTTTTTGATATTTTGTGTACAGTATGTAATATATATTTACTGTACTTTTTCAAACTTTATTTACAGTATATAAAATGTTTTTGGTGTACTTTTAGTTAATATTATATGTACAATATATGAAATATATTTACTGTACTTTTTGATATTTTCTGTACAGTATATAAGATATATTTGGTGTCCTTTTGATATTTTATGTAAATTATATAATACATATTTGGTGTAGTTTCTGATATTTTACATAGGGTGCTTCGTATATATTGACTGTCCTTTTTGATATTTTATTTACAGTATATAATATACATTTGGTGTAATTTTTGATATTTTATGTACAGTATATTAAATATAATTACTGTAGTATTTGATAGTTTATTTACAGTATATATAACAAATATTTGGTGTACTTTTTGATATTTTATGTACAGTATGTAATATATATTTACTGTACTTTTTGATGTTTTATTTACAGTATATAAAATGTATTTGGTGTACTTTCAGTTAATATTATATGTACAGTATATGAAATATATTTACTGTACTTTTTGATATTTTATGTAGAGTATATAAGATGTATTTGGTGTCCTTTTGATATTTTATGTAAATTATATAATTCATATTTGGTGTAGTTTTTGATATTTTACATAGGGTGTGTCATATATATTGACTGTCTTTTTGATATTTTATTTACAGTATATAATATACTTTTGGTGTAATTTTTGATATTTTATGTACAGTATATTAAATATAATTACTGTAGTTTTTGATAGTTTATTTACAGTATATATTACACATATTTGGTGTACTTTTAGATATTTTATGTACAGTATGTGATATATCTTTACTGTACTTTTTCAAACTTTATTTACAGTATATAAAATGTATTTGGTGTACTTTTAGTTAATATTATATGTACAATATATGAAATATATTTACTGTAATTTTTGATATTTTCTGTACAGTATATAAGATATATTTGGTGTCCTTTTGATATTTTATGTAAATTATATAATTCATATTTGGTGTAGTTTCCGATATTTTACATAGGGTGCGTCGTATATATTGACTGTCCATTTTCATATTTTATTTACAGTATATAATATACATTTGGTGTAATTCTTGATATTTTATGTACAGTATATTAAATATAATTACTGTAGTATTTGATAGTTTATTTACAGTATATATAACACATATTTGGTGTACTTTTTGATATTTTATGTACAGTATGTAATATATATTTACTGTACTTTTTCAAACTTTATTTACAGTATATAAAATGTATTTGGTGTACTTTCAGTTAATATTATATGTACAATATATGAAATATATGTACTGTACTTTTTGATATTTTATGTAGAGTATATAAGATATATTTGGTATCCTTTTGATATTTTATGTAAATTATATAATTCACATTTGGTGTAGTTTTTGATATTTTACATAGGGTGTGTCATATATATTGACTGTCTTTTTGATATTTTATTTACAGTATATAATATACATTTGGTGTAATTTTTCATATTTTATATACAGTATATTAAATATAATTACTGTAGTTTTTGATAGTTTATTTACAGTATATATTACACATATTTGGTGTACTTTTTGATATTTTATGTACAGTATGTAATATATATTTACTGTACTTTTTCAAACTTTATTTACAGTATATAAAATGTATTTGGTGTACTTTTAGTTAATATTATATGTACAATATATGAAATATATTTACTGTACTTTTTGATATTTTCTGTACAGTATATAAGATATATTTGGTGTCCTTTTGATATTTTATGTAAATTATATAATACATATTTGGTGTAGTTTCTGATATTTTACATAGGGTGCGTCGTATATATTGACTGTCCTTTTTGATATTTTATTTACAGTATATAATATACATTTGCTGTAATTTTTGATATTTTATGTACAGTATATTAAATATAATTACTGTAGTATTTGATAGTTTATTTACAATATATATAACACATATTTGGTGTACTTTTTGATATTTTATATACAGTATGTAATATATATTTACTGTACTTTTTGATATTTTATTTACAGTATATAAAATGTATTTGGTATACTTTCAGTTAATATTATATGTACAATATATGAAATATATTTACTGTACTTTTTGATATTTTATGTAGAGTATATAAGATATATTTGGTGTCCTTTTGATATTTTATGTAAATTATATAATTCATATTTGGTGTAGTTTTTGATATTTTACATAGGGTGTGTCATATATATTGACTGTCTTTTTGATATTTTATTTACAATATATAATATACATTTGGTGTAATTTTTGATATTTTATGTACAGTATATTAAATATAATTACTGTAGTTTTGATAGTTTATTTACAGTATATATAACACATATTTGGTGCACTTTTTGATATTTTATGTACAGTATGTCATATATATTTACTGTACTTTTTCAAACTTTATTTACAGTATATAAAATGTATTTGGTGTACTTTTAGTTAATATTATATGTACAATATAAGAAATATATTTACTGTACTTTTTGATATTTTCTGTACAGTATATAAGATATATTTGGTGTCCTTTTGATATTTTATGTAAATTATATAATACATATTTGGTGTAGTTTCTGATATTTTACATAGGGTGCGTCGTATATATTGACTGTCCTTTTTGATATTTTATTTACAGTATATAATATACTTTTGGTGTAATTTTTGATATTTTATGTACAGTATATTAAATGTAATTACTGTAGTTTTTGATAGTTTATTTACAGTATATATAACACATATTTGGTGTACTTTTTGATATTTTATGTACAGTATGTAATATATATTTACTGTACTTTTTGATATTTTATTTACAGTATATAAAATGTATTTGGTGTACTTTCAGTTAATATTATATGTACAATATATGAAATATATTTACTGTACTTTTTGATATTTTATGTAGAGTATATAAGATATATTTGGTGTCCTTTTGATATTTTATGTAAATTATATAATTCATATTTGGTGTAGTTTTTGATATTTTACATAGCGTGTGTCATATATATTGACTGTCCTTTTTGATATTTTATTTACAGTATATAATATACATTTGGTGTAATTTTTGATATTTTATGTGCAGTATATTAAATATAATTACTGTAGTTTTTGATATTTTATTTACAGTATATAATATACATTTGGTGTAATTTTTGATATTTTATGTGCAGTATATTAAATATAATTACTGTAGTTTTTGATAGTTTATTTACAGTATATATAACACATATTTGGTGCACTTTTTGATATTTTATATACAGTATGTCATATATATTTACTGTACTTTTTCAAACTTTATTTACAGTATATAAAATGTATTTGGTGTACTTTTAGTTAATATTATATGTACAATATATGAAATATATTTACTGTACTTTTTGATATTTTCTGTACAGTATATAAGATATATTTGGTGTCCTTTTGGTATTTTATGTAAATTATATAATACATATTTGGTGTAGTTTCTGATATTTTACATAGGGTGCGTCGTATATATTGACTGTCCTTTTTGATATTTTATTTACAGTATATAATATACTTTTGGTGTAATTTTTGATATTTTATGTACAGTATATTAAATGTAATTACTGTAGTTTTTGATAGTTTATTTACAGTATATATTACACATATTTGGTGTACTTTTTGATATTTTATGTACAGTATGTCACATATATTTACTGTACTTTTTCAAACTTTATTTACAGTATATAAAATGTATTTGGTGTACTTTTAGTTAATATTATATGTACAATATATGAAATATATTTACTGTACTTTTTGATATTTTCTGTACAGTATATAAGATATATTTGGTGTCCTTTTGATATTTTATGTAAATTATATAATACATATTTGGTGTAGTTTCTGATATTTTACATAGGGTGCGTCGTATATATTGACTGTCCTTTTTGATATTTTATTTACAGTATATAATATACATTTGGTGTAATTTTTGATATTTTATGTACAGTATATTAAATATAATTACTGTAGTTTTTGATAGTTTATTTACAGTATATATTACACATATTTGGTGTACTTTTTGATATTTTATGTACAGTATGTAATATATATTTACTGTACTTTTTCAAACTTTATTTACAGTATATAAAATGTATTTGGTGTACTTTTAGTTAATATTATATGTACAATATATGAAATATATTTACTGTACTTTTTGATATTTTATGTAGAGTATATAAGATATATTTGGTGTCCTTTTGATATTTTATGTAAATTATATAATTCATATTTGGTGTAGTTTTTGATATTTTACATAGGGTGTGTCATATATATTGACTGTCTTTTTGATATTTTATTTACAGTATATACTATACATTTGGTGTAATTTTTGATATTTTATGTACAGTATATTAAATATAATTACTGTAGTTTTTGATAGTTTATTTACAGTATATATAACACATATTTGGTGCACTTTTTGATATTTTATGAACAGTATGTCATATATCTTTACTGTACTTTTTCAAATTTTATTTACAGTATATAAAATGTTTTTGGTGTACTTTTAGTTAATATTATATGTACAATATATGAAATATATTTACTGTACTTTTTGATATTTTCGGTACAGTATATAAGATATATTTGGTGTCCTTTTGATATTTTATGTAAATTATATAATACATATTAGGTGTAGTTTTTGATATTTTACATAGGGTGTGTCATATATATTGACTGTCCTTTTTGACATTTTATTTACAGTATATAATATACTTTTGGTGTAATTTTTGATATTTTATGTACAGTATATTAAATATAATTACTGTAGTTTTTGATAGTTTATTTACAGTATATATTACACATATTTGGTGTACTTTTTGATATTTTATGTACAGTATGTAATATATATTTACTGTACTTTTTCAAACTTTATTTACAGTATATAAAATGTATTTGGTGTACTTTCAGTTAATATTATATGTACAATATATGAAATATATTTACTGTACCTTTTGATATTTTATGTAGAGTATATAATATATATTTGGTGTCCTTTTGATATTTTATGTAAATTATATAATTCATATTTGGTGTAGTTTTTGATATTTTACATAGGGTGTGTCATATATGTTGACTGTCTTTTTGATATTTTATTTACAGTATATACTATACATTTGGTGTAATTTTTGATATTTTATGTACAGTATATTAAATATAATTACTGTAGTTTTTGATAGTTTATTTACAGTATATATAACACATATTTGGTGCACTTTTTGATATTTTATGTACAGTATGTCATATATCTTTACTGTAATTTTTCAAATTTTATTTACAGTATATAAAATGTTTTTGGTGTACTTTTAGTTAATATTATATGTACAATATATGAAATATATTTACTGTACTTTTTGATATTTTCGGTACAGTATATAAGATATATTTGGTGTCCTTTTGATATTTTATGTAAATTATATAATACATATTAGGTGTAGTTTTTGATATTTTACATAGGGTGTGTCATATATATTGACTGTCCTTTTTGATATTTTATTTACAGTATATAATATACTTTTGGTGTAATTTTTGATATTTTATGTACAGTATATTAAATATAATTACTGTAGTTTTTGATAGTTTATTTACAGTATATATTACACATATTTGGTGTACTTTTTGATATTTTATGTACAGTATGTAATATATATTTACTGTACTTTTTCAAACTTTATTTACAGTATATAAAATGTATTTGGTGTACTTTCAGTTAATATTATATGTACAATATATGAAATATATTTACTGTACTTTTTGATATTTTATGTAGAGTATATAAGATATATTTGGTGTCCTTTTGATATTTTATGTAAATTATATAATTCATATTTGGTGTAGTTTTTGATATTTTACATAGGGTGTGTCATATATATTGACTGTCTTTTTGATATTTTATTTACAGTATATACTATACATTTGGTGTAATTTTTGATATTTTATGTACAGTATATTAAATATAATTACTGTAGTTTTTGATAGTTTATTTACAGTATATATAACACATATTTGGTGCACTTTTTGATATTTTATGTACAGTATGTCATATATCTTTACTGTACTTTTTCAAATTTTATTTACAGTATATAAAATGTTTTTGTTGTACTTTTAGTTAATATTACATGTACAATATATGAAATATATTTACTGTACTTTTTGATATTTTCGGTACAGTATATAAGATATATTTGGTGTCCTTTTGATATTTTATGTAAATTATATAATACATATTAGGTGTAGTTTTTGATATTTTACATAGGGTGTGTCATATATATTGACTGTCTTTTTGATATTTTATTTACAGTATATAATATACTTTTGGTGTAATTTTTGATATTTTATGTACAGTATATTAAATATAATTACTGTAGTTTTTGATAGTTTATTTACAGTATATATTACACATATTTGGTGTATTTTTTGATATTTTATGTACAGTATGTAATATATCTTTACTGTACTTTTTGATGTTTTATTTACAGTATATAAAATGTATTTGGTGTACTTTCAGTTAATATTATATGTACAGTATATGAAATATATTTACTGTACTTTTTGATATTTTATGTAGAGTATATAAGATGTATTTGGTGTCTTTTGATATTTTATGTAAATTATATAATTCATATTTGGTGTAGTTTTTGATATTTTACATAGGGTGTGTCATATATATTGACTGTCTTTTTGATATTTTATTTACAGTATATAATATACATTTGGTGTAATTTTTGATATTTTATGTACAGTATATTAAATATAATTACTGCAGTTTTTGATAGTTTATTTACAGTATATATAACACATATTTGGTGCACTTTTTGATATTTTATGTACAGTATGTCATATATCCTTACTGTACTTTTTCAAATTTTATTTACAGTATATAAAATGTTTTTGGTATACTTTTAGTTAATATTATATGTACAATATATGAAATATATTTACTGTACTTTTTGATATTTTCTGTACACTATATAAGATATATTTGGTGTCCTTTTGATATTTTATGTAAATTATACAATACATATTTGGTGTAGTTTTTGATATTTTACATAGGGTGTGTCATATATATTGACTGTCCTTTTTGATATTTTATTTACAGTATGTAATATACTTTTGGTGTAATTTTTGATATTTTATGTACAGTATATTAAATATAATTACTGTAGTTTTTGATAGTTTATTTACAGTATTTGTTACACATATTTGGTGTACTTTTTGATATTTTATGTACAGTATATAAGATATATTTGGTGTCCTTTTGATATTTTATCTAAATTATATAATACATATTTGGTGTAGTTTCTGATATTTTACATAGGGTGCGTCGTATATATTGACTGTCCTTTTTGATAATTTATTTACAGTATATAATATACATTTTGTGTAATTTTTGATATTTTATGTACAGTATATTCAATATAATTACTGTAGTATTTGATAGTTTATTTACAGTATATATAACACATATTTGGTGTACTTTTTGATATTTTATGTACAGTATGTAATATATATTTAGTGTACTTTTTCAAACTTTATTTACCGTATATAAAATGTATTTGGTGTACTTTTAGTTATGTACTTTTTGATATTTTCTGTACAGTATATAAGATATATTTGGTGTCCTTTTGATATTTTATGTAAATTATATAATTCATATTTGGTGTAGTTTTTGATATTTTACATAGGGTGTGTCATATATATTGACTGTCTTTTTGATATTTTATTTACAGTATATAATATACATTTGGTGTAATTTTTGATATTTTATGTACAGTATATTAAATATAATTTCTGTAGTTTTTGATAGTTTATTTACAGTATATATAACACATATTTGATGCACTTTTTGATATTTTGTGTACAGTATGTAATATATATTTACTGTACTTTTTCAAACTTTATTTACAGTATATAAAATGTTTTTGGTGTACTTTTAGTTAATATTATATGTACAATATATGAAATATATTTACTGTACTTTTTGATATTTTCTGTACAGTATATAAGATATATTTGGTGTCCTTTTGATATTTTATGTAAATTATATAATACATATTTGGTGTAGTTTCTGATATTTTACATAGGGTGCTTCGTATATATTGACTGTCCTTTTTGATATTTTATTTACAGTATATAATATACATTTGGTGTAATTTTTGATATTTTATGTACAGTATATTAAATATAATTACTGTAGTATTTGATAGTTTATTTACAGTATATATAACAAATATTTGGTGTACTTTTTGATATTTTATGTACAGTATGTAATATATATTTACTGTACTTTTTGATGTTTTATTTACAGTATATAAAATGTATTTGGTGTACTTTCAGTTAATATTATATGTACAGTATATGAAATATATTTACTGTACTTTTTGATATTTTATGTAGAGTATATAAGATGTATTTGGTGTCCTTTTGATATTTTATGTAAATTATATAATTCATATTTGGTGTAGTTTTTGATATTTTACATAGGGGGTGTCATATATATTGACTGTCTTTTTGATATTTTATTTACAGTATATAATATACTTTTGGTGTAATTTTTGATATTTTATGTACAGTATATTAAATATAATTACTGTAGTTTTTGATAGTTTATTTACAGTATATATTACACATATTTGGTGTACTTTTAGATATTTTATGTACAGTATGTGATATATCTTTACTGTACTTTTTCAAACTTTATTTACAGTATATAAAATGTATTTGGTGTACTTTTAGTTAATATTATATGTACAATATATGAAATATATTTACTGTAATTTTTGATATTTTCTGTACAGTATATAAGATATATTTGGTGTCCTTTTGATATTTTATGTAAATTATATAATTCATATTTGGTGTAGTTTCCGATATTTTACATAGGGTGCGTCGTATATATTGACTGTCCATTTTCATATTTTATTTACAGTATATAATATACATTTGGTGTAATTCTTGATATTTTATGTACAGTATATTAAATATAATTACTGTAGTATTTGATAGTTTATTTACAGTATATATAACACATATTTGGTGTACTTTTTGATATTTTATGTACAGTATGTAATATATATTTACTGTACTTTTTCAAACTTTATTTACAGTATATAAAATGTATTTGGTGTACTTTCAGTTAATATTATATGTACAATATATGAAATATATGTACTGTACTTTTTGATATTTTATGTAGAGTATATAAGATATATTTGGTGTCCTTTTGATATTTTATGTAAATTATATAATTCACATTTGGTGTAGTTTTTGATATTTTACATAGGGTGTGTCATATATATTGACTGTCTTTTTGATATTTTATTTACAGTATATAATATACATTTGGTGTAATTTTTCATATTTTATATACAGTATATTAAATATAATTACTGTAGTTTTTGATAGTTTATTTACAGTATATATTACACATATTTGGTGTACTTTTTGATATTTTATGTACAGTATGTAATATATATTTACTGTACTTTTTCAAACTTTATTTACAGTATATAAAATGTATTTGGTGTACTTTTAGTTAATATTATATGTACAATATATGAAATATATTTACTGTACTTTTTGATATTTTCTGTACAGTATATAAGATATATTTGGTGTCCTTTTGATATTTTATGTAAATTATATAATACATATTTGGTGTAGTTTCTGATATTTTACATAGGGTGCGTCGTATATATTGACTGTCCTTTTTGATATTTTATTTACAGTATATAATATACATTTGCTGTAATTTTTGATATTTTATGTACAGTATATTAAATATAATTACTGTAGTATTTGATAGTTTATTTACAATATATATAACACATATTTGGTGTACTTTTTGATATTTTATATACAGTATGTAATATATATTTACTGTACTTTTTGATATTTTATTTACAGTATATAAAATGTATTTGGTATACTTTCAGTTAATATTATATGTACAATATATGAAATATATTTACTGTACTTTTTGATATTTTATGTAGAGTATATAAGATATATTTGGTGTCCTTTTGATATTTTATGTAAATTATATAATTCATATTTGGTGTAGTTTTTGATATTTTACATAGGGTGTGTCATATATATTGACTGTCTTTTTGATATTTTATTTACAATATATAATATACATTTGGTGTAATTTTTGATATTTTATGTACAGTATATTAAATATAATTACTGTAGTTTTGATAGTTTATTTACAGTATATATAACACATATTTGGTGCACTTTTTGATATTTTATGTACAGTATGTCATATATATTTACTGTACTTTTTCAAACTTTATTTACAGTATATAAAATGTATTTGGTGTACTTTTAGTTAATATTATATGTACAATATAAGAAATATATTTACTGTACTTTTTGATATTTTCTGTACAGTATATAAGATATATTTGGTGTCCTTTTGATATTTTATGTAAATTATATAATACATATTTGGTGTAGTTTCTGATATTTTACATAGGGTGCGTCGTATATATTGACTGTCCTTTTTGATATTTTATTTACAGTATATAATATACTTTTGGTGTAATTTTTGATATTTTATGTACAGTATATTAAATGTAATTACTGTAGTTTTTGATAGTTTATTTACAGTATATATAACACATATTTGGTGTACTTTTTGATATTTTATGTACAGTATGTAATATATATTTACTGTACTTTTTGATATTTTATTTACAGTATATAAAATGTATTTGGTGTACTTTCAGTTAATATTATATGTACAATATATGAAATATATTTACTGTACTTTTTGATATTTTATGTAGAGTATATAAGATATATTTGGTGTCCTTTTGATATTTTATGTAAATTATATAATTCATATTTGGTGTAGTTTTTGATATTTTACATAGCGTGTGTCATATATATTGACTGTCCTTTTTGATATTTTATTTACAGTATATAATATACATTTGGTGTAATTTTTGATATTTTATGTGCAGTATATTAAATATAATTACTGTAGTTTTTGATATTTTATTTACAGTATATAATATACATTTGGTGTAATTTTTGATATTTTATGTGCAGTATATTAAATATAATTACTGTAGTTTTTGATAGTTTATTTACAGTATATATAACACATATTTGGTGCACTTTTTGATATTTTATATACAGTATGTCATATATATTTACTGTACTTTTTCAAACTTTATTTACAGTATATAAAATGTATTTGGTGTACTTTTAGTTAATATTATATGTACAATATATGAAATATATTTACTGTACATTTTGATATTTTCTGTACAGTATATAAGATATATTTGGTGTCCTTTTGGTATTTTATGTAAATTATATAATACATATTTGGTGTAGTTTCTGATATTTTACATAGGGTGCGTCGTATATATTGACTGTCCTTTTTGATATTTTATTTACAGTATATAATATACTTTTGGTGTAATTTTTGATATTTTATGTACAGTATATTAAATGTAATTACTGTAGTTTTTGATAGTTTATTTACAGTATATATTACACATATTTGGTGTACTTTTTGATATTTTATGTACAGTATGTCACATATATTTACTGTACTTTTTCAAACTTTATTTACAGTATATAAAATGTATTTGGTGTACTTTTAGTTAATATTATATGTACAATATATGAAATATATTTACTGTACTTTTTGATATTTTCTGTACAGTATATAAGATATATTTGGTGTCCTTTTGATATTTTATGTAAATTATATAATACATATTTGGTGTAGTTTCTGATATTTTACATAGGGTGCGTCGTATATATTGACTGTCCTTTTTGATATTTTATTTACAGTATATAATATACATTTGGTGTAATTTTTGATATTTTATGTACAGTATATTAAATATAATTACTGTAGTTTTTGATAGTTTATTTACAGTATATATTACACATATTTGGTGTACTTTTTGATATTTTATGTACAGTATGTAATATATATTTACTGTAATTTTTCAAACTTTATTTACAGTATATAAAATGTATTTGGTGTACTTTTAGTTAATATTATATGTACAATATATGAAATATATTTACTGTACTTTTTGATATTTTATGTAGAGTATATAAGATATATTTGGTGTCCTTTTGATATTTTATGTAAATTATATAATTCATATTTGGTGTAGTTTTTGATATTTTACATAGGGTGTGTCATATATATTGACTGTCTTTTTGATATTTTATTTACAGTATATACTATACATTTGGTGTAATTTTTGATATTTTATGTACAGTATATTAAATATAATTACTGTAGTTTTTGATAGTTTATTTACAGTATATATAACACATATTTGGTGCACTTTTTGATATTTTATGTACAGTATGTCATATATCTTTACTGTAATTTTTCAAATTTTATTTACAGTATATAAAATGTTTTTGGTGTACTTTTAGTTAATATTATATGTACAATATATGAAATATATTTACTGTACTTTTTGATATTTTCGGTACAGTATATAAGATATATTTGGTGTCCTTTTGATATTTTATGTAAATTATATAATACATATTAGGTGTAGTTTTTGATATTTTACATAGGGTGTGTCATATATATTGACTGTCCTTTTTGACATTTTATTTACAGTATATAATATACTTTTGGTGTAATTTTTGATATTTTATGTGCAGTATATTAAATATAATTACTGTAGTTTTTGATAGTTTATTTACAGTATATATTACACATATTTGGTGTACTTTTTGATATTTTATGTACAGTATGTAATATATATTTACTGTACTTTTTCAAACTTTATTTACAGTATATAAAATGTATTTGGTGTACTTTCAGTTAATATTATATGTACAATATATGAAATATATTTACTGTACTTTTTGATATTTTATGTAGAGTATATAATATATATTTGGTGTCCTTTTGATATTTTATGTAAATTATATAATTCATATTTGGTGTAGTTTTTGATATTTTACATAGGGTGTGTCATATATGTTGACTGTCTTTTGATATTTTATTTACAGTATATACTATACATTTGGTGTAATTTTTGATATTTTATGTACAGTATATTAAATATAATTACTGTAGTTTTTGATAGTTTATTTACAGTATATATAACACATATTTGGTGCACTTTTTGATATTTTATGTACAGTATGTCATATATCTTTACTGTAATTTTTCAAATTTTATTTACAGTATATAAAATGTTTTTGGTGTACTTTTAGTTAATATTATATGTACAATATATGAAATATATTTACTGTACTTTTTGATATTTTCGGTACAGTATATAAGATATATTTGGTGTCCTTTTGATATTTTATGTAAATTATATAATACATATTAGGTGTAGTTTTTGATATTTTACATAGGGTGTGTCATATATATTGACTGTCTTTTTGATATTTTATTTACAGTATATAATATACTTTTGGTGTAATTTTTGATATTTTATGTACAGTATATTAAATATAATTACTGTAGTTTTTGATAGTTTATTTACAGTATATATTACACATATTTGGTGTACTTTTTGATATTTTATGTACAGTATGTAATATATACTTACTGTACTTTTTCAAACTTTATTTACAGTATATAAAATGTATTTGGTGTACTTTCAGTTAATATTATATGTACAATATATGAAATATATTTACTGTACTTTTTGATATTTTATGTAGAGTATATAAGATATATTTGGTGTCCTTTTGATATTTTATGTAAATTATATAATTCATATTTGGTGTAGTTTTTGATATTTTACATAGGGTGTGTCATATATATTGACTGTCTTTTTGATATTTTATTTACAGTATATAATATACATTTGGTGTAATTTTTGATATTTTATGTACAGTATATTAAATATAATTACTGCAGTTTTTGATAGTTTATTTACAGTATATATAACACATATGTGGTGCACTTTTTGATATTTTATGTACAGTATGTCATATATCTTTACTGTACTTTTTCAAATTTTATTTACAGTATATAAAATGTTTTTGGTGTACTTTTAGTTAATATTATATGTACAATATATGAAATATATTTACTGTACTTTTTGATATTTTCTGTACAGTATATAAGATATATTTGGTGTCCTTTTGATATTTTATGTAAATTATATAA
Source organism: Pan troglodytes (assembly GCF_028858775.2). Taxonomy (NCBI): domain Eukaryota; kingdom Metazoa; phylum Chordata; class Mammalia; order Primates; family Hominidae; genus Pan; species Pan troglodytes. Next base: position 9,984,184 of record NC_072413.2, read on the forward strand.
TACATATTTGGTGTAGTTTTTGATATTTTACATAGGGTGTGTCATATATATTGACTGTCTTTTTGATATTTTATTTACAGTATATAATATACTTTTGGTGTAATTTTTGATATTTTATGTACAGTATATTAAATATAATTACTGTAGTTTTTGATAGTTTATTTACAGTATATATTACACATATTTGGTGTACTTTTTCATATTTTATGTACAGTATGTAATATATATTTACTGTACTTTTTCAAACTTTATTTACCGTATATAAAATGTATTTGGTGTACTTTTAGTTATGTACTTTTTGATATTTTCTGTACAGTATATAAGATATATTTGGTGTCCTTTTGATATTTTATGTAAATTATATAATTCATATTTGGTGTAGTTTTTGATATTTTACATAGGGTGTGTCATATATATTGACTGTCTTTTTGATATTTTATTTACAGTATATAATATACATTTGGTGTAATTTTTGATATTTTATGTACAGTATATTAAATATAATTACTGTAGTTTTTGATAGTTTATTTACAGTATATATAACACATATTTGGTGCACTTTTTGATATTTTGTGTACAGTATGTAATATATATTTACTGTACTTTTTCAAACTTTATTTACAGTATATAAAATGTTTTTGGTGTACTTTTAGTTAATATTATATGTACAATATATGAAATATATTTACTGTACTTTTTGATATTTTCTGTACAGTATATAAGATATATTTGGTGTCCTTTTGATATTTTATGTAAATTATATAATACATATTTGGTGTAGTTTCTGATATTTTACATAGGGTGCTTCGTATATATTGACTGTCCTTTTTGATATTTTATTTACAGTATATAATATACATTTGGTGTAATTTTTGATATTTTATGTACAGTATATTAAATATAATTACTGTAGTATTTGATAGTTTATTTACAGTATATATAACAAATATTTGGTGTACTTTTTGATATTTTATGTACAGTATGTAATATATATTTACTGTACTTTTTGATGTTTTATTTACAGTATATAAAATGTATTTGGTGTACTTTCAGTTAATATTATATGTACAGTATATGAAATATATTTACTGTACTTTTTGATATTTTATGTAGAGTATATAAGATGTATTTGGTGTCCTTTTGATATTTTATGTAAATTATATAATTCATATTTGGTGTAGTTTTTGATATTTTACATAGGGTGTGTCATATATATTGACTGTCTTTTTGATATTTTATTTACAGTATATAATATACATTTGGTGTAATTTTTGATATTTTATGTACAGTATATTAAATATAATTACTGTAGTTTTTGATAGTTTATTTACAGTATATATTACACATATTTGGTGTACTTTTTGATATTTTATGTACAGTATGTAATATATATTTACTGTACTTTTTCAAACTTTATTTACAGTATATAAAATGTATTTGGTGTACTTTCAGTTAATATTATATGTACAATATATGAAATATATTTACTGTACTTTTTGATATTTTATGTAGAGTATATAAGATATATTTGGTGTCCTTTTGATATTTTATGTAAATTATATAATTCATATTTGGTGTAGTTTTTGATATTTTACATAGGGTGTGTCATATATATTGACTGTCTTTTTGATATTTTATTTACAGTATATAATATACATTTGGTGTAATTTTTGATATTTTATGTACAGTATATTAAATATAATTACTGCAGTTTTTGATAGTTTATTTACAGTATATATAACACATATTTGGTGCACTTTTTGATATTTTATGTACAGTATGTCATATATCTTTACTGTACTTTTTCAAATTTTATTTACAGTATATAAAATGTTTTTGGTGTACTTTTAGTTAATATTATATGTACAATATATGAAACATATTTACTGTACTTTTTGATATTTTCTGTACAGTATATAAGATATATTTGGTGTCCTTTTGATATTTTATGTAAATTATATAATACATATTTGGTGTAGTTTTTGATATTTTACATAGGGTGTGTCATATATATTGACTGTCTTTTTGATATTTTATTTACAGTATATAATATACTTTTGGTGTAATTTTTGATATTTTATGTACAGTATATTAAATATAATTACTGTAGTTTTTGATAGTTTATTTACAGTATATATTACACATATTTGATGTACTTTTTCATATTTTATGTACAGTATGTAATATATATTTACTGTACTTTTTCAAACTTTATTTACCGTATATAAAATGTATTTGGTGTACTTTTAGTTATGTACTTTTTGATATTTTCTGTACAGTATATAAGATATATTTGGTGTCCTTTTGATATTTTATGTAAATTATATAATTCATATTTGGTGTAGTTTTTGATATTTTACATAGGGTGTGTCATATATATTGACTGTCTTTTTGATATTTTATTTACAGTATATAATATACATTTGGTGTAATTTTTGATATTTTATGTACAGTATATTAAATATAATTACTGTAGTTTTTGATAGTTTATTTACAGTATATATAACACATATTTGGTGCACTTTTTGATATTTTGTGTACAGTATGTAATATATATTTACTGTACTTTTTCAAACTTTATTTACAGTATATAAAATGTTTTTGGTGTACTTTTAGTTAATATTATATGTACAATATATGAAATATATTTACTGTACTTTTTGATATTTTCTGTACAGTATATAAGATATATTTGGTGTCCTTTTGATATTTTATGTAAATTATATAATACATATTTGGTGTAGTTTCTGATATTTTACATAGGGTGCTTCGTATATATTGACTGTCCTTTTTGATATTTTATTTACAGTATATAATATACATTTGGTGTAATTTTTGATATTTTATGTACAGTATATTAAATATAATTACTGTAGTATTTGATAGTTTATTTACAGTATATATAACAAATATTTGGTGTACTTTTTGATATTTTATGTACAGTATGTAATATATATTTACTGTACTTTTTGATGTTTTATTTACAGTATATAAAATGTATTTGGTGTACTTTCAGTTAATATTATATGTACAGTATATGAAATATATTTACTGTACTTTTTGATATTTTATGTAGAGTATATAAGATGTATTTGGTGTCCTTTTGATATTTTATGTAAATTATATAATTCATATTTGGTGTAGTTTTTGATATTTTACATAGGGTGTGTCATATATATTGACTGTCTTTTTGATATTTTATTTACAGTATATAATATACATTTGGTGTAATTTTTGATATTTTATGTACAGTATATTAAATATAATTACTGTAGTTTTTGATAGTTTATTTACAGTATATATTACACATATTTGGTGTACTTTTTGATATTTTATGTACAGTATGTCATATATCTTTACTGTACTTTTTCAAATTTTATTTACAGTATATAAAATGTTTTTGGTGTACTTTCAGTTAATATTATATGTACAATATATGAAATATATTTACTGTACTTTTTGATATTTTCTGTACAGTATATAAGATATATTTGGTGTCCTTTTGATATTTTATGTAAATTATATAATACATATTTGGTGTAGTTTTTGATATTTTACATAGGGTGTGTCATATATATTGACTGTCTTTTTGATATTTTATTTACAGTATATAATATACTTTTGGTGTAATTTTTGATATTTTATGTACAGTATATTAAATATAATTACTGTAGTTTTTGATAGTTTATTTACAGTATATATTACACATATTTGATGTACTTTTTCATATTTTATGTACAGTATGTAATATATATTTACTGTACTTTTTCAAACTTTATTTACAGTATATAAAATGTATTTGGTGTACTTTTAGTTATCTACTTTTTGATATTTTCTGTACAGTATATAAGATATATTTGGTGTCCTTTTGATATTTTATGTAAATTATATAATTCATATTTGGTGTAGTTTTTGATATTTTACATAGGGTGTGTCATATATATTGACTGTCTTTTTGAAATTTTATTTACAGTATATAATATACATTTGGTGTAATTTTTGATATTTTATGTACAGTATATTAAATATAATTACTGTAGTTTTTGATAGTTTATTTACAGTATATATAACACATATTTGGTGCACTTTTTGATATTTTGTGTACAGTATGTAATATATATTTACTGTACTTTTTCAAACTTTATTTACAGTATATAAAATGTTTTTGCTGTACTTTTAGTTAATATTATATGTACAATATATGAAATATATTTACTGTACTTTTTGATATTTTCTGTACAGTATATAAGATATATTTGGTGTCCTTTTGATATTTTATGTAAATTATATAATACATATTTGGTGTAGTTTCTGATATTTTACATAGGGTGCTTCGTATATATTGACTGTCCTTTTTGATATTTTATTTACAGTATATAATATACATTTGGTGTAATTTTTGATATTTTATGTACAGTATATTAAATATAATTACTGTAGTATTTGATAGTTTATTTACAGTATATATAACAATTATTTGGTGTACTTTTTGATATTTTATGTACAGTATGTAATATATATTTACTGTACTTTTTGATGTTTTATTTACAGTATATAAAATGTATTTGGTGTACTTTCAGTTAATATTATATGTACAGTATATGAAATATATTTACTGTACTTTTTGATATTTTATGTAGAGCATATAAGATGTATTTGGTGTCATTTTGATATTTTATGTAAATTATATAATTCATATTTGGTGTAGTTTTTGATATTTTACATAGGGTGTGTCATATATATTGACTGTCTTTTTGATATTTTATTTACAGTATATACTATACATTTGGTGTAATTTTTGATATTTTATGCACAGTATATTAAATATAATTACTGTAGTTTTGATAGTTTATTTACAGTATATATAACACATATTTGGTGCACTTTTTGATATTTTATGTACAGTATGTCATATATCTTTACTGTACTTTTTCAAATTTTATTTACAGTATATAAAATGTTTTTGTTGTACTTTTAGTTAATATTATTTGTACAATATATGAAATATATTTACTGTACTTTTTGATATTTTCGGTACAGTATATAAGATATATTTGGTGTCCTTTTGATATTTTATGTAAATTATATAATACATATTAGGTGTAGTTTTTGATATTTTACATAGGGTGTGTCATATATATTGACTGTCTTTTTGATATTTTATTTACAGTACATAATATACTTTTGGTGTAATTTTTGATATTTTATGTACAGTATATTAAATATAATTACTGTAGTTTTTGATAGTTTATTTACAGTATATATTACACATATTTGGTGTACTTTTTGATATTTTATGTACAGTATGTAATATATATTTACTGTACTTTTTCAAACTTTATTTACAGTATATAAAATGTATTTGGTGTACTTTCAGTTAATATTATATGTACAATATATGAAATATATTTACTGTACTTTTTGATATTTTATGTAGAGTATATAAGATATATTTGGTGTCCTTTTGATATTTTATGTAAATTATATAATTCATATTTGGTGTAGTTTTTGATATTTTACATAGGGTGTGTCATATATATTGACTGTCTTTTTGATATTTTATTTACAGTATATAATATACATTTGGTGTAATTTTTGATATTTTATGTACAGTATATTAAATATAATTACTGCAGTTTTTGATAGTTTATTTACAGTATATATAACACATATGTGGTGCACTTTTTGATATTTTATGTACAGTATGTCATATATCTTTACTGTACTTTTTCAAATTTTATTTACAGTATATAAAATGTTTTTGGTGTACTTTCAGTTAATATTATATGTACAATATATGAAATATATTTACTGTACTTTTTGATATTTTCTGTACAGTATATAAGATATATTTGGTGTCCTTGTGATATTTTATGTAAATTATATAATACATATTTGGTGTAGTTTTTGATATTTTACATAGGGTGTGTCATATATATTGACTGTCTTTTTGATATTTTATTTACAGTATATAATATACTTTTGGTGTAATTTTTGATATTTTATGTACAGTATATTAAATATAATTACTGTAGTTTTTGATAGTTTATTTACATTATATATTACACATATTTGATGTACTTTTTCATATTTTATGTACAGTATGTAATATATATTTACTGTACTTTTTCAAACTTTATTTACAGTATATAAAATGTATTTGGTGTACTTTTAGTTATCTACTTTTTGATATTTTCTGTACAGTATATAAGATATATTTGGTGTCCTTTTGATATTTTATGTAAATTATATAATTCATATTTGGTGTAGTTTTTGATATTTTACATAGGGTGTGTCATATATATTGACTGTCTTTTTGATATTTTATTTACAGTATATAATATACATTTGGTGTAATTTTTGATATTTTATGTACAGTATATTAAATATAATTACTGTAGTTTTTGATAGTTTATTTACAGTATATATAACACATATTTGGTGCACTTTTTGATATTTTGTGTACAGTATGTAATATATATTTACTGTACTTTTTCAAACTTTATTTACAGTATATAAAATGTTTTTGCTGTACTTTTAGTTAATATTATATGTACAATATATGAAATATATTTACTGTACTTTTTGATATTTTCTGTACAGTATATAAGATATATTTGGTGTCCTTTTGATATTTTATGTAAATTATATAATACATATTTGGTGTAGTTTCTGATATTTTACATAGGGTGCTTCGTATATATTGACTGTCCTTTTTGATATTTTATTTACAGTATATAATATACATTTGGTGTAATTTTTGATATTTTATGTACAGTATATTAAATATAATTACTGTAGTATTTGATAGTTTATTTACAGTATATATAACAATTATTTGGTGTACTTTTTGATATTTTATGTACAGTATGTAATATATATTTACTGTACTTTTTGATGTTTTATTTACAGTATATAAAATGTATTTGGTGTACTTTCAGTTAATATTATATGTACAGTATATGAAATATATTTACTGTACTTTTTGATATTTTATGTAGAGCATATAAGATGTATTTGGTGTCATTTTGATATTTTATGTAAATTATATAATTCATATTTGGTGTAGTTTTTGATATTTTACATAGGGTGTGTCATATATATTGACTGTCTTTTTGATATTTTATTTACAGTATATACTATACATTTGGTGTAATTTTTGATATTTTATGCACAGTATATTAAATATAATTACTGTAGTTTTGATAGTTTATTTACAGTATATATAACACATATTTGGTGCACTTTTTGATATTTTATGTACAGTATGTCATATATCTTTACTGTACTTTTTCAAATTTTATTTACAGTATATAAAATGTTTTTGTTGTACTTTTAGTTAATATTATTTGTACAATATATGAAATATATTTACTGTACTTTTTGATATTTTCGGTACAGTATATAAGATATATTTGGTGTCCTTTTGATATTTTATGTAAATTATATAATACATATTAGGTGTAGTTTTTGATATTTTACATAGGGTGTGTCCTATATATTGACTGTCTTTTTGATATTTTATTTACAGTATATAATATACTTTTGGTGTAATTTTTGATATTTTATGTACAGTATATTAAATATAATTACTGCAGTTTTTGATAGTTTATTTACAGTATATATAACACATATGTGGTGCACTTTTTGATATTTTATGTACAGTATGTCATATATCTTTACTGTACTTTTTCAAATTTTATTTACAGTATATAAAATGTTTTTGGTGTACTTTCAGTTAATATTATATGTACAATATATGAAATATATTTACTGTACTTTTTGATATTTTCTGTACAGTATATAAGATATATTTGGTGTCCTTTTGATATTTTATGTAAATTATATAATACATATTTGGTGTAGTTTTTGATATTTTACATAGGGTGTGTCATATATATTGACTGTCTTTTTGATATTTTATTTACAGTATATAATATACTTTTGGTGTAATTTTTGATATTTTATGTACAGTATATTAAATATAATTACTGTAGTTTTTGATAGTTTATTTACATTATATATTACACATATTTGATGTACTTTTTCATATTTTATGTACAGTATGTAATATATATTTACTGTACTTTTTCAAACTTTATTTACAGTATATAAAATGTATTTGGTGTACTTTTAGTTATCTACTTTTTGATATTTTCTGTACAGTATATAAGATATATTTGGTGTCCTTTTGATATTTTATGTAAATTATATAATTCATATTTGGTGTAGTTTTTGATATTTTACATAGGGTGTGTCATATATATTGACTGTCTTTTTGATATTTTATTTACAGTATATAATATACATTTGGTGTAATTTTTGATATTTTATGTACAGTATATTAAATATAATTACTGTAGTTTTTGATAGTTTATTTACAGTATATATAACACATATTTGGTGCACTTTTTGATATTTTGTGTACAGTATGTAATATATATTTACTGTACTTTTTCAAACTTTATTTACAGTATATAAAATGTTTTTGCTGTACTTTTAGTTAATATTATATGTACAATATATGAAATATATTTACTGTACTTTTTGATATTTTCTGTACAGTATATAAGATATATTTGGTGTCCTTTTGATATTTTATGTAAATTATATAATACATATTTGGTGTAGTTTCTGATATTTTACATAGGGTGCTTCGTATATATTGACTGTCCTTTTTGATATTTTATTTACAGTATATAATATACATTTGGTGTAATTTTTGATATTTTATGTACAGTATATTAAATATAATTACTGTAGTATTTGATAGTTTATTTACAGTATATATAACAATTATTTGGTGTACTTTTTGATATTTTATGTACAGTATGTAATATATATTTACTGTACTTTTTGATGTTTTATTTACAGTATATAAAATGTATTTGGTGTACTTTCAGTTAATATTATATGTACAGTATATGAAATATATTTACTGTACTTTTTGATATTTTATGTAGAGCATATAAGATGTATTTGGTGTCATTTTGATATTTTATGTAAATTATATAATTCATATTTGGTGTAGTTTTTGATATTTTACATAGGGTGTGTCATATATATTGACTGTCTTTTTGATATTTTATTTACAGTATATACTATACATTTGGTGTAATTTTTGATATTTTATGCACAGTATATTAAATATAATTACTGTAGTTTTGATAGTTTATTTACAGTATATATAACACATATTTGGTGCACTTTTTGATATTTTATGTACAGTATGTCATATATCTTTACTGTACTTTTTCAAATTTTATTTACAGTATATAAAATGTTTTTGTTGTACTTTTAGTTAATATTATTTGTACAATATATGAAATATATTTACTGTACTTTTTGATATTTTCGGTACAGTATATAAGATATATTTGGTGTCCTTTTGATATTTTATGTAAATTATATAATACATATTAGGTGTAGTTTTTGATATTTTACATAGGGTGTGTCCTATATATTGACTGTCTTTTTGATATTTTATTTACAGTATATAATATACTTTTGGTGTAATTTTTGATATTTTATGTACAGTATATTAAATATAATTACTGTAGTTTTTGATAGTTTATTTACAGTATATATTACACATATTTGGTGTACTTTTTGATATTTTATGTACAGTATGTAATATATATTTACTGTACTTTTTCAAACTTTATTTACAGTATATAAAATGTATTTGGTGTACTTTCAGTTAATATTATATGTACAATATATGAAATATATTTACTGTACTTTTTGATATTTTATGTAGAGTATATAAGATATATTTGGTGTCCTTTTGATATTTTATGTAAATTATATAATTCATATTTGGTGTAGTTTTTGATATTTTACATAGGGTGTGTCATATATATTGACTGTCTTTTTGATATTTTATTTACAGTATATAATATACATTTGGTGTAATTTTTGATATTTTATGTACAGTATATTAAATATAATTACTGCAGTTTTTGATAGTTTATTTACAGTATATATAACACATATGTGGTGCACTTTTTGATATTTTATGTACAGTATGTCATATATCTTTACTGTACTTTTTCAAATTTTATTTACAGTATATAAAATGTTTTTGGTGTACTTTTAGTTAATATTATATGTACAATATATGAAATATATTTACTGTACTTTTTGATATTTTCTGTACAGTATATAAGATATATTTGGTGTCCTTTTGATATTTTATGTAAATTATATAATACATATTTGGTGTAGTTTTTGATATTTTACATAGGGTGTGTCATATATATTGACTATCTTTTTGATATTTTATTTACAGTATATAATATACTTTTGGTGTAATTTTTGATATTTTATGTACAGTATATTAAATATAATTACTGTAGTTTTTGATAGTTTATTTACAGTATATATTACACATATTTGGTGTACTTTTTCATATTTTATGTACAGTATGTAATATATATTTACTGTACTTTTTCAAACTTTATTTACCGTATATAAAATGTATTTGGTGTACTTTTAGTTATGTACTTTTTGATATTTTCTGTACAGTATATAAGATATATTTGGTGTCCTTTTGATATTTTATGTAAATTATATAATTCATATTTGGTGTAGTTTTTGATATTTTACATAGGGTGTGTCATATATATTGACTGTCTTTTTGATATTTTATTTACAGTATATAATATACATTTGGTGTAATTTTTGATATTTTATGTACAGTATATTAAATATAATTACTGTAGTTTTTGATAGTTTATTTACAGTATATATAACACATATTTGGTGCACTTTTTGATATTTTGTGTACAGTATGTAATATATATTTACTGTACTTTTTCAAACTTTATTTACAGTATATAAAATGTTTTTGGTGTACTTTTAGTTAATATTATATGTACAATATATGAAATATATTTACTGTACTTTTTGATATTTTCTGTACAGTATATAAGATATATTTGGTGTCCTTTTGATATTTTATGTAAATTATATAATACATATTTGGTGTAGTTTCTGATATTTTACATAGGGTGCTTCGTATATATTGACTGTCCTTTTTGATATTTTATTTACAGTATATAATATACATTTGGTGTAATTTTTGATATTTTATGTACAGTATATTAAATATAATTACTGTAGTATTTGATAGTTTATTTACAGTATATATAACAAATATTTGGTGTACTTTTTGATATTTTATGTACAGTATGTAATATATATTTACTGTACTTTTTGATGTTTTATTTACAGTATATAAAATGTATTTGGTGTACTTTCAGTTAATATTATATGTACAGTATATGAAATATATTTACTGTACTTTTTGATATTTTATGTAGAGTATATAAGATGTATTTGGTGTCCTTTTGATATTTTATGTAAATTATATAATTCATATTTGGTGTAGTTTTTGATATTTTACATAGGGTGTGTCATATATATTGACTGTCTTTTTGATATTTTATTTACAGTATATAATATACATTTGGTGTAATTTTTGATATTTTATGTACAGTATATTAAATATAATTACTGTAGTTTTTGATAGTTTATTTACAGTATATATTACACATATTTGGTGTACTTTTTGATATTTTATGTACAGTATGTAATATATATTTACTGTACTTTTTCAAACTTTATTTACTGTATATAAAATGTATTTGGTGTACTTTCAGTTAATATTATATGTACAATATATGAAATATATTTACTGTACTTTTTGATATTTTATGTAGAGTATATAAGATATATTTGGTGTCCTTTTGATATTTTATGTAAATTATATAATTCATATTTGGTGTAGTTTTTGATATTTTACATAGGGTGTGTCATATATATTGACTGTCTTTTTGATATTTTATTTACAGTATATAATATACATTTGGTGTAATTTTTGATATTTTATGTACAGTATATTAAATATAATTACTGCAGTTTTTGATAGTTTATTTACAGTATATATAACACATATTTGGTGCACTTTTTGATATTTTATGTACAGTATGTCATATATCTTTACTGTACTTTTTCAAATTTTATTTACAGTATATAAAATGTTTTTGGTGTACTTTTAGTTAATATTATATGTACAATATATGAAATATATTTACTGTACTTTTTGATATTTTCTGTACAGTATATAAGATATATTTGGTGTCCTTTTGATATTTTATGTAAATTATATAATACATATTTGGTGTAGTTTTTGATATTTTACATAGGGTGTGTCATATATATTGACTGTCTTTTTGATATTTTATTTACAGTATATAATATACTTTTGGTGTAATTTTTGATATTTTATGTACAGTATATTAAATATAATTACTGTAGTTTTTGATAGTTTATTTACAGTATATATTACACATATTTGATGTACTTTTTCATATTTTATGTACAGTATGTAATATATATTTACTGTACTTTTTCAAACTTTATTTACAGTATATAAAATGTATTTGGTGTACTTTTAGTTATCTACTTTTTGATATTTTCTGTACAGTATATAAGATATATTTGGTGTCCTTTTGATATTTTATGTAAATTATATAATTCATATTTGGTGTAGTTTTTGATATTTTACATAGGGTGTGTCATATATATTGACTGTCTTTTTGATATTTTATTTACAGTATATATTATACATTTGGTGTAATTTTTGATATTTTATTTACAGTATATTAAATATAATTACTGTAGTTTTTGATAGTTTATTTACAGTATATATAACACATATTTGGTGCACTTTTTGATATTTTGTGTACAGTATGTAATATATATTTACTGTACTTTTTCAAACTTTATTTACAGTATATAAAATGTTTTTGCTGTACTTTTAGTTAATATCATATGTACAATATATGAAATATATTTACTGTACTTTTTGATATTTTCTGTACAGTATATAAGATATATTTGGTGTCCTTTTGATATTTTATGTAAATTATATAATACATATTTGGTGTAGTTTCTGATATTTTACATAGGGTGCTTCGTATATATTGACTGTCCTTTTTGATATTTTATTTACAGTATATAATATACATTTGGTGTAATTTTTGATATTTTATGTACAGTATATTAAATATAATTACTGTAGTATTTGATAGTTTATTTACAGTATATATAACAATTATTTGGTGTACTTTTTGATATTTTATGTACAGTATGTAATATATATTTACTGTACTTTTTGATGTTTTATTTACAGTATATAAAATGTATTTGGTGTACTTTCAGTTAATATTATATGTACAGTATATGAAATATATTTACTGTACTTTTTGATATTTTATGTAGAGCATATAAGATGTATTTGGTGTCATTTTGATATTTTATGTAAATTATATAATTCATATTTGGTGTAGTTTTTGATATTTTACATAGGGTGTGTCATATATATTGACTGTCTTTTTGATATTTTATTTACAGTATATACTATACATTTGGTGTAATTTTTGATATTTTATGTACAGTATATTAAATATAATTACTGTAGTTTTGATAGTTTATTTACAGTATATATAACACATATTTGGTGCACTTTTTGATATTTTATGTACAGTATGTCATATATCTTTACTGTAATTTTTCAAATTTTATTTACAGTATATAAAATGTTTTTGTTGTACTTTTAGTTAATATTATTTGTACAATATATGAAATATATTTACTGTACTTTTTGATATTTTCGGTACAGTATATAAGATATATTTGGTGTCCTTTTGAAATTTTATGTAAATTATATAATACATATTAGGTGTAGTTTTTGATATTTTACATAGGGTGTGTCATATATATTGACTGTCTTTTTGATATTTTATTTACAGTATATAATATACTTTTGGTGTAATTTTTGATATTTTATGTACAGTATATTAAATATAATTACTGTAGTTTTTGATAGTTTATTTACAGTATATATTACACATATTTGGTGTACTTTTTGATATTTTATGTACAGTATGTAATATATATTTACTGTACTTTTTCAAACTTTATTTACAGTATATAAAATGTATTTGGTGTACTTTCAGTTAATATTATATGTACAATATATGAAATATATTTACTGTACTTTTTGATATTTTATGTAGAGTATATAAGATATATTTGGTGTCCTTTTGATATTTTATGTAAATTATATAATTCATATTTGGTGTAGTTTTTGATATTTTACATAGGGTGTGTCATATATATTGACTGTCTTTTTGATATTTTATTTACAGTATATAATATACATTTGGTGTAATTTTTGATATTTTATGTACAGTATATTAAATATAATTACTGCAGTTTTTGATAGTTTATTTACAGTATATATAACACATATGTGGTGCACTTTTTGATATTTTATGTACAGTATGTCATATATCTTTACTGTACTTTTTCAAATTTTATTTACAGTATATAAAATGTTTTTGGTGTACTTTTAGTTAATATTATATGTACAATATATGAAATATATTTACTGTACTTTTTGATATTTTCTGTACAGTATATAAGATATATTTGGTGTCCTTTTGATATTTTATGTAAATTATATAATACATATTTGGTGTAGTTTTTGATATTTTACATAGGGTGTGTCATATATATTGACTATCTTTTTGATATTTTATTTACAGTATATAATATACTTTTGGTGTAATTTTTGATATTTTATGTACAGTATATTAAATATAATTACTGTAGTTTTTGATAGTTTATTTACAGTATATATTACACATATTTGGTGTACTTTTTCATATTTTATGTACAGTATGTAATATATATTTACTGTACTTTTTCAAACTTTATTTACCGTATATAAAATGTATTTGGTGTACTTTTAGTTATGTACTTTTTGATATTTTCTGTACAGTATATAAGATATATTTGGTGTCCTTTTGATATTTTATGTAAATTATATAATTCATATTTGGTGTAGTTTTTGATATTTTACATAGGGTGTGTCATATATATTGACTGTCTTTTTGATATTTTATTTACAGTATATAATATACATTTGGTGTAATTTTTGATATTTTATGTACAGTATATTAAATATAATTACTGTAGTTTTTGATAGTTTATTTACAGTATATATAACACATATTTGGTGCACTTTTTGATATTTTGTGTACAGTATGTAATATATATTTACTGTACTTTTTCAAACTTTATTTACAGTATATAAAATGTTTTTGGTGTACTTTTAGTTAATATTATATGTACAATATATGAAATATATTTACTGTACTTTTTGATATTTTCTGTACAGTATATAAGATATATTTGGTGTCCTTTTGATATTTTATGTAAATTATATAATACATAGTTGGTGTAGTTTCTGATATTTTACATAGGGTGCTTCGTATATATTGACTGTCCTTTTTGATATTTTATTTACAGTATATAATATACATTTGGTGTAATTTTTGATATTTTATATACAGTATATTAATTATAATTACTGTAGTATTTGATAGTTTATTTACAGTATATATAACAAATATTTGGTGTACTTTTTGATATTTTTTGTACAGTATGTAATATATATTTACTGTACTTTTTGATGTTTTATTTACAGTATATAAAATGTATTTGGTTTACTTTCAGTTAATATTATATGTACAGTATATGAAATATATTTACTGTACTTTTTGATATTTTATGTAGAGTATATAAGATGTATTTGGTGTCCTTTTGATATTTTATGTAAATTATATAATTCATATTTGGTGTAGTTTTTGATATTTTACATAGGGTTTGTCATATATATTGACTGTCTTTTTGATATTTTATTTACAATATATAATATACATTTGGTGTAATTTTTGATATTTTATGTACAGTATATTAAATATAATTACTGTAGTTTTTGATAGTTTATTTACAGTATATATTACACATATTTGGTGTACTTTTTGATATTTTATGTACAGTATGTAATATATATTTACTGTACTTTTTCAAACTTTATTTACAGTATATAAAATGTATTTGGTGTACTTTCAGTTAATATTATATGTACAATATATGAAATATATTTACTGTACTTTTTGATATTTTATGTAGAGTATATAAGATATATTTGGTGTCCTTTTGATATTTTATGTAAATTATATAATTCATATTTGGTGTAGTTTTTGATATTTTACATAGGGTGTGTCATATATATTGACTGTCTTTTTGATATTTTATTTACAGTATATAATATATATTTGGTGTAATTTTTGATATTTTATGTACAGTATATTAAATATAATTACTGCAGTTTTTGATAGTTTATTTACAGTATATATAACACATATTTGGTGCACTTTTTGATATTTTATGTACAGTATGTCATATATCTTTACTGTACTTTTTCAAATTTTATTTACAGTATATAAAATGTTTTTGGTGTACTTTTAGTTAATATTATATGTACAATATATGAAATATATTTACTGTACTTTTTGATATTTTCTGTACAGTATATAAGATATATTTGGTGTCCTTTTGATATTTTATGTAAATTATATAATACATATTTGGTGTAGTTTTTGATATTTTACATAGGGTGTGTCATATATATTGACTGTCTTTTTGATATTTTATTTACAGTATATAATATACTTTTGGTGTAATTTTTGATATTTTATGTACAGTATATTAAATATAATTACTGTAGTTTTTGATAGTTTATTTACAGTATATATTACACATATTTGATGTACTTTTTCATATTTTATGTACAGTATGTAATATATATTTATTGTACTTTTTCAAACTTTATTTACAGTATATAAAATGTATTTGGTGTACTTTTAGTTATCTACTTTTTGATATTTTCTGTACAGTATATAAGATATATTTGGTGTCCTTTTGATATTTTATGTAAATTATATAATTCATATTTGGTGTAGGTTTTGATATTTTACATAGGGTGTGTCATATATATTGACTGTCTTTTTGATATTTTATTTACAGTATATAATATACATTTGGTGTAATTTTTGATATTTTATGTACAGTATATTAAATATAATTACTGTAGTTTTTGATAGTTTATTTACAGTATATATAACACATATTTGGTGAACTTTTTGATATTTTGTGTACAGTATGTAATATATATATACTGTACTTTTTCAAACTTTATTTACAGTATATAAAATGTTTTTGGTGTACTTTTAGTTAATATTATATGTACAATATATGAAATATATTTACTGTACTTTTTGATATTTTCTGTACAGTATATAAGATATATTTGGTGTCCTTTTGATATTTTATGTAAATTATATAATTCATATTTGGTGTAGTTTTTGATATTTTACATAGGGTGTGTCATATATATTGACTGTCTTTTTGATATTTTATTTACAGTATATACTATACATTTGGTGTAATTTTTGATATTTTATGTACAGTATATTAAATATAATTACTGTAGTTTTTGATAGTTTATTTACAGTATATATAACACATATTTGGTGCACTTTTTGATATTTTATGTACAGTATGTCATATATCTTTACTGTACTTTTTCAAACTTTATTTACAGTATATAAAATGTTTTTGGTGTACTTTTAGTTAATATTATATGTACAATATATGAAATATATTTACTGTACTTTTTGATATTTTCTGTACAGTATATAAGATATATTTGGTGTCCTTTGATATTTTATGTAAATTATATAATACATATTTGGTGTAGTTTCTGATATTTTACCTAGGGTGCGTCGTATATATTGACTGTCCTTTTTGATATTTTATTTACAGTATATAATATACATTTGGTGTAATTTTTGATATTTTATGTACAGTATATTAAATATAATTACTGTAGTATTTGATAGTTTATTTACAGTATATATAACACATATTTGGTGTACTTTTTGATATTTTATGTACAGTATGTAATATATATTTACTGTACTTTTTCAAACTTTATTTACAGTATATAAAATGTATTTGGTGTACTTTCAGTTAATATTATATGTACAATATATGAAATATATTTACTGTACTTTTTGATATTTTATGTAGAGTATATAAGATATATTTGGTGTCCTTTTGATATTTTATGTAAATTATATAATTCATATTTGGTGTAGTTTTTGATATTTTACATAGGGTGTGTCATATATATTGACTGTCTTTTTGATATTTTATTTACAGTATATAATATACATTTGGTGTAATTTTTGATATTTTATGTACAGTATATTAAATATAATTACTGCAGTTTTTGATAGTTTATTTACAGTATATATAACACATATTTGGTGCACTTTTTGATATTTTATGTACAGTATGTCATATATCTTTACTGTACTTTTTCAAATTTTATTTACAGTATATAAAATGTTTTTGGTGTACTTTTAGTTAATATTATATGTACAATATATGAAATATATTTACTGTACTTTTTGATATTTTCTGTACAGTATATAAGATATATTTGGTGTCCTTTTGATATTTTATGTAAATTATATAATACATATTTGGTGTAGTTTTTGATATTTTACATAGGGTGTGTCATATATATTGACTGTCTTTTTGATATTTTATTTACAGTATATAATATACTTTTGGTGTAATTTTTGATATTTTATGTACAGTATATTAAATATAATTACTGTAGTTTTTGATAGTTTATTTACAGTATATATTACACATATTTGGTGTACTTTTTCATATTTTATGTACAGTATGTAATATATATTTACTGTACTTTTTCAAACTTTATTTACAGTATATAAAATGTATTTGGTGTACTTTTAGTTATGTACTTTTTGATATTTTCTGTACAGTATATAAGATATATTTGGTGTCCTTTTGATATTTTATGTAAATTATATAATTCATATTTGGTGTAGTTTTTGATATTTTACATAGGGTGTGTCATATATATTGACTGTCTTTTTGATATTTTATTTAGAGTATATAATATACATTTGGTGTAATTTTTGATATTTTATGTACAGTACATTAAATATAATTACTGTAGTTTTTGATAGTTTATTTACAGTATATATAACATATATTTGGTGCACTTTTTGATATTTTGTGTACAGTATGTAATATATATTTACTGTACTTTTTCAAACTTTATTTACAGTATATAAAATGTTTTTGGTGTACTTTTAGTTAATATTATATGTACAATATATGAAATATATTTACTGTACTTTTTGATATTTTCTGTACTGTATATAAGATATATTTGGTGTCCTTTTGATATTTTATGTAAATTATATAATACATATTTGGTGTAGTTTTTGATATTTTACATAGGGTGTGTCATATATATTGACTGTCTTTTTGATATTTTATTTACAGTATATAATATACTTTTGGTGTAATTTTTTATATTTTATGTACAGTATATTAAATATAATTACTGTAGTTTTTGATAGTTTATTTACAGTATATATTACACATATTTGATGTACTTTTTCATATTTTATGTACAGTATGTAATATATATTTACTGTACTTTTTCAAACTTTATTTACAGTATATAAAATGTATTTGGTGTACTTTTAGTTATCTACTTTTTGATATTTTCTGTACAGTATATAAGATATATTTGGTGTCCTTTTGATATTTTATGTAAATTATATAATTCATATTTGGTGTAGGTTTTGATATTTTACATAGGGTGTGTCATATATATTGACTGTCTTTTTGATATTTTATTTACAGTATATACTATACATTTGGTGTAATTTTTGATATTTTATGTACAGTATATTAAATATAATTACTGTAGTTTTTGATAGTTTATTTACAGTATATATAACACATATTTGGTGCACTTTTTGATATTTTATGTACAGTATGTCATATATCTTTACTGTACTTTTTCAAACTTTATTTACAGTATATAAAATTTTTTTTTGTGTACTTTTAGTTAATATTATATGTACAATATATGAAATATATTTACTGTACTTTTTGATATTTTCTGTACAGTATATAAGATATATTTGGTGTCCTTTGATATTTTATGTAAATTATATAATACATATTTGGTGTAGTTTCTGATATTTTACCTAGGGTGCGTCGTATATATTGACTGTCCTTTTTGATATTTTATTTACAGTATATAATATACATTTGGTGTAATTTTTGATATTTTATGTACAGTATATTAAATATAATTACTGTAGTATTTGATAGTTTATTTACAGTATATATAACACATATTTGGTGTACTTTTTGATATTTTATGTACAGTATGTAATATATATTTACTGTACTTTTTCAAACTTTATTTACAGTATATAAAATGTATTTGGTGTACTTTCAGTTAATATTATATGTACAATATATGAAATATATTTACTGTACTTTTTGATATTTTATGTAGAGTACATAAGATATATTTGGTGTCCTTTTGATATTTTATGTAAATTATATAATTCATATTTGGTGTAGTTTTTGATATTTTACATAGGGTGTGTCATATATATTGACTGTCTTTTTGATATTTTATTTACAGTATATAATATACATTTGGTGTAATTTTTGATATTTTATGTACAGTATATTAAATATAATTACTGCAGTTTTTGATAGTTTATTTACAGTATATATAACACATATTTGGTGCACTTTTTGATATTTTATGTACAGTATGTCATATATCTTTACTGTACTTTTTCAAATTTTATTTACAGTATATAAAATGTTTTTGGTGTACTTTTAGTTAATATTATATGTACAATATATGAAATATATTTACTGTACTTTTTGATATTTTCTGTACAGTATATAAGATATATTTAGTGTCCTTTTGATATTTTATGTAAATTATATAATACATATTTGGTGTAGTTTTTGATATTTTACATAGGGTGTGTCATATATATTGACTGTCTTTTTGATATTTTATTTACAGTATATAATATACTTTTGGTGTAATTTTTGATATTTTATGTACAGTATATTAAATATAATTACTGTAGTTTTTGATAGTTTATTTACAGTATATATTACACATATTTGGTGTACTTTTTCATATTTTATGTACAGTATGTAATATATATTTACTGTACTTTTTCAAACTTTATTTACAGTATATAAAATGTATTTGGTGTACTTTGAGTTATGTACTTTTTGATATTTTCTGTACAGTATATAAGATATATTTGGTGTCCTTTTGATATTTTATGTAAATTATATAATTCATATTTGGTGTAGTTTTTGATATTTTACATAGGGTGTGTCATATATATTGACTGTCTTTTTGATATTTTATTTACAGTATATAATATACATTTGGTGTAATTTTTGATATTTTATGTACAGTATATTAAATATAATTACTGTAGTTTTTGATAGTTTATTTACAGTATATATAACATATATTTGGTGCACTTTTTGATATTTTGTGTACAGTATGTAATATATATTTACTGTACTTTTTCAAACTTTATTTACAGTATATAAAATGTTTTTGGTGTACTTTTAGTTAATATTATATGTACAATATATGAAATATATTTACTGTACTTTTTGATATTTTCTGTACAGTATATAAGATATATTTGGTGTCCTTTTGATATTTTATGTAAATTATATAATACATATTTGGTGTAGTTTCTGATATTTTACATACGGTGCTTCGTATATATTGACTGTCCTTTTTGATATTTTATTTACAGTATATAATATACATTTGGTGTAATTTTTGATATTTCATGTACAGTATATTAAATATAATTACTGTAGTATTTGATAGTTTATTTACAGTATTTATAACAAATATTTGGTGTACTTTTTGATATTTTATGTACAGTATGTAATATATATTTACTGTACTTTTTGATGTTTTATTTACAGTATATAAAATGTATTTGGTGTACTTTCAGTTAATATTATATGTACAGTATATGAAATATATTTACTGTACTTTTTGATATTTTATGTAGAGTATATAAGATGTATTTCGTGTCCTTTTGATATTTTATGTAAATTATATAATTCATATTTGGTGTAGTTTTTGATATTTTACATAGGGTGTGTCATATATATTGACTGTCTTTTTGATATTTTATTTACAGTGTATAATATACATTTGGTGTAATTTTTGATATTTTATGTACAGTATATTAAATATAATTACTGCAGTTTTTGATAGTTTATTTACAGTATATATAACACATATTTGGTGCACTTTTTGATATTTTATGTACAGTATGTCATATATCTTTACTGTACTTTTTCAAATTTTATTTACAGTATATAAAATGTTTTTGGTATACTTTTAGTTAATATTATATGTGCAATATATGAAATATATTTACTGTACTTTTTGATATTTTCTGTACACTATATAAGATATATTTGGTGTCCTTTTGATATTTTCTGTAAATTATATAATACATATTTGGTGTAGTTTTTGATATTTTACATAGGGTGTGTCATATATATTGACTGTCCTTTTTGATATTTTATTTACAGTATATAATATACTTTTGGTGTAATTTTTGATATTTTATGTACAGTATATTAAATATAATTACTGTAGTTTTTGATAGTTTATTTACAGTATTTGTTACACATATTTGGTGTACTTTTTGATATTTTATGTACAGTATGTAATATATATTTACTGTACTTTTTCAAACTTTATTTACAGTATATAAAATGTATTTGGTGTACTTTTAGTTAATATTATATGTACAATATATGAAATATACTGTACTTTTTGATATTTTATGTAGAGTATATAAGATATATTTGGTGTCCTTTTGATATTTTATGTAAATTATATAATTCATATTTGGTGTAGTTTTTGATATTTTACATAGGGTGTGTCATATATATTGACTATCTTTTTGATATTTTATTTACAGTATATAATATACATTTGGTGTAATTTTTGATATTTTATGTACAGTATATTAAATATAATTACTGTAGTATTTGATAGTTTATTTACAGTATATATAACACATATTTGGTGTACTTTTTGATATTTTATGTACAGTATGTAATATATATTTACTGTACTTTTTCAAACTTTATTTACAGTATATAAAATGTTTTTGGTGTACTTTCAGTTAATATTATATGTACAATATATGAAATATATTTACTGTACTTTTTGATATTTTCTGTACAGTATATAAGATATATTTGGTGTCCTTTTGATATTTTATGTAAATCATATAATACATATTTGGTGTAGTTTCTGATATTTTACATAGGGTGCGTCGTATATATTGACTGTCCTTTTTGATATTTTATTTCCAGTATATAATATACTTTTGGTGTAATTTTTGATATTTTATGTACAGTATATTAAATATAATTTCTGTAGTTTTTGATAGTTTATTTACAGTATATATTACACATATTTGGTGTACTTTTTGATATTTTATGTACAGTATGTAATATATATTTAGTGTACTTTTTCAAACTTTATTTACAGTATATAAAATGTATTTGGTGTACTTTTAGATAATATTATATGTACAATATATGAAATATATTTACTGTACTTTTTGATATTTTCTGTACAGTATATAAGATATATTTGGTGTCCTTTTGATATTTTATGTAAATTATATAATACATATTTGGTGTAGTTTCTGATATTTTACATGGGGTGCGTCGTATATATTGACTGTCCTTTTTGATATTGTATTTACAGTATATAATATACATTTGGTGTAATTTTGATATTTTATGTACAGTATATTAAATATAATTACTGTAGTATTTGATAGTTTATTTACAGTATATATAACACACATTTGGTGTACTTTTTGATATTTTATGTACAGTATGTAATATATATTTACTGTACTTTTTGATATTTTATTTACAGTATATAAAATGTATTTGGTGTACTTTCAGTTAATATTATATGTACAATATATGAAATATATTTACTGTACTTTTTGATATTTTATGTAGAGTATGTAAGATATATTTGGTGTCCTTTTGATATTTTATGTAAATTATATAATTCATATTTGGTGTAGTTTTTGATATTTTACATAGGGTGCGTCGTATATATTGACTGTCCTTTTTGATATTTTATTTACAGTATATAATATACATTTGGAGCAATTTTTGATATTTTATGTACAGCATATTCAATATAATTACTGTAGTATTTTATAGTTTATTTACAGTATATATAACACATATTTGGTGTACTTTTTGATATTTTATGTACAGTATGTAATATATATTTACTGTGATTTTTGATATTTTATTTACAGTATATAAAATGTATTTCGTGCACTTTCAGTTAATATTATATGTACAATATATGAAATATATTTACTGTACTTTTTGATATTTTATGTAGAGTATATAAGATATATTTGGTGTCCTTTTGATATTTTATGTAAATTATATAATTCATATTTGGTGTAGTTTTTGATATTTTACATAGGGTGTGTCATATATATTGACTGTCTTTTTGATATTTTATTTACAGTATATAATATACGTTTGGTGTAATTTTTGATATTTTATGTACAGTATATTAAATATAATTACTGTAGTATTTGATAGTTTATTTACAGTATATATAACACATATTTGGTGTACTTTTTGATATTTTATGTACAGTATGTAATATATATTTACTGTACATTTTCAAACTTTATTTAC
Organism: Pan troglodytes; assembly: GCF_028858775.2. Taxonomy (NCBI): domain Eukaryota; kingdom Metazoa; phylum Chordata; class Mammalia; order Primates; family Hominidae; genus Pan; species Pan troglodytes. The sequence goes on from NC_072413.2 coordinate 10,008,787, forward strand.
AGTATATAAAATGTTTTTGGTGTACTTTCAGTTAATATTATATGTACAATATATGAAATATATATACTGTACTTTTTGATATTTTCTGTACAGTATATAAGATATATTTGGTGTCCTTTTGATATTTTATGTAAATTATATAATACATATTTGGTGTAGTTTCTGAAATTTTACATAGGGTGCGTCGTATATATTGACTGTCCTTTTTGATATTTTATTTACAGTATATAATATACATTTGGTGTAATTTCTGATATTTTATGTACAGTATATTAAATATAATTACTGTAGTATTTGATAGTTTATTTACAGTATATATAACACATATTTGGTGTACTTTTTGATATTTTATGTACAGTATGTAATATATATTTACTGTACTTTTTCAAACTTTATTTACAGTATATAAAATGTATTTGGTGTACTTTTAGTTAATATTATATGTACAATATATGAAATATATTTACTGTACTTTTTGATATTTTCTGTACAGTATATAAGATATATTTGGTGTCCTTTTGATATTTTATGTAAATTATATAATACATATTTGGTGTAGTTTCTGATATTTTACATGGGGTGCGTCGTATATATTGACTGTCCTTTTTGATATTTTATTTACAGTATATAATATACATTTGGTGTAATTTTTGATATTTTATGTACAGTATATTAAATATAATTACTGTAGTATTTGATAGTTTATTTACAGTATATATAACACACATTTGGTGTACTTTTGGATATTTTATGTACAGTATGTAATATATATTTACTGTACATTTTGATATATTATTTACAGTATATAAAATGTATTTGGTGTACTTTCAGTTAATATTATATGTACAATATATGAAATATATTTACTGTACTTTTTGATATTTTATGTAGAGTATGTAAGATATATTTGGTGTCCTTTTGATATTTTATGTAAATTATATAATTCATATTTGGTGTAGTTTTTGATATTTTACATAGGGTGCGTCATATATATTGACTGTCTTTTTGATATTTTATTTACAGGATATAATATACATTTGGTGTAATTTTTATATTTTATGTACAGTATATTAAATATAATTACTGTAGTTTTTGATAGTTTATTTACAGAATATATAACACATATTTGGTGCACTTTTTGATATTTTATGTACAGTATGTCATATATCTTTACTGTACTTTTTCAAATTTTATTTACAGTATATAAAATGTTTTTGGTGTACTTTATTTAATATTATATGTTCAATATATGAAATATATTTACTGTACTTTTTGATATTTTATGTAGAGTATATAAGATATATTTGGTGTCCTTTTGATATTTTATGTAAATTATATAATACATATTTGGTGTAGTTTTTGATATTTTACATAGGGAGTGTCGTATATGTTGACTGTCCTTTTTGATATTTTATTTACAGTATATAATATACTTTTGGTGTAATTTTTGATATTTTATGTACAGTATATTAAATATAATTACTGTAGTTTTTGATAGTTTATTTACAGTATATATTACACATATTTGGTGTACTTTTCGATATTTTACGTACAGTATGTCATATATCTTTACTGTACTTTTTCAAACTTTATTTACAGTATATAAAATGTATTTGGTGTACTTTTAGTTAATATTATATGTACAATATATGGAATATATTTACTGTACTTTTTGATATTTTCTGTACAGTATATAAGATGTATTTGGTGTCCTTTTGATATTTTATGTAAATTATATAATACATATTTGGTGTAGTTTCTGATATTTTACATAGGGTGCGTCGTATATATTGACTGTCCTTTTTGATATTTTATTTACAGAATATAATATACATTTGGTGTAATTTTTGATATTTTATGTACAGTATATTAAATATTATTACTGTAGTATTTGATAGTTTATTTACAGTATATATAACACATATTTGGTGTACTTTTTGATATTTTATGTACAGTATGTAATATATATTTACTGTACTTTTTGATATTTTATTTACAGTATATAAAATGTATTTGGTGTACTTTCAGTTAATATTATATGTACAATATATGAAATATATTTACTGTACTTTTTGATATTTTATGTAGAGTATATAAGATATATTTGGTGTCCTTTTGATATTTTATGTAAATTATATAATTCATATTTGGTGTAGTTTTTGATATTTTACATAGGGTGTGTCATATATATTGACTGTCTTTTTGATATTTTATTTACAGTATATAATATACATTTGGTGTAATTTTTGATATTTTATGTACAGTATATTAAATATAATTACTGTAGTTTTTGATAGTTTATTTACAGTATATATAACACATATTTGGTACACTTTTTGATATTTTATGTACAGTATGTAATATATATTTACTGTACTTTTTCAAACTTTATTTACAGTATATAAAATGTATTTGGTGTACTTTTAGTTAATATTATATGTACAATATATGAAATATATTTACTGTACTTTTTGATATTTTCTGTACAGTATATAAGATATATTTGGTGTCCTTTTGATATTTTATGTAAATTATATAATACATATTTGGTGTAGTTTCTGATATTTTACATAGGGTGCGTCGTATATATTGACTGTCGTTTTTGATATTTTATTTACAATATATAATATACATTTGGTGTAATTTTTGATATTTTATATACAGTATATTAAATATAATTACTGTAGTATTTGATAGTTTATTTACAGTATATATAACACATATTTGGTGTACTTTTTGATATTTTATGTACAGTATGTAATATATATTTACTGTACTTTTTGATATTTTATTTACAGTATATAAAATGTATTTGGTGTACTTTCAGTTAATATTATATGTACAATATAGGAAATATATTTACTGTACTTTTTGATATTTTTTGTAGAGTCTATAAGATATATTTGGTGTCCTTTTGATATTTTATGTAAATTATATAATTCATATTTGGTTTAGTTTTTGATATTTTACATAGGGTGTGTCATATATATTGACTGTCTTTTTGATATTTTATTTACAGTATATAATATACATTTGGTGTAATTTTTGATATTTTATGTACAGTATATTAAATATAATTACTGTAGTTTTTGATAGTTTATTTACAGTATATATAACACATATTTGGTGCACTTTTTGATATTTTATGTACAGTATGTCATATATCTTTACTGTACTTTTTCAAATTTTATTTACAGTATATAAAATGTATTTGGTGTACTTTTAGTTAATATTATATGTACAATATATGAAATATATTTACTGTACTTTTTGATATTTTCTGTACAGTATATAAGATATATTTGCTGCCCTTTTGATATTTTATGTAAATTATATAATACATATTTGGTGTAGTTTCTGATATTTTACATAGGGTGCGTCGTATATATTGACTGTCCTTTCTGATATTTTATTTCCAGTATATAATATACTTTTGGTGTAATTTTTGATATTTTATGTACAGTATATTAAATATAATTATTGTAGTATTTGATAGTTTATTTACAGTATATATAACACATATTTGGTGTACTTTTTGATATTTTATGTACAGTATGTAATATATATTTACTGTACTTTTTGATATTTTATTTACAGTATATAAAATGTATTTGGTGTACTTTCAGTTAATATTATATGTACAATATATGAAATATATTTACTGTACTTTTTGATATTTTATGTAGAGTATATAAGATATATTTGGTGTCCTTTTGATATTTTATGTAAATTATATAATTCATATTTGGTGTAGTTTTTGATATTTTTCATAGGGTGTTTCATATATACTGACTGTCTTTTTGATATTTTATTTACAGTATATAATATACATTTGGTGTAATTTTTGATATTTTATGTACAGTATATTAAATATAATTACTGTAGTATTTGAAAGTTTATTTACAGTATATATAACACATATTTGGTGTACTTTTTGATATTTTATGTACAGTATGTAATATATATTTACTGTACTTTTTCAAACTTTATTTACAGTGTATAAAATGTATTTGGTGTACTTTTAGTTAATATTATATGTACAATATATGAAATATATTTACTGTACTTTTTGATATTTTCTGTACAGTATATAAGATATATTTGGTGTCCTTTTGATATTTTATGTAAATTATATAATACATATTTGGTGTAGTTTCTGATATTTTACATAGGGTGCGTCGTATATATTGACTGTCGTTTTTGATATTTTATTTACAGTATATAATATACATTTGGTGTAATTTTTGATATTTTATGTACAGTATATTAAATAAAATTACTGTAGTTTTTGATAGTTTATTTACAGTATATATAACACATATTTGGTACACTTTTTGATATTTTATGTACAGTATGTGATATATATTTACTGTACTTTTTCAAACTTTATTTACAGTATATAAAATGTATTTGGTGTACTTTTAGTTAATATTATATGTACAATATATGAAATATATTTACTGTACTTTTTGATATTTTCTGTACAGTATATAAGATATATTTGGTGTCCTTTTGATATTTTATGTAAATTATATAATACATATTTGGTGTAGTTTCTGATATTTTACATAGGGTGTGTCGTATATATTGACTGTCCTTTTTGATATTTTATTTACAGTATATAATATACTTTTGGTGTAATTTTTGATATTTTATGTACAGTATATTAAATATAATTACTGTAGTATTTGAAAGTTTATTTACAGTATATATAACACATATTTGGTGTACTTTTTGATATTTTATGTACAGTATGTAATATATATTTACTGTACTTTTTGATATTTTATTTACAGTATATAAAATGTATTTGGTGTACTTTCAGTTAATATTATATGTACAATATATGAAATATATTTACTGTACTTTTTGATATTTTATGTAGAGTATATAAGATATATTTGGTGTCCTTTTGATATTTTATGTAAATTATATAATTCATATTTGGTGTAGTTTTTGATATTTTACATAGGGTGTGTCATATATATTGACTGTCTTTTTGATATTTTATTTACAGTATGTAATATACATTTGGTGTAATTTTTGATATTTTATGTACAGTATATTAAATATAATTACTGTAGTTTTTGATAGTTTATTTACAGTATATATAACACATATTTGGTGTACTTTTTGATATTTTATGTACAGTATGTCATATATATTTACTGTACTTTTTCAAACTTTATTTACAGTATATAAAATGTATTTGGTGTACTTTTAGTTAATATTATATGTACAATATATGAAATATATTTACTGTACTTTTTGATATTTTCTGTACAGTATATAAGATATATTTGGTGTCCTTTTGATATTTAATGTAAATTATATAATACATATTTGGTGTAGTTTCTGATATTTTACATAGGTTGTGTCGTGTATATTGACTGTCCTTTTTGATATTTTATTTACAGTATATAATATACTTTTGGTGTAATTTTAGTCATTTTATGTACACTATATTAAATATAATTACTGTAGTTTTTGATAGTTTATTTACAGTATATATTACACATATTTGGTGTACTTTTTGATATTTTATGTATAGTATGTAATATATATTTACTGTACTTTTTCAAACTTTATTTACAGTATATAAAATGTATTTGGTGTACTTTTAGTTAATATTATATGTACAATATATGAAATATATTTACTGTACTTTTTGATATTTTCTGTACAGTACATAAGATATATTTGGTATCCTTTTGATATTTTATGTAAATTACATAATACATATTTGGTGTAGTTACTGATATTTTACATAGGGTGCGTCGTATATATTGACTGTCCTTTTTGATATTTTATTTACAGTATATAATATACTTTTGGTGTAATTTTTGATATTTTATGTACAGTATATTAAATATAATTACTGTAGTTTTTGATAGTTTATTTACAGTATATATTACACATATTTGGTGCACTTTTTGATATTTTATGTACAGTATGTCATATATATTTAGTGTACTTTTTCAAACTTTATTTACAGTATATAAAATGTATTTGGTGTACTTTTAGATAATATTATATGTACAATATATGAAATATATTTACTGTACTTTTTGATATTTTCTGTACAGTATATAAGATATATTTGGTGTCCTTTTGATATTTTATGTAAATTATATAATACATATTTGGTGTAGTTTCTGATATTTTACATGGGGTGCGTCGTATATATTGACTGTCCTTTTTGATATTGTATTTACAGTATATAACATACATTTGGTGTAATTTTGATATTTTATGTACAGTATATTAAATATAATTACTGTAGTATTTGATAGTTTATTTACAGTATATATAACACACATTTGGTGTACTTTTTGATATTTTATGTACAGTATGTAATATATATTTACTGTACTTTTTGATATTTTATTTACAGTATATAAAATGTATTTGGTGTACTTTCAGTTAATATTATATGTACAATATATGAAATATATTTACTGTACTTTTTGATATTTTATGTAGAGTATGTAAGATATATTTGGTGTCCTTTTGATATTTTATGTAAATTATATAATTCATATTTGGTGTAGTTTTTGATATTTTACATAGGGTGCGTCGTATATATTGACTGTCCTTTTTGATATTTTATTTACAGTATATAATATACATTTGGAGCAATTTTTGATATTTTATGTACAGCATATTCAATATAATTACTGTAGTATTTTATAGTTTATTTACAGTATATATAACACATATTTGGTGTACTTTTTGATATTTTATGTACAGTATGTAATATATATTTACTGTGATTTTTGATATTTTATTTACAGTATATAAAATGTATTTCGTGCACTTTCAGTTAATATTATATGTACAATATATGAAATATATTTACTGTACTTTTTGATATTTTATGTAGAGTATATAAGATATATTTGGTGTCCTTTTGATATTTTATGTAAATTATATAATTCATATTTGGTGTAGTTTTTGATATTTTACATAGGGTGTGTCATATATATTGACTGTCTTTTTGATATTTTATTTACAGTATATAATATACGTTTGGTGTAATTTTTGATATTTTATGTACAGTATATTAAATATAATTACTGTAGTATTTGATAGTTTATTTACAGTATATATAACACATATTTGGTGTACTTTTTGATATTTTATGTACAGTATGTAATATATATTTACTGTACATTTTCAAACTTTATTTACAGTATATAAAATGTTTTTGGTGTACTTTCAGTTAATATTATATGTACAATATATGAAATATATATACTGTACTTTTTGATATTTTCTGTACAGTATATAAGATATATTTGGTGTCCTTTTGATATTTTATGTAAATTATATAATACATATTTGGTGTAGTTTCTGAAATTTTACATAGGGTGCGTCGTATATATTGACTGTCCTTTTTGATATTTTATTTACAGTATATAATATACATTTGGTGTAATTTCTGATATTTTATGTACAGTATATTAAATATAATTACTGTAGTATTTGATAGTTTATTTACAGTATATATAACACATATTTTGTGTACTTTTTGATATTTTATGTACAGTATGTAATATATATTTACTGTACTTTTTGATATTTTATTTACAGTATATAAAATGTATTTGGTGTACTTTCAGTTAATATTATATGTACAATATATGAAATATATTTACTGTACTTTTTGATATTTTATGTAGAGTATATAGGATATATTTGGTGTCCTTTTGATATTTTATGTAAATTATATAATTCATATTTGGTGTAGTTTTTGATATTTTACATAGGGTGTGTCATATATATTGACTGTCTTTTTGATATTTTATTTACAGTATATAATATACATTTGGTGTAATTTTTGATATTTTATGTACAGTATATTAAATATAATTACTGTAGTTTTTGATAGTTTATTTACAGTATATATAACACATATTTGGTGCACTTTTTGATATTTTATGTATAGTATGTAATATATATTTACTGTACTTTTTCAAACTTTATTTACAGTATATAAAATGTATTTGGTGTACTTTTAGTTAATATTATATGTACAATATATGAAATATATTTACTGTACTTTTTGATATTTTCTGTACAGTATATAAGATATATTTGGTGTCCTTTTGATATTTTATGTAAATCATATAATACATATTTGGTGTAGTTTCGGATATTTTACATAGGGTGCGTCGTATATATTGACTGTCCTTTTTGATATTTTATTTCCAGTATATAATATACTTTTGGTGTAATTTTTGATATTTTATGTACAGTGTATTAAATATAATTACTGTAGTTTTTGATAGTTTATTTACAGTATATATTACACATATTTGGTGTACTTTTTGATATTTTATGTACAGTATGTAATATATATTTAGTGTACTTTTTCAAACTTTATTTACAGTATATAAAATGTATTTGGTGTACTTTTAGATAATATTATATGTACAATATATGAAATATATTTACTGTACTTTTTGATATTTTCTGTACAGTATATAAGATATATTTGGTGTCCTTTTGATATTTTATGTAAATTATATAATACATATTTGGTGTAGTTTCTGATATTTTACATGGGGTGCGTCGTATATATTGACTGTCCTTTTTGATATTTTATTTACAGTATATAATATACATTTGGTGTAATTTTTGATATTTTATGTACAGTATATTAAATATAATTACTGTAGTATTTGATAGTTTATTTACAGTATATATAACACACATTTGGTGTACTTTTTGATATTTTATGTACAGTATGTAATATATATTTACTGTACATTTTGATATTTTATTTACAGTATATAAAATGTATTTGGTGTACTTTCAGTTAATATTATATGTACAATATATGAAATATATTTACTGTACTTTTTGATATTTTATGTAGAGTATGTAAGATATATTTGGTGTCCTTTTGATATTTTATGTAAATTATATAATTCATATTTGGTGTAGTTTTTGATATTTTACATAGGGTGCGTCATATATATTGACTGTCTTTTTGATATTTTATTTACAGGATATAATATACATTTGGTGTAATTTTTATATTTTATGTACAGTATATTAAATATAATTACTGTAGTTTTTGATAGTTTATTTACAGAATATATAACACATATTTGGTGCACTTTTTGATATTTTATGTACAGTATGTCATATATCTTTACTGTACTTTTTCAAATTTTATTTACAGTATATAAAATGTTTTTGGTGTACTTTATTTAATATTATATGTTCAATATATGAAATATATTTACTGTACTTTTTGATATTTTATGTAGAGTATATAAGATATATTTGGTGTCCTTTTGATATTTTATGTAAATTATATAATACATATTTGGTGTAGTTTTTGATATTTTACATAGGGAGTGTCGTATATGTTGACTGTCCTTTTTGATATTTTATTTACAGTATATAATATACTTTTGGTGTAATTTTTGATATTTTATGTACAGTATATTAAATATAATTACTGTAGTTTTTGATAGTTTATTTACAGTATATATTACACATATTTGGTGTACTTTTAGATATTTTATGTACAGTATGTCATATATCTTTACTGTACTTTTTCAAACTTTATTTACAGTATATAAAATGTATTTGGTGTACTTTTAGTTAATATTATATGTACAATATATGGAATATATTTACTGTACTTTTTGATATTTTCTGTACAGTATATAAGATGTATTTGGTGTCCTTTTGATATTTTATGTAAATTATATAATACATATTTGGTGTAGTTTCTGATATTTTACATAGGGTGCGTCGTATATATTGACTGTCCTTTTTGATATTTTATTTACAGAATATAATATACATTTGGTGTAATTTTTGATATTTTATGTACAGTATATTAAATATTATTACTGTAGTATTTGATAGTTTATTTACAGTATATATAACACATATTTGGTGTACTTTTTGATATTTTATGTACAGTATGTAATATATATTTACTGTACTTTTTGATATTTTATTTACAGTATATAAAATGTATTTGGTGTACTTTCAGTTAATATTATATGTACAATATATGAAATATATTTACTGTACTTTTTGATATTTTATGTAGAGTATATAAGATATATTTGGTGTCCTTTTGATATTTTATGTAAATTATATAATTCATATTTGGTGTAGTTTTTGATATTTTACATAGGGTGTGTCATATATATTGACTGTCTTTTTGATATTTTATTTACAGTATATAATATACATTTGGTGTAATTTTTGATATTTTATGTACAGTATATTAAATATAATTACTGTAGTTTTTGATAGTTTATTTACAGTATATATAACACATATTTGGTACACTTTTTGATATTTTCTGTACAGTATGTAATATATATTTACTGTACTTTTTCAAACTTTATTTACAGTATATAAAATGTATTTGGTGTACTTTTAGTTAATATTATATGTACAATATATGAAATATATTTACTGTACTTTTTGATATTTTCTGTACAGTATATAAGATATATTTGGTGTCCTTTTGATATTTTATGTAAATTATATAATACATATTTGGTGTAGTTTCTGATATTTTACATAGGGTGCGTCGTATATATTGAATGTCGTTTTTGATATTTTATTTACAATATATAATATACATTTGGTGTAATTTTTGATATTTTATATACAGTATATTAAATATAATTACTGTAGTATTTGATAGTTTATTTACAGTATATATAACACATATTTGGTGTACTTTTTGATATTTTATGTACAGTATGTAATATATATTTACTGTACTTTTTGATATTTTATTTACAGTATATAAAATGTATTTGGTGTACTTTCAGTTAATATTATATGTACAATATAGGAAATATATTTACTGTACTTTTTGATATTTTTTGTAGAGTCTATAAGATATATTTGGTGTCCTTTTGATATTTTATGTAAATTATATAATTCATATTTGGTTTAGTTTTTGATATTTTACATAGGGTGTGTCATATATATTGACTGTCTTTTTGATATTTTATTTACAGTATATAATATACATTTGGTGTAATTTTTGATATTTTATGTACAGTATATTAAATATAATTACTGTAGTTTTTGATAGTTTATTTACAGTATATATAACACATATTTGGTGCACTTTTTGATATTTTATGTACAGTATGTCATATATCTTTACTGTACTTTTTCAAATTTTATTTACAGTATATAAAATGTATTTGGTGTACTTTTAGTTAATATTATATGTACAATATATGAAATATATTTACTGTACATTTTGATATTTTCTGTACAGTATATAAGATATATTTGCTGCCCTTTTGATATTTTATGTAAATTATATAATACATATTTGGTGTAGTTTCTGATATTTTACATAGGGTGCGTCGTATATATTGACTGTCCTTTCTGATATTTTATTTACAGTATATAATATACTTTTGGTGTAATTTTTGATATTTTATGTACAGTATATTAAATATAATTACTGTAGTATTTGATAGTTTATTTACAGTATATATAACACATATTTGGTGTACTTTTTGATATTTTATGTACAGTATGTAATATATATTTACTGTACTTTTTGATATTTTATTTACAGTATATAAAATGTATTTGGTGTACTTTCAGTTAATATTATATGTACAATATATGAAATATATTTACTGTACTTTTTGATATTTTATGTAGAGTATATAAGATATATTTGGTGTCCTTTTGATATTTTATGTAATTTATATAATTCATATTTGGTGTAGTTTTTGATATTTTTCATAGGGTGTTTCATATATACTGACTGTCTTTTTGATATTTTATTTACAGTATATAATATACATTTGGTGTAATTTTTGATATTTTATGTACAGTATATTAAATATAATTACTGTAGTATTTGATAGTTCATTTACAGTATATATAACACATATTTGGTGTACTTTTTGATATTTTATGTACAGTATGTAATATATATTTACTGTACTTTTTCAAACTTTATTTACAGTGTATAAAATGTATTTGGTGTACTTTTAGTTAATATTATATGTACAATATATGAAATATATTTACTGTACTTTTTGATATTTTCTGTACAGTATATAAGATATATTTGGTGTCCTTTTGATATTTTATGTAAATTATATAATACATATTTGGTGTAGTTTCTGATATTTTACATAGGGTGCGTCGTATATATTGACTGTCGTTTTTGATATTTTATTTACAGTATATAATATACATTTGGTGTAATTTTTGATATTTTATGTACAGTATATTAAATAAAATTACTGTAGTTTTTGATAGTTTATTTACAGTATATATAACACATATTTGGTACACTTTTTGATATTTTATGTACAGTATGTGATATATATTTACTGTACTTTTTCAAACTTTATTTACAGTATATAAAATGTATTTGGTGTACTTTTAGTTAATATTATATGTACAATATATGAAATATATTTACTGTACTTTTTGATATTTTCTGTACAGTACATAAGATATATTTGGTATCCTTTTGATATTTTATGTAAATTACATAATACATATTTGGTGTAGTTTCTGATATTTTACATAGGGTGCGTCGTATATATTGACTGTCCTTTTTGATATTTTATTTACAGTATATAATATACATTTGGTGTAATTTTTGATATTTTATGTACAGTATATTAAATATAATTACTGTAGTATTTGATAGTTTATTTACAGTATATATAACACATATTTGGTGTACTTTTTGATATTTTATATACAGTATGTAATATATATTTACTGTACTTTTGATATTTTATTTACAGTATATAAAATGTATTTGGTGTACTTTCAGTTAATATTATATGTACAATATATGAAACATATTTACTGTACTTTTTGATTTTTATGTAGAGTATATAAGATATATTTGGTGTCCTTTTGATATTTTATGTAAATTATATAATTCATATTTGGTGTAGTTTTTGATATTTTACATAGGGTGTGTCATATATATTGACTGTCTTTTTGATATTTTATTTACAGTATATAATATACATTTGGTGTAATTTTTGATATTTTATGTACAGTATATTAAATATAATTACTGTAGTATTTGATAGTTTACAGTATATATAACACATATTTGGTGCACTTTTTGATATTTTATGTGCAGTATGTCATATATCTTTACTGTACTTTTTCAAATTTTATTTACAGTATATAAAATGTTTTTGGTATACTTTTAGTTAATATTATATGTACAATATATGAAATATATTTACTGTACTTTTTGATATTTTCTGTACACTATATAAGATATATTTGGTGTCCTTTTGATATTTTATGTAAATTATATAATACATATTTGGTGTAGTTTTTGATATTTTACATAGGGTGTGTCATATATATTGACTGTCCTTTTTGATATTTTATTTACAGTATATAATATACTTTTGGTGTAATTTTTGATATTTTATGTACAGTATATTAAATATAATTACTGTAGTTTTTGATAGTTTATTTACAGTATTTGTTACACATATTTGGTGTACTTTTTGATATTTTATGTACAGTATGTAATATATATTTACTGTACTTTTTCAAACTTTATTTACAGTATATAAAATGTATTTGGTGTACTTTTAGTTAATATTATATGTACAATATATGAAATAGATTTACTGTACTTTTTGATATTTTCTGTACAGTATATAAGATATATTTGGTGTCCTTTTGATATTTTATGTAAATTATATAATACATATTTGGTGTAGTTTCTGATATTTTACATAGGGTGCGTCGTATATATTGACTGTCCTTTTTGATATTTTATTTACAGTATATAATATACATTTGGTGTAATTTTTGATATTTTATGTACAGTATATTAAATATAATTACTGTAGTATTTGATAGTTTATTTACAGTATATATAACACATATTTGGTGTATTTTTTGATATTTTATGTACAGTATGTAATATATATTTACTGTAGATTTTCAAACTTTATTTACAGTATATAAAATGTATTTGGTGTACTTTCAGTTAATATTATATGTACAATATATGAAATATATTTACTGTACATTTTGATATTTTATGTAGAGTATATAAGATATATTTGGTGTCCTTTTGATATTTTATGTAAATTATATAATTCATATTTGGTGTAGTTTTTGATATTTTACATAGGGTGTGTCATATATATTGACTGTCTTTTTGATATTTTATTTACAGTATATAATATACATTTGGTGTAATTGTTGATATTTTATGTACAGTATATTAAATATAATTACTGTAGTTTTTGATAGTTTATTTACAGTATATATTACACATATTGGGTGTACTTTTTGATATTTTATGTACAGTATGTAATATATATTTACTGTACTTTTTCAAACTTTATTTACAGTATATAAAATGTATTTGGTGTACTTTTAGTTAATATTATATGTACAATATATGAAATATATTTACTGTACTTTTTGATATTTTCTGTACAGTATATAAGATATATTTGGTGTCCTTTTGATATTTTATGTAAATTATATAATACATATTTGGTGTAGTTTCTGATATTTTACATAGGGTGCGTCGTATATATTGACTGTCCTTTTTGATATTTTATTTACAGTATATAATATACATTTGGTGTAATTTTTGATATTTTATGTACAGCATATTCAATATAATTACTGTAGTATTTGATAGTTTATTTACAGTATATATAACACAGATTTGGTGTACTTTTTGATATTTTATGTACAGTATGTAATATATATTTACTGTGATTTTTGATATTTTATTTACAGTATATAAAATGTATTTGGTGCACTTTCAGTTAATATTATATGTACAATATATGAAATATATTTACTGTACTTTTTGATATTTTATGTAGAGTATATAAGATATATTTGGTGTCCTTTTGATATTTTATGTAAATTATATAATTCATATTTGGTGTAGTTTTTGATATTTTACATAGGGTGTGTCATATATATTGACTGTCTTTTTGATATTTTATTTACAGTATATAATATACATTTGGTGTAATTTTTGATATTTTATGTACAGTATATTAAATATAATTACTGTAGTTTTTGATAGTTTATTTACAGTATATATAACACATATTTGGTACACTTTTTGATATTTTATGTACAGTATGTAATATATATTTACTGTACTTTTTCAAACTTTATTTACAGTATATAAAATGTATTTGGTGTACTTTTAGTTAATATTATATGTACAATATATGAAATATATTTACTGTACTTTTTGATATTTTCTGTACAGTATATAAGATATATTTGGTGTCCTTTTGATATTTTATGTAAATTATATAATACATATTTGGTGTAGTTTCTGATATTTTACATAGGGTGCGTCGTATATATTGACTGTCGTTTTTGATATTTTATTTACAATATATAATATACATTTGGTGTAATTTTTGATATTTTATATACAGTATATTAAATATAATTACTGTAGTATTTGATAGTTTATTTACAGTATATATAACACATATTTGGTGTACTTTTTGATATTTTATGTACAGTATGTAATATATATTTACTGTACTTTTTGATATTTTATTTACAGTATATAAAATGTATTTGGTGTACTTTCAGTTAATATTATATGTACAATATAGGAAATATATTTACTGTACTTTTTGATATTTTTTGTAGAGTCTATAAGATATATTTGGTGTCCTTTTGATATTTTATGTAAATTATATAATTCATATTTGGTTTAGTTTTTGATATTTTACATAGGGTGTGTCATATATATTGACTGTCTTTTTGATATTTTATTTACAGTATATAATATACATTTGGTGTAATTTTTGATATTTTATGTACAGTATATTAAATATAATTACTGTAGTTTTTGATAGTTTATTTACAGTATATATAACACATATTTGGTGCACTTTTTGATATTTTATGTACAGTATGTCATATATCTTTACTGTACTTTTTCAAATTTTATTTACAGTATATAAAATGTATTTGGTGTACTTTTAGTTAATATTATATGTACAATATATGAAATATATTTACTGTACTTTTTGATATTTTCTGTACAGTATATAAGATATATTTGCTGCCCTTTTGATATTTTATGTAAATTATATAATACATATTTGGTGTAGTTTCTGATATTTTACATAGGGTGCGTCGTATATATTGACTGTCCTTTCTGATATTTTATTTACAGTATATAATATACTTTTGGTGTAATTTTTGATATTTTATGTACAGTATATTAAATATAATTACTGTAGTATTTGATAGTTTATTTACAGTATATATAACACATATTTGGTGTACTTTTTGATATTTTATGTACAGTATGTAATATATATTTACTGTACTTTTTGATATTTTATTTACAGTATATAAAATGTATTTGGTGTACTTTCAGTTAATATTATATGTACAATATATGAAATATATTTACTGTACTTTTTGATATTTTATGTAGAGTATATAAGATATATTTGGTGTCCTTTTGATATTTTATGTAAATTATATAATTCATATTTGGTTTAGTTTTTGATATTTTACATAGGGTGTGTCATATATATTGACTGTCTTTTT
This sequence comes from Pan troglodytes, assembly GCF_028858775.2. Classification (NCBI taxonomy): domain Eukaryota; kingdom Metazoa; phylum Chordata; class Mammalia; order Primates; family Hominidae; genus Pan; species Pan troglodytes. The sequence goes on from NC_072413.2 coordinate 10,025,368, forward strand.
GATATTTTATTTACAGCATATAATATACATTTGGTGTAATTTTTGATATTTTATGTACAGTATATTAAATATAATTACTGTAGTATTTGATAGTTTATTTACAGTATATATAACACATATTTGGTGTACTTTTTGATATTTTATGTACAGTATGTAATATATATTTACTGTACTTTTTCAAATTTTATTTACAGTATATAAAATGTATTTGGTGTACTTTTAGTTAATATTATATGTACAATATATGAAATATATTTACTGTACTTTTTGATATTTTCTGTACAGTATATAAGATATATTTGGTGTCCTTTTGATATTTTATGTAAATTATATAATACATATTTGGTGTAGTTTCTGATATTTTACATAGGGTGCGTCGTATATATTGACTGTCCTTTTTGATATTTTATTTACAGTATATAATATACTTTTGGTGTAATTTTTGATATTTTATGTACAGTATATTAAATATAATTACTGTAGTATTTGATAGTTTATTTACAGTATATATAACACATATTTGGTGTACTTTTTGATATTTTATGTACAGTATGTAATATATATTTACTGTACTTTTTGATATTTTATTTACAGTATATAAAATGTATTTGGTGTACTTTCAGTTAATATTATATGTACAATATATGAATTATATTTACTGTACATTTTGATATTTTATGTAGAGTATATAAGATATATTTGGTGTCCTTTTGATATTTTATGTAAATTATATAATTCATATTTGGTGTAGTTTTTGATATTTTACATAGGGTGTGTCATATATATTGACTGTCTTTTTGATATTTTATTTACAGTATATAATATACATTTGGTGTAATTGTTGATATTTTATGTACAGTATATTAAATATAATTACTGTAGTTTTTGATAGTTTATTTACAGTATATATTACACATATTGGGTGTACTTTTTGATATTTTATGTACAGTATGTAATATATATTTACTGTACTTTTTCAAACTTTATTTACAGTATATAAAATGTATTTGGTGTACTTTTAGTTAATATTATATGTACAATATATGAAATATATTTACTGTACTTTTTGATATTTTCTGTACAGTATATAAGATATATTTGGTGTCCTTTTGATATTTTATGTAAATTATATAATACATATTTGGTGTAGTTTCTGATATTTTACATAGGGTGCGTCGTATATATTGACTGTCCTTTTTGATATTTTATTTACAGTATATAATATACATTTGGTGTAATTTTTGATATTTTATGTACAGCATATTCAATATAATTACTGTAGTATTTGATAGTTTATTTACAGTATATATAACACAGATTTGGTGTACTTTTTGATATTTTATGTACAGTATGTAATATATATTTACTGTACTTTTTGATATTTTATTTACAGTATATAAAATGTATTTGGTGTACTTTCAGTTAATATTATATGTACAATATATGAAATATATTTACTGTACTTTTTGATATTTTATGTAGAGTATATAAGATATATTTGGTGTCCTTTTGATATTTTATGTAAATTATATAATTCATATTTGGTGTAGTTTTTGATATTTTACATAGGGTGTGTCATATATATTGACTATCTTTTTGATATTTTATTTACAGCATATAATATACATTTGGTGTAATTTTTGATATTTTATGTACAGTATATTAAATATAATTACTGTAGTTTTTGATAGTTTATTTACAGTATATATAACACATATTTGGTGCACTTTTTGATATTTTATGTACAGTATGTCATATATCTTTACTGTACTTTTTCAAATTTTATTTACAGTATATAAAATGTATTTGGTGTACTTTTAGTTAATATTATATGTACAATATATGAAATATATTTACTGTACTTTTTGATATTTTCTGTACAGTATATAAGATATATTTGGTGTCCTTTTGATATTTTATGTAAATTATATAATACATATTTGGTGTAGTTTCTGATATTTTACATAGGGTGCGTCGTATATATTGACTGTCCTTTTTGATATTTTATTTACAGTATATAATATACTTTTGGTGTAATTTTTGATATTTTATGTACAGTATATTAAATATAATTACTGTAGTATTTGATAGTTTATTTACAGTATATATAACACATATTTGGTGTACTTTTTGATATTTTATGTACAGTATGTAATATATATTTACTGTACTTTTTGATATTTTATTTACAGTATATAAAATGTATTTGGTGTACTTTCAGTTAATATTATATGTACAATATATGAATTATATTTACTGTACTTTTTGATATTTTATGTAGAGTATATAAGATATATTTGGTGTCCTTTTGATATTTTATGTAAATTATATAATTCATATTTGGTGTAGTTTTTGATATTTTACATAGGGTGTGTCATATATATTGACTGTCTTTTTGATATTTTATTTACAGTATATAATATACATTTGGTGTAATTTTTGATATTTTATGTACAGTATATTAAATATAATTACTGTAGTATTTGATAGTTTATTTACAGTATATATAACACATATTTGGTGTACTTTTTGATATTTTATGTACAGTATGTAATATATATTTACTGTACTTTTTCAAACTTTATTTACAGTATATAAAATGTATTTGGTGTACTTTCAGTTAATATTATATGTACAATATATGAAATATATTTACTGTACTTTTTGATATTTTATGTAGAGTATATACGATATATTTGGTGTCCTTTTGATATTTTATGTAAATTATATAATTCATATTTGGTGTAGTTTTTGATATTTTACATAGGGTGTGTCATATATATTGACTGTCTTTTTGATATTTTATTTACAATATATAATATACATTTGGTGTAATTTTTGATATTTTATGTACAGTATATTAAATAAAATTACTGTAGTTTTTGATAATTTATTTACAGTATATATAACACATATTTGGTACACTTTTTGATATTTTATGTACAGTATGTGATATATATTTACTGTACTTTTTCAAACTTTATTTACAGTATATAAAATGTATTTGGTGTACTTTTAGTTAATATTATATGTACAATATATGAAATATATTTACTGTACTTTTTGATATTTTCTGTACAGTATATAAGATATATTTGGTGTCCTTTTGATATTTTATGTAAATTATATAATACATATTTGGTGTAGTTTCTGATATTTTACATAGGGTGTGTCGTATATATTGACTGTCCTTTTTGATATTTTATTTACAGTATATAATATACTTTTGGTGTAATTTTTGATATTTTATGTACAGTATATTAAATATAATTACTGTAGTATTTGATAGTTTATTTACAGTATATATAACACATATTTGGTGTACTTTTTGATATTTTATGTACAGTATGTAATATATATTTACTGTACTTTTTGATATTTTATTTACAGTATATAAAATGTATTTTGTGTACTTTCAGTTAATATTATATGTACAATATATGAAATATATTTACTGTACTTTTTGATATTTTATGTAGAGTATATAAGATATATTTGGTGTCCTTTTGATATTTTATGTAAATTATATAATTCATATTTGGTGTAGTTTTTGATATTTTACATAGGGTGTGTCATATATATTGACTGTCTTTTTGATATTTTATTTACAGTATGTAATATACATTTGGTGTAATTTTTGATATTTTATGTACAGTATATTAAATATAATTACTGTAGTTTTTGATAGTTTATTTACAGTATATATAACACATATTTGGTGCACTTTTTGATATTTTATGTACAGTATGTCATATATATTTACTGTACTTTTTCAAACTTTATTTACAGTGTATAAAATGTATTTGGTGTACTTTTAGTTAATATTATATGTACAATATATGAAATATATTTACTGTACTTTTTGATATTTTCTGTACAGTACATAAGATATATTTGGTATCCTTTTGATATTTTATGTAAATTACATAATACATATTTGGTGTAGTTTCTGATATTTTACATAGGGTGCGTCGTATATATTGACTGTCCTTTTTGATATTTTATTTACAGTATATAATATACATTTGGTGTAATTTTTGATATTTTATGTACAGTATATTAAATATAATTACTGTAGTATTTGATAGTTTATTTACAGTATATATAACACATATTTGGTGTACTTTTTGATATTTTATGTACAGTATGTAATATATATTTACTGTACTTTTGATATTTTATTTACAGTATATAAAATGTATTTGGTGTACTTTCAGTTAATATTATATGTACAATATATGAAATATATTTACTGTACTTTTTGATTTTTATGTAGAGTATATAAGATATATTTGGTGTCCTTTTGATATTTTATGTAAATTATATAATTCATATTTGGTGTAGTTTTTGATATTTTACATAGGGTGTGTCATATATATTGACTGTCTTTTTGATATTTTATTTACAGTATATAATATACATTTGGTGTAATTTTTGATATTTTATTTACAGTATATTAAATATAATTACTGTAGTATTTGATAGTTTATTTACAGTATATATAACACATATTTGGTGCACTTTTTGATATTTTATGTGCAGTATGTCATATATCTTTACTGTACTTTTTCAAATTTTATTTACAGTATATAAAATGTTTTTGGTGCACTTTTAGTTATTATTATATGTACAATATATGAAATATATTTACTGTACTTTTTGATATTTTCTGTACAGTATATAAGATATATTTGGTGTCCTTTTGATATTTTATGTAAATTATATAATACATATTTGGTGTAGTTTCTGATATTTTACATAGGGTGCGTCGTATATATTGACTGTCCTTTTTGATATTTTCTTTACAGTAGATAATATACATTTGGTGTAATTTTTGATATTTTATGTACAGTATATTAAATATAATTACTGTAGTATTTGATAGTTTTTTTACAGTATATATAACACATATTTGGTGTACTTTTTGATATTTTATGTACAGTATGTAATATATATTTACTGTACTTTTTGATGTTTTATTTACAGTATATAAAATGTATTTGGTGTACTTTCAGTTAATATTATATGTACAGTATATGAAATATATTTACTGTACTTTTTGATATTTTATGTAGAGTATATAAGATGTATTTGGTGTCCTTTTGATATTTTATGTAAATTATATAATTCATATTTGGTGTAGTTTTTGATATTTTACATAGGGTGTGTCATATATATTGACTGTCTTTTTGATATTTTATTTACAGTATATAATATACATTTGGTGTAATTTTTGATATTTTATGTACAGTATATTAAATATAATTACTGCAGTTTTTGATAGTTTATTTACAGTATATATAACACATATTTGGTGCACTTTTTGATATTTTATGTACAGTATGTCATATATCTTTACTGTACTTTTTCAAATTTTATTTACAGTATATAAAATGTTTTTGGTATACTTTTAGTTAATATTATATGTACAATATAAGAAATATATTTACTGTACTTTTTGATATTTTCTGTACACTATATAAGATATATTTGGTGTCCTTTTGATATTTTATGTAAATTATATAATACATATTTGGTGTAGTTTTTGATATTTTACATAGGGTGTGTCATATATATTGACTGTCTTTTTGATATTTTATTTACAGTATATAATATACTTTTGGTGTAATTTTTGATATTTTATGTACAGTATATTAAATATAATTACTGTAGTTTTTGATAGTTTATTTACAGTATTTGTTACACATATTTGGTGTACTTTTTGATATTTTATGTACAGTATGTAATATATATTTACTGTACTTTTTCAAACTTTATTTACAGTATATAAAATGTATTTGGTGTACTTTTAGTTAATATTATATGTACAATATATGAAATATATTTACTGTACTTTTTGATATTTTCTGTACAGTATATAAGATATATTTGGTGTCCTTTTGATATTTTATGTAAATTATATAATACATATTTGGTGTAGTTTCTGATATTTTACATAGGGTGCGTCGTATATATTGACTGTCCTTTTTGATATTTTATTTACAGTATATAATATACATTTGGTGTAATTTTTGATATTTTATGTACAGTATATTAAATATAATTACTGTAGTATTTGATAGTTTATTTACAGTATATATAACACATATTTGGTGTACTTTTTGATATTTTATGTACAGTATGTAATATATATTTACTGTACTTTTTGATATTTTATTTACAGTATATAAAATGTATTTGGTGTACTTTCAGTTAATATTATATGTACAATATATGAAATATATTTACTGTACATTTTGATATTTTATGTAGAGTATATAAGATATATTTGGTGTCCTTTTGATATTTTATGTAAATTATATAATTCATATTTGGTGTAGTTTTTGATATTTTACATAGGGTGTGTCATATATATTGACTGTCTTTTTGATATTTTATTTACAGTATATAATATACATTTGGTGTAATTGTTGATATTTTATGTACAGTATATTAAATATAATTACTGTAGTTTTTGATAGTTTATTTACAGTATATATTACACATATTGGGTGTACTTTTTGATATTTTATGTACAGTATGTAATATATATTTACTGTACTTTTTCAAACTTTATTTACAGTATATAAAATGTATTTGGTGTACTTTTAGTTAATATTATATGTACAATATATGAAATATATTTACTGTACTTTTTGATATTTTCTGTACAGTATATAAGATATATTTGGTGTCCTTTTGATATTTTATGTAAATTATATAATACATATTTGGTGTAGTTTCTGATATTTTACATAGGGTGCATCGTATATATTGACTGTCCTTTTTGATATTTTATTTACAGTATATAATATACATTTGGTGTAATTTTTGATATTTTATGTACAGCATATTCAATATAATTACTGTAGTAATTGATAGTTTATTTACAGTATATATAACACATATTTGGTGTACTTTTTGATATTTTATGTACAGTATGTAATATATATTTACTGTGATTTTTGATATTTTATTTACAGTATATAAAATGTATTTGGTGTACTTTCAGTTAATATTATATGTACAGTATATGAAATATATTTACTGTACTTTTTGATATTTTATGTAGAGTATATAAGATGTATTTGGTGTCCTTTTGATATTTTATGTAAATTATATAATTCATATTTGGTGTAGTTTTTGATATTTTACATAGGGTGTGTCATATATATTGACTGTCTTTTTGATATTTTATTTACAGTATATAATATACTTTTGGTGTAATTTTTGATATTTTATGTACAGTATATTAAATATAATTACTGTAGTTTTTGATAGTTTATTTACAGTATTTGTTACACATATTTGGTGTACTTTTTGATATTTTATGTACAGTATGTAATATATATTTACTGTACTTTTTCAAACTTTATTTACAGTATATAAAATGTATTTGGTGTACTTTTAGTTAATATTATATGTACAATATATGAAATATATTTACTGTACTTTTTGATATTTTCTGTACAGTATATAAGATATATTTGGTGTCCTTTTGATATTTTATGTAAATTATATAATACATATTTGGTGTAGTTTCTGATATTTTACATAGGGTGCGTCGTATATATTGACTGTCCTTTTTGATATTTTATTTACAGTATATAATATACATTTGGTGTAATTTTTGATATTTTATGTACAGTATATTAAATATAATTACTGTAGTATTTGATAGTTTATTTACAGTATATATAACACATATTTGGTGTACTTTTTGATATTTTATGTACAGTATGTAATATATATTTACTGTACTTTTTGATATTTTATTTACAGTATATAAAATGTATTTGGTGTACTTTCAGTTAATATTATATGTACAATATATGAAATATATTTACTGTACATTTTGATATTTTATGTAGAGTATATAAGATATATTTGGTGTCCTTTTGATATTTTATGTAAATTATATAATTCATATTTGGTGTAGTTTTTGATATTTTACATAGGGTGTGTCATATATATTGACTGTCTTTTTGATATTTTATTTACAGTATATAATATACATTTGGTGTAATTGTTGATATTTTATGTACAGTATATTAAATATAATTACTGTAGTTTTTGATAGTTTATTTACAGTATATATTACACATATTGGGTGTACTTTTTGATATTTTATGTACAGTATGTAATATATATTTACTGTACTTTTTCAAACTTTATTTACAGTATATAAAATGTATTTGGTGTACTTTTAGTTAATATTATATGTACAATATATGAAATATATTTACTGTACTTTTTGATATTTTCTGTACAGTATATAAGATATATTTGGTGTCCTTTTGATATTTTATGTAAATTATATAATACATATTTGGTGTAGTTTCTGATATTTTACATAGGGTGCGTCGTATATATTGACTGTCCTTTTTGATATTTTATTTACAGTATATAATATACATTTGGTGTAATTTTTGATATTTTATGTACAGCATATTCAATATAATTACTGTAGTAATTGATAGTTTATTTACAGTATATATAACACATATTTGGTGTACTTTTTGATATTTTATGTACAGTATGTAATATATATTTACTGTGATTTTTGATATTTTATTTACAGTATATAAAATGTATTTGGTGCACTTTCAGTTAATATTATATGTACAATATATGAAATATATTTACTGTACTTTTTGATATTTTATGTAGAGTATATAAGATATATTTGGTGTCCTTTTGATATTTTATGTAAATTATATAATTCATATTTGGTGTAGTTTTTGATATTTTACATAGGGTGTGTCATATATATTGACTGTCTTTTTGATATTTTATTTACAGTATATAATATACATTTGGTGTAATTTTTGATATTTTATGTACAGTATATTAAATATAATTACTGTAGTATTTGATAGTTTATTTACAGTATATATAACACATATTTGGTGTACTTTTTGATATTTTATGTACAGTATGTAATATATATTTACTGTACTTTTTGATATTTTATTTACAGTATATAAAATGTATTTGGTGTACTTTCAGTTAATATTATATATACAATATATGAAATATATTTACTGTTCATTTTGATATTTTATGTAGAGTATATAAGATATATTTGGTGTCCTTTTGATATTTTATGTAAATTATATAATACATATTTGGTGTAGTTTCTGATATTTTACCTAGGGTGCGTCGTATATATTGACTGTCCTTTTTGATATTTTATTTACAGTATATAATATACATTTGGTGTAATTTTTGATATTTTATGTACAGTATATTAAATATAATTACTGTTGTATTTGATAGTTTATTTACAGTATATATAACACATATTTGGTGTACTTTTTGATATTTTATGTACAGTATGTAATATATATTTACTGTACTTTTTGATATTTTATTTACAGTATATAAAATGTATTTGGTGTACTTTCAGTTAATATTATAAGTACAATATATGAAATATATTTACTGTACTTTTTGATATTTTATGTAGAGTATATAAGATATATTTGGTGTCCTTTTGATATTTTATGTAAATTATATAATTCATATTTGGTGTAGTTTTTGATATTTTACATAGGGTGTGTCATATATATTGACTGTCCTTTTTGATATTTTATTTACAGTATATAATATACTTTTGGTGTAATTTTTGATATTTTATGTACAGTATATTAAATATAATTACTGTAGTTTTTGATAGTTTATTTACAGTATATATTACACATATTTGGTGTACTTTTTGATATTTTATGTACAGTATGTAATATATATTTACTGTATTTTTCAAACTTTATTTACAGTATATAAAATGTATTTGGTGTACTTTTAGTTAATATTATATGTACAATATATGAAATATATTTACTGTACTTTTTGATATTTTCTGTACAGTATATAAGATATATTTGGTGTCCTTTTGATATTTTATGTAAATTATATAATACATATTTGGTGTAGTTTCTGATATTTTACCTAGGGTGCGTCGTATATATTGACTGTCCTTTTTGATATTTTATTTACAGTATATAATATACATTTGGTGTAATTTTTGATATTTTATGTACAGTATATTAAATATAATTACTGTTGTATTTGATAGTTTATTTACAGTATATATAACACATATTTGGTGTACTTTTTGATATTTTATGTACAGTATGTAATATATATTTACTGTACTTTTTGATATTATATTAACAGTATATAAAATGTATTTGGTGTACTTTCAGTTAATATTATATGTACAATATATGAAATATATTTACTGTACTTTTTGATATTTTATGTAGAGTATATAAGTTATATTTGGAGTCCTTTTGATATTTTATGTAAATTATATAATTCATATTTGGTGTAGTTTTTGATATTTTACATAGGGTGCGTCATATATATTGACTGTCTTTTTGATATTTTATTTACAGTATATAATATACATTTGGTGTAATTTTTGATATTTTATGTACACTATATTAAATATAATTACTGTAGTTTTTGATAGTTTATTTACAGTATATATAACACATATTTGGTGCACTTTTTGATATTTTATGTACAGTATGTCATATATCTTTACTGTACTTTTTCGAACTTTATTTACAGTATATAAAATGTTTTTGGTGTACTTTATTTAATATTATATGTACAATATATGAAATATATTTACTGTACTTTTTGATATTTTCTGTACAGTATATAAGATATATTTGGTGTCCTTTTGATATTTTATGTAAATTATATAATACATATTTGGTGTAGTTTCTGATATTTTACATAGGGTGCGTCGTATATATTGACTGTCCTTTTTGATATTTTATTTACAGTATATAATATACATTTGGTGTAATTTTTGATATTTTATGTACAGTATATTAAATATAATTACTGTAGTATTTGATAGTTTATTTACAGTATATATAACACATATTTGGTGTACTTTTTGATATTTTATGTACAGTATGTAATATATATTTACTGTACTTTTTGATATTTTATTTACAGTATATAAAATGTATTTGGTGTACTTTCAGTTAATATTATATGTACAATATATGAAATATATTTACTGTACTTTTTGATATTTTATGTAGAGTATATAAGATATATTTGGTGTCCTTTTGATATTTTATGTAAATTATATAATTCATATTTGGTGTAGTTTTTGATATTTTACATAGGGTGTGTCATATATATTGACTGTCTTTTTGATATTTTATTTACAGTATATAATATACATTTGGTGTAATTTTTGATATTTTATGTACAGTATATTAAATATAATTACTGTAGTTTTTGATAGTTTATTTACAGTATATATAACACATATTTGGAGCACTTTTTGATATTTTATGTACAGTATTTGATATATCTTTACTGTACTTTTTCAAATTTTATTTACAGTATATAAAATGTTTTTGGTGTACTTTTAGTTAATATTATATGTACAATATATGAAATATATTTACTGTACTTTTTGATATTTTCTGTACAGTATATACGATATATTTGGTGTCCTTTTGATATTTTATGTAAATTATATAATACATATTTGGTGTAGTTTTTGATATTTTACCTAGGGTGTGTCATATATATTGACTGTCCTTTTTGATATTTTATTTACAGTATATAATATACTTTTGGTGTAATTTTTGATATTTTATGTACAGTATATTAAATATAATTACTGTAGTTTTTGATAGTTTACTTACAGTATATATTACACATATTTGGTGTACTTTTTGATATTTTATGTACAGTATGTAATATATATTTACTGTACTTTTTCAAACTTTATTTACAGTATATAAAATGTATTTGGTGTACTTTTAGTTAATATTATATGTACAATATATGAAATATATTTACTGTACTTTTTGATATTTTATGTACAGTATATAAGATATATTTGGTGTCCTCTTGATATTTTATGTAAATTATATAATACATATTTGGTGTAGTTTCTGATATTTTACATAGGGTGCGTCGTATATATTGACTGTCCTTTTTGATATTTTATTTACAGTATATAATATACATTTTGTGTAATTTTTGATATTTTATGTACAGTACATTAAATATAATTACTGTAGTATTTGATAGTTTGTTTACAGTATATATAACACATATTTGGTGTACTTTTTGATATTTTATGTACAGTATGTAATATATATTTACTGTACTTTTTGATATTTTATTTACAGTATATAAAATGTATTTGGTGTACTTTCAGTTAATATTATATGTACAATATATGAAATATATTTACTGTACATTTTGATATTTTATGTAGAGTATATAAGATATATTTGGTGTCCTTTTGATATTTTATGTAAATTATATAATTCATATTTGGTGTAGTTTTTGATATTTTACATGGGGTGTGTCATATATATTGACTGTCTTTTTGATATTTTATTTACAGTATATAATATACATTTGGTGTAATTGTTGATATTTTATGTACAGTATATTAAATATAATTACTGTAGTTTTTGATAGTTTATTTACAGTATATATTACACATATTGGGTGTACTTTTTGATATTTTATGTACAGTATGTAATATATATTTACTGTACTTTTTCAAACTTTATTTACAGTATATATAATGTATTTGGTGTACTTTTAGTTAATATTATATGTACAATATATGAAATATATTTACTGTACTTTTTGATATTTTCTGTACAGTATATAAGATATATTTGGTGTCCTTTTGATATTTTATGTAAATTATATAATACATATTTGGTGTAGTTTCTGATATTTTACATAGGGTGCGTCGTATATATTGACTGTCCTTTTTGATATTTTATTTACAGTATATAATATACATTTGGTGTAATTTTTGATATTTTATGTACAGCATATTCAATATAATTACTGTAGTATTTGATAGTTTATTTACAGTATATATAACACATATTTGGTGTACTTTTTGATATTTTATGTACAGTATGTAATATATATTTACTGTGATTTTTGATATTTTATTTACAGTATATAAAATGTATTTGGTGCACTTTCAGTTAATATTATATGTACAATATATGAAATATATTTACTGTACTTTTTGATATTTTATGTAGAGTATATAAGATATATTTGGTGTCCTTTTGATATTTTATGTAAATTATATAATTCATATTTGGTGTAGTTTTTGATATTTTACATAGGGTGTGTCATATATATTGACTGTCTTTTTGATATTTTATTTACAGTATATAATATACATTTGGTGTAATTTTTGATATTTTATGTGCAGTATATTAAATATAATTACTGTAGTATTTGATAGTTTATTTACAGTATATATAACACATATTTGGTGTACTTTTTGATATTTTATGTACAGTATGTAATATATATTTACTGTACTTTTTCAAACTTTATTTACAGTATATAAAATGTTTTTGGTGTACTTTCAGTTAATATTATATGTACAATATATGAAATATATTTACTGTACTTTTTGATATTTTATGTAGATTATATACGATATATTTGGTGTCCTTTTGATATTTTATGTAAATTATATAAATCATATTTGGTGTAGTTTTTGATATTTTACATAGGGTGTGTCATATATATTGACTGTCTTTTTGATATTTTATTTACAGTAAATAATATACATTTGGTGTAATTTTTGATATTTTATGTACAGTATATTAAATATAATTACTGTAGTTTTGATAGTTTATTTACAGTATATATAACACATATTTGGTGCACTTTTTGATATTTTATGTACAGTATGTCATATATCTTTACTGTACTTTTTCAAATTTTATTTACAGTATATAAAACGTTTTTGGTGTACTTTTAGTTAATATTATATGTACAATATATGAAATATATTTACTGTACTTTTTGATATTTTCTGTACAGTATATAAGATATATTTGGTGTCCTTTTGATATTTTATGTAAATTATATAATACATATTTGGTGTAGTTTCTGATATTTTACATAGGGTGCGTCGTATATATTGACTGTCCTTTTTGATATATTATTTACAGTATATAATATACATTTGGTGTAATTTTTGATATTTTATGTACAGTATATTAAATATAATTACTGTAGTATTTGATAGTTTATTTACAGTATATATAACACATATTTGGTGTACTTTTTGATATTTTATGTACAGTATGTAATATATATTTACTGTACTTTTTGATATTTTATTTACAGTATATAAAATGTATTTGGTGTACTTTCAGTTAATATTATATGTACAATATATGAAATATATTTACTGTACATTTTGATATTTTATGTAGAGTATATAAGATATATTTGGTGTCCTTTTGATATTTTATGTAAATTATATAATTCATATTTGGTGTAGATTTTGATATTTTACATAGGGTGTGTCATATATATTGACTGTCTTTTTGATATTTTATTTACAGTATATAATATACATTTGGTGTAATTGTTGATATTTTATGTACAGTATATTAAATATAATTACTGTAGTTTTTGATAGTTTATTTACAGTATATATTACACATATTGGGTGTACTTTTTGATATTTTATGTACAGTATGTAATATATATTTACTGTACTTTTTCAAACTTTATTTACAGTATATAAAATGTATTTGGTGTACTTTTAGTTAATATTATATGTACAATATATGAAATATATTTACTGTACGTTTTGATATTTTCTGTACAGTATATAAGATATATTTGGTGTCCTTTTGATATTTTATGTAAATTATATAATACATATTTGGTGTAGTTTCTGATATTTTACATAGGGTGCGTCGTATATATTGACTGTCCTTTTTGATATTTTATTTACAGTATATAATATACATTTGGTGTAATTTTTGATATTTTATGTACAGCATATTCAATATAATTACTGTAGTATTTGATAGTTTATTTACAGTATATATAACACAGATTTGGTGTACTTTTTGATATTTTATGTACAGTATGTAATATATATTTACTGTGATTTTTGATATTTTATTTACAGTATATAAAATGTATTTGGTGCACTTTCAGTTAATATTATATGTACAATATATGAAATATATTTACTGTACTTTTTGATATTTTATGTAGAGTATATAAGATATATTTGGAGTCCTTTTGATATTTTATGTAAATTATATAATTCATATTTGGTGTAGTTTTTGATATTTTACGTAGGGTGTGTCATATATATTGACTGTCTTTTTGATATTTTATTTACAGTATATAATATACATTTGGTGTAATTTTTGATATTTTATGTACAGTATATTAAATATAATTACTGTAGTATTTGATAGTTTATTTACAGTATATATAACACATATTTGGTGTACTTTTTGATATTTTATGTACAGTATGTAATATATATTTACTGTACTTTTTCAAACTTTATTTACAGTATATAAAATGTATTTGGTGTACTTTTAGTTAATATTATATGTACAATATATGAAATATATTTACTGTACTTTTTGATATTTTCTGTACAGTATATAAGATATATTTGGTGTCCTTTTGATATTTTATGTAAATTATATAATACATATTTGGTGTAGTTTCTGATATTTTACATAGGGTGCGTCGTATATATTGACTGTCCTTTTTGATATTTTATTTACAGTATATAATATACATTTGGTGTAATTTTTGATATTTTATGTACAGTATATTAAATATAATTACTGTAGTATTTGATAGTTTATCTACAGTATATATAACACATATTTGGTGTATTTTTTGATATTTTATGTACAGTATGTAATATATATTTACTGTAGTTTTTCAAACTTTATTTACAGTATATAAAATGTATTTGGTGTACTTTCAGTTAATATTATATGTACAATATATGAAATATATTTACTGTACATTTTGATATTTTATGTAGAGTATATAAGATATATTTGGTGTCCTTTTGATATTTTATGTAAATTATATAATTCATATTTGGTGTAGTTTTTGATATTTTACATAGGGTGTGTCATATATATTGACTGTCTTTTTGATATTTTATTTACAGTATATAATATACATTTGGTGTAATTGTTGATATTTTATGTACAGTATATTAAATATAATTACTGTAGTTTTTGATAGTTTATTTACAGTATATATTACACATATTGGGTGTACTTTTTGATATTTTATGTACAGTATGTAATATATATTTACTGTACTTTTTCAAACTTTATTTACAGTATATAAAATGTATTTGGTGTACTTTTAGTTAATATTATATGTACAATATATGAAATATATTTACTGTACTTTTTGATATTTTCTGTACAGTATATAAGATATATTTGGTGTCCTTTTGATATTTTATGTAAATTATATAATACATATTTGGTGTAGTTTCTGATATTTTACATAGGGTGCGTCGTATATATTGACTGTCCTTTTTGATATTTTATTTACAGTATATAATATACATTTGGTGTAATTTTTGATATTTTATGTACAGCATATTCAATATAATTACTGTAGTATTTGATAGTTTATTTACAGTATATATAACACAGATTTGGTGTACTTTTTGATATTTTATGTACAGTATGTAATATATATTTACTGTACTTTTTGATATTTTATTTACAGTATATAAAATGTATTTGGTGTACTTTCAGTTAATATTATATGTACAATATATGAAATATATTTACTGTACTTTTTGATATTTTATGTAGAGTATATAAGATATATTTGGTGTCCTTTTGATATTTTATGTAAATTATATAATTCATATTTGGTTTAGTTTTTGATATTTTACAAAGGGTGTGTCATATATATTGACTATCTTTTTGATATTTTATTTACAGCATATAATATACATTTGGTGTAATTTTTGATATTTTATGTACAGTATATTAAATATAATTACTGTAGTTTTTGATAGTTTATTTACAGTATATATAACACATATTTGGTGCACTTTTTGATATTTTATGTACAGTATGTCATATATCTTTACTGTACTTTTTCAAATTTTATTTACAGTATATAAAATGTATTTGGTGTACTTTTAGTTAATATTATATGTACAATATATGAAATATATTTACTGTACTTTTTGATATTTTCTGTACAGTATATAAGATATATTTGGTGTCCTTTTGATATTTTATGTAAATTATATAATACATATTTGGTGTAGTTTCTGATATTTTACATAGGGTGCGTCGTATATATTGACTGTCCTTTTTGATATTTTATTTACAGTATATAATATACTTTTGGTGTAATTTTTGATATTTTATGTACAGTATATTAAATATAATTACTGTAGTATTTGATAGTTTATTTACAGTATATATAACACATATTTGGTGTACTTTTTGATATTTTATGTACAGTATGTAATATATATTTACTGTACTTTTTGATATTTTATTTACAGTATATAAAATGTATTTGGTGTACTTTCAGTTAATATTATATGTACAATATATGAATTATATTTACTGTACTTTTTGATATTTTATGTAGAGTATATAAGATATATTTGGTGTCCTTTTGATATTTTATGTAAATTATATAATTCATATTTGGTGTAGTTTTTGATATTTTACATAGGGTGTGTCATATATATTGACTGTCTTTTTGATATTTTATTTACAGTATATAATATACATTTGGTGTAATTTTTGATATTTTATGTACAGTATATTAAATATAATTACTGTAGTATTTGATAGTTTATTTACAGTATATATAACACATATTTGGTGTACTTTTTGATATTTTATGTACAGTATGTAATATATATTTACTGTACTTTTTCAAACTTTATTTACAGTATATAAAATGTATTTGGTGTACTTTCAGTTAATATTATATGTACAATATATGAAATATATTTACTGTACTTTTTGATATTTTATGTAGAGTATATACGATATATTTGGTGTCCTTTTGATATTTTATGTAAATTATATAATTCATATTTGGTGTAGTTTTTGATATTTTACATAGGGTGTGTCATATATATTGACTGTCTTTTTGATATTTTATTTACAATATATAATATACATTTGGTGTAATTTTTGATATTTTATGTACAGTATATTAAATAAAATTACTGTAGTTTTTGATAATTTATTTACAGTATATATAACACATATTTGGTACACTTTTTGATATTTTATGTACAGTATGTGATATATATTTACTGTACTTTTTCAAACTTTATTTACAGTATATAAAATGTATTTGGTGTACTTTTAGTTAATATTATATGTACAATATATGAAATATATTTACTGTACTTTTTGATATTTTCTGTACAGTATATAAGATATATTTGGTGTCCTTTTGATATTTTATGTAAATTATATAATACATATTTGGTGTAGTTTCTGATATTTTACATAGGGTGTGTCGTATATATTGACTGTCCTTTTTGATATTTTATTTACAGTATATAATATACTTTTGGTGTAATTTTTGATATTTTATGTACAGTATATTAAATATAATTACTGTAGTATTTGATAGTTTATTTACAGTATATATAACACATATTTGGTGTACTTTTTGATATTTTATGTACAGTATGTAATATATATTTACTGTACTTTTTGATATTTTATTTACAGTATATAAAATGTATTTTGTGTACTTTCAGTTAATATTATATGTACAATATATGAAATATATTTACTGTACTTTTTGATATTTTATGTAGAGTATATAAGATATATTTGGTGTCCTTTTGATATTTTATGTAAATTATATAATTCATATTTGGTGTAGTTTTTGATATTTTACATAGGGTGTGTCATATATATTGACTGTCTTTTTGATATTTTATTTACAGTATGTAATATACATTTGGTGTAATTTTTGATATTTTATGTACAGTATATTAAATATAATTACTGTAGTTTTTGATAGTTTATTTACAGTATATATAACACATATTTGGTGCACTTTTTGATATTTTATGTACAGTATGTCATATATATTTACTGTACTTTTTCAAACTTTATTTACAGTGTATAAAATGTATTTGGTGTACTTTTAGTTAATATTATATGTACAATATATGAAATATATTTACTGTACTTTTTGATATTTTCTGTACAGTACATAAGATATATTTGGTATCCTTTTGATATTTTATGTAAATTACATAATACATATTTGGTGTAGTTTCTGATATTTTACATAGGGTGCGTCGTATATATTGACTGTCCTTTTTGATATTTTATTTACAGTATATAATATACATTTGGTGTAATTTTTGATATTTTATGTACAGTATATTAAATATAATTACTGTAGTATTTGATAGTTTATTTACAGTATATATAACACATATTTGGTGTACTTTTTGATATTTTATGTACAGTATGTAATATATATTTACTGTACTTTTGATATTTTATTTACAGTATATAAAATGTATTTGGTGTACTTTCAGTTAATATTATATGTACAATATATGAAATATATTTACTGTACTTTTTGATTTTTATGTAGAGTATATAAGATATATTTGGTGTCCTTTTGATATTTTATGTAAATTATATAATTCATATTTGGTGTAGTTTTTGATATTTTACATAGGGTGTGTCATATATATTGACTGTCTTTTTGATATTTTATTTACAGTATATAATATACATTTGGTGTAATTTTTGATATTTTATTTACAGTATATTAAATATAATTACTGTAGTATTTGATAGTTTATTTACAGTATATATAACACATATTTGGTGCACTTTTTGATATTTTATGTGCAGTATGTCATATATCTTTACTGTACTTTTTCAAATTTTATTTACAGTATATAAAATGTTTTTGGTGCACTTTTAGTTATTATTATATGTACAATATATGAAATATATTTACTGTACTTTTTGATATTTTCTGTACAGTATATAAGATATATTTGGTGTCCTTTTGATATTTTATGTAAATTATATAATACATATTTGGTGTAGTTTCTGATATTTTACATAGGGTGCGTCGTATATATTGACTGTCCTTTTTGATATTTTCTTTACAGTAGATAATATACATTTGGTGTAATTTTTGATATTTTATGTACAGTATATTAAATATAATTACTGTAGTATTTGATAGTTTTTTTACAGTATATATAACACATATTTGGTGTACTTTTTGATATTTTATGTACAGTATGTAATATATATTTACTGTACTTTTTGATGTTTTATTTACAGTATATAAAATGTATTTGGTGTACTTTCAGTTAATATTATATGTACAGTATATGAAATATATTTACTGTACTTTTTGATATTTTATGTAGAGTATATAAGATGTATTTGGTGTCCTTTTGATATTTTATGTAAATTATATAATTCATATTTGGTGTAGTTTTTGATATTTTACATAGGGTGTGTCATATATATTGACTGTCTTTTTGATATTTTATTTACAGTATATAATATACATTTGGTGTAATTTTTGATATTTTATGTACAGTATATTAAATATAATTACTGCAGTTTTTGATAGTTTATTTACAGTATATATAACACATATTTGGTGCACTTTTTGATATTTTATGTACAGTATGTCATATATCTTTACTGTACTTTTTCAAATTTTATTTACAGTATATAAAATGTTTTTGGTATACTTTTAGTTAATATTATATGTACAATATAAGAAATATATTTACTGTACTTTTTGATATTTTCTGTACACTATATAAGATATATTTGGTGTCCTTTTGATATTTTATGTAAATTATATAATACATATTTGGTGTAGTTTTTGATATTTTACATAGGGTGTGTCATATATATTGACTGTCTTTTTGATATTTTATTTACAGTATATAATATACTTTTGGTGTAATTTTTGATATTTTATGTACAGTATATTAAATATAATTACTGTAGTTTTTGATAGTTTATTTACAGTATTTGTTACACATATTTGGTGTACTTTTTGATATTTTATGTACAGTATGTAATATATATTTACTGTACTTTTTCAAACTTTATTTACAGTATATAAAATGTATTTGGTGTACTTTTAGTTAATATTATATGTACAATATATGAAATATATTTACTGTACTTTTTGATATTTTCTGTACAGTATATAAGATATATTTGGTGTCCTTTTGATATTTTATGTAAATTATATAATACATATTTGGTGTAGTTTCTGATATTTTACATAGGGTGCGTCGTATATATTGACTGTCCTTTTTGATATTTTATTTACAGTATATAATATACATTTGGTGTAATTTTTGATATTTTATGTACAGTATATTAAATATAATTACTGTAGTATTTGATAGTTTATTTACAGTATATATAACACATATTTGGTGTACTTTTTGATATTTTATGTACAGTATGTAATATATATTTACTGTACTTTTTGATATTTTATTTACAGTATATAAAATGTATTTGGTGTACTTTCAGTTAATATTATATGTACAATATATGAAATATATTTACTGTACATTTTGATATTTTATGTAGAGTATATAAGATATATTTGGTGTCCTTTTGATATTTTATGTAAATTATATAATTCATATTTGGTGTAGTTTTTGATATTTTACATAGGGTGTGTCATATATATTGACTGTCTTTTTGATATTTTATTTACAGTATATAATATACATTTGGTGTAATTGTTGATATTTTATGTACAGTATATTAAATATAATTACTGTAGTTTTTGATAGTTTATTTACAGTATATATTACACATATTGGGTGTACTTTTTGATATTTTATGTACAGTATGTAATATATATTTACTGTACTTTTTCAAACTTTATTTACAGTATATAAAATGTATTTGGTGTACTTTTAGTTAATATTATATGTACAATATATGAAATATATTTACTGTACTTTTTGATATTTTCTGTACAGTATATAAGATATATTTGGTGTCCTTTTGATATTTTATGTAAATTATATAATACATATTTGGTGTAGTTTCTGATATTTTACATAGGGTGCATCGTATATATTGACTGTCCTTTTTGATATTTTATTTACAGTATATAATATACATTTGGTGTAATTTTTGATATTTTATGTACAGCATATTCAATATAATTACTGTAGTAATTGATAGTTTATTTACAGTATATATAACACATATTTGGTGTACTTTTTGATATTTTATGTACAGTATGTAATATATATTTACTGTGATTTTTGATATTTTATTTACAGTATATAAAATGTATTTGGTGCACTTTCAGTTAATATTATATGTACAATATATGAAATATATTTACTGTACTTTTTGATATTTTATGTAGAGTATATAAGATATATTTGGTGTCCTTTTGATATTTTATGTAATTTATATAATTCATATTTGGTGTAGTTTTTGATATTTTACATAGGGTGTGTCATATATATTGACTGTCTTTTTGATATTTTATTTACAGTATATAATATACATTTGGTGTAATTTTTGATATTTTATGTACAGTATATTAAATATAATTACTGTTGTATTTGATAGTTTATTTACAGTATATATAACACATATTTGGTGTACTTTTTGATATTTTATGTACAGTATGTAATATATATTTACTGTACTTTTTGATATTTTATTTACAGTATATAAAATGTATTTGGTGTACTTTCAGTTAATATTATAAGTACAATATATGAAATATATTTACTGTACTTTTTGATATTTTATGTAGAGTATATAAGATATATTTGGTGTCCTTTTGATATTTTATGTAAATTATATAATTCATATTTGGTGTAGTTTTTGATATTTTACATAGGGTGTGTCATATATATTGACTGTCCTTTTTGATATTTTATTTACAGTATATAATATACTTTTGGTGTAATTTTTGATATTTTATGTACAGTATATTAAATATAATTACTGTAGTTTTTGATAGTTTATTTACAGTATATATTACACATATTTGGTGTACTTTTTGATATTTTATGTACAGTATGTAATATATATTTACTGTATTTTTCAAACTTTATTTACAGTATATAAAATGTATTTGGTGTACTTTTAGTTAATATTATATGTACAATATATGAAATATATTTACTGTACTTTTTGATATTTTCTGTACAGTATATAAGATATATTTGGTGTCCTTTTGATATTTTTTGTAAATTATATAATACATATTTGGTGTAGTTTCTGATATTTTACCTAGGGTGCGTCGTATATATTGACTGTCCTTTTTGATATTTTATTTACAGTATATAATATACATTTGGTGTAATTTTTGATATTTTATGTACAGTATATTAAATATAATTACTGTTGTATTTGATAGTTTATTTACAGTATATATAACACATATTTGGTGTACTTTTTGATATTTTATGTACAGTATGTAATATATATTTACTGTACTTTTTGATATTATATTAACAGTATATAAAATGTATTTGGTGTACTTTCAGTTAATATTATATGTACAATATATGAAATATATTTACTGTACTTTTTGATATTTTATGTAGAGTATATAAGTTATATTTGGAGTCCTTTTGATATTTTATGTAAATTATATAATTCATATTTGGTGTAGTTTTTGATATTTTACATAGGGTGCGTCATATATATTGACTGTCTTTTTGATATTTTATTTACAGTATATAATATACATTTGGTGTAATTTTTGATATTTTATGTACACTATATTAAATATAATTACTGTAGTTTTTGATAGTTTATTTACAGTATATATAACACATATTTGGTGCACTTTTTGATATTTTATGTACAGTATGTCATATATCTTTACTGTACTTTTTCGAACTTTATTTACAGTATATAAAATGTTTTTGGTGTACTTTATTTAATATTATATGTACAATATATGAAATATATTTACTGTACTTTTTGATATTTTCTGTACAGTATATAAGATATATTTGGTGTCCTTTTGATATTTTATGTAAATTATATAATACATATTTGGTGTAGTTTCTGATATTTTACATAGGGTGCGTCGTATATATTGACTGTCCTTTTTGATATTTTATTTACAGTATATAATATACATTTGGTTTAATTTTTGATATTTTATGTACAGTATATTAAATATAATTACTGTAGTATTTGATAGTTTATTTACAGTATATATAACACATATTTGGTGTACTTTTTGATATTTTATGTACAGTATGTAATATATATTTACTGTACTTTTTCAAACTTTATTTACAGTATATAAAATGTATTTGGTGTACTTTCAGTTAATATTATATGTACAATATATGAAATATATTTACTGTACTTTTTGATATTTTATGTAGAGTATATAAGATATATTTGGTGTCCTTTTGATATTTTATGTAAATTATATAATTCATATTTGGTGTAGTTTTTGATATTTTACATAGGGTGTGTCATATATATTGACTGTCTTTTTGATATTTTATTTACAGTATATAATATACATTTGGTGTAATTTTTGATATTTTATGTACAGTATATTAAATATAATTACTGTAGTTTTTGATAGTTTATTTACAGTATATATAACACATATTTGGAGCACTTTTTGATATTTTATGTACAGTATTTGATATATCTTTACTGTACTTTTTCAAATTTTATTTACAGTATATAAAATGTTTTTGGTGTACTTTTAGTTAATATTATATGTACAATATATGAAATATATTTACTGTACTTTTTGATATTTTCTGTACAGTATATACGATATATTTGGTGTCCTTTTGATATTTTATGTAAATTATATAATACATATTTGGTGTAGTTTTTGATATTTTACCTAGGGTGTGTCATATATATTGACTGTCCTTTTTGATATTTTATTTACAGTATATAATATACTTTTGGTGTAATTTTTGATATTTTATGTACAGTATATTAAATATAATTACTGTAGTTTTTGATAGTTTACTTACAGTATATATTACACATATTTGGTGTACTTTTTGATATTTTATGTACAGTATGTAATATATATTTACTGTACTTTTTCAAACTTTATTTACAGTATATAAAATGTATTTGGTGTACTTTTAGTTAATATTATATGTACAATATATGAAATATATTTACTGTACTTTTTGATATTTTATGTACAGTATATAAGATATATTTGGTGTCCTCTTGATATTTTATGTAAATTATATAATACATATTTGGTGTAGTTTCTGATATTTTACATAGGGTGCGTCGTATATATTGACTGTCCTTTTTGATATTTTATTTACAGTATATAATATACATTTTGTGTAATTTTTGATATTTTATGTACAGTACATTAAATATAATTACTGTAGTATTTGATAGTTTATTTACAGTATATATAACACATATTTGGTGTACTTTTTGATATTTTATGTACAGTATGTAATATATATTTACTGTACTTTTTGATATTTTATTTACAGTATATAAAATGTATTTGGTGTACTTTCAGTTAATATTATATGTACAATATATGAAATATATTTACTGTACATTTTGATATTTTATGTAGAGTATATAAGATATATTTGGTGTCCTTTTGATATTTTATGTAAATTATATAATTCACATTTGGTGTAGTTTTTGATATTTTACATAGGGTGTGTCATATATATTGACTGTCTTTTTGATATTTTATTTACAGTATATAATATACATTTGGTGTAATTGTTGATATTTTATGTACAGTATATTAAATATAATTACTGTAGTTTTTGATAGTTTATTTACAGTATATATTACACATATTGGGTGTACTTTTTGATATTTTATGTACAGTATGTAATATATATTTACTGTACTTTTTCAAACTTTATTTACAGTATATATAATGTATTTGGTGTACTTTTAGTTAATATTATATGTACAATATATGAAATATATTTACTGTACTTTTTGATATTTTCTGTACAGTATATAAGATATATTTGGTGTCCTTTTGATATTTTATGTAAATTATATAATACATATTTGGTGTAGTTTCTGATATTTTACATAGGGTGCGTCGTATATATTGACTGTCCTTTTTGATATTTTATTTACAGTATATAATATACATTTGGTGTAATTTTTGATATTTTATGTACAGCATATTCAATATAATTACTGTAGTATTTGATAGTTTATTTACAGTATATATAACACATATTTGGTGTACTTTTTGATATTTTATGTACAGTATGTAATATATATTTACTGTGATTTTTGATATTTTATTTACAGTATATAAAATGTATTTGGTGCACTTTCAGTTAATATTATATATACAATATATGAAATATATTTACTGTACTTTTTGATATTTTATGTAGAGTATATAAGATATATTTGGTGTCCTTTTGATATTTTATGTAAATTATATAATTCATATTTGGTGTAGTTTTTGATATTTTACATAGGGTGTGTCATATATATTGACTGTCTTTTTGATATTTTATTTACAGTATATAATATACATTTGGTGTAATTTTTGATATTTTATGTACAGTATATCAAATGTAATTACTGTAGTATTTGATAGTTTATTTACAGTATATATAACACATATTTGGTGTACTTTTTGATATTTTATGTACAGTATGTAATATATATTTACTGTACTTTTTCAAACTTTATTTACAGTATATAAAATGTTTTTGGTGTACTTTCAGTTAATATTATATGTACAATATATGAAATATATTTACTGTACTTTTTGATATTTTATGTAGATTATATACGATATATTTGGTGTCCTTTTGATATTTTATGTAAATTATATAATTCATATTTGGTGTAGTTTTTGATATTTTACATAGGGTGTGTCATATATATTGACTGTCTTTTTGATATTTTATTTACAGTAAATAATATACATTTGGTGTAATTTTTGATATTTTATGTACAGTATATTAAATATAATTACTGTAGTTTTGATAGTTTATTTACAGTATATATAACACATATTTGGTGCACTTTTTGATATTTTATGTACAGTATGTCATATATCTTTACTGTACTTTTTCAAATTTTATTTACAGTATATAAAACGTTTTTGGTGTACTTTTAGTTAATATTATATGTACAATATATGAAATATATTTGCTGTACTTTTTGATATTTTCTGTACAGTATATAAGATATATTTGGTGTCCTTTTGATATTTTATGTAAATTATATAATACATATTTGGTGTAGTTTCTGATATTTTACATAGGGTGCGTCGTATATATTGACTGTCCTTTTTGATATTTTATTTACAGTATATAATATACATTTGGTGTAATTTTTGATATTTTATGTACAGTATATTAAATATAATTACTGTTGTATTTGATAGTTTATTTACAGTATATATAACACATATTTGGTGTACTTTTTGATATTTTATGTACAGTATGTAATATATATTTACTGTACTTTTTGATATTTTATTTACAGTATATAAAATGTATTTGGTGTACTTTCAGTTAATATTATAAGTACAATATATGAAATATATTTACTGTACTTTTTGATATTTTATGTAGAGTATATAAGATATATTTGGTGTCCTTTTGATATTTTATGTAAATTATATAATTCATATTTGGTGTAGTTTTTGATATTTTACATAGGGTGTGTCATATATATTGACTGTCTTTTTGATATTTTATTTACAGTATATAATATACATTTGGTGTAATTTTTGATATTTTATGTACAGTATATTAAATGTAATTACTGTAGTATTTGATAGTTTATTTACAGTATATATAACACATATTTGGTGTACTTTTTGATATTTTATGTACAGTATGTAATATATATTTACTGTACCTTTTCAAACTTTATTTACAGTATATAAAATGTTTTTGGTGTACTTTCAGTTAATATTATATGTACAATATATGAAATATATTTACTGTACTTTTTGATATTTTATGTAGATTATATACGATATATTTGGTGTCCTTTTGATATTTTATGTAAATTATATAATTCATATTTGGTGTAGTTTTTGATATTTTACATAGGGTGTGTCATATATATTGACTGTCTTTTTGATATTTTATTTACAGTAAATAATATACATTTGGTGTAATTTTTGATATTTTATGTACAGTATATTAAATATAATTACTGCAGTTTTGATAGTTTATTTACAGTATATATAACACATATTTGGTGCACTTTTTGATATTTTATGTACAGTATGTCATATATCTTTACTGTACTTTTTCAAATTTTATTTACAGTATATAAAACGTTTTTGGTGTACTTTTAGTTAATATTATATGTACAATATATGAAATATATTTACTGTACTTTTTGATATTTTCTGTACAGTATATAAGATATATTTGGTGTCCTTTTGATATTTTATGTAAATTATATAATACATATTTGGTGTAGTTTCTGATATTTTACATAGGGTGCGTCGTATATATTGACTGTCCTTTTTGATATTTTATTTACAGTATATAATATACATTTGGTGTAATTTTTGATATTTTATGTACAGTATATTAAATATAATTACTGTTGTATTTGATAGTTTATTTACAGTATATATAACACATATTTGGTGTACTTTTTGATATTTTATGTACAGTATGTAATATATATTTACTGTACTTTTTGATATTTTATTTACAGTATATAAAATGTATTTGGTGTACTTTCAGTTAATATTATAAGTACAATATATGAAATATATTTACTGTACTTTTTGATATTTTATGTAGAGTATATAAGATATATTTGGTGTCCTTTTGATATTTTATGTAAATTATATAATTCATATTTGGTGTAGTTTTTGATATTTTACATAGGGTGTGTCATATATATTGACTGTCCTTTTTGATATTTTATTTACAGTATATAATATACTTTTGGTGTAATTTTTGATATTTTATGTACAGTATATTAAATATAATTACTGTAGTTTTTGATAGTTTATTTACAGTATATATTACACATATTTGGTGTACTTTTTGATATTTTATGTACAGTATGTAATATATATTTACTGTATTTTTCAAACTTTATTTACAGTATATAAAATGTATTTGGTGTACTTTTAGTTAATATTATATGTACAATATATGAAATATATTTACTGTACTTTTTGATATTTTCTGTACAGTATATAAGATATATTTGGTGTCCTTTTGATATTTTATGTAAATTATATAATACATATTTGGTGTAGTTTCTGATATTTTACCTAGGGTGCGTCGTATATATTGACTGTCCTTTTTGATATTTTATTTACAGTATATAATATACATTTGGTGTAATTTTTGATATTTTATGTACAGTATATTAAATATAATTACTGTTGTATTTGATAGTTTATTTACAGTATATATAACACATATTTGGTGTACTTTTTGATATTTTATGTACAGTATGTAATATATATTTACTGTACTTTTTGATATTATATTAACAGTATATAAAATGTATTTGGTGTACTTTCAGTTAATATTATATGTACAATATATGAAATATATTTACTGTACTTTTTGATATTTTATGTAGAGTATGTAAGTTATATTTGGAGTCCTTTTGATATTTTATGTAAATTATATAATTCATATTTGGTGTAGTTTTTGATATTTTACATAGGGTGCGTCATATATATTGACTGTCTTTTTGATATTTTATTTACAGTATATAATATACATTTGGTGTAATTTTTGATATTTTATGTACACTATATTAAATATAATTACTGTAGTTTTTGATAGTTTATTTACAGTATATATAACACATATTTGGTGCACTTTTTGATATTTTATGTACAGTATGTCATATATCTTTACTGTACTTTTTCGAACTTTATTTACAGTATATAAAATGTTTTTGGTGTACTTTATTTAATATTATATGTACAATATATGAAATATATTTACTGTACTTTTTGATATTTTCTGTACAGTATATAAGATATATTTGGTGTCCTTTTGATATTTTATGTAAATTATATAATACATATTTGGTGTAGTTTCTGATATTTTACATAGGGTGCGTCGTATATATTGACTGTCCTTTTTGATATTTTATTTACAGTATATAATATACATTTGGTGTAATTTTTGATATTTTATGTACAGTATATTAAATATAATTACTGTAGTATTTGATAGTTTATTTACAGTATATATAACACATATTTGGTGTACTTTTTGATATTTTATGTACAGTATGTAATATATATTTACTGTACTTTTTGATATTTTATTTACAGTATATAAAATGTATTTGGTGTACTTTCAGTTAATATTATATGTACAACATATGAAATATATTTACTGTACTTTTTGATATTTTATGTAGAGTATATAAGATATATTTGGTGTCCTTTTGATATTTTATGTAAATTATATAATTCATATTTGGTGTAGTTTTTGATATTTTACATAGGGTGTGTCATATATATTGACTGTCTTTTTGATATTTTATTTACAGTATATAATATACATTTGGTGTAATTGTTGATATTTTATGTACAGTATATTAAATATAATTACTGTAGTTTTTGATAGTTTATTTACAGTATATATAACACATATTTGGAGCACTTTTTGATATTTTATGTACAGTATTTGATATATCTTTACTGTACTTTTTCAAATTTTATTTACAGTATATAAAATGTTTTTGGTGTACTTTTAGTTAATATTATATGTACAATATATGAAATATATTTACTGTACTTTTTGATATTTTCTGTACAGTATATACGATATATTTGGTGTCCTTTTGATATTTTATGTAAATTATATAATACATATTTGGTGTAGTTTTTGATATTTTACCTAGGGTGTGTCATATATATTGACTGTCCTTTTTGATATTTTATTTACAGTATATAATATACTTTTGGTGTAATTTTTGATATTTTATGTACAGTATATTAAATATAATTACTGTAGTTTTTGATAGTTTACTTACAGTATATATTACACATATTTGGTGTACTTTTTGATATTTTATGTACAGTATGTAATATATATTTACTGTACTTTTTCAAACTTTATTTACAGTATATAAAATGTATTTGGTGTACTTTTAGTTAATATTATATGTACAATATATTAAATATATTTACTGTACTTTTTGATATTTTATATACAGTATATAAGATATATTTGGTGTCCTCTTGATATTTTATGTAAATTATATAATACATATTTGGTGTAGTTTCTGATATTTTACATAGGGTGCGTCGTATATATTGACTGTCCTTTTTGATATTTTATTTACAGTATATAATATACATTTTGTGTAATTTTTGATATTTTATGTACAGTACATTAAATATAATTACTGTAGTATTTGATAGTTTATTTACAGTATATATAACACATATTTGGTGTACTTTTTGATATTTTATGTACAGTATGTAATATATATTTACTGTACTTTTTGATATTTTATTTACAGTATATAAAATGTATTTGGTGTACTTTCAGTTAATATTATATGTACAATATATGAAATATATTTACTGTACATTTTGATATTTTATGTAGAGTATATAAGATATATTTGGTGTCCTTTTGATATTTTATGTAAATTATATAATTCACATTTGGTGTAGTTTTTGATATTTTACATAGGGTGTGTCATATATATTGACTGTCTTTTTGATATTTTATTTACAGTATATAATATACATTTGGTGTAATTGTTGATATTTTATGTACAGTATATTAAATATAATTACTGTAGTTTTTGATAGTTTATTTACAGTATATATTACACATATTGGGTGTACTTTTTGATATTTTATGTACAGTATGTAATATATATTTACTGTACTTTTTCAAACTTTATTTACAGTATATATAATGTATTTGGTGTACTTTTAGTTAATATTATATGTACAATATATGAAATATATTTACTGTACTTTTTGATATTTTCTGTACAGTATATAAGATATATTTGGTGTCCTTTTGATATTTTATGTAAATTATATAATACATATTTGGTGTAGTTTCTGATATTTTACATAGGGTGCGTCGTATATATTGACTGTCCTTTTTGATATTTTATTTACAGTATATAATATACATTTGGTGTAATTTTTGATATTTTATGTACAGCATATTCAATATAATTAGTGTAGTATTTGATAGTTTATTTACAGTATATATAACACATATTTGGTGTACTTTTTGATATTTTATGTACAGTATGTAATATATATTTACTGTGATTTTTGATATTTTATTTACAGTATATAAAATGTATTTGGTGCACTTTCAGTTAATATTATATGTACAATATATGAAATATATTTACTGTACTTTTTGATATTTTATGTAGAGTATATAAGATATATTTGGTGTCCTTTTGATATTTTATGTAAATTATATAATTCATATTTGGTGTAGTTTTTGATATTTTACATAGGGTGTGTCATATATATTGACTGTCTTTTTGATATTTTATTTACAGTATATAATATACATTTGGTGTAATTTTTGATATTTTATGTACAGTATATTAAATGTAATTACTGTAGTATTTGATAGTTTATTTACAGTATATATAACACATATTTGGTGTACTTTTTGATATTTTATGTACAGTATGTAATATATATTTACTGTACTTTTTCAAACTTTATTTACAGTATATAAAATGTTTTTGGTGTACTTTCAGTTAATATTATATGTACAATATATGAAATATATTTACTGTACTTTTTGATATTTTATGTAGATTATATACGATATATTTGGTGTCCTTTTGATATTTTATGTAAATTATATAATTCATATTTGGTGTAGTTTTTGATATTTTACATAGGGTGTGTCATATATATTGACTGTCTTTTTGATATTTTATTTACAGTAAATAATATACATTTGGTGTAATTTTTGATATTTTATGTACAGTATATTAAATATAATTACTGTAGTTTTGATAGTTTATTTACAGTATATATAACACATATTTGGTGCACTTTTTGATATTTTATGTACAGTATGTCATATATCTTTACTGTACTTTTTCAAATTTTATTTACAGTATATAAAACGTTTTTGGTGTACTTTTAGTTAATATTATATGTACAATATATGAAATATATTTACTGTACTTTTTGATATTTTCTGTACAGTATATAAGATATATTTGGTGTCCTTTTGATATTTTATGTAAATTATATAATACATATTTGGTGTAGTTTCTGATATTTTACATAGGGTGCGTCGTATATATTGACTGTCCTTTTTGATATATTATTTACAGTATATAATATACATTTGGTGTAATTTTTGATATTTTATGTACAGTATATTAAATATAATTACTGTAGTATTTGATAGTTTATTGACAGTATATATAACACATATTTGGTGTACTTTTTGATATTTTATGTACATTATGTAATATATATTTACTGTACTTTTTGTTATTATATTAACAGTATATAAAATGTATTTGGTGTACTTTCAGTTAATATTATATGTACAATATATGAAATATATTTACTGTACTTTTTGATATTTTATGTAGAGTATATAAGATATATTTGGTGTCCTTTTGATATTTTATGTAAATTATATAATTCATATTTGGTGTAGTTTTTGATATTTTACATAGGGTGTGTCATATATATTGACTGTCTTTTTGATATTTTATTTACAGTATATAATATACATTTGGTGTAATTTTTGATATTTTATGTACAGTATATTAAATATAATTACTGTAGTTTTTGATAGTTTATTTACAGTATATATAACACATATTTGGTGCACTTTTTGATATTTTATGTACAGTATGTCTTATATCTTTTCTGTACTTTTTCAAATTTTATTTACAGTATAGAAAATGTTTTTGGTGTACTTTTAGTTAATATTATATGTACAATATACGAAATATATTTACTGTACTTTTTGATATTTTCTGTACAGTATATAAGATATATTTGGTGTCCTTTTGATATTTTAGGTAAATTATATAATACATATTTGGTGTAGTTTTTGATATTTTACATAGGGTGTGTCATATATATTGACTGTCCTTTTTGATATTTTATTTACAGTATATAATATACTTTTGGTGTAATTTTTGATATTTTATGTACCGTATATTAAATATAATTACTGTAGTTTTTGATAGTTTATTTACAGTATATATTACACATATTTGGTGTACTTTTTGATATTTTATGTACAGTATGTAATATATATTTACTGTACTTTTTCAAACTTTATTTACAGTATATAAAATGTATTTGGTGTACTTTTAGTTAATATTATATGTACAATATATGAAATATATTTACTGTACTTTTTGATATTTTCTGTACAGTATATAAGATATATTTGGTGTCCTTTTGATATTTTATGTAAATTATATAATACATATTTGGTGTAGTTTCTGATATTTTACCTAGGGTGCGTCGTATATATTGACTGTCCTTTTTGATATTTTATTTACAGTATATAATATACATTTGGTGTAATTTTTGATATTTTATGTACAGTATATTAAATATAATTACTGTAGTATTTGATAGTTTATTTACAGTATATATAACACATATTTGGTGTACTTTTTGATATTTTATGTACAGTATGTAATATATATTTACTATACTTTTTGATATTATATTAACAGTATATAAAATGTATTTGGAGTACTTTCAGTTAATATTATATGTACAATATATGAAATATATTTACTGTACTTTTTGATATTTTATGTAGAGTATATAAGTTATATTTGGAGTCCTTTTGATATTTTATGTAAATTATATAATTCATATTTGGTGTAGTTTTTGATATTTTACATAGGGTGTGTCATATATATTGACTGTCTTTTTGATATTTTATTTACAGTATATAATATACATTTGGTGTAATTTTTGGTATTTTATGTACAGTATATTAAATATAATTACTGTAGTTTTTGATAGTTTATTTACAGTATATATAACACATATTTGGTGCACTTTTTGATATTTTATGTACAGTATGTCATATATCTTTACTGTACTTTTTCAAATTTTATTTACAGTATATAAAATGTTTTTGGTGTCCTTTTAGTTAATATTATATGTACAATATACGAAATATATTTACTGTACTTTTTGATATTTTCTGTACAGTATATAAGATATATTTGGTGTCCTTTTGATATTTTATGTAAATTATATAATACATATTTGGTGTAGTTTTTGATATTTTACATAGGGTGTGTCATATATATTGACTGTCCTTTTTGATATTTTATTTACAGTATATAATATACTTTTGGTGTAATTTTTGATATTTTATGTACAGTATATTAAATATAATTACTGTAGTTTTTGATAGTTTATTTACAGTATATATTACACATATTTGGTGTACTTTTTGATATTTTATGTACAGTATGTAATATATATTTACTGTACTTTTTCAAATTTTATTTACAGTATATAAAATGTATTTGGTGTACTTTCAGTTAATATTATATGTGCAATATATGAAATATATTTACTGTACTTTTTGATATTTTATGTAGAGTATATAAGACATATTTGGTGTCCTTTTGATATTTTATGTAAATTATATAATTCATATTTGGTGTAGTTTTTGATATTTTACATAGGGTGTGTCATATATATTGACTGTCTTTTTGATATTTTATTTACACTATATAATATACATTTGGTGTAATTTTTGATATTTTATGTACAGTATGTAATATATATTTACTGTAATTTTTCAAACTTTATTTACAGTATATATAATGTATTTGGTGTACTTTTAGTTAATATTATATTTACAATATATGAAATATATTTACTGTACTTTTTGATATTTTCTGTACAGTATATAAGATATATTTGGTGTCCTTTTGATATTTTATGTAAATTATATAATACATATTTGGTGTAGTTTCCGATATTTTACATAGGGTGCGTCGTATATATTGACTGTCC
Source organism: Pan troglodytes (assembly GCF_028858775.2). NCBI lineage: Eukaryota > Metazoa > Chordata > Mammalia > Primates > Hominidae > Pan > Pan troglodytes. Next base: position 10,061,215 of record NC_072413.2, read on the forward strand.
TTTTTGATATTTTATTTACAGTATATAATATACATTTGGTGTAATTTTTGATATTTTATGTACAGCATATTCAATATAATTACTGTAGTATTTGATAGTTTATTTACAGTATATATAACACATATTTGGTGTACTTTTTGATATTTTATGTACAGTATGTAATATATATTTACTGTGATTTTTGATATATTATTTACAGTATATAAAATGTATTTGGTGCACTTTCAGTTAATATTATATGTACAATATATGAAATATATTTACTGTACTTTTTGATATTTTATGTAGAGTATATAAGATATATTTGGTGTCCTTTTGATATTTTATGTAAATTATATAATTCATATTTGGTGTAGTTTTTGATATTTTACATAGGGTGTGTCATATATATTGACTGTCTTTTTGATATTTTATTTACAGTATATAATATACATTTGGTGTAATTTTTGATATTTTATGTACAGTATATTAAATATAATTACTGTAGTATTTGATAGTTTATTTACAGTATATATAACACATATTTGGTGTACTTTTTGATATTTTATGTACAGTATGTAATATATATTTACTGTACTTTTTCAAACTTTATTTACAGTATATAAAATGTTTTTGGTGTACTTTCAGTTAATATTATATGTACAATATATGAAATATATTTACTGTACTTTTTGATATTTTATGTAGATTATATACGATATATTTGGTGTCCTTTTGATATTTTATGTAAATTATATAATTCATATTTGGTGTAGTTTTTGATATTTTACATAGGGTGTGTCATATATATTGACTGTCTTTTTGATATTTTATTTACAGTAAATAATATACATTTGGTGTAATTTTTGATATTTTATGTACAGTATATTAAATATAATTACTGTAGTTTTGATAGTTTATTTGTAGTATATATAACACATATTTGGTGCACTTTTTGATATTTTATGTACAGTATGTCATATATCTTTACTGTACTTTTTCAAATTTTATTTACAGTATATAAAACGTTTTTGGTGTACTTTTAGTTAATATTATATGTACAATATATGAAATATATTTACTGTACTTTTTGATATTTTCTGTACAGTATATAAGATATATTTGGTGTCCTTTTGATATTTTATGTAAATTATATAATACATATTTGGTGTAGTTTCTGATATTTTACATAGGGTGTGTCGTATATATTGACTGTCCTTTTTGATATTTTATTTACAGTATATAATATACTTTTGGTGTAATTTTTGATATTTTATGTACAGTATATTAAATATAATTACTGTAGTATTTGATAGTTTATTTACAGTATATATAACACATATTTGGTGTACTTTTTGATATTTTATGTACAGTATGTAATATATATTTACTGTACTTTTTGATATTTTATTTACAGTATATAAAATGTATTTTGTGTACTTTCAGTTAATATTATATGTACAATATATGAAATATATTTACTGTACTTTTTGATATTTTATGTAGAGTATATAAGATATATTTGGTGTCCTTTTGATATTTTATGTAAATTATATAATTCATATTTGGTGTAGTTTTTGATATTTTACATAGGGTGTGTCATATATATTGACTGTCTTTTTGATATTTTATTTACAGTATGTAATATACATTTGGTGTAATTTTTGATATTTTATGTACAGTATATTAAATATAATTACTGTAGTTTTTGATAGTTTATTTACAGTATATATAACACATATTTGGTGCACTTTTTGATATTTTATGTACAGTATGTCACATATATTTACTGTACTTTTTCAAACTTTATTTACAGTGTATAAAATGTATTTGGTGTACTTTTAGTTAATATTATATGTACAATATATGAAATATATTTACTGTACTTTTTGATATTTTCTGTACAGTACATAAGATATATTTGGTATCCTTTTGATATTTTATGTAAATTACATAATACATATTTGGTGTAGTTTCTGATATTTTACATAGGGTGCGTCGTATATATTGACTGTCCTTTTTGATATTTTATTTACAGTATATAATATACATTTGGTGTAATTTTTGATATTTTATGTACAGTATATTAAATATAATTACTGTAGTATTTGATAGTTTATTTACAGTATATATAACACATATTTGGTGTACTTTTTGATATTTTATGTACAGTATGTAATATATATTTACTGTACTTTTGATATTTTATTTACAGTATATAAAATGTATTTGGTGTACTTTCAGTTAATATTATATGTACAATATATGAAATATATTTACTGTACTTTTTGATTTTTATGTAGAGTATATAAGATATATTTGGTGTCCTTTTGATATTTTATGTAAATTATATAATTCATATTTGGTGTAGTTTTTGATATTTTACATAGGGTGTGTCATATATATTGACTGTCTTTTTGATATTTTATTTACAGTATATAATATACATTTGGTGTAATTTTTGATATTTTATTTACAGTATATTAAATATAATTACTGTAGTATTTGATAGTTTATTTACAGTATATATAACACATATTTGGTGCACTTTTTGATATTTTATGTGCAGTATGTCATATATCTTTACTGTACTTTTTCAAATTTTATTTACAGTATATAAAATGTTTTTGGTGCACTTTTAGTTATTATTATATGTACAATATATGAAATATATTTACTGTACTTTTTGATATTTTCTGTACAGTATATAAGATATATTTGGTGTCCTTTTGATATTTTATGTAAATTATATAATACATATTTGGTGTAGTTTCTGATATTTTACATAGGGTGCGTCGTATATATTGACTGTCCTTTTTGATATTTTCTTTACAGTAGATAATATACATTTGGTGTAATTTTTGATATTTTATGTACAGTATATTAAATATAATTACTGTAGTATTTGATAGTTTTTTTACAGTATATATAACACATATTTGGTGTACTTTTTGATATTTTATGTACAGTATGTAATATATATTTACTGTACTTTTTGATGTTTTATTTACAGTATATAAAATGTATTTGGTGTACTTTCAGTTAATATTATATGTACAGTATATGAAATATATTTACTGTACTTTTTGATATTTTATGTAGAGTATATAAGATGTATTTGGTGTCCTTTTGATATTTTATGTAAATTATATAATTCATATTTGGTGTAGTTTTTGATATTTTACATAGGGTGTGTCATATATATTGACTGTCTTTTTGATATTTTATTTACAGTATATAATATACATTTGGTGTAATTTTTGATATTTTATGTACAGTATATTAAATATAATTACTGCAGTTTTTGATAGTTTATTTACAGTATATATAACACATATTTGGTGCACTTTTTGATATTTTATGTACAGTATGTCATATATCTTTACTGTACTTTTTCAAATTTTATTTACAGTATATAAAATGTTTTTGGTATACTTTTAGTTAATATTATATGTACAATATAAGAAATATATTTACTGTACTTTTTGATATTTTCTGTACACTATATAAGATATATTTGGTGTCCTTTTGATATTTTATGTAAATTATATAATACATATTTGGTGTAGTTTTTGATATTTTACATAGGGTGTGTCATATATATTGACTGTCTTTTTGATATTTTATTTACAGTATATAATATACTTTTGGTGTAATTTTTGATATTTTATGTACAGTATATTAAATATAATTACTGTAGTTTTTGATAGTTTATTTACAGTATTTGTTACACATATTTGGTGTACTTTTTGATATTTTATGTACAGTATGTAATATATATTTACTGTACTTTTTCAAACTTTATTTACAGTATATAAAACGTATTTGGTGTACTTTTAGTTAATATTATATGTACAATATATGAAATATATTTACTGTACTTTTTGATATTTTCTGTACAGTATATAAGATATATTTGGTGTCCTTTTGATATTTTATGTAAATTATATAATACATATTTGGTGTAGTTTCTGATATTTTACATAGGGTGCGTCGTATATATTGACTGTCCTTTTTGATATTTTATTTACAGTATATAATATACATTTGGTGTAATTTTTGATATTTTATGTACAGTATATTAAATATAATTACTGTAGTATTTGATAGTTTATTTACAGTATATATAACACATATTTGGTGTACTTTTTGATATTTTATGTACAGTATGTAATATATATTTACTGTACTTTTTGATATTTTATTTACAGTATATAAAATGTATTTGGTGTACTTTCAGTTAATATTATATGTACAATATATGAAATATATTTACTGTACATTTTGATATTTTATGTAGAGTATATAAGATATATTTGGTGTCCTTTTGATATTTTATGTAAATTATATAATTCATATTTGGTGTAGTTTTTGATATTTTACATAGGGTGTGTCATATATATTGACTGTCTTTTTGATATTTTATTTACAGTATATAATATACATTTGGTGTAATTGTTGATATTTTATGTACAGTATATTAAATATAATTACTGTAGTTTTTGATAGTTTATTTACAGTATATATTACACATATTGGGTGTACTTTTTGATATTTTATGTACAGTATGTAATATATATTTACTGTACTTTTTCAAACTTTATTTACAGTATATAAAACGTATTTGGTGTACTTTTAGTTAATATTATATGTACAATATATGAAATATATTTACTGTACTTTTTGATATTTTCTGTACAGTATATAAGATATATTTGGTGTCCTTTTGATATTTTATGTAAATTATATAATACATATTTGGTGTAGTTTCTGATATTTTACATAGGGTGCGTCGTATATATTGACTGTCCTTTTTGATATTTTATTTACAGTATATAATATACATTTGGTGTAATTTTTGATATTTTATGTACAGCATATTCAATATAATTACTGTAGTAATTGATAGTTTATTTACAGTATATATAACACATATTTGGTGTACTTTTTGATATTTTATGTACAGTATGTAATATATATTTACTGTGATTTTTGATATTTTATTTACAGTATATAAAATGTATTTGGTGCACTTTCAGTTAATATTATATGTACAATATATGAAATATATTTACTGTACTTTTTGATATTTTATGTAGAGTATATAAGATATATTTGGTGTCCTTTTGATATTTTATGTAAATTATATAATTCATATTTGGTGTAGTTTTTGATATTTTACATAGGGTGTGTCATATATATTGACTGTCTTTTTGATATTTTATTTACAGTATATAATATACATTTGGTGTAATTTTTGATATTTTATGTACAGTATATTAAATATAATTACTGTAGTATTTGATAGTTTATTTACAGTATATATAACACATATTTGGTGTACTTTTTGATATTTTATGTACAGTATGTAATATATATTTACTGTACTTTTTGATATTTTATTTACAGTATATAAAATGTATTTGGTGTACTTTCAGTTAATATTATATATACAATATATGAAATATATTTACTGTTCATTTTGATATTTTATGTAGAGTATATAAGATATATTTGGTGTCCTTTTGATATTTTATGTAAATTATATAATACATATTTGGTGTAGTTTCTGATATTTTACCTAGGGTGCGTCGTATATATTGACTGTCCTTTTTGATATTTTATTTACAGTATATAATATACATTTGGTGTAATTTTTGATATTTTATGTACAGTATATTAAATATAATTACTGTTGTATTTGATAGTTTATTTACAGTATATATAACACATATTTGGTGTACTTTTTGATATTTTATGTACAGTATGTAATATATATTTACTGTACTTTTTGATATTTTATTTACAGTATATAAAATGTATTTGGTGTACTTTCAGTTAATATTATAAGTACAATATATGAAATATATTTACTGTACTTTTTGATATTTTATGTAGAGTATATAAGATATATTTGGTGTCCTTTTGATATTTTATGTAAATTATATAATTCATATTTGGTGTAGTTTTTGATATTTTACATAGGGTGTGTCATATATATTGACTGTCCTTTTTGATATTTTATTTACAGTATATAATATACTTTTGGTGTAATTTTTGATATTTTATGTACAGTATATTAAATATAATTACTGTAGTTTTTGATAGTTTATTTACAGTATATATTACACATATTTGGTGTACTTTTTGATATTTTATGTACAGTATGTAATATATATTTACTGTATTTTTCAAACTTTATTTACAGTATATAAAATGTATTTGGTGTACTTTTAGTTAATATTATATGTACAATATATGAAATATATTTACTGTACTTTTTGATATTTTCTGTACAGTATATAAGATATATTTGGTGTCCTTTTGATATTTTATGTAAATTATATAATACATATTTGGTGTAGTTTCTGATATTTTACCTAGGGTGCGTCGTATATATTGACTGTCCTTTTTGATATTTTATTTACAGTATATAATATACATTTGGTGTAATTTTTGATATTTTATGTACAGTATATTAAATATAATTACTGTTGTATTTGATAGTTTATTAACAGTATATATAACACATATTTGGTGTACTTTTTGATATTTTATGTACAGTATGTAATATATATTTACTGTACTTTTTGATATTATATTAACAGTATATAAAATGTATTTGGTGTACTTTCAGTTAATATTATATGTACAATATATGAAATATATTTACTGTACATTTTGATATTTTATGTAGAGTATATAAGTTATATTTGGAGTCCTTTTGATATTTTATGTAAATTATATAATTCATATTTGGTGTAGTTTTTGATATTTTACATAGGGTGCGTCATATATATTGACTGTCTTTTTGATATTTTGTTTACAGTATATAATATACATTTGGTGTAATTTTTGATATTTTATGTACACTATATTAAATATAATTACTGTAGTTTTTGATAGTTTATTTACAGTATATATAACACATATTTGGTGTACTTTTTGATATTTTATGTACAGTATGTCATATATCTTTACTGTACTTTTTCGAACTTTATTTACAGTATATAAAATGTTTTTGGTGTACTTTATTTAATATTATATGTACAATATATGAAATATATTTACTGTACTTTTTGATATTTTCTGTACAGTATATAAGATATATTTGGTGTCCTTTTGATATTTTATGTAAATTATATAATACATATTTGGTGTAGTTTCTGATATTTTACATAGGGTGCGTCGTATATATTGACTGTCCTTTTTGATATTTTATTTACAGTATATAATATACATTTGGTGTAATTTTTGATATTTTATGTACAGTATATTAAATATAATTACTGTAGTATTTGATAGTTTATTTACAGTATATATAACACATATTTGGTGTACTTTTTGATATTTTATGTACAGTATGTAATATATATTTACTGTACTTTTTGATATTTTATTTACAGTATATAAAATGTATTTGGTGTACTTTCAGTTAATATTATATGTACAATATATGAAATATATTTACTGTACTTTTTGATATTTTATGTAGAGTATATAAGATATATTTGGTGTCCTTTTGATATTTTATGTAAATTATATAATTCATATTTGGTGTAGTTTTTGATATTTTACATAGGGTGTGTCATATATATTGACTGTCTTTTTGATATTTTATTTACAGTATATAATGTACATTTGGTGTAATTTTTGATATTTTATGTACAGTATATTAAATATAATTACTGTAGTTTTTGATAGTTTATTTACAGTATATATAACACATATTTGGAGCACTTTTTGATATTTTATGTACAGTATTTGATATATCTTTACTGTACTTTTTCAAATTTTATTTACAGTATATAAAATGTTTTTGGTGTACTTTTAGTTAATATTATATGTACAATATATGAAATATATTTACTGTACTTTTTGATATTTTCTGTACAGTATATACGATATATTTGGTGTCCTTTTGATATTTTATGTAAATTATATAATACATATTTGGTGTAGTTTTTGATATTTTACCTAGGGTGTGTCATATATATTGACTGTCCTTTTTGATATTTTATTTACAGTATATAATATACTTTTGGTGTAATTTTTGATATTTTATGTACAGTATATTAAATATAATTACTGTAGTTTTTGATAGTTTACTTACAGTATATATTACACATATTTGGTGTACTTTTTGATATTTTATGTACAGTATGTAATATATATTTACTGTACTTTTTCAAACTTTATTTACAGTATATAAAATGTATTTGGTGTACTTTTAGTTAATATTATATGTACAATATATGAAATATATTTACTGTACTTTTTGATATTTTATGTACAGTATATAAGATATATTTGGTGTCCTCTTGATATTTTATGTAAATTATATAATACATATTTGGTGTAGTTTCTGATATTTTACATAGGGTGCGTCGTATATATTGACTGTCCTTTTTGATATTTTATTTACAGTATATAATATACATTTTGTGTAATTTTTGATATTTTATGTACAGTACATTAAATATAATTACTGTAGTATTTGATAGTTTATTTACAGTATATATAACACATATTTGGTGTACTTTTTGATATTTTATGTACAGTATGTAATATATATTTACTGTACTTTTTGATATTTTATTTACAGTATATAAAATGTATTTGGTGTACTTTCAGTTAATATTATATGTACAATATATGAAATATATTTACTGTACATTTTGATATTTTATGTAGAGTATATAAGATATATTTGGTGTCCTTTTGATATTTTATGTAAATTATATAATTCACATTTGGTGTAGTTTTTGATATTTTACATAGGGTGTGTCATATATATTGAATGTCTTTTTGATATTTTATTTACAGTATATAATATACATTTGGTGTAATTGTTGATATTTTATGTACAGTATATTAAATATAATTACTGTAGTTTTTGATAGTTTATTTACAGTATATATTACACATATTGGGTGTACTTTTTGATATTTTATGTACAGTATGTAATATATATTTACTGTACTTTTTCAAACTTTATTTACAGTATATATAATGTATTTGGTGTACTTTTAGTTAATATTATATGTACAATATATGAAATATATTTACTGTACTTTTTGATATTTTCTGTACAGTATATAAGATATATTTGGTGTCCTTTTGATATTTTATGTAAATTATATAATACATATTTGGTGTAGTTTCTGATATTTTACATAGGGTGCGTCGTATATATTGACTGTCCTTTTTGATATTTTATTTACAGTATATAATATACATTTGGTGTAATTTTTGATATTTTATGTACAGCATATTCAATATAATTACTGTAGTATTTGATAGTTTATTTACAGTATATATAACACATATTTGGTGTACTTTTTGATATTTTATGTACAGTATGTAATATATATTTACTGTGATTTTTGATATTTTATTTACAGTATATAAAATGTATTTGGTGCACTTTCAGTTAATATTATATATACAATATATGAAATATATTTACTGTACTTTTTGATATTTTATGTAGAGTATATAAGATATATTTGGTGTCCTTTTGATATTTTATGTAAATTATATAATTCATATTTGGTGTAGTTTTTGATATTTTACATAGGGTGTGTCATATATATTGACTGTCTTTTTGATATTTTATTTACAGTATATAATATACATTTGGTGTAATTTTTGATATTTTATGTACAGTATATCAAATGTAATTACTGTAGTATTTGATAGTTTATTTACAGTATATATAACACATATTTGGTGTACTTTTTGATATTTTATGTACAGTATGTAATATATATTTACTGTACTTTTTCAAACTTTATTTACAGTATATAAAATGTTTTTGGTGTACTTTCAGTTAATATTATATGTACAATATATGAAATATATTTACTGTACTTTTTGATATTTTATGTAGATTATATACGATATATTTGGTGTCCTTTTGATATTTTATGTAAATTATATAATTCATATTTGGTGTAGTTTTTGATATTTTACATAGGGTGTGTCATATATATTGACTGTCTTTTTGATATTTAATTTACAGTAAATAATATACATTTGGTGTAATTTTTGATATTTTATGTACAGTATATTAAATATAATTACTGTAGTTTTGATAGTTTATTTACAGTATATATAACACATATTTGGTGCACTTTTTGATATTTTATGTACAGTATGTCATATATCTTTATTGTACTTTTTCAAATTTTATTTACAGTATATAAAACGTTTTTGGTGTACTTTTAGTTAATATTATATGTACAATATATGAAATATATTTACTGTACTTTTTGATATTTTCTGTACAGTATATAAGATATATTTGGTGTCCTTTTGATATTTTATGTAAATTATATAATACATATTTGGTGTAGTTTCTGATATTTTACATAGGGTGCGTCGTATATATTGACTGTCCTTTTTGATATTTTATTTACAGTATATAATATACATTTGGTGTAATTTTTGATATTTTATGTACAGTATATTAAATATAATTACTGTTGTATTTGATAGTTTATTTACAGTATATATAACACATATTTGGTGTACTTTTTGATATTTTATGTACAGTATGTAATATATATTTACTGTACTTTTTGATATTTTATTTACAGTATATAAAATGTATTTGGTGTACTTTCAGTTAATATTATAAGTACAATATATGAAATATATTTACTGTACTTTTTGATATTTTATGTAGAGTATATAAGATATATTTGGTGTCCTTTTGATATTTTATGTAAATTATATAATTCATATTTGGTGTAGTTTTTGATATTTTACATAGGGTGTGTCATATATATTGACTGTATTTTTGATATTTTATTTACAGTATATAATATACATTTGGTGTAATTTTTGATATTTTATGTACAGTATATTAAATGTAATTACTGTAGTATTTGATAGTTTATTTACAGTATATATAACACATATTTGGTGTACTTTTTGATATTTTATGTACAGTATGTAATATATATTTACTGTACTTTTTCAAACTTTATTTACAGTATATAAAATGTTTTTGGTGTACTTTCAGTTAATATTATATGTACAATATATGAAATATATTTACTGTACTTTTTGATATTTTATGTAGATTATATACGATATATTTGGTGTCCTTTTGATATTTTATGTAAATTATATAATTCATATTTGGTGTAGTTTTTGATATTTTACATAGGGTGTGTCATATATATTGACTGTCTTTTTGATATTTTATTTACAGTAAATAATATACATTTGGTGTAATTTTTGATATTTTATGTACAGTATATTAAATATAATTACTGTAGTTTTGATAGTTTATTTACAGTATATATAACACATATTTGGTGCACTTTTTGATATTTTATGTACAGTATGTCATATATCTTTACTGTACTTTTTCAAATTTTATTTACAGTATATAAAACGTTTTTGGTGTACTTTTAGTTAATATTATATGTACAATATATGAAATATATTTACTGTACTTTTTGATATTTTCTGTACAGTATATAAGATATATTTGGTGTCCTTTTGATATTTTATGTAAATTATATAATACATATTTGGTGTAGTTTCTGATATTTTACATAGGGTGCGTCGTATATATTGACTGTCCTTTTTGATATTTTATTTACAGTATATAATATACATTTGGTGTAATTTTTGATATTTTATGTACAGTATATTAAATATAATTACTGTTGTATTTGATAGTTTATTTACAGTATATATAACACATATTTGGTGTACTTTTTGATATTTTATGTACAGTATGTAATATATATTTACTGTACTTTTTGATATTTTATTTACAGTATATAAAATGTATTTGGTGTACTTTCAGTTAATATTATAAGTACAATATATGAAATATATTTACTGTACTTTTTGATATTTTATGTAGAGTATATAAGATATATTTGGTGTCCTTTTGATATTTTATGTAAATTATATAATTCATATTTGGTGTAGTTTTTGATATTTTACATAGGGTGTGTCATATATATTGACTGTCCTTTTTGATATTTTATTTACAGTATATAATATACTTTTGGTGTAATTTTTGATATTTTATGTACAGTATATTAAATATAATTACTGTAGTTTTTGATAGTTTATTTACAGTATATATTACACATATTTGGTGTACTTTTTGATATTTTATGTACAGTATGTAATATATATTTACTGTATTTTTCAAACTTTATTTACAGTATATAAAATGTATTTGGTGTACTTTTAGTTAATATTATATGTACAATATATGAAATATATTTACTGTACTTTTTGATATTTTCTGTACAGTATATAAGATATATTTGGTGTCCTTTTGATATTTTATGTAAACTATATAATACATATTTGGTGTAGTTTCTGATATTTTACCTAGGGTGCGTCGTATATATTGACTGTCCTTTTTGATATTTTATTTACAGTATATAATATACATTTGGTGTAATTTTTGATATTTTATGTACAGTATATTAAATATAATTACTGTTGTATTTGATAGTTTATTTACAGTATATATAACACATATTTGGTGTACTTTTTGATATTTTATGTACAGTATGTAATATATATTTACTGTACTTTTTGATATTATATTAACAGTATATAAAATGTATTTGGTGTACTTTCAGTTAATATTATATGTACAATATATGAAATATATTTACTGTACTTTTTGATATTTTATGTAGAGTATATAAGTTATATTTGGAGTCCTTTTGATATTTTATGTAAATTATATAATTCATATTTGGTGTAGTTTTTGATATTTTACATAGGGTGCGTCATATATATTGACTGTCTTTTTGATATTTTATTTACAGTATATAATATACATTTGGTGTAATTTTTGATATTTTATGTACACTATATTAAATATAATTACTGTAGTTTTTGATAGTTTATTTACAGTATATATAACACATATTTGGTGCACTTTTTGATATTTTATGTACAGTATGTCATATATCTTTACTGTACTTTTTCGAACTTTATTTACAGTATATAAAATGTTTTTGGTGTACTTTATTTAATATTATATGTACAATATATGAAATATATTTACTGTACTTTTTGATATTTTCTGTACAGTATATAAGATATATTTGGTGTCCTTTTGATATTTTATGTAAATTATATAATACATATTTGGTGTAGTTTCTGATATTTTACATAGGGTGCGTCGTATATATTGACTGTCCTTTTTGATATTTTATTTACAGTATATAATATACATTTGGTGTAATTTTTGATATTTTATGTACAGTATATTAAATATAATTACTGTAGTATTTGATAGTTTATTTACAGTATATATAACACATATTTGGTGTACTTTTTGATATTTTATGTACAGTATGTAATATATATTTACTGTACTTTTTGATATTTTATTTACAGTATATAAAATGTATTTGGTGTACTTTCAGTTAATATTATATGTACAATATATGAAATATATTTACTGTACTTTTTGATATTTTATGTAGAGTATATAAGATATATTTGGTGTCCTTTTGATATTTTATGTAAATTATATAATTCATATTTGGTGTAGTTTTTGATATTTTACATAGGGTGTGTCATATATATTGACTGTCTTTTTGATATTTTATTTACAGTATATAATATACATTTGGTGTAATTTTTGATATTTTATGTACAGTATATTAAATATAATTACTGTAGTTTTTGATAGTTTATTTACAGTATATATAACACATATTTGGAGCACTTTTTGATATTTTATGTACAGTATTTGATATATCTTTACTGTACTTTTTCAAATTTTATTTACAGTATATAAAAGGTTTTTGGTGTACTTTTAGTTAATATTATATGTACAATATATGAAATATATTTACTGTACTTTTTGATATTTTCTGTACAGTATATACGATATATTTGGTGTCCTTTTGATATTTTATGTAAATTATATAATACATATTTGGTGTAGTTTTTGATATTTTACCTAGGGTGTGTCATATATATTGACTGTCCTTTTTGATATTTTATTTACAGTATATAATATACTTTTGGTGTAATTTTTGATATTTTATGTACAGTATATTAAATATAATTACTGTAGTTTTTGATAGTTTACTTACAGTATATATTACACATATTTGGTGTACTTTTTGATATTTTATGTACAGTATGTAATATATATTTACTGTACTTTTTCAAACTTTATTTACAGTATATAAAATGTATTTGGTGTACTTTTAGTTAATATTATATGTACAATATATGAAATATATTTACTGTACTTTTTGATATTTTATGTACAGTATATAAGATATATTTGGTGTCCTCTTGATATTTTATGTAAATTATATAATACATATTTGGTGTAGTTTCTGATATTTTACATAGGGTGCGTCGTATATATTGACTGTCCTTTTTGATATTTTATTTACAGTATATAATATACATTTTGTGTAATTTTTGATATTTTATGTACAGTACATTAAATATAATTACTGTAGTATTTGATAGTTTATTTACAGTATATATAACACATATTTGGTGTACTTTTTGATATTTTATGTACAGTATGTAATATATATTTACTGTACTTTTTGATATTTTATTTACAGTATATAAAATGTATTTGGTGTACTTTCAGTTAATATTATATGTACAATATATGAAATATATTTACTGTACATTTTGATATTTTATGTAGAGTATATAAGATATATTTGGTGTCCTTTTGATATTTTATGTAAATTATATAATTCACATTTGGTGTAGTTTTTGATATTTTACATAGGGTGTGTCATATATATTGACTGTCTTTTTGATATTTTATTTACAGTATATAATATACATTTGGTGTAATTGTTGATATTTTATGTACAGTATATTAAATATAATTACTGTAGTTTTTGATAGTTTATTTACAGTATATATTACACATATTGGGTGTACTTTTTGATATTTTATGTACAGTATGTAATATATATTTACTGTACTTTTTCAAACTTTATTTACAGTATATATAATGTATTTGGTGTACTTTTAGTTAATATTATATGTACAATATATGAAATATATTTACTGTACTTTTTGATATTTTCTGTACAGTATATAAGATATATTTGGTGTCCTTTTGATATTTTATGTAAATTATATAATACATATTTGGTGTAGTTTCTGATATTTTACATAGGGTGCGTCGTATATATTGACTGTCCTTTTTGATATTTTATTTACAGTATATAATATACATTTGGTGTAATTTTTGATATTTTATGTATAGCATATTCAATATAATTACTGTAGTATTTGATAGTTTATTTACAGTATATATAACACATATTTGGTGTACTTTTTGATATTTTATGTACAGTATGTAATATATATTTACTGTGATTTTTGATATTTTATTTACAGTATATAAAATGTATTTGGTGCACTTTCAGTTAATATTATATGTACAATATATGAAATATATTTACTGTACTTTTTGATATTTTATGTAGAGTATATAAGATATATTTGGTGTCCTTTTGATATTTTATGTAAATTATATAATTCATATTTGGTGTAGTTTTTGATATTTTACATAGGGTGTGTCATATATATTGACTGTCTTTTTGATATTTTATTTACAGTATATAATATACATTTGGTGTAATTTTTGATATTTTATGTACAGTATATTAAATGTAATTACTGTAGTATTTGATAGTTTATTTACAGTGTATATAACACATATTTGGTGTACTTTTTGATATTTTATGTACAGTATGTAATATATATTTACTGTACTTTTTCAAACTTTATTTACAGTATATAAAATGTTTTTGGTGTACTTTCAGTTAATATTATATGTACAATATATGAAATATATTTACTGTACTTTTTGATATTTTATGTAGATTATATACGATATATTTGGTGTCCTTTTGATATTTTATGTAAATTATATAATTCATATTTGGTGTAGTTTTTGATATTTTACATAGGGTGTGTCATATATATTGACTGTCTTTTTGATATTTTATTTACAGTAAATAATATACATTTGGTGTAATTTTTGATATTTTATGTACAGTATATTAAATATAATTACTGTAGTTTTGATAGTTTATTTGCAGTATATATAACACATATTTGGTGCACTTTTTGATATTTTATGTACAGTATGTCATATATCTTTACTGTACTTTTTCAAATTTTATTTACAGTATATAAAACGTTTTTGGTGTACTTTTAGTTAATATTATATGTACAATATATGAAATATATTTACTGTACTTTTTGATATTTTCTGTACAGTATATAAGATATATTTGGTGTCCTTTTGATATTTTATGTAAATTATATAATACATATTTGGTGTAGTTTCTGATATTTTACATAGGGTGCGTCGTATATATTGACTGTCCTTTTTGATATATTATTTACAGTATATAATATACATTTGGTGTAATTTTTGATATTTTATGTACAGTATATTAAATATAATTACTGTAGTATTTGATAGTTTATTGACAGTATATATAACACATATTTGGTGTACTTTTTGATATTTTATGTACATTATGTAATATATATTTACTGTACTTTTTGTTATTATATTAACAGTATATAAAATGTATTTGGTGTACTTTCAGTTAATATTATATGTACAATATATGAAATATATTTACTGTACTTTTTGATATTTTATGTAGAGTATATAAGATATATTTGGTGTCCTTTTGATATTTTATGTAAATTATATAATTCATATTTGGTGTAGTTTTTGATATTTTACATAGGGTGTGTCATATATATTGACTGTCTTTTTGATATTTTATTTACAGTATATAATATACATTTGGTGTAATTTTTGATATTTTATGTACAGTATATTAAATATAATTACTGTAGTTTTTGATAGTTTATTTACAGTATATATAACACATATTTGGTGTACTTTTTGATATTTTATGTACAGTATGTAATATATATTTACTGTACTTTTTCAAACTTTATTTACAGTATATAAAATGTATTTGGTGTACTTTTAGTTAATATTATATGTACAATATATGAAATATATTTACTGTACTTTTTGATATTTTCTGTACAGTATATAAGATATATTTGGTGTCCTTTTGATATTTTATGTAAATTATATAATACATATTTGGTGTAGTTTTTGATATTTTACATAGGGTGTGTCATATATATTGACTGTCCTTTTTGATATTTTATTTACAGTATATAATATACTTTTGGTGTAATTTTTGATATTTTATGTACAGTATATTAAATATAATTACTGTAGTTTTTGATAGTTTATTTACAGTATATATTACACATATTTGGTGTACTTTTTGATATTTTATGTACAGTATGTAATATATATTTACTGTACTTTTTCAAATTTTATTTACAGTATATAAAATGTATTTGGTGTACTTTCAGTTAATATTATATGTGCAATATATGAAATATATTTACTGTACTTTTTGATATTTTATGTAGAGTATATAAGACATATTTGGTGTCCTTTTGATATTTTATGTAAATTATATAATTCATATTTGGTGTAGTTTTTGATATTTTACATAGGGTGTGTCATATATATTGACTGTCTTTTTGATATTTTATTTACACTATATAATATACATTTGGTGTAATTTTTGATATTTTATGTACAGTATATTAAATATAATTACTGTAGTTTTTGATAGTTTATTTACAGTATATATAACACATATTTGGTGCGCTTTTTGATATTTTATGTACAGTATGTCATATATCTTTACTGTAATTTTTCAAATTTTATTTACAGTATATAAAATGTTTTTGGTGTACTTTTAGTTAATATTATATGTACAATATATGAAATATATTTACTGTACTTTTTGATATTTTCTGTACAGTATATAAGATATATTTGGTGTCCTCTTGATATTTTATGTAAATTATATAATTCATATTTGGTGTAGTTTTTGATATTTTACATAGGGTGTGTCATATGTATTGACTGTCTTTTTGATATTTTATTTACAGTATATAATATACTTTTGGTGTAATTTTTGATATTTTATGTACAGTATATTAAATATAATTACTGTAGTTTTTGATAGTTTATTTACAGTATATATAACACATATTTGGCGCACTTTTTGATATTTTATGTACAGTATGTCATATATCTTTACTGTACTTTTTCGAACTTTATTTACAGTATATAAAATGTTTTTGGTGTACTTTATTTAATATTATATGTACAATATATGAAATATATTTACTGTAGTTTTTGATATTTTCTGTACAGTATATAAGATATATTTGGTGTCCTTTTGATATTTTATGTAAATTATATAATACATATCTGGTGTAGTTTCTGATATTATACATAGGGTGCGTCGTATATATTGACTGTCCTTTTTGATATTTTATTTACAGTATATAATATACATTTTGTGTAATTTTTGATATTTTATGTACAGTATATTAAATATAATTACTGTAGTATTTGATAGTTTATTTACAGTATATATAACACATATTTGGTGTACTTTTTGATATTTTATGTACAGTATGTAATATATATTTACTGTACTTTTTCAAACTTTATTTACAGTATATAAAATGTATTTGGTGTACTTTCAGTTAATATTATATGTACAATATATGAAATATATTTACTGTACTTTTTGATATTTTATGTAGAGTATATAAGATATATTTGGTGTCCTTTTGATATTTTATGTAAATTATATAATTCATATTTGGTGTAGTTTTTGATATTTTACATAGGGTGTGTCATATATATTGACTGTCCTTTTTGGTATTTTATTTACAGTTTATAATATACTTTTGGTGTAATTTTTGTTATTTTATGTACAGTATATTAAATATAATTACTGTAGTATTTGATAGTTTATTTACAGTATATATTACACATATTTGGTGTACTTTCTGATATTTTATGTACAGTATGTAATATATATTTACTGTACTTTTTCAAACTTTATTTACAGTATATAAAATGTATTTGGTGTACTTTTAGTTAATATTATATGTACAATATATGAAATATATTTACTGAACTTTTTGATATTTTCTGTACAGTATATAAGATATATTTGGTGTCCTTTTGATATTTTATGTAAATTATATAATACATATTTGGTGTAGTTTCTGATATTTTACATAGGGTGCGTCGTATATATTGACTGTCCTTTTTGATATTTTATTTACAGTATATAATATACATTTGGTGTAATTTTTGATATTTTATGTACAGTACATTAAATATAATTACTGTAGTATTTGATAGTTTATTTACAGTATATATAACACATATTTGGTGTACTTTTTGATATTTTATGTACAGTATGTAATATATATTTACTGTACTTTTTGTTATTATATTAACAGTATATAAAATGTATTTGGTGTACTTTCAGTTAATATTATATATACAATATATGAAATATATTTACTGTACTTTTTGATATTTTATGTAGAGTATATAAGATATATTTGGTGTCCTTTTGATATTTTATGTAAATTATATAATTCATATTTGGTGTAGTTTTTGATATTTTACATAGGGTGTGTCATATATATTGACTGTCTTTTTGATATTTTATTTACAGTATATAATATACATTTGGTGTAATTTTTGATATTTTATGTACAGTATATTAAATATAATTACTGTAGTTTTTGATAGTTTATTTACAGTATATATAACACATATTTGGTGCAGTTTTTGATATTTTATGTACAGTATGTCTTATATCTTTACTGTACTTTTTCAAATTTTATTTACAGTATATAAAATGTTTTTGGTGTCCTTTTAGTTAATATTATATGTACAATATACGAAATATATTTACTGTACTTTTTGATATATTCTGTACAGTATATAAGATATATTTGGTGTCCTTTTGATATTTTATGTAAATTATATAATACATATTTGGTGTAGTTTTTGATATTTTACATAGGGTGTGTCATATATATTGACTGTCTTTTTGATATTTTATTTACAGTATATAATATACTTTTGGTGTAATTTTTGATATTTTATGTACAGTATATTAAATATAATTACTGTAGTTTTTGATAGTTTATTTACAGTATATATTACACATATTTTGTGTACTTTTTGATATTTTATGTACAGTATGTAATATATACTTACTGTACTTTTTCAAACTTTATTTACAGTATATAAAATGTATTTGGTGTACTTTTAGTTAATATTATATGTACAATATATGAAATATATTTACTGTACTTTTTGATATTTTCTGTACAGTATATAAGATATATTTGGTGTCCTTTTGATATTTTATGTAAATTATATAATACATATTTGGTGTAGTTTCTGATATTTTACCTAGGGTGCGTCGTATATATTGACTGTCCTTTTTGATATTTTATTTACAGTATATAATATACATTTGGTGTAATTTTTGATATTTTATGTACAGTATATTAAATATAATTACTGTAGTATTTGATAGTTTATTTACAGTATATATAACACATATTTGGTGTACTTTTTGATATTTTATGTACAGTATGTAATATATATTTACTGTACTTTTTGATATTATATTAACAGTATATAAAATGTATTTGGTGTACTTTCAGTTAATATTATATGTACAATATATGAAATATATTTACTGTACTTTTTGATATTTTATGTAGAGTATATAAGTTATATTTGGAGTCCTTTTGATATTTTATGTAAATTATATAATTCATATTTGGTGTAGTTTTTGATATTTTACATAGGGTGTGTCATATATATTGACTGTCTTTTTGATATTTTATTTACAGTATATAATATACATTTGGTGTAATTTTTGGTATTTTATGTACAGTATATTAAATATAATTACTGTAGTTTTTGATAGTTTATTTGCAGTATATATAACACATATTTGGTGCACTTTTTGATATTTTATGTACAGTATGTCATATATCTTTACTGTACTTTTTCAAAATTTATTTACAGTATATAAAATGTTTTTGGTGTCCTTTTAGTTAATATTATATGTACAATATACGAAATATACTTACTGTACATTTTGATATTTTCTGTACAGTATATAAGATATATTTGGTGTCCTTTTGATATTTTATGTAAATTATATAATACATATTTGGTGTAGTTTTTGATATTTTACATAGGGTGTGTCATATATATTGACTGTCCTTTTTGATATTTTATTTACAGTATATAATATACTTTTGGTGTAATTTTTGATATTTTATGTACAGTATATTAAATATAATTACTGTAGTTTTTGATAGTTTATTTACAGTATATATTACACATATTTGGTGTACTTTTTGATATTTTATGTACAGTATGTAATATATATTTACTGTAATTTTTCAAATTTTATTTACAGTATATAAAATGTATTTGGTGTACTTTCAGTTAATATTATATGTGCAATATATGAAATATATTTACTGTACATTTTGATATTTTATGTAGAGTATATAAGACATATTTGGTGTCCTTTTGATATTTTATGTAAATTATATAATTCATATTTGGTGTAGTTTTTGATATTTTACATAGGGTGTGTCATATATATTGACTGTCTTTTTGATATTTTATTTACAGTATATAATATACATTTGGTGTAATTTTTGATATTTTATGTACAGTATATTAAATATAATTACTGTAGTTTTTGATAGTTTATTTACAGTATATATAACACATATTTGGTGCACTTTTTGATATTTTATGTACAGTATGTCATATATCTTTACTGTACTTTTTCGAACTTTATTTACAGTATATAAAATGTTTTTGGTGTACTTTATTTAATATTATATGTACAATATATGAAATATATTTACTGTACTTTTTGATATTTTCTGTACAGTATATAAGATATATTTGGTGTCCTCTTGATATTTTATGTAAATTATATAATACATATTTGGTGTAGTTTCTGATATTTTACATAGGGTGCGTCGTATATATTGACTGTCCTTTTTGATATTTTATTTACAGTATATAATATACATTTGGTGTAATTTTTGATATTTTATGTACAGTATATTAAATATAATTACTGTAGTATTTGATAGTTTATTTACAGTATATATAACACATATTTGGTGTACTTTTTGATATTTTATGTACAGTATGTAATATATATTTACTGTACTTTTTGATATTTTATTTACAGTATATAAAATGTATTTGGTGTACTTTCAGTTAATATTATATGTACAATATATGAAATATATTTACTGTACTTTTTGATATTTTATGTAGAGTATATAAGATATATTTGGTGTCCTTTTGATATTTTATGTAAATTATATAATTCATATTTGGTGTAGTTTTTGATATTTTACATAGGGTGTGTCATATATATTGACTGTCTTTTTGATATTTTATTTACAGTATATAATATACATTTGGTGTAATTTTTGATATTTTATGTACAGTATATTAAATATAATTACTGTAGTTTTTGATAGTTTATTTACAGTATATATAACACATATTTGGAGCACTTTTTGATATTTTATGTACAGTATGTGATATATCTTTACTGTACTTTTTCAAATTTTATTTACAGTATATAAAATGTTTTTGGTGTACTTTTAGTTAATATTATATGTACAATATATGAAATATATTTACTGTACTTTTTGATATTTTCTGTACAGTATATACGATATATTTGGTGTCCTTGTGATATTTTATGTAAATTATATAATACATATTTGGTGTAGTTTTTGATATTTTACATAGGGTGTGTCATATATATTGACTGTCCTTTTTGATATTTTATTTACAGTATATAATATACTTTTGGTGTAATTTTTGATATTTTATGTACAGTATATTAAATATAATTACTGTAGTTTTTGATAGTTTACTTACAGTATATATTACACATATTTGGTGTACTTTTTGATATTTTATGTACAGTATGTAATATATATTTACTGTACTTTTTCAAACTTTATTTACAGTATATAAAATGTATTTGGTGTACTTTTAGTTAATATTATATGTACAATATATGAAATATATTTACTGTACTTTTTGATATTTTCTGTACAGTATATAAGATATATTTGGTGTCCTTTTGTTATTTTATGTAAATTATATAATACATATTTGGTGTAGTTTCTGATATTTTACAAAGGGTGCGTCGTATATATTGACTGTCCTTTTTGATATTTTATTTACAGTATATAATATACATTTGGTGTAATTTTTGATATTTTATGTACAGTATATTAAATATAATTACTGTAGTATTTGATAGTTTATTTACAGTATATATAACACATATTTGGTGTACTTTTTGATATTTTATGTACATTATGTCATATATATTTGCTGTACCTTTTGTTATTTTATTTACAGTATATAATGTATTTGGTGTACTTTTAGTTAATATTATATGTACAATATATGAAATATATTTATTGTACTTTTTGATATTTTATGTACAGTATATAAGATATATTTGGTGTCCTTTTGATATTTTATGTAAATTTTAGAATACATATTTGGTGTAGTTTTTGATATTTTACATAGGGTGTGTCATATATATTGACTGTCCTTTTTGATATTTTATTTACAGTATATAATATACATTTGGTGTAATTTTTGATATTTTATGTACAGTATATAAAATATAATTACTGTAGTCTTTGATACTTTATTTACAGTATATATTACGCATATTTGGTGTACTTTTTGATATTTTATGTACATTTTGTCATATATATTTACTGTACTTTTTGATATTTAATTTACAGAATATAATGTATTTGGTGTACTCTTAGTTAATATTATATGTACAATATATGAAATATATTTACTGTACTTTTTGATATTTTATATACAGTATATAAGATGTATTTGGTGTCCTTTTGATATTTTATATGAATTGTATAATATATATTTTGTGTAGTTTTTGATATTTTACATAGGGTGTGTAGTATATATTTGCTGTCCTTTTTGAGATTTTATTTACAGTGTATAATATACATTTGGTGTAATTTTTGATATTTTATGTACAGTATATTAAATATAATTACTGTAGGTTTGATAGTTTATTTACAGTATATATAACACATATTTGGTGTACTTTTTGATATTTTATGTACAGTATGTAATATATATTTACTGTACTTTTTCATATTTTATTTACAGTTTATAATGTATTTGGTGTACTTTTAGTTAACATTATATGTACAACATATGAAATATATTTACTGTACATTTTGATATTTTATGTACAGTATATAAGATATATTTGGTGTCCTTTTGATATTTTATATAAATTTTAGAATACATATTTGGTGTAGTTTTTGATATTTTACATAGGGTGTGTCATATATATTGACTGTCCTTTTTGATATTTTATTTACAGTGTATAATATACATTTGGTGTAATTTTTGATATTTTATGTACAGTATATTAAATATAATTACTGTAGATTTGATAGTTTATTTACAGTATATATTACACATATTTGGTGTACTTTTTGATATTTTATGTACAGTATGTCATATATCTTTACTGTACTTTTTCAAATTTTATTTACAGTATATAAAATGTATTTGGTGTACTTTTAGTTAATATTATATGTACAATATATGAAATATATTTACTGTACATTTTGATATTTTCTGTACAGTATATAAGATATATTTGGTGTCTTTTTGATATTTTATGTAAATTATATAATACATATTTGGTGTAGTTTTTGATATTTAACATAGGGTGTGTCATATATTTTGACTGTCCTTTTTGATATTTTATTTACAGTATATTATATACATTTGGTGTAATTTTTGATATTTTATGTACAGTATATTAAATATACTTACTGTAGTCTTTGATACTTTATTTACAGTATATATTACACATATTTGGTGTACTTTTTGATATTTTATGTACATTATGTCATATATATTTACTGTACTTTTTGATATTTTATTTACAGTATATAATGTATTTGGTGTACTTTTAGTTAATATTATATGTACAATATATGAAATATATTTACTGTACTTTTTGATATTTTATGTACAGTATATAAGATATATTTGGTGTCCTTTTGATATTTTATGTAAATTATATAACACATATTTGGTGTAGTTTCTGATATTTTACATAGGGTGCGTCGTATATATTGACTGTACTTTTTGATATTTTATTTACAGTATATAATATACTTTTGGTGTAATTTTTGATATTTTATGTACAGTATATTAAATATAATTACTGTAGTATTTGATAGTTTATTT
The DNA here is from genome assembly GCF_028858775.2 of Pan troglodytes. Classification (NCBI taxonomy): domain Eukaryota; kingdom Metazoa; phylum Chordata; class Mammalia; order Primates; family Hominidae; genus Pan; species Pan troglodytes. The sequence goes on from NC_072413.2 coordinate 10,086,470, forward strand.
ACAGTATATATAACACATATTTGGTGTACTTTTTGATATTTTATGTACAGTATGTAATATATTTACTGTACTTTTTGATATTTTATTTACAGTATATAAAATGTATTTGGTGTACTTTCAGTTAATATTATAAGTACAATATATGAAATATATTTACTGTACTTTTTGATATTTTATGTAGAGTATATAAGATATATTTGGTGTCCTTTTGATATTTTATGTAAATTATATAATTCATATTTGGTGTAGTTTTTGATATTTTACATAGGGTGTGTCCTATATATTGACTGTCTTTTTGATATTTTATTTACAGTATATAATATACATTTGGTGTAATTTTTGATATTTTATGTACAGTATATTAAATATAATTACTGTAGTTTTTGATAGTTTATTTACAGTATATATAACACATATTTGGTGCACTTTTTGATATTTTATGTACAGTATGTCATATATATTTACTGTACTTTTTCAAACTTTATTTACAGTATATAAAACGTATTCGGTGTACTTTTAGTTAATATTATATGTACAATATATGAAATATATTTACTGTACTTTTTGATATTTTCTGTACAGTATATAAGATATATTTGGTGTCCTTTTGATATTTTATGTAAATTATATAATACATATTTGGTGTAGTTTCTGATATTTTACATAGGGTGTGACATATATATTGACTGTCCTTTTTGATATTTTATTTACAGTATATAATATACATTTGGTGTAATTTTTGATATTTTATGTACAGTATATTAAATATAATTACTGTAGTATTTGATAGTTTATTTACAGTATATATAACACATATTTGGTGTACTTTTTGATATTTTATGTACAGTATGTCATATATATTTACTGTACTTTTTGATATTTTATTTACAGTATATAAAATGTATTTGGTGTACTTTCAGTTAATATTATATGTACAATATATGAAATATATTTACTGTACTTTTTGATTTTTATGTAGAGTATATAAGATATATTTGGTGTCCTTTTGATATTTTATGTAAATTATATAATTCATATTTGGTGTAGTTTTTGATATTTTACATAGGGTTTGTCATATATATTGACTGTCTTTTTGATATTTTATTTACAGTATATAATATACATTTGGTGTAATTTTTGATATTTTATGTACAGTATATTAAATATAATTACTGTAGTATTTGATAGTTTATTTACAGTATATATAACACATATTTGGTGCACTTTTTGATATTTTATGTGCAGTATGTCATATATGTTTACTGTACTTTTTCAAATTTTATTTACAGTATATAAAATGTTTTTGGTGTACTTTTAGTTAATATTATATGTACAATATATGAAATATATTTACTGTACTTTTTGATATTTTCTGTAGAGTATATAAGATATATTTGGTGTCCTTTTGACATTTTATGTAAATTATATAATACATATTTGGTGTAGTTTCTGATATTTTACATAGGGTGCGTCGTATATATTGACTGTCCTTTTTGATATTTTATTTACAGTATATAATATACATTTGGTGTAATTTTTGATATTTTATGTACAGTATATTAAATATAATTACTGTAGTATTTGATAGTTTATTTACAGTATATATAACACATATTTGGTGTACTTTTTGATATTTTATGTACAGTATGTAATATACATTTACTGTACTTTTTGATATTTTATTTACAGTATATAAAATGTATTTGGTGTACTTTCAGTTAATATTATATGTACAATATATGAAATATATTTACTGTACTTTTTGATATTTTATGTAGAGTATATAAGATATATTTGGTGTCCTTTTGATATTTTATGTAAATTATATAATTCATATTTGGTGTAGTTTTTGATATTTTACATAGGGTGTGTCATATATATTGACTGTCTTTTTGATATTTTATTTACAGTATATAATATACATTTGGTGTAATTTTTGATATTTTATGTACAGTATATTAAATATAATTACTGTAGTTTTTGATAGTTTATTTACAGTATATATAACACATATTTGGTGCACTTTGTGATATTTTATGTACAGTATGTCATATATCTTTACTGTACTTTTTCAAATTTTATTTACAGTAGATAAAATGTTTTTGGTGTACTTTTAGTTAATATTATCTGTACAATATATGAAATATATTTACTGTACTTTTTGATATTTTCTGTACAGTATATAAGATATATTTGGTGTCCTTTTGATATTTTATGTAAATTATATAATACATATTTGGTGTAGTTTCTGATATTTTACATAGGGTGCGTCGTATATATTGACTGTCCTTTTTGATATATTATTTACAGTATATAATATACATTTGGTGTAATTTTTGATATTTTATGTACAGTATATTAAATATAATTACTGTAGTTTTTGATAGTTTATTTACAGTATATATAACACATATTTGGTGTACTTTTTGATATTTTATGTACAGTATGCAATATATATTTACTGAAGTTTTTCAAACTTTATTTACAGTATATAAAATGTATTTGGTATACTTTCAGTTAATATTATATGTACAATATATGAAATATATTTACTGTACTTTTTGATATTTTATGTAGAGTATATAAGATATATTTGGTGTCCTTTTGATATTTTATGTAAATTAAATAATTCACATTTGGTGTAGTTTTTGATATTTTACATAGGGTGTGTCATATATATTGACTGTCTTTTTGATATTTTATTTACAGTATATAATATGCATTTGGTGTAATTTTTGATATTTTATGTACAGTATATTAAATATAATTACTGTAGTTTTTGATAGTTTATTTACAGTATATATAACACATATTTGGAGCACTTTTTGATATTTTATGTACAGTATGTAATATATATTTACTGTACTTTTTCAAATTTTATTTACAGTATATAAAATGTATTTGGTGTACTTTCAGTTAATATTATATGTACAATATATGAAATATATTTACTGTACTTTTTGATATTTTCTGTACAGTATATAAGATATATTTGGTGTCCTTTTGATATTTTCTGTAAATTATATAATACATATTTGGTGTAGTTTCTGATATTTTACATAGGGTGCGTCGTATATATTGACTGTCCTTTTTGATATTTTATTTACAATATATAATATACATTTGGTGTAATTCTTGATATTTTATGTACAGTATATTAAATATAATTACTGTAGTATTTGATAGTTTATTTACAGTATATATAACACATATTTGGTGTACTTTTTGATATTTTATGTACAGTATGTAATATATATTTACTGTACTTTTTGATATTTTATTTACAGTATATAAAATGTATTTGGTGTACTTTCAGTCAATATTGTATGTACAATATATGAAATATATTTACTGTACTTTTTGATATTTTATGTAGAGTATATAAGATATAATTGGTGTCCTTTTGATATTTTATGTAAATTATATAATTCATATTTGGTGTAGTTTTTGATATTTTACATAGGGTGTGTCATATATATTGACTGTCTTTTTGATATTTTATTTACAGTATATAATATACATTTGTTGTAATTTTTGATATTTTATGTACAGTATATTAAATATAATTACTGTAGTTTTTGATAGTTTATTTACAGTATATATAACACATATTTGGTGCACTTTTTGATATTTTATATACAGTATGTCATATATCTTTACTGTACATTTTCAAATTTTATTTACAGTATATAAAATGTATTTGGTGTACTTTTAGTTAATATTATATGTACAATATATGAAATATATTTGCTGTACTTTTTGATATTTTCTGTACAGTATATAAGATATATTTGGTGTCCTTTTGATATTTTATGTAAATTATATAGTACATATTTGGTGTAGTTTTTGATATTTTACATAGGGTGTGTCATATATATTGACTGTCCTTTTTGATATTTTATTTACAGTATATAATATACTTTTGGTGTAATTTTTGATATTTTATGTACAGTATATTAAATATAATTACTGTAGTATTTGATAGTTCATTTACAGTATATATAACACATATTTGGTGTACTTTTTGATATTTTATGTACAGTATGTAATATATATTTACTGTACTTTTTGATATTATATTTACAGTATATAAAATGTATTTGGTGTACTTTCAGTTAATATTATATGTACAATATATGAAATATATTTACTGTACTTTTTGATATTTTATGTAGAGTATATAAGATATATTTGGTGTCCTTTTGATATTTTATGTAAATTATATAATTCATATTTGGTGTAGTTTTTGATATTTTACATAGGGTGTGTCATATATATTGACTGTCTTTTTGATATTTTATTTACAGTATATAATATACATTTGGTGTAATTTTTGATATTTTATGTACAGTATATTAAATATAATTACTGTAGTTTTTGATAGTTTATTTACAGTATATATAACACATATTTGGTGCACTTTTTGATATTTTATGTACAGTATGTCATATATCTTTTCTGTACTTTTTCAAATTTTATTTACAGTATATAAAATGTTTTTGGTGTACTTTTAGTTAATATTATATGTACAATATATGAAATATATTTACTGTACTTTTTGATATTTTCTGTACAGTATATAAGATATATTTGGTGTCCTTTTGATATTTTATGTAAATTATATAATACATATTTGGTGTAGTTTCTGATATTTTACATAGGGTGCGTCGTATATATTGACTGTCCTTTTTGATATTTTATTTACAGTATATAATATACATTTGGTGTAATTTTTGATATTTTATGTACAGTATATTAAATATAATTACTGTAGTATTTGATAGTTTATTTACAGTATATATAACACATATTTGGTGTACTTTTTGATATTTTATGTACAGTATGTAATATATATTTACTGTACTTTTTGATATTTTATTTACAGTATATAAAATGTATTTGGTGTACTTTCAGTTAATATTATATGTACAATATATGAAATATATTTACTGTACTTTTTGATATTTTATGTAGAGTATATAAGATATATTTGGTGTCCTTTTGATATTTTATGTAAATTATATAATTCATATTTGGTGTAGTTTTTGATATTTTACATAGGGTGTGTCATATATATTGACTGTCTTTTTGATATTTTATTTACAGTATATAATATACATTTAGTGTAATTTTTGATATTTTATGTACAGTATATTAAATATAATTACTGTAGTTTTTGATAGTTTATTTACAGTATATATAACACATATTTGGTACACTTTTTGATATTTTATGTACAGTATGTAATATATATTTACTGTACTTTTTCAAACTTTATTTACAGTATATAAAATGTATTTGGTGTACTTTTAGTTAATATTATATGTACAATATATGAAATATATTTACTGTACTTTTTGATATTTTCTGTAGAGTATATAAGATATATTTGGTGTCCTTTTGATATTTTATGTAAATTATATAATACATATTTGGTGTAGTTTCTGATATTTTACATAGGGTGCGTCGTATATATTGACTGTCCTTTTTGATATTTTATTTACAGTATATAATATACATTTGGTGTAATTTTTGATATTTTATGTACAGTATATTAAATATAATTACTGTAGTATTTGATAGTTTAGTTACAGTATATATAACACATATTTGGTGTACTTTTTGATATTTTATGTACAGTATGTAATATATATTTACTGTACTTTTTGATATTTTATTTACAGTATATAAAATGTATTTGGTGTACTTTCAGTTAATATTATATGTACAATATATGAAATATATTTACTGTACTTTTTGATATTTTCTGTACAGTATATAAGATATATTTGGTGTCCTTTTGATATTTTATGTAAATTATATAATTCATATTTGGTGTAGTTTTTGATATTTTACATAGGGTGTGTCATATATATTGACTGTCTTTTTGATATTTTATTTACAGTATATAATATACATTTGGTGTAATTTTTGATATTTTATGTACAGTATATTAAATATAATTACTGTAGTATTTGATAGTTTATTTACAGTATATATAACACATATTTGGTGCACTTTTTGATATTTTATGTACAGTATGTCATATATCTTTACTGTACTTTTTCAAATTTTATTTACAGTATATAAAATGTTTTTGGTGTACTTTTAGTTAATATTATATGTACAATATATGAAATATATTTACTGTACATTTTGATATTTTCTGTACAGTATATAAGATATATTTGGTGTCCTTTTGATATTTTTTGTAAATTATATCATACATATTTGGTGTAGTTTCTGATATTTTAGATAGGGTGTGTCATATATATTGACTGTCCTTTTTGATATTTTATTTACTGTATATAATATACTTTTGGTGTAATTTTTGATATTTTATGTACAGTATATTAAATATAATTACTGTAGTTTTTGATAGTTTATTTACAGTATATATTACACATATTTGGTGTACTTTTTGATATTTTATGTACAGTATGTAATATATATTTGCTGTACTTTTTCTAACTTTATTTACATTATATAAAATGTATTTGGTGTACTTTTAGTTAATATTATATGTACAATATATGAAATATATTTACTGTACTTTTTGATATTTTCTGTACAGTATATAAGATATATTTGGTGTCCTTTGATATTTTATGTAAATTATATAATACATATTTGGTGTAGTTTCTGATATTTTACCTAGGGTGCGTCGTATATTTTGACTGTCCTTTTTGATATTTTATTTACAGTATATAATATACATTTGGTGTAATTTTTGATATTTTATGTACAGTATATTAAATATAATTACTGTAGTATTTGATAGTTTATTTACAGTATATATAACACATATTTGGTGTACTTTTTGATATTTTATGTACAGTATGTAATATATATTTACTGTACTTTTTGATATATTATTTACAGTATATAAAATGTATTTGGTGTACTTTCAGTTAATATTATATGTACAATATATGAAATATATTTACTGTACTTTTTGATATTTTATGTAGAGTATATAAGATATATTTGGTGTCCTTTTGATATTTTATGTAAATTATATAATTCATATTTGGTGTAGTTTTTGATATTTTACATAGGGTGTGTCATATATATTGACTGTCTTTTTGATATTTTATTTACAGTTTATAATATACATTTGGTGTAATTTTTGATATTTTATGTACAGTATATTAAATATAATTACTGTAGTTTTTGATAGTTTATTTACAGTATATATAACACATATTTGGTGCACTTTTTGATATTTTATGTACAGTATGTCATATATCTTTACTGTACTTTTTCAAATTTTATTTACAGTATATAAAACGTTTTTGGTGTACTTTTAGTTAATATTATATGTACAATATATGAAATATATTTACTGTACTTTTTGATATTTTCTGTACAGTATATAAGATATATTTGGTGTCCTTTTGATATTTTATGTAAATTATATAATACATATTTGGTGTAGATTTTGATATTTTACATAGGGTGTGTGATATATATTGACTGTCCTTTTTGATATTTTATTTACAGTATATAATATACTTTTGGTGTAATTTTTGATGTTTTATATACAGTATATTAAATATAATTACTGTAGTATTTGATAGTTTATTTACAGTATATATAACACATATTTGGTGTACTTTTTGATATTTTATGTACAGTATGTAATATATATTTACTGTACTTTTAGATATATTATTTACAATATATAAAATGTATTTGGTGTACTTTCAGTTAATATTATATGTACAATATATGAAATATATTTACTGTACTTTTTGATATTTTATGTAGAGTATATAAGATATATTTGGTGTCCTTTTGATATTTTATGTAAATTATATAATTCATATTTGGTGTAGTTTTTGATATTTTACATAGGGTGTGTCATATATATTGACTATCTTTTTGATATTTTATTTACAGTATATAATATACATTTGGTGTAATTTTTGATATTTTATGTACAGTATATTAAATATAATTACTGTAGTATTTGATAGTTTATTTACAGTATATATAACACATATTTGGTGCACTTTTTGATATTTTACGTAGAGTATGTCATATATCTTTACTGTACTTTTTCAAATTTTATTTACAGTATATAAAATGTTTTTGGTGTACTTTTAGTTAATATTATATGTACAATAAATGAAATATATTTACTGTACATTTTGATATTTTCTGTACAGTATATAAGATATATTTGGTGTCCTTTTGATATTTTTTGTAAATTATATCATACATATTTGGTGTAGTTTTTGATATTTTACATAGGGTGTGTCATATATATTGACTGTCTTTTTGATATTTTATTTACAGTATATAATATACATTTGGTGTAATTTTTGATATTTTATGTACAGTATATTAAATATAATTACTGTAGTTTTTGATAGTTTATTTACAGTATATATAACACATATTTGGTGCACTTTTTGATATTTTATGTACAGTATGTGATATATCTTTACTGTACTTTTTCAAATTTTATTTACAGTATATAAAATGTTTTTGGTGTACTTTTAGTTAATATTATATGTACAATATATGAAATATATTTACTGTACTTTTTGATATTTTCTGTACAGTATATAAGATATATTTGGTGTCCTTTTGATATTTTATGTAAATTATATAATACATATTTGGTGTAGTTTTTGATATTTTACATAGGGTGTGTCATATATATTGACTGTCCTTTTTGATATTTTATTTACAGTATATAATATACTTTTGGTGTAATTTTTGATATTTTATGTACAGTATATTAAATATAATTACTGTAGTTTTTGATAGTTTATTTACAGTATATATTACACATATTTGGTGTACTTTTTGATATTTTATGTACAGTATGTAATATATATTTGCTGTACTTTTTCTAACTTTATTTACATTATATAAAATGTATTTGGTGTACTTTTAGTTAATATTATATGTACAATATATGAAATATATTTACTGTACTTTTTGATATTTTCTGTACAGTATATAAGATATATTTGGTGTCCTTTGATATTTTATGTAAATTATATAATACATATTTGGTGTAGTTTCTGATATTTTACCTAGGGTGCGTCGTATATATTGACTGTCCTTTTTGATATTTTATTTACAGTATATAATATACATTTGGTGTAATTTTTGATATTTTATGTACAGTATATTAAATATAACTACTGTAGTATTTGATAGTTTATTTACAGTATATATAACACATATTTGGTGTACTTTTTGATATTTTATGTACAGTATGTAATATTTATTTACTGTACTTTTTGATATTTTATTTACAGTATATAAAATGTATTTGGTGTACTTTCAGTTAATATTATATGTACAATATATGAAATATATTTACTGTACTTTTTGATATTTTATGTAGAGTATATAAGATATATTTGGTGTCCTTTTGATATTTTATGTAAATTATATAATTCATATTTGGTGTAGTTTTTGATATTTTACATAGGGTGTGTCATATATATTGACTGTCCTTTTTGATATTTTATTTACAGTATATAATATACATTTGGTGTAATTTTTGATATTTTATGTACAGTATATTAAATATAATTACTGTAGTTTTTGATAGTTTATTTACAGTATATATAACACATATTTGGTACACTTTTTGATATTTTATGTACAGTATATTAAATATAACTTTTTCAAACTTTATTTACAGTATATAAAATGTATTTGGTGTACTTTTAGTTAATATTATATGTACAATATATGAAATATATTTACTGTACTTTTTGCTATTTTCTGTACAGTATATAAGATATATTTGGTGTCCTTTTGATATTTTATGTAAATTATATAATACATATTTGGTGTAGTTTCTGATATTTTACATAAGGTGCGTCGTATATATTGACTGTCTTTTTTGATATTTTATTTACAGTATATAATATACATTTGGTGTAATTTTTGATATTTTATGTACAGTATATTAAATATAATTACTGTAGTTTTTGATAGTTTATTTACAGTATATATAACACATATTTGGTGTACTTTTTGATATTTTATGTACAGTATGTAATATATATTTACTGTACTTTTTGATATTTTATTTACAGTATATAAAATGTATTTGGTGTACTTTCAGTTAATATTATATGTACAATATATGAAATATATTTACTGTACTTTTTGATATTTTATGTAGAGTATATAAGATATATTTGGTGTCCTTTTGATATTTTATGTAAATTATATAATTCATATTTGGTGTAGTTTTTGATATTTTACATAGGGTGTGTCATATATATTGACTGTCTTTTTGATATTTTATTTACAGTATATAATATACATTTGTTGTAATTTTTGATATTTTATGTACAGTATATTAAATATAATTAATGTAGTATTTGATAGTTTATTTACAGTATATATAACACATATTTGGTGTACTTTTTGATATTTTATGTACAGTATGTAATATATATTTACTGTACTTTTTGATATTTTATTTACAGTATATAAAATGTATTTGGTGTACTTTCAGTTAATATTATATGTACAATATATGAAATATATTTACTGTACTTTTTGATATTTTATGTAGAGTATATATGATATATTTGGTGTCCTTTTGATATTTTATGTAAATTATATAATTCATATTTGGTGTAGTTTTTGATATTTTACATAGGGTGTGTCATATATATTGACTGTCTTTTTGATATTTTATTTACAGTATATAATATACATTTGGTGTAATTTTTGATATTTTATGTACAGTATATTCAATATAATTACTGTAGTATTTGATAGTTTACTTACAGTATATATAACACATATTTGGTGTACTTTTTGATATTTTATGTACAGTATGTAATATATATTTACTGTACTTTTTGATATATTATTTACAGTATATAAAATGTATTTGGTGTACTTTCAGTTAATATTATATGTACAATATATGAAATATATTTACTGTACTTTTTGATATTTTATGTAGAGTATATAAGATATATTTGGTGTCCTTTTGATATTTTATGTAAATTATATAATTCATATTTGGTGTAGTTTTTGATATTTTACATAGGGTGTGTCATATATATTGACTGTCTTTTTGATATTTTATTTACAGTATGTAATATACATTTGGTGTAATTTTTGATATTTTATGTACAGTATATTAAATATAATTACTGTAGTATTTGATAGTTTATTTACAGTATATATAACACATATTTGTGCACTTTTTGATATTTTATGTACAGTATGTCATATACCTTTACTGTACTTTTTCAAATTTTATTTACAGTATATAAAATGTTTTTGGTGTACTTTTAGTTAATATTATATGTACAATATATGATATATATTTACTGTACATTTTGATATTTTCTGTACAGTATATAAGATATATTTGGTGTCCTTTTGATATTTTTTGTAAATTATATAATACATATTTGGTGTAGTTTTTGATATTTTACATAGGGTGTGTCATATATATTGACTGTCCTTTTTGATATTTTATTTACTGTATATAATATACTTTTGGTGTAATTTTTGATATTTTATGTACAGTATATTAAATATAATTACTGTAGTTTTTGAAAGTTTATTTAGAGTATATATTACACATATTTGGTGTACTTTTTGATATTTTATGTACAGTATGTAATATATATTTACTGTACTTTTTCAAACTTTATTTACAGTATATAAAATGTATTTGGTGTACTTTTAGTTAATATTATATGTACAATATATGAAATATATTTACTGTACTTTTTGATATTTTCTGTACAGTATATAAGATATATTTGGTGTCCTTTTTATATTTTATGTAAATTATATAATACATATTTGGTGTAGTTTCTGATATTTTACCTAGGGTGCGTCGTATATATTGACTGTCCTTTTTGATATTTTATTTACAGTATATAATATACATTTGGTGTAATTTTTGATATTTTATGTACAGTATATTCAATATAATTACTGTAGTATTTGATAGTTTACTTACAGTATATATAACACATATTTGGTGTACTTTTTGATATTTTATGTACAGTATGTAATATATATTTACTGTACTTTTTGATATATTATTTACAGTATATAAAATGTATTTGGTGTACTTTCAGTTAATATTATATGTACAATATATGAAATATATTTACTGTACGTTTTGATATTTTATGTAGAGTATATAAGATATATTTGGTGTCCTTTTGATATTTTATGTAAATTATATAATTCATATTTGGTGTAGTTTTTGATATTTTACATAGGGTGTGGCATATATATTGACTGTCTTTTTGATATTTTATTTAGAGTATATAATATACATTTGGTGTAATTTTTGATATTTTATGTACAGTATATTAAATATAACTTTTTCAAACTTTATTTACAGTATATAAAATGTATTTGGTGTACTTTCAGTTAATATTATATGTACAATATATGAAATATATTTACTGTACTTTTTGATATTTTCTGTACAGTATATAAGATATATTTGGTGTCCTTTTGATATTTTATGTAAATTATATAATACATATTTGGTGTAGTTTCTGATATTTTACATAGGGTGCGTCGTATATATTGACTGTCCTTTTTGATATTTTATTTACAGTATATAATATACATTTGGTGTAATTTTTGATATTTTATGTACAGTATATTAAATATAATTACTGTAGTATTTGATAGTTTATTTACAGTATATATAACACATATTTGGTGTACTTTTTGATATTTTATGTACAGTATGTAATATATATTTACTGTACTTTTTGATATATTATTTACAGTATATAAAATGTATTTGGTGTACTTTCAGTTAATATTATATGTACAATATATGAAATATATTTACTGTACTTTTTGATATTTTATGTAGAGTATATAAGATATATTTGGTGTCCTTTTGATATTTTATGTAAATTATGTAATTCATATTTGGTGTAGTTTTTGATGTTTTACATAGGGTGTGTCATATATATTGACTGTCTTTTTGATATTTTATTTACAGTATATAATATACATTTGGTGTAATTTTTGATATTTTATGTACAGTATATTAAATATAATTACTGTAGTTTTTGGTAGTTTATTTACAGTATATATAACACATATTTGGTACACTTTTTGATATTTTATGTACAGTATGTAATATATATTTACTGTACTTTCTCAAATTTTATTTACAGTATATAAAATGTATTTGGTGTACTTTTAGTTAATATTATATGTACAATATATGAAATATATTTACTGTACTTTTTGATATTTTCTGTAGAGTATATAAGATATATTTGGTGTCCTTTTGATATTTTATGTAAATTATATAATACATATTGGGTGTAGTTTCTGATATTTTACATAGGGTGCGTCGTATATATTGACTGTCTTTTTTGATATTTTATTTACAGTATATAATATACATTTGGTGTAATTTTTGATATTTTATGTACAGTATATTAAATATAATTACTGTAGTATTTGATAGTTTATTTACAGTATATATAACACATATTTGGTGCACTTTTTGATATTTTATGTACAGTATGTCATATATCTTTACTGTACTTTTTCAAATTTTATTTACAGTATATAAAATGTTTTTGATGTACTTTTAGTTAGTATTATATGTACAATATATGAAATATATTTACTGTACATTTTGATATTTTCTGTACAGTATATAAGATATATTTGGTGTCCTTTTGATATTTTTTGTAAATTATATAATACATATTTGGTGTAGTTTTTGATATTTTACATAGGGTGTGTCATATATATTGACTGTCCTTTTTGATATTTTATTTACAGTATATAATATACTTTTGGTGTAATTTTTGATATTTTATGTACAGTATATTAAATATAATTACTGTAGTTTTTGATAGTTTATTTACAGTATATATTACACATATTTGGTGTACTTTTTGATATTTTATGTACAGTATGTAATATATATTTGCTGTAATTTTTCTAACTTTATTTACATTATATAAAATGTATTTGGTGTACTTTTAGTTAATATTATATGTACAATATATGAAATATATTTACTGTACTTTTTGATATTTTCTGTACAGTATATAAGATATATTTGGTGTCCTTTGATATTTTATGTAAATTATATAATACATATTTGGTGTAGTTTCTGATATTTTACCTAGGGTGCGTCGTATATATTGACTGTCCTTTTTGATATTTTATTTACAGTATATAATATACCTTTGGTGTAATTTTTGATATTTTATGTACAGTATATTAAATATAATTACTGTAGTATTTGATAGTTTACTTACAGTATATATAACACATATTTGGTGTACTTTTTGATATTTTATGTACAGTATGTAATATATATTTACTGTACTTTTTGATATTTTATTTACAGTATATAAAATGTATTTGGTGTACTTTCAGTTAATATTATATGTACAATATATGAAATATATTTACTGTACTTTTTGATATTTTATGTAGAGTATATAAGATATATTTGGTGTCCTTTTGATATTTTATGTAAATTATATAATTCATATTTGGTGTAGTTTTTGATATTTTACATAGGGTGTGTCATATATATTGACTGTCTTTTTGATATTTTATTTACAGTATATAATATACATTTGGTGTAATTTTTGATATTTTATGTACAGTATATTAAATATAATTACTGTAGTATTTGATAGTTTATTTACAGTATGTATAACACATATTTGGTGCACTTTTTGATATTTTATGTAGAGTATGTCATATATCTTTACTGTACTTTTTCAAATTTTATTTACAGTTTATAAAATGTTTTTGGTGTACTTTTAGTTAATATTATATGTACAATATATGAAATATATTTACTGTACATTTTGATATTTTCTGTACAGTATATAAGATATATTTGGTGTCCTTTTGATATTTTTTGTAAATTATATCATACATATTTGGTGTAGTTTTTGATATTTTACATAGGGTGTGTCGTATATATTGACTGTCCTTTTTGATATTTTATTTACTGTATATAATATACTTTTGGTGTAATTTTTGATATTTTATGTACAGTATATTAAATATAATTACTGTAGTTTTTGATAGTTTATTTACAGTATATATTACACATATTTGGTGTACTTTTTGATATTTTATGTACAGTATGTAATATATATTTACTGTATTTTTTCAAACTTTATTTACAGTATATAAAATGTATTTGGTGTACTTTTAGTTAATATTATATGTACAATATATGAAATATATTTACTGTACTTTTTGACATTTTCTGTACAGTATATAAGATATATTTGGTGTCCTTTTGATATTTTATGTAAATTTTATAATACATATTTGGTGTAGTTTCTGATATTTTACCTAGGGTGCGTCGTATATATTGACTGTCCTTTTTGATATTTTATTTACAGTATATAATATACATTTGGTGTAATTTTTGATATTTTATGTACAGTATATTAAATATAATTACTGTAGTATTTGATAGTTTATTTACAGTATATATAACACATATTTGGTGTACTTTTTGATATTTTATGTACAGTATGTAATATATATTTACTGTACTTTTTGATATATTATTTACAGTATATAAAATGTATTTGGTGTACTTTCAGTTAATATTATATGTACAATATATGAAATATATTTACTGTACTTTTTGATATTTTATGTAGAGTATATAAGATATATTTGGTGTCCTTTTGATATTTTATGTAAATTATATAATACCTATTTGGTGTAGTTTTTGATATTTTACATAGGGTGTGTCATATATATTGACTGTCTTTTTGATATTTTATTTACAGTATATAATATACATTTGGTGTAATTTTTGATATTTTATGTACAGTATATTAAATATAATTACTGTAGTTTTTGATAGTTTATTTACAGTATATATAACACATATTTGGTGCACTTTTTGATATTTTATGTACAGTATGTCATATATCTTTACTGTACTTTTTCAAATTTTATTTACAGTATATAAAACGTTTTTGGTGTACTTTTAGTTAATATTATATGTACAATATATGAAATATATTTACTGTACTTTTTGATATTTTCTGTACAGTATATAAGATATATTTGGTGTCCTTTTGATATTTTATGTAAATTATATAATACATATTTGGTGTAGTTTTTGATATTTACATAGGGTGTGTCATATATATTGACTGTCCTTTTTGATATTTTATTTACAGTATATAATATACTTTTGGTGTAATTTTTGATATTTTATGTACAGTATATTAAATATAATTACTGTAGTTTTTGATAGTTTATTTACAGTATATATTACACATATTTGGTGTACTTTTTGATATTTTATGTACAGTATGTAATATATATTTGCTGTACTTTTTCTAACTTTATTTACATTATATAAAATGTATTTGGTGTACTTTTAGTTAATATTATATGTACAATATATGAAATATATTTACTGTACTTTTTGATATTTTCTGTACAGTATATAAGATATATTTGGTGTCCTTTGATATTTTATGTAAATTATATAATACATATTTGGTGTAGTTTCTGATATTTTACCTAGGGTGCGTCGTATATATTGACTGTCCTTTTTGATATTTTATTTACAGTATATAATATACATTTGGTGTAATTTTTGATATTTTATGTACAGTATATTAAATATAATTACTGTAGTATTTGATAGTTTATTTACAGTATATATAACACATATTTGGTGTACTTTTTGATATTTTATGTACAGTATGTAATATATATTTACTGTACTTTTTGATATATTATTTACAGTATATAAAATGTATTTGGTGTACTTTCAGTTAATATTATATGTACAATATATGAAATATATTTACTGTACTTTTTGATATTTTATGTAGAGTATATAAGATATATTTGGTGTCCTTTTGATATTTTATGTAAATTATATAATTCATATTTGGTGTAGTTTTTGATATTTTACATAGGGTGTGTCATATATATTGCTGTCTTTTTGATATTTTATTTACAGTATATAATATACATTTGGTGTAATTTTTGATATTTTATGTACAGTATATTAAATATAATTACTGTAGTTTTCGATAGTTTATTTACAGTATATATAACACATATTTGGTGCACTTTTTGATATTTTATGTACAGTATGTCATATATCTTTACTGTACTTTTTCAAATTTTATTTACAGTATATAAAATGTTTTTGGTGTACTTTTAGTTAATATTATATGTACAATATATGAAATATATTTACTGTACTTTTTGATATTTTCTGTACAGTATATAAGATATATTTGGTGTCCTTTTGATATTTTATGTAAATTATATAATACATATTTGGTGTAGTTTCTGATATTTTACATAGGGTGCGTCGTATATATTGACTGTCCTTTTTGATATTTTATTTACAGTATATAATATACATTTGGTGTAATTTTTGATATTTTATGTACAGTATATTAAATATAATTACTGTAGTATTTGATAGTTTATTTACAGTATATATAACACATATTTGGTGTACTTTTTGATATTTTATGTACAGTATGTAATATATATTTACTGTACTTTTTGATATTTTATTTACAGTATATAAAATGTATTTGGTGTACTTTCAGTTAATATTATATGTACAATATATGAAATATATTTACTGTACTTTTTGATATTTTATGTAGAGTATATAAGATATATTTGGTGTCCTTTTGATATTTTATGTAAATTATATAATTCATATTTGGTGTAGTTTTTGATATTTTACATAGGGTGTGTCATATATATTGACTGTCTTTTTGATATTTTATTTACAGTATGTAATATACATTTGGTGTAATTTTTGATATTTTATGTACAGTATATTAAATATAATTACTGTAGTATTTGATAGTTTATTTACAGTATATATAACACATATTTGTGCACTTTTTGATATTTTATGTACAGTATGTCACATATCTTTACTGTACTTTTTCAAATTTTATTTACAGTATATAAAATGTTTTTGGTGTACTTTTAGTTAATATTATATGTACAATATATGATATATATTTACTGTACATTTTGATATTTTCTGTACAGTATATAAGATATATTTGGTGTCCTTTTGATATTTTTTGTAAATTGTATAATACATATTTGGTGTAGTTTTTGATATTTTACATAGGGTGTGTCATATATATTGACTGTCCTTTTTGATATTTTATTTACTGTATATAATATACTTTTGGTGTAATTTTTGATATTTTATGTACAGTATATTAAATATAATTACTGTAGTTTTTGATAGTTTATTTACAGTATATATTACACATATTTGGTGTACTTTTTGATATTTTATGTACAGTATGTAATATATATTTACTGTACTTTTTCAAACTTTATTTACAGTATATAAAATGTATTTGGTGTACTTTTAGTTAATATTATATGTACAATATATGAAATATATTTACTGTACTTTTTGATATTTTCTGTACAGTATATAAGATATATTTGGTGTCCTTTTGATATTTTATGTAAATTATATAATACATATTTGGTGTAGTTTCTGATATTTTACCTAGGGTGCGTCGTATATATTGACTGTCCTTTTTGATATTTTATTTACCGTATATAATATACATTTGGTGTAATTTTTGATATTTTATGTACAGTATATTCAATATAATTACTGTAGTATTTGATAGTTTACTTACAGTATATATAACACATATTTGGTGTACTTTTTGATATTTTATGTACAGTATGTAATATATATTTACTGTACTTTTTGATATATTATTTACAGTATATAAAATGTATTTGGTGTACTTTCAGTTAATATTATATGTACAATATATGAAATATATTTACTGTACTTTTTGATATTTTATGTAGAGTATATAAGATATATTTGGTGTCCTTTTGATATTTTATGTAAATTATATAATTCATATTTGGTGTAGTTTTTGATATTTTACATAGGGTGTGTCATATATATTGACTGTCTTTTTGATATTTTATTTACAGTATGTAATATACATTTGGTGTAATTTTTGATATTTTATGTACAGTATATTAAATATAATTACTGTAGTATTTGATAGTTTATTTACAGTATATATAACACATATTTGTGCACTTTTTGATATTTTATGTACAGTATGTCATATACCTTTACTGTACTTTTTCAAATTTTATTTACAGTATATAAAATGTTTTTGGTGTACTTTTAGTTAATATTATATGTACAATATATGATATATATTTACTGTACATTTTGATATTTTCTGTACAGTATATAAGATATATTTGGTGTCCTTTTGATATTTTTTGTAAATTATATAATACATATTTGGTGTAGTTTTTGATATTTTACATAGGGTGTGTCATATATATTGACTGTCCTTTTTGATATTTTATTTACTGTATATAATATAGTTTTGGTGTAATTTTTGATATTTTATGTACAGTATATTAAATATAATTACTGTAGTTTTTGAAAGTTTATTTAGAGTATATATTACACATATTTGGTGTACTTTTTGATATTTTATGTACAGTATGTAATATATATTTACTGTACTTTTTCAAACTTTATTTACAGTATATAAAATGTATTTGGTGTACTTTTAGTTAATATTATATGTACAATATATGAAATATATTTACTGTACTTTTTGATATTTTCTGTACAGTATATAAGATATATTTGGTGTCCTTTTTATATTTTATGTAAATTATATAATACATATTTGGTGTAGTTTCTGATATTTTACCTAGGGTGCGTCGTATATATTGACTGTCCTTTTTGATATTTTATTTACAGTATATAATATACATTTGGTGTAATTTTTGATATTTTATGTACAGTATATTCAATATAATTACTGTAGTATTTGATAGTTTACTTACAGTATATATAACACATATTTGGTGTACTTTTTGATATTTTATGTACAGTATGTAATATATATTTACTGTACTTTTTGATATATTATTTACAGTATATAAAATGTATTTGGTGTACTTTCAGTTAATATTATATGTACAATATATGAAATATATTTACTGTACTTTTTGATATTTTATGTAGAGTATATAAGATATATTTGGTGTCCTTTTGATATTTTATGTAAATTATATAATTCATATTTGGTGTAGTTTTTGATATTTTACATAGGGTGTGGCATATATATTGACTGTCTTTTTGATATTTTATTTAGAGTATATAATATACATTTGGTGTAATTTTTGATATTTTATGTACAGTATATTAAATATAACTTTTTCAAACTTTATTTACAGTATATAAAATGTATTTGGTGTACTTTCAGTTAATATTATATGTACAATATATGAAATATATTTACTGTACTTTTTGATATTTTCTGTACAGTATATAAGATATATTTGGTGTCCTTTTGATATTTTATGTAAATTATATAATACATATTTGGTGTAGTTTCTGATATTTTACATAGGGTGCGTCGTATATATTGACTGTCCTTTTTGATATTTTATTTACAGTATATAATATACATTTGGTGTAATTTTTGATATTTTATGTACAGTATATTAAATATAATTACTGTAGTATTTGATAGTTTATTTACAGTATATATAACACATATTTGGTGTACTTTTTGATATTTTATGTACAGTATGTAATATATATTTACTGTACTTTTTGATATATTATTTACAGTATATAAAATGTATTTGGTGTACTTTCAGTTAATATTATATGTACAATATATGAAATATATTTACTGTACTTTTTGATATTTTATGTAGAGTATATAAGATATATTTGGTGTCCTTTTGATATTTTATGTAAATTATGTAATTCATATTTGGTGTAGTTTTTGATGTTTTACATAGGGTGTGTCATATATATTGACTGTCTTTTTGATATTTTATTTACAGTATATAATATACATTTGGTGTAATTTTTGATATTTTATGTACAGTATATTAAATATAATTACTGTAGTTTTTGGTAGTTTATTTACAGTATATATAACACATATTTGGTACACTTTTTGATATTTTATGTACAGTATGTAATATATATTTACTGTACTTTCTCAAATTTTATTTACAGTATATAAAATGTATTTGGTGTACTTTTAGTTAATATTATATGTACAATATATGAAATATATTTACTGTACTTTTTGATATTTTCTGTAGAGTATATAAGATATATTTGGTGTCCTTTTGATATTTTATGTAAATTATATAATACATATTGGGTGTAGTTTCTGATATTTTACATAGGGTGCGTCGTATATATTGACTGTCTTTTTTGATATTTTATTTACAGTATATAATATACATTTGGTGTAATTTTTGATATTTTATGTACAGTATATTAAATATAATTACTGTAGTATTTGATAGTTTATTTACAGTATATATAACACATATTTGGTGTACTTTTTGATATTTTATGTACAGTATGTAATATATATTTACTGTACTTTTTGATATTTTATTTACAGTATATAAAATGTATTTGGTGTACTTTCAGTTAATATTATATGTACAATATATGAAATATATTTACTGTACTTTTTGATATTTTATGTAGAGTATATAAGATATATTTGGTGTCCTTTTGATATTTTATGTAAATTATATAATTCAAATTTGGTGTAGTTTTTGATATTTTACATAGGGTGTGTCATATATATTGACTGTCTTTTTGATATTTTATTTACAGTATATAATATACATTTGGTGTAATTTTTGATATTTTATGTACAGTATATTAAATATAATTACTGTAGTATTTGATAGTTTATTTACAGTATATATAACACATATTTGGTGCGCTTTTTGATATTTTATGTACAGTATGTCATATATCTTTACTGTACTTTTTCAAATTTTATTTACAGTATATAAAATGTTTTTGATGTACTTTTAGTTAGTATTATATGTACAATATATGAAATATATTTACTGTACATTTTGATATTTTCTGTACAGTATATAAGATATATTTGGTGTCCTTTTGATATTTTTTGTAAATTATATAATACATATTTGGTGTAGTTTTTGATATTTTACATAGGGTGTGTCATATATATTGACTGTCCTTTTTGATATTTTATTTACAGTATATAATATACTTTTGGTGTAATTTTTGATATTTTATGTACAGTATATTAAATATAATTACTGTAGTTTTTGATAGTTTATTTACAGTATATATTACACATATTTGGTGTACTTTTTGATATTTTATGTACAGTATGTAATATATATTTGCTGTAATTTTTCTAACTTTATTTACATTATATAAAATGTATTTGGTGTACTTTTAGTTAATATTATATGTACAATATATGAAATATATTTACTGTACTTTTTGATATTTTCTGTACAGTATATAAGATATATTTGGTGTCCTTTGATATTTTATGTAAATTATATAATACATATTTGGTGTAGTTTCTGATATTTTACCTAGGGTGCGTCGTATATATTGACTGTCCTTTTTGATATTTTATTTACAGTATATAATATACCTTTGGTGTAATTTTTGATATTTTATGTACAGTATATTAAATATAATTACTGTAGTATTTGATAGTTTACTTACAGTATATATAACACATATTTGGTGTACTTTTTGATATTTTATGTACAGTATGTAATATATATTTACTGTACTTTTTGATATTTTATTTACAGTATATAAAATGTATTTGGTGTACTTTCAGTTAATATTATATGTACAATATATGAAATATATTTACTGTACTTTTTGATATTTTATGTAGAGTATATAAGATATATTTGGTGTCCTTTTGATATTTTATGTAAATTATATAATTCATATTTGGTGTAGTTTTTGATATTTTACATAGGGTGTGTCATATATATTGACTGTCTTTTTGATATTTTATTTACAGTATATAATATACATTTGGTGTAATTTTTGATATTTTATGTACAGTATATTAAATATAATTACTGTAGTATTTGATAGTTTATTTACAGTATATATAACACATATTTGGTGCACTTTTTGATATTTTATGTAGAGTATGTCATATATCTTTACTGTACTTTTTCAAATTTTATTTACAGTTTATAAAATGTTTTTGGTGTACTTTTAGTTAATATTATATGTACAATATATGAAATATATTTACTGTACATTTTGATATTTTCTGTACAGTATATAAGATATATTTGGTGTCCTTTTGATATTTTTTGTAAATTATATCATACATATTTGGTGTAGTTTTTGATATTTTACATAGGGTGTGTCGTATATATTGACTGTCCTTTTTGATATTTTATTTACTGTATATAATATACTTTTGGTGTAATTTTTGATATTTTATGTACAGTATATTAAATATAATTACTGTAGTTTTTGATAGTTTATTTACAGTATATATTACACATATTTGGTGTACTTTTTGATATTTTATGTACAGTATGTAATATATATTTACTGTATTTTTTCAAACTTTATTTACAGTATATAAAATGTATTTGGTGTACTTTTAGTTAATATTATATGTACAATATATGAAATATATTTACTGTACTTTTTGATATTTTCTGTACAGTATATAAGATATATTTGGTGTCCTTTTGATATTTTATGTAAATTTTATAATACATATTTGGTGTAGTTTCTGATATTTTACCTAGGGTGCGTCGTATATATTGACTGTCCTTTTTGATATTTTATTTACAGTATATAATATACATTTGGTGTAATTTTTGATATTTTATGTACAGTATATTAAATATAATTACTGTAGTATTTGATAGTTTATTTACAGTATATATAACACATATTTGGTGTACTTTTTGATATTTTATGTACAGTATGTAATATATATTTACTGTACTTTTTGATATATTATTTACAGTATATAAAATGTATTTGGTGTACTTTCAGTTAATATTATATGTACAATATATGAAATATATTTACTGTACTTTTTGATATTTTATGTAGAGTATATAAGATATATTTGGTGTCCTTTTGATATTTTATGTAAATTATATAATACATATTTGGTGTAGTTTTTGATATTTTACATAGGGTGTGTCATATATATTGACTGTCTTTTTGATATTTTATTTACAGTATATAATATACATTTGGTGTAATTTTTGATATTTTATGTACAGTATATTAAATATAATTACTGTAGTTTTTGATAGTTTATTTACAGTATATATAACACATATTTGGTGCACTTTTTGATATTTTATGTACAGTATGTCATATATCTTTACTGTACTTTTTCAAATTTTATTTACAGTATATAAAACGTTTTTGGTGTACTTTTAGTTAATATTATATGTACAATATATGAAATATATTTACTGTACTTTTTGATATTTTCTGTACAGTATATAAGATATATTTGGTGTCCTTTTGATATTTTATGTAAATTATATAATACATATTTGGTGTAGTTTTTGATATTTACATAGGGTGTGTCATATATATTGACTGTCCTTTTTGATATTTTATTTACAGTATATAATATACTTTTGGTGTAATTTTTGATATTTTATGTACAGTATATTAAATATAATTACTGTAGTTTTTGATAGTTTATTTACAGTATATATTACACATATTTGGTGTACTTTTTGATATTTTATGTACAGTATGTAATATATATTTGCTGTACTTTTTCTAACTTTATTTACATTATATAAAATGTATTTGGTGTACTTTTAGTTAATATTATATGTACAATATATGAAATATATTTACTGTACTTTTTGATATTTTCTGTACAGTATATAAGATATATTTGGTGTCCTTTGATATTTTATGTAAATTATATAATACATATTTGGTGTAGTTTCTGATATTTTACCTAGGGTGCGTCGTATATATTGACTGTCCTTTTTGATATTTTATTTACAGTATATAATATACATTTGGTGTAATTTTTGATATTTTATGTACAGTATATTAAATATAATTACTGTAGTATTTGATAGTTTATTTACAGTATATATAACACATATTTGGTGTACTTTTTGATATTTTATGTACAGTATGTAATATATATTTACTGTACTTTTTGATATTTTATTTACAGTATATAAAATGTATTTGGTGTACTTTCAGTTAATATTATATGTACAATATATGAAATATATTTACTGTACTTTTTGATATTTTATGTAGAGTATATAAGATATATTTGGTGTCCTTTTGATATTTTATGTAAATTATATAATTCATATTTGGTGTAGTTTTTGATATTTTACATAGGGTGTGTCATATATATTGACTGTCTTTTTGATATTTTATTTACAGTATATAATATACATTTGGTGTAATTTTTGATATTTTATGTACAGTATATTAAATATAATTACTGTAGTATTTGATAGTTTATTTACAGTATATATAACACATATTTGGTGCACTTTTTGATATTTTATGTAGAGTATGTCATATATCTTTACTGTACTTTTTCAAATTTTATTTACAGTTTATAAAATGTTTTTGGTGTACTTTTAGTTAATATTATATGTACAATATATGAAATATATTTACTGTACATTTTGATATTTTCTGTACAGTATATAAGATATATTTGGTGTCCTTTTGATATTTTTTGTAAATTATATCATACATATTTGGTGTAGTTTTTGATATTTTACATAGGGTGTGTCGTATATATTGACTGTCCTTTTTGATATTTTATTTACTGTATATAATATACTTTTGGTGTAATTTTTGATATTTTATGTACAGTATATTAAATATAATTACTGTAGTTTTTGATAGTTTATTTACAGTATATATTACACATATTTGGTGTACTTTTTGATATTTTATGTACAGTATGTAATATATATTTACTGTATTTTTTCAAACTTTATTTACAGTATATAAAATGTATTTGGTGTACTTTTAGTTAATATTATATGTACAATATATGAAATATATTTACTGTACTTTTTGATATTTTCTGTACAGTATATAAGATATATTTGGTGTCCTTTTGATATTTTATGTAAATTTTATAATACATATTTGGTGTAGTTTCTGATATTTTACCTAGGGTGCGTCGTATATATTGACTGTCCTTTTTGATATTTTATTTACAGTATATAATATACATTTGGTGTAATTTTTGATATTTTATGTACAGTATATTAAATATAATTACTGTAGTATTTGATAGTTTATTTACAGTATATATAACACATATTTGGTGTACTTTTTGATATTTTATGTACAGTATGTAATATATATTTACTGTACTTTTTGATATATTATTTACAGTATATAAAATGTATTTGGTGTACTTTCAGTTAATATTATATGTACAATATATGAAATATATTTACTGTACTTTTTGATATTTTATGTAGAGTATATAAGATATATTTGGTGTCCTTTTGATATTTTATGTAAATTATATAATACATATTTGGTGTAGTTTTTGATATTTTACATAGGGTGTGTCATATATATTGACTGTCTTTTTGATATTTTATTTACAGTATATAATATACATTTGGTGTAATTTTTGATATTTTATGTACAGTATATTAAATATAATTACTGTAGTTTTTGATAGTTTATTTACAGTATATATAACACATATTTGGTGCACTTTTTGATATTTTATGTACAGTATGTCATATATCTTTACTGTACTTTTTCAAATTTTATTTACAGTATATAAAACGTTTTTGGTGTACTTTTAGTTAATATTATATGTACAATATATGAAATATATTTACTGTACTTTTTGATATTTTCTGTACAGTATATAAGATATATTTGGTGTCCTTTTGATATTTTATGTAAATTATATAATACATATTTGGTGTAGTTTTTGATATTTACATAGGGTGTGTCATATATATTGACTGTCCTTTTTGATATTTTATTTACAGTATATAATATACTTTTGGTGTAATTTTTGATATTTTATGTACAGTATATTAAATATAATTACTGTAGTTTTTGATAGTTTATTTACAGTATATATTACACATATTTGGTGTACTTTTTGATATTTTATGTACAGTATGTAATATATATTTGCTGTACTTTTTCTAACTTTATTTACATTATATAAAATGTATTTGGTGTACTTTTAGTTAATATTATATGTACAATATATGAAATATATTTACTGTACTTTTTGATATTTTCTGTACAGTATATAAGATATATTTGGTGTCCTTTGATATTTTATGTAAATTATATAATACATATTTGGTGTAGTTTCTGATATTTTACCTAGGGTGCGTCGTATATATTGACTGTCCTTTTTGATATTTTATTTACAGTATATAATATACATTTGGTGTAATTTTTGATATTTTATGTACAGTATATTAAATATAATTACTGTAGTATTTGATAGTTTATTTACAGTATATATAACACATATTTGGTGTACTTTTTGATATTTTATGTACAGTATGTAATATATATTTACTGTACTTTTTGATATATTATTTACAGTATATAAAATGTATTTGGTGTACTTTCAGTTAATATTATATGTACAATATATGAAATATATTTACTGTACTTTTTGATATTTTATGTAGAGTATATAAGATATATTTGGTGTCCTTTTGATATTTTATGTAAATTATATAATTCATATTTGGTGTAGTTTTTGATATTTTACATAGGGTGTGTCATATATATTGACTGTCTTTTTGATATTTTATTTACAGTATATAATATACATTTGGTGTAATTTTTGATATTTTATGTACAGTATATTAAATATAATTACTGTAGTTTTCGATAGTTTATTTACAGTATATATAACACATATTTGGTGCACTTTTTGATATTTTATGTACAGTATGTCATATATCTTTACTGTACTTTTTCAAATTTTATTTACAGTATATAAAATGTTTTTGGTGTACTTTTAGTTAATATTATATGTACAATATATGAAATATATTTACTGTACTTTTTGATATTTTCTGTACAGTATATAAGATATATTTGGTGTCCTTTTGATATTTTATGTAAATTATATAATACATATTTGGTGTAGTTTCTGATATTTTACATAGGGTGCGTCGTATATATTGACTGTCCTTTTTGATATTTTATTTACAGTATATAATATACATTTGGTGTAATTTTTGATATTTTATGTACAGTATATTAAATATAATTACTGTAGTATTTGATAGTTTATTTACAGTATATATAACACATATTTGGTGTACTTTTTGATATTTTATGTACAGTATGTAATATATATTTACTGTACTTTTTGATATTTTATTTACAGTATATAAAATGTATTTGGTGTACTTTCAGTTAATATTATATGTACAATATATGAAATATATTTACTGTACTTTTTGATATTTTATGTAGAGTATATAAGATATATTTGGTGTCCTTTTGATATTTTATGTAAATTATATAATTCATATTTGGTGTAGTTTTTGATATTTTACATAGGGTGTGTCATATATATTGACTGTCTTTTTGATATTTTATTTACAGTATATAATATACATTTGGTGTAATTTTTGATATTTTATGTACAGTATATTAAATATAATTACTGTAGTTTTTGATAGTTTATTTACAGTATATATAACACATATTTGGTACACTTTTTGATATTTTATGTACAGTATATTAAATATAACTTTTTCAAACTTTATTTACAGTATATAAAATGTATTTGGTGTACTTTTAGTTAATATTATATGTACAATATATGAAATATATTTACTGTACTTTTTGCTATTTTCTGTACAGTATATAAGATATATTTGGTGTCCTTTTGATATTTTATGTAAATTATATAATACATATTTGGTGTAGTTTCTGATATTTTACATAAGGTGCGTCGTATATATTGACTGTCTTTTTTGATATTTTATTTACAGTATATAATATACATTTGGTGTAATTTTTGATATTTTATGTACAGTATATTAAATATAATTACTGTAGTATTTGATAGTTTATTTACAGTATATATAACACATATTTGGTGTACTTTTTGATATTTTATGTACAGTATGTAATATATATTTACTGTACTTTTTGACATTTTATTTACAGTATATAAAATGTATTTGGTGTACTTTCAGTTAATATTATATGTACAATATATGAAATATATTTACTGTACTTTTTGATATTTTATGTAGAGTATATAAGATATATTTGGTGTCCTTTTGATATTTTATGTAGATTATATAATTCATATTTGGTGTAGTTTTTGATATTTTACATAGGGTGTGTCATATATATTGACTGTCTTTTTGATATTTTATTTACAGTATGTAATATACATTTGGTGTAATTTTTGATATTTTATGTACAGTGTATTAAATATAATTACTGTAGTATTTGATAGTTTATTTACAGTATATATAACACATATTTGGTGCACTTTTTGATATTTTATGTACAGTATGTCATATATCTTTACTGTACTTTTTCAAATTTTATTTACAGTATATAAAATGTTTTTGGTGTACTTTTAGTTAATATTATATGTACAATATATGAAATATATTTACTGTACATTTTGATATTTTCTGTACAGTATATAAGATATATTTGGTGTCCTTTTGATATTTTTTGTAAATTATATAATACATATTTGGTGTAGTTTTTGATATTTTACATAGGGTGTGTCATATATATTGACTGTCCTTTTTGATATTTTATTTACTGTATATAATATACTTTTGCTGTAATTTTTGATATTTTATGTACAGTATATTAAATATAATTACTGTAGTTTTTGATAGTTTATTTACAGTATATATTACACATATTTGGTGTACTTTTTGATATTTTATGTACAGTATGTAATATACATTTACTGTACTTTTTCAAACTTTATTTACAGTATATAAAATGTATTTGGTGTACTTTTAGTTAATATTATATGTACAATATATGAAATATATTTACTGTACTTTTTGATATTTTCTGTACAGTATATAAGATATATTTGGTGTCCTTTTGATATTTTATGTAAATTATATAATACATATTTGGTGTAGTTTCTGATATTTTACCTAGGGTGCGTCGTATATATTGACTGTCCTTTTTGATATTTTATTTACAGTATATAATATACATTTGGTGTAATTTTTGATATTTTATGTACAGTATATTAAATATAATTACTGTAGTATTTGATAGTTTACTTACAGTATATATAACACATATTTGGTGTACTTTTTGATATTTTATGTACAGTATGTAATATATATTTACTGTATTTTTGATATATTATTTACAGTATATAAAATGTATTTGGTGTACTTTCAGTTAATATTATATGTACAATATATGAAATATATTTACTGTACTTTTTGATATTTTATGTAGAGTATATAAGATATATTTGGTGTCCTTTTGATATTTTATGTAAATTATATAATTCATATTTGGTGTAGTTTTTGATATTTTACATAGGGTGTGGCATATATATTGACTGTCTTTTTGATATTTTATTTACAGTATATAATATACATTTGGTGTAATTTTTGATATTTTATGTACAGTATATTAAATATAATTACTGTAGTTTTCGATAGTTTATTTACAGTATATATAACACATATTTGGTGCACTTTTTGATATTTTATGTACAGTATGTCATATATCTTTACTGTGCTTTTTCAAATTTTATTTACAGTATATAAAACGTTTTTGGTGTACTTTTAATTAATATTATATGTACAATATATGAAATATATTTACTGTTCTTTTTGATATTTTCTGTACAGTATATAAGATATATTTGGTGTCCTTTTGATATTTTATGTAAATTATATAATACATATTTGGTGTAGTTTCTGATATTTTACATAGGGTGCGTCGTATATATTGACTGTCCCTTTTGATATTTTATTTACAGTATATAATATACATTTGGTGTAATTTTTGATATTTTATGTACAGTATATTAAATATAATTACTGTAGTATTTGATAGTTTATTTACAGTATATATAACACATATTTGGTGTACTTTTTGATATTTTATGTACAGTAAGTAATATATATTTACTGTACTTTTTGATATTTTATTTACAGTATATAAAATGTATTTGGTGTACTTTCAGTTAATATTATATGTACAATATATGAAATATATTTACTGTACTTTTTGATATTTTCTGTACAGTATATAAGATATATTTGGTGTCCTTTTGATATTTTATGTAAATTATATAATACATATTTGGTGTAGTTTCTGATATTTTACCTAGGGTGCGTCGTATATATTGACTGTCCTTTTTGATATTTTATTTACAGTATATAATATACATTTGGTGTAATTTTTGATATTTTATGTACAGTATATTAAATATAATTACTGTAGTATTTGATAGTTTACTTACAGTATATATAACACATATTTGGTGTACTTTTTGATATTTTATGTACAGTATGTAATATATATTTACTGTACTTTTTGATATATTATTTACAGTATATAAAATGTATTTGGTGTACTTTCAGTTAATATTATATGTACAATATATGAAATATATTTACTGTACTTTTTGATATTTTATGTAGAGTATATAAGATATATTTGGTGTCCTTTTGATATTTTATGTAAATTATATAATTCATATTTGGTGTAGTTTTTGATATTTTACATAGGGTGTGGCATATATATTGACTGTCTTTTTGATATTTTATTTACAGTATATAATATACATTTGGTGTAATTTTTGATATTTTATGTACAGTATATTAAATATAATTACTGTAGTTTTTGATAGTTTATTTACAGTATATATAACATATTTGGTGCACTTTTTGATATTTTATGTACAGTATGTCATATATCTTTACTGTACTTTTTCAAATTTTATTTACAGTATATAAAACGTTTTTGGTGTACTTTTAGTTAATATTATATGTACAATATATGAAATATATTTACTGTACTTTTTGATATTTTCTGTACAGTATATAAGATATATTTGGTGTCCTTTTGATATTTTATGTAAATTATATAATACATATTTGGTGTAGTTTTTGATATTTTACATAGGGTGTGTCATATATATTGACTGTCCTTTTTGATATTTTATTTACAGTATATAATATACTTTTGGTGTAATTTTTGATATTTTATGTACAGTATATTAAATATAATTACTGTAGTTTTTGATAGTTTATTTACAGTATATATTACACATATTTGGTGTACTTTTTGATATTTCATGTACAGTATGTAATATATATTTACTGTATTTTTTCTAACTTTATTTACAGTATATAAAATGTATTTGGTGTACTTTTAGTTAATATTATATGTACAATATATGAAATATATTTACTGTACTTTTTGATATTTTCTGTACAGTATATAAGATATATTTGGTGTCCTTTGATATTTTATGTAAATTATATAATACATATTTGGTGTAGTTTCTGATATTTTACCTAGGGTGCGTCGTATATATTGACTGTCCTTTTTGATATTTTATTTACAGTATATAATATACATTTGGAGTAATTTTTGATATTTTATGTACAGTATATTAAATATAATTACTGTAGTATTTGATAGTTTATTTACAGTATATATAACACATATTTGGTGTACTTTTTGATATTTTATGTACAGTATGTAATATATATTTACTGTACTTTTTGATATATTATTTACAGTATATAAAATGTATTTGGTGTACTTTCAGTTAATATTATATGTACAATATATGAAATATATTTACTGTACTTTTTGATATTTTATGTAGAGTATATAAGATATATTTGGTGTCCTTTTGATATTTTATGTAAATTATATAATTCATATTTGGTGTAGTTTTTGATATTTTACATAGGGTGTGTCATATATATTGACTGTCTTTTTGATATTTTATTTACAGTATATAATATACATTTGGTGTAATTTTTGATATTTTATGTACAGTATATTAAATATAATTACTGTAGTTTTCGATAGTTTATTTACAGTATATATAACACATATTTGGTGCACTTTTTGATATTTTATGTACAGTATGTCATATATCTTTACTTTTTCAAATTTTATTTACAGTATATAAAATGTTTTTGGTGTACTTTTAGTTAATATTATATGTACAATATATGAAATATATTTACTGTACTTTTTGATATTTTCTGTACAGTATATAAGATATATTTGGTGTCCTTTTGATATTTTATGTAAATTATATAATACATATTTGGTGTAGTTTCTGATATTTTACATAGGGTGCGTCGTATATATTGACTGTCCTTTTTGATATTTTATTTACAGTATATAATATACATTTGGTGTAATTTTTGATATTTTATGTACAGTATATTAAATATAATTACTGTAGTATTTGGTAGTTTATTTACAGTATATATAACACATATTTGGTGTACTTTTTGATATTTTATGTACAGTATGTAATATATATTTACTGTACTTTTTGATATTTTATTTACAGTATATAAAATGTATTTGGTGTACTTTCAGTTAATATTATATGTACAATATATGAAATATATTTACTGTACTTTTTGATATTTTATGTAGAGTATATAAGATATATTTGGTGTCCTTTTGATATTTTATGTAAATTATATAATTCATATTTGGTGTAGTTTTTGATATTTTACATAGGGTGTGTCATATATATTGACTGTCTTTGATATTTTATTTACAGTATATAATATACATTTGGTGTAATTTTTGATATTTTATGTACAGTATATTAAATATAATTACTGTAGTATTTGATAGTTTATTTACAGTATATATAACACATATTTGGTGTACTTTTTGATATTTTATGTACAGTATGTAATATATATTTACGGTACTCTTTTGATATTTTATTTACAGTATATAAAATGTATTTGGTGTACTTTCAGTTAATATTATATGTACAATATATGAAATATATTTACTGTACTTTTTGATATTTTATGTAGAGTATATATGATATATTTGGTGTCCTTTTGATATTTTATGTAAATTATATAATTCATATTTGGTGTAGTTTTTGATATTTTACATAGGGTGTGTCATATATATTGACTGTCTTTTTGATATTTTATTTAGAGTATATAATATACATTTGGTGTAATTTTTGATATTTTATGTACAGTATATTAAATATAACTTTTTCAAACTTTATTTACAGTATATAAAATGTATTTGGTGTACTTTCAGTTAATATTATATGTACAATATATGAAATATATTTACTGTACTTTTTGATATTTTATGTGGAGTATATAAAATATATTTGGTGTCCTTTTGATATTTTATGTAAATTATATAATTCATATTTGGTGTAGTTTTTGATATTTTACATAGGGTGTGTCATATATATTGACTGTCTTTTTGATATTTTATTTACAGTATATAATATACATTTGGTGTAATTTTTGATATTTTATGTACAGTATATTAAATATAATTACTGTAGTATTTGATAGTTTATTTACAGTATATATAACACATATTTGGTGCACTTTTTGATATTTTATGTACAGTATGTCATATATCTTTACTGTACTTTTTCAAATTTTATTTACAGTATATAAAATGTTTTTGTTGTACTTTTAGTTAATATTATATGTACAATATATGAAATATATTTACTGTACATTTTGATATTTTCTGTACAGTATATAAGATATATTTGGTGTCCTTTTGTTATTTTATGTAAATTATATAATTCATATTTGGTGTAGTTTTTGATATTTTACATAGGGTGTGTCATATATATTGACTGTCTTTTTGATATTTTATTTACAGTATATAATATACATTTGGTGTAATTTTTGATATTTTATGTACAGTATATTAAATATAATTACTGTAGTTTTCAATAGTTTATTTACAGTATATATAACACATATTTGGTGCACTTTTTGATATTTTATGTACAGTATGTCATATATCTTTACTGTACTTTTTCAAATTTTATTTACAGTATATAAAATGTTTTTGGTGTACTTTTAGTTAATATTATATGTACAATATATGAAATATATTTACTGTACTTTTTGATATTTTCTGTACAGTATATAAGATATATTTGGTGTCCTTTTGATATTTTATGTAAATTATATAATACATGTTTGGTGTAGTTTCTGATATTTTACATAGGGTGCGTCGTATATATTGACTGTCCTTTTTGATATTTTATTTACAGTATATAATATACATTTGGTGTAATTTTTGATATTTTATGTACAGTATATTAAATATAATTACTGTAGTATTTGATAGTTTATTTACAGTATATATAACACATATTTGGTGTACTTTTTGATATTTTATGTACAGTATGTAATATATATTTACTGTACTTTTTGATATTTTATTTACAGTATATAAAATGTATTTGGTGTACTTTCAGTTAATATATGTACAATATATGAAATATATTTACTGTACATTTTGATATTTTATGTAGAGTATATAAGATATATTTGGTGTCCTTTTGATATTTTATGTAAATTATATAATTCATATTTGGTGTAGTTTTTGATATTTTACGTAGGGTGTGTCATATATATTGACTGTCCTTTTTGATATTTTATTTACAGTATATAATATACATTTGGTGTAATTTTTGATATTTTATGTACAGTATATTAAATATAATTACTGTAGTTTTTGATAGTTTATTTACAGTATATATAACACATATTTGGTACACTTTTTGATATTTTATGTACAGTATGTAATATATATTTACTGTACTTTTTCAAACTTTATTTACAGTATATAAAATGTATTTGGTGTACTTTTAGTTAATATTATATGTACAATATATGAAATATATTTACTGTACTTTTTGATATTTTCTGTGCAGTATATAAGATATATTTGGTGTCCTTTTGATATTTTATGTAAATTATATAATACATATTTGGTGTAGTTTCTGATATTTTACATAGGGTGCGTCGTATATATTGACTGTCTTTTTTGATATTTTATTTACAGTATATAATATACATTTGGTGTAATTTTTGATATTTTATGTACAGTATATTAAATATAATTACTGTAGTATTTGATAGTTTATTTACAGTATATATAACACATATTTGGTGTACTTTTTGATATTTTATGTACAGTATGTAATATATATTTACTGTACTTTTTGATATATTATTTACAGTATATAAAATGTATTTGGTGTACTTTCAGTTAATATTATATGTACAATATATGAAATATATTTACTGTACTTTTTGATATTTTATGTAGAGTATATAAGATATATTTGGTGTCCTTTTGATATTTTATGTAAATTATATAATTCATATTTGGTGTAGTTTTTGATATTTTACATAGGGTGTGTCATATATATTGACTGTCTTTTTGATATTTTATTTACAGTATATAATATACATTTGGTGTAATTTTTGATATTTTATGTACAGTATATTACATATAATTACTTTAGTATTTGATAGTTTATTTACATTATATATAACACATATTTGGTGCACTTTTTGATATTTTATGTACAGTATGTCATATATCTTTACTGTACTTTTTCAAATTTTATTTACAGTATATAAAATGTTTTTGTTGTACTTTTAGTTAATATTATATGTACAATATATGAAATATATTTACTGTACATTTTGATATTTTCTGTACAGTATATAAGATATATTTGGTGTCCTTTTGATATTTTTTGTAAATTATATAATACATATTTGGTGTAGTTTTTGATATTTTACATAGGGTGTGTCATATATATTGACTGTCCTTTTTGATATTTTATTTACTGTATATAATATACTTTTGGTGTAATTTTTGATATTTTATGTACAGTATATTAAATATAATTACTGTAGTTTTTGATAGTTTATTTACAGTATATATTACACATATTTGGTGTACTTTTTGATATTTTATGTACAGTATGTAATATATATTTACTGTACTTTTTCAAACTTTATTTACAGTATATAAAATGTATTTGGTGTACTTTTAGTTAATATTATATGTACAATATATGAAATATATTTACTGTACTTTTTGATATTTTCTGTACAGTATATAAGATATATTTGGTGTCCTTTTGATATTTTATGTAAATTATATAATACATATTTGGTGTAGTTTCTGATATTTTACCTAGGGTGCGTCGTATATATTGACTGTCCTTTTTGATATTTTATTTACAGTATATAATATACATTTGGTGTAATTTTTCATATTTTATTTACAGTATATTAAATATAATTACTGTAGTATTTGATAGTTTATTTACAGTATATATAACACATATTTGGTGTACTTTTTGATATTTTATGTACAGTATGTAATATATATTTACTGTACTTTTTGATATATTATTTACAGTATATAAAATGTATTTGGTGTACTTTCAGTTAATATTATATGTACAATATATGAAATATATTTACTGTACTTTTTGATATTTTATGTACAGTATATAAGATATATTTGGTGTCCTTTTGATATTTTATGTAAATTATATAATTCATATTTGGTGTAGTTTTTGATATTTTACATAGGGTGTGGCATATATATTGACTGTCTTTTTGATATTTTATTTACAGTATATAATATACATTTGGTGTAATTTTTGATATTTTATGTACAGTATATTAAATATAATTACTGTAGTTTTTGATAGTTTATTTACAGTATATATAACACATATTTGGTGCACTTTTTGATATTTTATGTACAGTATGTCATATATCTTTACTGTACTTTTTCAAATTTTATTTACAGTATATAAAACGTTTTTGGTGTACTTTTAGTTAATATTATATGTACAATATATGAAATATATTTACTGTACTTTTTGATATTTTCTGTACAGTATATAAGATATATTTGGTGTCCTTTTGATATTTTATGTAAATTATATAATACATATTTGGTGTAGTTTTTGATATTTTACATAGGGTGTGTCATATATATTGACTGTCCTTTTTGATATTTTATTTACAGTATATAATATACTTTTGGTGTTATTTTTGATATTTTATGTACAGTATATTAAATATAATTACTGTAGTTTTTGATAGTTTATTTACAGTATATATTACACATATTTGGTGTACTTTTTGATATTTTATGTACAGTATGTAATATATATTTACTGTACTTTTTCTAACTTTATTTACAGTATATAAAATGTATTTGGTGTACTTTTAGTTAATATTATATGTGCAATATATGAAATATATTTACTGTACTTTTTGATATTTTCTGTACAGTATATAAGATATATTTGGTGTCCTTTGATATTTTATGTAAATTATATAATACATATTTGGTGTAGTTTCTGATATTTTACCTAGGGTGCGTCGTGTATATTGACTGTCCTTTTTGATATTTTATTTACAGTATATAATATACATTTGTAGTAATTTTTGATATTTTATGTACAGTATATTAAATAAAATTACTGTAGTATTTGATAGTTTATTTACAGTATATATAACACATATTTGGTGTACTTTTTGATATTTTATGTACAGTATGTAATATATATTTACTGTATTTTTGATATATTATTTACAGTATATAAAATGTATTTGGTGTACTTTCAGTTAATATTATATGTACAATATATGAAATATATTTACTGTACTTTTTGATATTTTATGTAGAGTATATAAGATATATTTGGTGTCCTTTTGATATTTTATGTAAATTATATAATTCATATTTGGTGTAGTTTTTGATATTTTACATAGGGTGTGTCATATATATTGACTGTCTTTTTGATATTTTATTTACAGTATATAATATACATTTGGTGTAATTTTTGAAATTTTATGTACAGTATATTAAATATAATTACTGTAGTTTTCGATAGTTTATTTACAGTATATATAACACATATTTGGTGCACTTTTTGATATTTTATGTACAGTATGACATATATCTTTACTGTACTTTTTCAAATTTTATTTACAGTATATAAAATGTTTTTGGTGTACTTTTAGTTAATATTATATGTACAATATATGAAATATATTTACTGTACTTTTTGATATTTTCTGTACGGTATATAAGATATATTTGGTGTCCTTTTGATATTTTATGTAAATTATATAATACATATTTGGTGTAGTTTCTGATATTTTACATAGGGTGCGTCGTATATATTGACTGTCCTTTTTGATATTTTATTTACAGTATATAATATACATTTGGTGTAATTTTTGATATTTTATGTACAGTATATTAAATATAATTACTGTAGTATTTGATAGTTTATTTACAGTATATATAACCATATTTGGTGTACTTTTTGATATTTTATGTACAGTATGTAATATATATTTACTGTACTTTTTGATATTTTATTTACAGTACATAAAATGTATTTGGTGTACTTTCAGTTAATATTATATGTACAATATATGAAATATATTTACTGTACTTTTTGATATTTTATGTAGAGTATATAAGATATATTTGGTGTCCTTTTGATATTTTATGTAAATTATATAATTCATATTTGGTGTAGTTTTTGATATTTTACATAGGGTGTGTCATATATATTGACTGTCTTTTTGATACTTTATTTACAGTATATAATATACATTTGGTGTAATTTTTGATATTTTATGTACAGTATATTAAATATAATTACTGTAGTATTTGATAGTTTATTTACAGTATATATAACACATATTTGGTGTACTTTTTGATATTTTATGTACAGTATGTAATATATATTTACTGTACATTTTTGATATTTTATTTACAGTATATAAAATGTATTTGGTGTACTTTCAGTTAATATTATATGTACAATATATGAAATATATTTACTGTACTTTTTGATATTTTATGTAGAGTATATATGATATATTTGGTGTCCTTTTGATATTTTATGTAAATTATATAATTCATATTTGGTGTAGTTTTTGATATTTTACATAGGGTGTGTCATATATATTGACTGTCTTTTTGATATTTTATTTAGAGTATATGATATACATTTGGTGTAATTTTTGATATTTTATGTACAGTATATTAAATATAACTTTTTCAAACTTTATTTACAGTATATAAAATGTATTTGGTGTACTTTCAGTTAATATTATATGTACAATATATGAAATATATTTACTGTACTTTTTGATATTTTATGTGGAGTATATAAAATATATTTGGTGTCCTTTTGATATTTTATGTAAATTATATAATTCATATTTGGTGTAGTTTTTGATATTTTACATAGGGTGTGTCATATATATTGACTGTCTTTTTGATATTTTATTTACAGTATATAATATACATTTGGTGTAATTTTTGATATTTTAGGTACAGTATATTAAATATAATTACTGTAGTTTTTGATAGTTTATTTACAGTATATATAACACATATTTGGAGCACTTTTTGATATTTTATGTACAGTATGTCATATATATTTACTGTACTTTTTCAAACTTTATTTACAGTATATAAAATGTTTTTGGTGTACTTTCAGTTAATATTATATGTACAATATATGAAATATATTTACTGTACTTTTTGATATTTTCTGTACAGTATATAAGATATATTTGGTGTCCTTTTGATATTTTATGTAAATTATATAATTCATATTTGGTGTAGTTTTTGATATTTTACATAGGGTGTGTCATATATATTGACTGTCTTTTTCATATTTTATTTACAGTATATAATATACATTTGGTGTAATTTTTGATATTTTATGTACAGTATATTAAATATAATTACTGTAGTTTTTGATAGTTTATTTACAGTATATATAACACATATTTGGAGCACTTTTTGATATTTTATGTACAGTATGTAATATATATTTACTGTACTTTTTCAAACTTTATTTACAGTATATGAAATGTATTTGGTGTACTTTCAGTTAATATTATATGTACAATATATGAAATATATTTACTGTACTTTTTGATATTTTCTGTACAGTATATAAGATATATTTGGTGTCCTTTTGATATTTTATGTAAATTATATAATACATATTTGGTGTAGTTTCTGATATTTTACATAGGGTGCGTCGTATATATTGACTGTCCTTTTTGATATTTTATTTACAGTATATAATATACATTTGGTGTAATTTTTGATATTTTATGTACAGTATATTAAATATAATTACTGTAGTATTTGATAGTTTATTTACAGTATATATAACACATATTTGGTGTACTTTTTGATATTTTATGTACAATATGTAATATATATTTACTGTATTTTTGATATTTTATTTACAGTATATAAAATGTATTTGGTGTACTTTCAGTTAATATTATATGTACAATATATGAAATATATTTACTGTGCTTTTTGATATTTTATGTAGAGTATATAAGATATATTTGGTGTCCTTTTGATATTTTATGTAAATTATATAATTCATATTTGGTGTAGTTTTTGATATTTTACATAGGGTGTGTCATATATATTGACTGTCTTTTTGATATTTTATTTACAGTATATAATATACATTTGGTGTAATTTTTGATATTTTATGTACAGTATATTAAATGTAACTTTTTCAAACTTTATTTACAGTATATAAAATGTATTTGGTGTACTTTCAGTTAATATTATATGTACAATATATGAAATATATTTACTGTACTTTTTGATATTTTATGTAGAGTATATAAGATATATTTGGTGTCCTTTTGATATTTTATGTAAATTATATAATTCATATTTGGTGTAGTTTTTGAAATATTACATAGGGTGTGTCATATATATTGACTGTCTTTTTGATATTTTATTTACAGTATATAATATACATTTGGTGTAATTTTTGATATTTTATGTACAGTATATTAAATATCATTACTGTAGTTTTTGATAGTTTATTTACAGTATATATAACACATATTTGGTGCACTTTTTGATATTTTATATACAGTATGTCATATATCTTTACTGTACTTTTTCAAATTTTATT
The DNA here is from genome assembly GCF_028858775.2 of Pan troglodytes. Lineage (NCBI taxonomy): Eukaryota > Metazoa > Chordata > Mammalia > Primates > Hominidae > Pan > Pan troglodytes. The sequence continues at coordinate 10,128,373 of NC_072413.2, forward strand.
TACAGTATATAAAATGTTTTTGGTGTACTTTTGGTTAATATTATATGTACAATATATGAAATATATTTACTGAACTTTTTGATATTTTCTGTACAGTATATAAGATATATTTGGTGTCCTTTTGATATTTTATGTAAATTATATAATACATATTTGGTGTAGTTTCTGATATTTTACATAGGGTGCGTCGTATTTATTGACTGTCCTTTTTGATATTTTATTTACAGTATATAATATACATTTGGTGTAATTTTTGATATTTTATGTACAGTATATTAAATATAATTACTGTAGTATTTGATAGTTTATTTACAGTATATATAACACATATTTGGTGTACTTTTTGATATTTTATGTACAGTACGTAATATATATTTACTGTACTTTTTGATATTTTATTTACAGTATATAAAATGTATTTGGTGTACTTTCAGTTAATATTATATGTACAATACATGAAATGTATTTACTGTACTTTTTGATATTTTATGTAGAGTATATAAGATATATTTGGTGTCCTTTTGATATTTTATGTAAATTATATAATTCATATTTGGTGTAGTTTTTGATATTTTACATAGGGTGTGTCATATATATTGACTGTCTTTTTGATATTTTATTTACAGTATATAATATACATTTGGTGTAATTTTTGATATTTTATGTACACTATATTAAATATAATTACTGTAGTATTTGATAGTTTATTTACAGTATATATAACACATATTTGGAGCACTTTTTATATTTTATGTACAGTATGTCATATATATTTACTGTACTTTTTCAAAATTCATTTACACTATATAAAATGTATTTGGTGTACTTTCAGTTAATATTATATGTACAATATATGAAATATATTTACTGTACTTTTTGATATTTTATGTACAGTATATAAGATATATTTGGTGTCCTTTTGATATTTTATGTAAATTATATAATACATATTTGGTGTAGTTTCTGATATTTTACATAGGGTGCGTCGTATATATTGACTGTCCTTTTTGATATTTTATTTACAGTATATAATATACATTTGGTGTAATTTTTGATATTTTATGTACAGTATATTAAATATAATTACTGTAGTATTTGATAGTTTATTTACAGTATATATAACACATATTTGGTGTACTTTTTGATATTTTATGTACAATATGTAATATATATTTACTGTACTTTTTGATATTTTATTTACAGTATATAAAATGTATTTGGTGTACTTTCAGTTAATATTATATGTACAATATATGAAATATATTTACTGTGCTTTTTGATATTTTATGTAGAGTATATAAGATATATTTGGTGTCCTTTTGATTTTTTATGTAAATTATATAATTCATATTTGGTGTAGTTTTTGATATTTTACATAGGGTGTGTCATATATATTGACTGTCTTTTTGATATTTTATTTACAGTATATAATATACATTTGGTGTAATTTTTGATATTTTATGTACAGTATATTAAATGTAACTTTTTCAAACTTTATTTACAGTATATAAAATGTATTTGGTGTACTTTCAGTTAATATTATATGTACAATATATGAAATATATTTACTGTACTTTTTGATATTTTATGTAGAGTATATAAGATATATTTGGTGTCCTTTTGATATTTTATGTAAATTATATAATTCATATTTGGTGTAGTTTTTGATATTTTACATAGTGTGTGTCATATATATTGACTGTCTTTTTGATATTTTATTTACAGTATGTAATATACATTTGGTGTAATTTTTGATATTTTATGTACAGTATATTAAATATAATTACTGTAGTTTTTGATAGTTTATTTACAGTATATATAACACATATTTGGAGCACTTTTTGATATTTTATGTACAGTATGTATTATATATTTACTGTACTTTTTCAAACTTTATTTACAGTATATAAAATGTATTTGGTGTACTTTCAGTTAATATTATATGTACAATATATGAAATATATTTACTGTACTTTTTGATATTTTCTGTACAGTATATAAGATATATTTGGTGTCCTTCTGTTATTTTATGTAAATTTTATAATTCATATTTGGTGTAGTTTTTGATAGTTTACATAGGGTGTGTCATATATATTGACTGTCTTTTTGATATTTTATTTACAGTATATAATATACATTTGGTGTAATTTTTGATATTTTATGTACACTATATTAAATATAATTACTGTAGTTTTTGATAGTTTATTTACAGTATATATAACACATATTTGAAGCACTTTTTGATATTTTATGTACAGTATGTGATATATATTTACTGTACTTTTTCAAACTTCATTTACAGTATATAAAATGTATTTGGTGTACTTTCAGTTAATATTATATGTACAATATATGAAATATATTTACTGTACTTTTTGATAATTTCTGTACAGTATATAAGATATATTTGGTGTCGTTTTGATATTTTATGTAAATTATATAATACATATTTGGTGTAGTTTCTGATATTTTACATAGGGTGCGTCGTATATATTGACTGTCCTTTTTGATATTTTATTTACAGTATATAATATACATTTGGTGTAATTTTTGATATTTTATGTACAGTATATTAAATATAATTACTGTAGTATTTGATAGTTTATTTACAGTATATATAACACATATTTGGTGTACTTTTTGATATTTTATGTACAGTATGTCATATATATTTACTGTACTTTTTGATATTTTATTTACAGTATATAAAATGTATTTGGTGTACTTTCAGTTAATATTATATGTACAATATATGAAATATATTTACTGTACTTTTTGATATTTTATGTGGAGTATATAAAATATATTTGGTGTCCTTTTGATATTTTATGTAAATTATATAATTCATATTTGGTGTAGTTTTTGATATTTTACATAGGGTGTGTCATATATATTGACTGCCTTTTTTGATATTTTATTTACAGTATATAATATACATTTGGTGTAATTTTTGATATTTTAGGTACAGTATATTAAATATAATTACTGTAGTTTTTGATAGTTTATTTACAGTATATATAACACATATTTGGAGCACTTTTTGATATTTTATGTACAGTATGTCATATATATTTACTGTACTTTTTCAAACTTTATTTACAGTATATAAAATGTTTTTGTTGTAATTTCAGTTAATATTATATGTACAATATATGAAATATATTTAATGTACTTTTTGATATTTTCTGTACAGTATATAAGATATATTTGGTGTCCTTTTGATATTTTATGTAAATTATATAATACATATTTGGTGTAGTTTTTGATATTTTACATAGGGTGTGTCATATATATTGACTGTCCTTTTTGATATTTTATTTACAGTATATAATATACTTTTGGTGTAATTTTTGATATTTTATGTACAGTATATTAAATATAATTACTGTAGTTTTTGATAGTTTATTTACAGTATATATTACACATATTTGGTGTACTTTTTGATATTTTATGTACAGTATGTAATATATATTTACTGTACTTTTTCAAACTTTATTTACAGTATATAAAATGTATTTGGTGTACTTTTAGTTAATATTATATGTACAATATATGAAATATATTTACTGTACTTTTTGATATTTTCTGTACAGTATATAAGATATATTTGGTGTCCTTTTGATATTTTATGTAAATTATATAATACATATTTGGTGTAGTTTCTGATATTTTACCTAGGGTGCGTCGTATATATTGACTGCCCTTTTTGATATTTTATTTACTGTATATAATATACATTTGGTGTAATTTTTGATATTTTATGTACAGTTTATTAAATATAATTACTGTAGTATTTGATAGTTTATTTACAGTATATATAACACATATTTGGTGTACTTTTTGATATTTTATGTACAGTATATTAAATATAATTACTGTAGTATTTGATAGTGTATTTACAGTATATATAACCATATTTGGTGTACTTTTTGATATTTTATGTACAGTATGTAATATATATTTACTGTACTTTTTGATATTTTATTTACAGTACATAAAATGTATTTGGTGTACTTTCAGTTAATATTATATGTACAATATATGAAATATATTTACTGTACTTTTTGATATTTTATGTAGAGTATATAAGATATATTTGGTGTCCTTTTGATATTTTATGTAAATTATATAATTCATATTTGGTGTAGTTTTTGATATTTTACATAGGGTGTGTCATATATATTGACTGTCTTTTTGATATTTTATTTACAGTATATAATATACATTTGGTGTAATTTTTGATATTTTATGTACAGTATATTAAATATAATTACTGTAGTATTTGATAGTTTATTTACAGTATATATAACACATATTTGGTGTACTTTTTGATATTTTATGTACAGTATGTAATATATATTTACTGTACTTTTTTGATATTTTATTTACAGTATATAAAATGTATTTGGTGTACTTTCAGTTAATATTATATGTACAATATATGAAATATATTTACTGTACTTTTTGATATTTTATGTAGAGTATATATGATATATTTTGTGTCCTTTTGATATTTTATGTAAATTATATAATTCATATTTGGTGTAGTTTTTGATATTTTACATAGGGTGTGTCATATATATTGACTGTGTTTTTGATATTTTATTTAGAGTATATAATATACATTTGGTGTAATTTTTGATATTTTATGTACAGTATATTAAATATAACTTTTTCAAACTTTATTTACAGTATATAAAATGTATTTGGTGTACTTTCAGTTAATATTATATGTACAATATATGAAATATATTTACTGTACTTTTTGATATTTTATGTGGAGTATATAAAATATATTTGGTGTCCTTTTGATATTTTATGTAAATTATATAATTCATATTTGGTGTAGTTTTTGATATTTTACATAGGGTGTGTCATATATATTGACTGTCTTTTTGATATTTTATTTACAGTATATAATATACATTTGGTGTAATTTTTGATATTTTATGTACAGTATATTAAATGTAACTTTTTCAAACTTTATTTACAGTATATAAAATGTATTTGGTGTACTTTCAGTTAATATTATATGTACAATATATGAAATATATTTACTGTACTTTTTGATATGTTATGTAGAGTATATAAGATATATTTGGTGTCCTTTTGATATTTTATGTAAATTATATAATTCATATTTGGTGTAGTTTTTGATATTTTACATAGGGTGTGTCATATATATTGACTGTCTTTTTGATATTTTATTTACAGTATATAATATACATTTGGTGTAATTTTTGATATTTTATGTACAGTATATTAAATATAATTACTGTAGTTTTTGATAGTTTATTTACAGTATATATAACACATATTTGGAGCACTTTTTGATATTTTATGTACAGTATGTATTATATATTTACTGTACTTTTTCAAACTTTATTTACAGTATATAAAATGTATTTGGTGTACTTTCAGTTAATATTATATGTACAATATATGAAATATATTTACTGTACTTTTTGATATTTTCTGTACAGTATATAAGATATATTTGGTGTCCTTTTGTTATTTTATGTAAATTTTATAATTCATATTTGGTGTAGTTTTTGATAGTTTACATAGGGTGTGTCATATATATTGACTGTCTTTTTGATATTTTATTTACAGTATATAATATACATTTGGTGTAATTTTTGATATTTTATGTACACTATATTAAATATAATTACTGTAGTTTTTGATAGTTTATTTACAGTATATATAACACATATTTGAAGCACTTTTTGATATTTTATGTACAGTATGTGATATATATTTACTGTACTTTTTCAAACTTCATTTACAGTATATAAAATGTATTTGGTGTACTTTCAGTTAATATTATATGTACAATATATGAAATATATTTACTGTACTTTTTGATAATTTCTGTACAGTATATAAGATATATTTGGTGTCCTTTTGATATTTTATGTAAATTATATAATACATATTTGGTGTAGTTTCTGATATTTTACATAGGGTGCGTCGTATATATTGACTGTCCTTTTTGATATTTTATTTACAGTATATAATATACATTTGGTGTAATTTTTGATATTTTATGTACAGTATATTAAATATAATTACTGTAGTATTTGATAGTTTATTTACAGTATATATAACACATATTTGGTGTACTTTTTGATATTTTATGTACAGTATGTCATATATATTTACTGTACTTTTTGATATTTTATTTACAGTATATAAAATGTATTTGGTGTACTTTCAGTTAATATTATATGTACAATATATGAAATATATTTACTGTACTTTTTGATATTTTATGTGGAGTATATAAAATATATTTGGTGTCCTTTTGATATTTTATGTAAATTATATAATTCATATTTGGTGTAGTTTTTGATATTTTACATAGGGTGTGTCATATATATTGACTGCCTTTTTTGATATTTTATTTACAGTATATAATATACATTTGGTGTAATTTTTGATATTTTAGGTACAGTATATTAAATATAATTACTGTTGTTTTTGATAGTTTATTTACAGTATATATAACACATATTTGGAGCACTTTTTGATATTTTATGTACAGTATGTCATATATATTTACTGTACTTTTTCAAACTTTATTTACAGTATATAAAATGTTTTTGTTGTAATTTCAGTTAATATTATATGTACAATATATGAAATATATTTAATGTACTTTTTGATATTTTCTGTACAGTATATAAGATATATTTGGTGTCCTTTTGATATTTTATGTAAATTATATAATACATATTTGGTGTAGTTTTTGATATTTTACATAGGGTGTGTCATATATATTGACTGTCCTTTTTGATATTTTATTTACAGTATATAATATACTTTTGGTGTAATTTTTGATATTTTATGTACAGTATATTAAATATAATTACTGTAGTTTTTGATAGTTTATTTACAGTATATATTACACATATTTGGTGTACTTTTTGATATTTTATGTACAGTATGTAATATATATTTACTGTACTTTTTCAAACTTTATTTACAGTATATGAAATGTATTTGGTGTACTTTCAGTTAATATTATATGTACAATATATGAAATATATTTACTGTACTTTTTGATATTTTCTGTACAGTATATAAGATATATTTGGTGTCCTTTTGATATTTTATGTAAATTATATAATTCATATTTGGTGTAGTTTTTGATATTTTACATAGGGTGTGTCATATATATTGACTGTCTTTTTGATATTTTATTTACAGTATATAATATACATTTGGTGTAATTTTTGATATTTTATGTACAGTATATTAAATGTAACTTTTTCAAACTTTATTTACAGTATATAAAATGTATTTGGTGTACTTTCAGTTAATATTATATGTACAATATATGAAATATATTTACTGTACTTTTTGATATTTTATGTAGAGTATATAAGATATATTTGGTGTCCTTTTGATATTTTATGTAAATTATATAATTCATATTTGGTGTAGTTTTTGATATTTTACATAGGGTGTGTCATATATATTGACTGTCTTTTTGATATTTTATTTACAGTATATAATATACATTTGGTGTAATTTTTGATATTTTAGGTACAGTATATTAAATATAATTACTGTAGTTTTTGATAGTTTATTTACAGTATATATAATACATATTTGGAGCACTTTTTGATATTTTATGTACAGTATGTCATATATATTTACTGTACTTTTTGATATATTATTTACAGTATATAAAATGTATTTGGTGTACTTTCAGTTAATATTATATGTACAATATATGAAATATATTTACTGTACTTTTTGATATTTTATGTAGAGTATATAAGATATATTTGGTGTCCTTTTGATATTTTATGTAAATTATATAATTCATATTTGGTGTAGTTTTTGAAATATTACATAGGGTGTGTCATATATATTGACTGTCATTTTGATATTTTATTTACAGTATATAATATACATTTGGTGTAATTTTTGATATTTTATGTACAGTATATTAAATATCATTACTGTAGTTTTTGATAGTTTATTTACAGTATATATAACACATATTTGGTGCACTTTTTGATATTTTATATACAGTATGTCATATATCTTTACTGTACTTTTTCAAATTTTATTTACAGTATATAAAATGTTTTTGGTGTACTTTTGGTTAATATTATATGTACAATATATGAAATATATTTACTGAACTTTTTGATATTTTCTGTACAGTATATAAGATATATTTGGTGTCCTTTTGATATTTTATGTAAATTATATAATACATATTTGGTGTAGTTTTTGATATTTTACATAGGGTGCGTCGTATTTATTGACTGTCCTTTTTGATATTTTATTTACAGTATATAATATACATTTGGTGTAATTTTTGATATTTTATGTACAGTATATTAAATATAATTACTGTAGTATTTGATAATTTATTTACAGTATATATAACACATATTTGGTGTACTTTTTGATATTTTATGTACAGTACGTAATATATATTTACTGTACTTTTTGATATTTTATTTACAGTATATAAAATGTATTTGGTGTACTTTCAGTTAATATTATATGTACAATACATGAAATGTATTTACTGTACTTTTTGATATTTTATGTAGAGTATATAAGATATATTTGGTGTCCTTTTGATATTTTATGTAAATTATATAATTCATATTTGGTGTAGTTTTTGATATTTTACATAGGGTGTGTCATATATATTGACTGTCTTTTTGATATTTTATTTACAGTATATAATATACATTTGGTGTAATTTTTGATATTTTATGTACACTATATTAAATATAATTACTGTAGTATTTGATAGTTTATTTACAGTATATATAACACATATTTGGAGCACTTTTTATATTTTATGTACAGTATGTCATATATATTTACTGTACTTTTTCAAAATTCATTTACAGTATATAAAATGTATTTGGTGTACTTTCAGTTAATATTATATGTACAATATATGAAATATCTTTACTGTACTTTTTGATATTTTCTGTACAGTATATAAGATATATTTGGTGTCCTTTTGATATTTTATGTAAATTATATAATACATATTTGGTGTAGTTTCTGATATTTTACATAGGGTGCGTCGTATATATTGACTGTCCTTTTTGATATTTTATTTACAGTATATAATATACATTTGGTGTAATTTTTGATATTTTATGTACAGTATATTAAATATAATTACTGTAGTATTTGATAGTGTATTTACAGTATATATAACACATATTTGGTGTACTTTTTGATATTTTATGTACAGTATGTCATATATATTTACTGTACTTTTTGATATTTTATTTACAGTATATAAAATGTATTTGGTGTACTTTCAGTTAATATTATATGTACAATATATGAAATATATTTACTGTACTTTTTGATATTTTATGTGGAGTATATAAAATATATTTGGTGTCCTTTTGATATTTTATGTAAATTATATAATTCATATTTGGTGTAGTTTTTGATATTTTACATAGGGTGTGTCATATATATTGACTGTCTTTTTGATATTTTATTTACAGTATATAATATACATTTGGTGTAATTTTTGATATTTTAGGTACAGTATATTAAATATAATTACTGTAGTTTTTGATAGTTTATTTACAGTATATATAACACATATTTGGAGCACTTTTTGATATTTTATGTACAGTATGTCATATATATTTACTGTACTTTTTCAAACTTTATTTACAGTATATAAAATGTTTTTGGTGTACTTTCAGTTAATATTATATGTACAATATATGAAATATATTTACTGTACTTTTTGATATTTTCTGTACAGTATATAAGATATAGTTGGTGTCCTTTTGATATTTTATGTAAATTATATAATTCATATTTGGTGTAGTTTTTGATATTTTACATAGGGTGTGTCATATATATTGACTGTCTTTTTGATATTTTATTTACAGTATATAATATACATTTGGTGTAATTTTTGATATTTTAGGTACAGTACATTAAATATAATTACTGTAGTTTTTGATAGTTTATTTACAGTATATATAACACATATTTGGAGCACTTTTTGATATTTTATGTACAGTATGTCATATATATTTACTGTACTTTTTCAAACTTTATTTACAGTATATAAAATGTTTTTGGTGTACTTTCAGTTAATATTATATGTACAATATATGAAATATATTTACTGTACTTTTTGATATTTTCTGTACAGTATATAAGATATATTTGGTGTCCTTTTGATATTTTATGTAAATTATATAATTCATATTTGGTGTAGTTTTTGATATTTTACATAGGGTGTGTCATATATATTGACTGTCTTTTTCATATTTTATTTACAGTATATAATATACATTTGGTGTAATTTTTGATATTTTATGTACACTATATTAAAAATAAATACTGTAGTTTTTGATAGTTTATTTACAGTATATATAACACATATTTGGAGCACTTTTTGATATTTTATGTACAGTATGTAATATATATTTACTGTACTTTTTCAAACTTTATTTACAGTATATAAAATGTATTTGGTGTACTTTCAGTTAATATTATATGTACAATATATGAAATATATTTACTGTACTTTTTGATATTTTATGTACAGTATATAAGATATATTTGGTGTCCTTTTGATATTTTATGTAAATTATATAATACATATTTGGTGTAGTTTCTGATATTTTACATAGGGTGCGTCGTATATATTGACTGTGCTTTTTGATATTTTATTTACAGTATATAATATACATTTGGTGTAATTTTTGATATTTTATGTACAGTATATTAAATATAATTACTGTAGTATTTGATAGTTTATTTACAGTATATATAACACATATTTGGTGTACTTTTTGATATTTTATGTACAATATGTAATATATATTTACTGTACTTTTTGATATTTTATTTACAGTATATAAAATGTATTTGGTGTACTTTCAGTTAATATTATAGGTACAATATATGAAATATATTTACTGTACTTTTTGATATTTTATGTAGAGTATATATGATATATTTGGTGTCCTTTTGATATTTTATGTAAATTATATAATTCATATTTGGTGTAGTTTTTGATATTTTACATAGGGTGTGTCATATATATTGACTGTCTTTTTGATATTTTATTTACAGTATATAATATACATTTGGTGTAATTTTTGATATTTTATGTACAGTATATTAAATGTAACTTTTTCAAACTTTATTTACAGTATATAAAATGTATTTGGTGTACTTTCAGTTAATATTATATGTACAATATATGAAATATATTTACTGTACTTTTTGATATTTTATGTAGAGTATATAAGATATATTTGGTGTCCTTTTGATATTTTATGAAAATTATATAATTCATATTTGGTGTAGTTTTTGATATTTTACATAGGGTGTGTCATATATATTGACTGTCTTTTTGATATTTTATTTACAGTATATAATATACATTTGGTGTAATTTTTGATATTTTAGGTACAGTATATTAAATATAATTACTGTAGTTTTTGATAGTTTATTTACAGTATATATAATACATATTTGGAGCACTTTTTGATATTTTATGTACAGTATGTCATATATATTTACTGTACTTTTTGATATATTATTTACAGTATATAAAATGTATTTGGTGTACTTTCAGTTAATATTATATGTACAATATATGAAATATATTTACTGTACTTTTTGATATTTTATGTAGAGTATATAAGATATATTTGGTGTCCTTTTGATATTTTATGTAAATTATATAATTCATATTTGGTGTAGTTTTTGAAATATTACATAGGGTGTGTCATATATATTGACTGTCATTTTGATATTTTATTTACAGTATATAATATACATTTGGTGTAATTTTTGATATTTTATGTACAGTATATTAAATATCATTACTGTAGTTTTTGATAGTTTATTTACAGTATATATAACACATATTTGGTGCACTTTTTGATATTTTATATACAGTATGTCATATATCTTTACTGTACTTTTTCAAATTTTATTTACAGTATATAAAATGTTTTTGGTGTACTTTTGGTTAATATTATATGTACAATATATGAAATATATTTACTGAACTTTTTGATATTTTCTGTACAGTATATAAGATATATTTGGTGTCCTTTTGATATTTTATGTAAATTATATAATACATATTTGGTGTAGTTTCTGATATTTTACATAGGGTGCGTCGTATTTATTGACTGTCCTTTTTGATATTTTATTTACAGTATATAATATACATTTGGTGTAATTTTTGATATTTTATGTACAGTATATTAAATATAATTACTGTAGTATTTGATAATTTATTTACAGTATATATAACACATATTTGGTGTACTTTTTGATATTTTATGTACAGTACGTAATATATATTTACTGTACTTTTTGATATTTTATTTACAGTATATAAAATGTATTTGGTGTACTTTCAGTTAATATTATATGTACAATACATGAAATGTATTTACTGTACTTTTTGATATTTTATGTAGAGTATATAAGATATATTTGGTGTCCTTTTGATATTTTATGTAAATTATATAATTCATATTTGGTGTAGTTTTTGATATTTTACATAGGGTGTGTCATATATATTGACTGTCTTTTTGATATTTTATTTACAGTATATAATATACATTTGGTGTAATTTTTGATATTTTATGTACACTATATTAAATATAATTACTGTAGTATTTGATAGTTTATTTACAGTATATATAACACATATTTGGAGCACTTTTTATATTTTATGTACAGTATGTCATATATATTTACTGTACTTTTTCAAAATTCATTTACAGTATATAAAATGTATTTGGTGTACTTTCAGTTAATATTATATGTACAATATATGAAATATCTTTACTGTACTTTTTGATATTTTCTGTACAGTATATAAGATATATTTGGTGTCCTTTTGATATTTTATGTAAATTATATAATACATATTTGGTGTAGTTTCTGATATTTTACATAGGGTGCGTCGTATATATTGACTGTCCTTTTTGATATTTTATTTACAGTATATAATATACATTTGGTGTAATTTTTGATATTTTATGTACAGTATATTAAATATAATTACTGTAGTATTTGATAGTGTATTTACAGTATATATAACACATATTTGGTGTACTTTTTGATATTTTATGTACAGTATGTCATATATATTTACTGTACTTTTTGATATTTTATTTACAGTATATAAAATGTATTTGGTGTACTTTCAGTTAATATTATATGTACAATATATGAAATATATTTACTGTACTTTTTGATATTTTATGTGGAGTATATAAAATATATTTGGTGTCCTTTTGATATTTTATGTAAATTATATAATTCATATTTGGTGTAGTTTTTGATATTTTACATAGGGTGTGTCATATATATTGACTGTCTTTTTGATATTTTATTTACAGTATATAATATACATTTGGTGTAATTTTTGATATTTTAGGTACAGTATATTAAATATAATTACTGTAGTTTTTGATAGTTTATTTACAGTATATATAACACATATTTGGAGCACTTTTTGATATTTTATGTACAGTATGTCATATATATTTACTGTACTTTTTCAAACTTTATTTACAGTATATAAAATGTTTTTGGTGTACTTTCAGTTAATATTATATGTACAATATATGAAATATATTTACTGTACTTTTTGATATTTTCTGTACAGTATATAAGATATAGTTGGTGTCCTTTTGATATTTTATGTAAATTATATAATTCATATTTGGTGTAGTTTTTGATATTTTACATAGGGTGTGTCATATATATTGACTGTCTTTTTGATATTTTATTTACAGTATATAATATACATTTGGTGTAATTTTTGATATTTTAGGTACAGTATATTAAATATAATTACTGTAGTTTTTGATAGTTTATTTACAGTATATATAACACATATTTGGAGAACTTTTTGATATTTTATGTACAGTATGTCATATATATTTACTGTACTTTTTCAAACTTTATTTACAGTATATAAAATGTTTTTGGTGTACTTTCAGTTAATATTATATGTACAATATATGAAATATATTTACTGTACTTTTTGATATTTTCTGTACAGTATATAAGATATATTTGGTGTCCTTTTGATATTTTATGTAAATTATATAATTCATATTTGGTGTAGTTTTTGATATTTTACATAGGGTGTGTCATATATATTGACTGTCTTTTTCATATTTTATTTACAGTATATAATATACATTTGGTGTAATTTTTGATATTTTATGTACACTATATTAAATATAATTACTGTAGTTTTTGATAGTTTATTTACAGTATATATAACACATATTTGGAGCACTTTTTGATATTTTATGTACAGTATGTAATATATATTTACTGTACTTTTTCAAACTTTATTTACAGTATATAAAATGTATTTGGTGTACTTTCAGTTAATATTATATGTACAATATATGAAATATATTTACTGTACTTTTTGATATATTATGTACAGCATATAAGATATATTTGGTGTCCTTTTGATATTTTATGTAAATTATATAATACATATTTGGTGTAGTTTCTGATATTTTACATAGGGTGCGTCGTATATATTGACTGTGCTTTTTGATATTTTATTTACAGTATATAATATACATTTGGTGTAATTTTTGATATTTTATGTACAGTATATTAAATATAATTACTGTAGTATTTGATAGTTTATTTACAGTATATATAACACATATTTGGTGTACTTTTTGATATTTTATGTACAATATGTAATATATATTTACTGTACTTTTTGATATTTTATTTACAGTATATAAAATGTATTTGGTGTACTTTCAGTTAATATTATATGTACAATATATGAAATATATTTACTGTACTTTTTGATATTTTATGTAGAGTATATATGATATATTTGGTGTCCTTTTGATATTTTATGTAAATTATATAATTCATATTTGGTGTAGTTTTTGATATTTTACATAGGGTGTGTCATATATATTGACTGTCTTTTTGATATTTTATTTACAGTATATAATATACATTTGGTGTAATTTTTGATATTTTATGTACAGTATATTAAATGTAACTTTTTCAAACTTTATTTACAGTATATAAAATGTATTTGGTGTACTTTCAGTTAATATTATATGTACAATATATGAAATATATTTACTGTACTTTTTGATATTTTATGTAGAGTATATAAGATATATTTGGTGTCCTTTTGATATTTTATGAAAATTATATAATTCATATTTGGTGTAGTTTTTGATATTTTACATAGGGTGTGTCATATATATTGACTGTCTTTTTGATATTTTATTTACAGTATATAATATACATTTGGTGTAATTTTTGATATTTTAGGTACAGTATATTAAATATAATTACTGTAGTTTTTGATAGTTTATTTACAGTATATATAACACATATTTGGAGCACTTTTTGATATTTTATGTACAGTATGTAATATATATTTACTGTACTTTTTCAAACTTTATTTACAGTATATAAAATGTATTTGGTGTATTTTAGTTAATATTATATGTACAATATATGAAATATATTTACTGTACTTTTTGATATTTTATGTACAGTATATAAGATATATTTGGTGTCCTTTTGATATTTTATGTAAATTATATAATACATATTTGGTGTAGTTTCTGATATTTTACATAGGGTGCGTCGTATATATTGACTGTCCTTTTTGATATTTTATTTGCAGTATATAATATTCATTTGGTGTAATTTTTAATATTTTATGTACAGTATATTAAATATAATTACTGTAGTATATGATAGTTTATTTACAGTATATATAACACATATTTGGTGTACTTTTTGATATTTTATGTACAGTATGTAATATATATTTACTGTACTTTTTGATATTTTATTTACAGTATATAAAATGTATTTGGTGTACTTTCAGTTAATATTATATGTACAATATATGAAATATATTTACTGTACTTTTTCATATTTTATGTACAGTATATAAGATATATTTGGTGTCCTTTTGATATTTTATGTAAATTATATAATTCATATTTGGTGTAGTTTTTGATATTTTACATAGGGTGTGTCATATATATTGACTGTCTTTTTGATATTTTATTTACAGTATATAATATACATTTGGTGTAATTTTTGATATTTTATGTACAGTATATTAAATATAATTACTGTAGTTTTTGATAGTTTATTTACAGTATATATAACACATATTTGCTGCACTTTTTGATATTTTATGTACAGTATGTCATATATCTTTACTGTACTTTTTCAAATTTTATTTACAGTATATAAAATGTTTTTGGTGTACTTTTAGTTAATATTATATGTACAATATATGAAATATATTTACTGTACTTTTTGATATTTTCTGTACAGTATATAAGATATATTAGGTGTCCTTTTGATATTTTATGTAAATTATATAATACATATTTGGTGTAGTTTTTGATATTTTACATAGGGTGTGTCATATATATTGACTGTCCTTTTTGATATTTTATTTACAGTATATAATATACTTTTGGTGTAATTTTTGATATTTTATGTACAGTATATTAAATATAATTACTGTAGTTTTTGATAGTTTATTTACAGTATATATTACACATATTTGGTGTACTTTTTGATATTTTATGTACAGTATGTAATATATATTTACTGTACTTTTTCAAACTTTATTTACAGTATATAAAATGTATTTGGTGTACTTTTAGTTAATATTATATGTATAATATATGAAATATATTTACTGTACTTTTTGATATTTTCTGTACAGTATATAAGATATATTTGGTGTCCTTTTGATATTTTACGTAAATTATATAATACATATTTGGTGTAGTTTCTGATATTTTACCTAGGGTGCGTCGTATATATTGACTGTCCTTTTTGATATTTTATTTACAGTATATAATATACATTTGGTGTAATTTTTGATATTTTATGTACAGTATATTAAATATAATTACTGTAGTATTTGATAGTTTATTTACAGTATATATAACACATATTTGGTGTACTTTTTGATATTTTATGTACAATATGTAATATATATTTACTGTACTTTTTGATATTTTATTTACAGTATATAAAATGTATTTGGTGTACTTTCAGTTAATATTATATGTACAATATATGAAATATATTTACTGTACTTTTTGATATTTTATGTAGAGTATATATGATATATTTGGTGTCCTTTTGATATTTTATGTAAATTATATAATTCATATTTGGTGTAGTTTTTGATATTTTACATAGGGTGTGTCATATATATTGACTGTCTTTTTGATATTTTATTTACAGTATATAATATACATTTGGTGTAATTTTTGATATTTTATGTACAGTATATTAAATGTAACTTTTTCAAACTTTATTTACAGTATATAAAATGTATTTGGTGTACTTTCAGTTAATATTATATGTACAATATATGAAATATATTTACTGTACTTTTTGATATTTTATGTAGAGTATATAAGATATATTTGGTGTCCTTTTGATATTTTATGAAAATTATATAATTCATATTTGGTGTAGTTTTTGATATTTTACATAGGGTGTGTCATATATATTGACTGTCTTTTTGATATTTTATTTACAGTATATAATATACATTTTGTGTAATTTTTGATATTTTAGGTACAGTATATTAAATATAATTACTGTAGTTTTTGATAGTTTATTTACAGTATATATAACACATATTTGGAGCACTTTTTGATATTTTATGTACAGTATGTAATATATATTTACTGTACTTTTTCAAACTTTATTTACAGTATATAAAATGTATTTGGTGTATTTTAGTTAATATTATATGTACAATATATGAAATATATTTACTGTACTTTTTGATATTTTATGTACAGTATATAAGATATATTTGGTGTCCTTTTGATATTTTATGTAAATTATATAATACATATTTGGTGTAGTTTCTGATATTTTACATAGGGTGCGTCGTATATATTGACTGTCCTTTTTGATATTTTATTTGCAGTATATAATATTCATTTGGTGTAATTTTTAATATTTTATGTACAGTATATTAAATATAATTACTGTAGTATATGATAGTTTATTTACAGTATATATAACACATATTTGGTGTACTTTTTGATATTTTATGTACAGTATGTAATATATATTTACTGTACTTTTTGATATTTTATTTACAGTATATAAAATGTATTTGGTGTACTTTCAGTTAATATTATATGTACAATATATGAAATATATTTACTGTACTTTTTCATATTTTATGTACAGTATATAAGATATATTTGGTGTCCTTTTGATATTTTATGTAAATTATATAATTCATATTTGGTGTAGTTTTTGATATTTTACATAGGGTGTGTCATATATATTGACTGTCTTTTTGATATTTTATTTACAGTATATAATATACATTTGGTGTAATTTTTGATATTTTATGTACAGTATATTAAATATAATTACTGTAGTTTTTGATAGTTTATTTACAGTATATATAACACATATTTGCTGCACTTTTTGATATTTTATGTACAGTATGTCATATATCTTTACTGTACTTTTTCAAATTTTATTTACAGTATATAAAATGTTTTTGGTGTACTTTTAGTTAATATTATATGTACAATATATGAAATATATTTACTGTACTTTTTGATATTTTCTGTACAGTATATAAGATATATTAGGTGTCCTTTTGATATTTTATGTAAATTATATAATACATATTTGGTGTAGTTTTTGATATTTTACATAGGGTGTGTCATATATATTGACTGTCCTTTTTGATATTTTATTTACAGTATATAATATACTTTTGGTGTAATTTTTGATATTTTATGTACAGTATATTAAATATAATTACTGTAGTTTTTGATAGTTTATTTACAGTATATATTACACATATTTGGTGTACTTTTTGATATTTTATGTACAGTATGTAATATATATTTACTGTACTTTTTCAAACTTTATTTACAGTATATAAAATGTATTTGGTGTACTTTTAGTTAATATTATATGTATAATATATGAAATATATTTACTGTACTTTTTGATATTTTCTGTACAGTATATAAGATATATTTGGTGTCCTTTTGATATTTTACGTAAATTATATAATACATATTTGGTGTAGTTTCTGATATTTTACCTAGGGTGCGTCGTATATATTGACTGTCCTTTTTGATATTTTATTTACAGTATATAATATACATTTGGTGTAATTTTTGATATTTTATGTACAGTATATTAAATATAATTACTGTAGTATTTGATAGTTTATTTACAGTATATATAACACATATTTGGTGTACTTTTTGATATTTTATGTACAGTATGTCATATATATTTACTGTACTTTTTGATATTTTATTTACAGTATATAAAATGTATTTGGTGTACTTTCAGTTAATATTATATGTACAATATATGAAATATATTTACTGTACTTTTTGATATTTTATGTGGAGTATATAAAATATATTTGGTGTCCTTTTGATATTTTATGTAAATTATATAATTCATATTTGGTGTAGTTTTTGATATTTTACATAGGGTGTGTCATATATATTGACTGTCTTTTTGATATTTTATTTACAGTATATAATATACATTTGGTGTAATTTTTGATATTTTAGGTACAGTATATTAAATATAATTACTGTAGTTTTTGATAGTTTATTTACAGTATATATAAGACATATTTGGAGCACTTTTTGATATTTTATGTACAGTATGTCATATATATTTACTGTACTTTTTCAAACTTTATTTACAGTATATAAAATGTTTTTGTTGTAATTTCAGTTAATATTATATGTACAATATATGAAATATATTTAATGTACTTTTTGATATTTTCTGTACAGTATATAAGATATATTTGGTGTTCTTTTGATATTTTATGTAAATTATATAATTCATAGTTGGTGTAGTTTTTGATATTTTACATAGGGTGTGTCATATATATTGACTGTCTTTTTGATATTTTATTTACAGCATATAATATACATTTGTTGTAATTTTTGATATTTTATGTACAGTATATTAAATATAATTACTGTAGTATTTGATAGTTTATTTACAGTATATATAACACATATTTGGTGTACTTTTTGATATTTTATGTACAGTATGTAATATATATTTACTGTACTTTTTGATATTTTATTTACAGTATATAAAATGTATTTGGTGTACTTTCAGTTAATATTATATGTACAATATATGAAATATATTTACTGTACTTTTTGATATTTTATGTAGAGTATATATGATATATTTGGTGTCCTTTTGATATTTTATGTAAATTATATAATTCATATTTGGTGTAGTTTTTGATATTTTACATAGGGTGTGTCATATATATTGACTGTCTTTTTGATATTTTATTTACAGTATATAATATACATTTGGTGTAATTTTTGATATTTTATGTACAGTATATTAAATGTAACTTTTTCAAACTTTATTTACAGTATATAAAATGTATTTGGTGTACTTTCAGTTAATATTATATGTACAATATATGAAATATATTTACTGTACTTTTTGATATTTTATGTAGAGTATATAAGATATATTTGGTGTCCTTTTGATATTTTATGTAAATTATATAATTCATATTTGGTGTAGTTTTTGATATTTTACATAGGGTGTGTCATATATATTGACTGTCTTTTTCATATTTTATTTACAGTATATAATATACATTTGGTGTAATTTTTGATATTTTATGTACAGTATATTAAATATAATTACTGTAGATTTTGATAGTTTATTTACAGTATATATAACACATATTTGGAGCACTTTTTGATATTTTATGTACAGTATGTAATATATATTTACTGTACTTTTTCAAACTTTATTTACAGTATATAAAATGTATTTGGTGTACTTTCAGTTAATATTATATGTACAATATATGAAATATATTTACTGTACTTTTTGATATTTTATGTACAGTATATAAGATATATTTGGTGTCCTTTTGATATTTTATGTAAATTATATAATACATATTTGGTGTAGTTTTTGATATTTTACATAGGGTGTGTCATATATATTGACTGTCTTTTTGATATTTTATTTACAGTATATAATATACATTTGGTGTAATTTTTGATATTTTATGTACAGTATATTAAATATAATTACTGTAGTATTTGATAGTTTATTTACAGTATATATAACACATATTTGGTGTACTTTTTGATATTTTATGTACAATATGTAATATATATTTACTGTATTTTTGATATTTTATTTACAGTATATAAAATGTATTTGGTGTACTTTCAGTTAATATTATATGTACAATATATGAAATATATTTACTGTACTTTTTGATATTTTATGTAGAGTATATAAGATATATTTGGTGTCCTTTTGATATTTTATGTAAATTATAAAATTCATAGTTGGTGTAGTTTTTGATATTTTACATAGGGTGTGTCATATATATTGACTGTCTTTTTCATATTTTATTTACAGTATATAATATACATTTGGTGTAATTTTTGATATTTTATGTACAGTATATTAAATATAATTACTGTAGTATTTGATAGTTTATTTACAGTATATATAACACATATTTGGTGTACTTTTTGATATTTTATGTACAGTATGTAATATATATTTACTGTACTTTTTGAAATTTTATTTACAGTATATAAAATGTATTTGGTGTACTTTCAGTTAATATTATATGTACAATATATGAAATATATTTACTGTACTTTTTGATATTTTATGTAGAGTATATATGATATATTTGGTGTCCTTTTGATATTTTATGTAAATTATATAATTCATATTTGGTGTAGTTTTTGATATTTTACATAGGGTGTGTCATATATATTGACTGTCTTTTTGATATTTTATTTACAGTATATAATATACATTTGGTGTAATTTTTGATATTTTATGTACAGTATATTAAATGTAACTTTTTCAAACTTTATTTACAGTATATAAAATGTATTTGGTGTACTTTCAGTTAATATTATATGTACAATATATGAAATATATTTACTGTACTTTTTGATATTTTATGTAGAGTATATAAGATATATGTGGTGTCCTTTTGATATTTTATGTAAATTATATAATTCATATTTGGTGTAGTTTTTGATATTTTACATAGGGTGTGTCATATATTTTGACTGTCTTTTTGATATTTTATTTACAGTATATAATATACATTTGGTGTAATTCTTGATATTTTATGTACAGTATATTAAATATAATTACTGTAGTTTTTGATAGTTTATTTACAGTATATATAAAACATATTTGGAGCACTTTTTGATATTTTATGTACAGTATGTATTATATATTTACTGTACTTTTTCAAACTTCATTTACAGTATATAAAATGTATTTGGTGTACTTTCAGTTAATATTATATGTACAATATATGAAATATATTTACTGTACTTTTTGATATTTTCTGTACAGTATATAAGATATATTTGGTGTCCTTTTGATATTTTATGTAAATTTTATAATTCATATTTGGTGTAGTTTTTGATATTTTACATAGGGTGTGTCATATATATTGACTGTCTTTTTGATATTTTATTTACAGTATATAATATACATTTGGTGTAATTTTTGATATTTTATGTACAGTATATTAAATATAATTACTGTAGTTTTTGATAGTTTATTTACAGTATATATAACACATATTTGGAGCACTTTTTGATATTTTATGTACAGTATGTAATATATATTTATTGTACTTTTTCAAACTTTATTTACAGTATATAAAATGTATTTGGTGTACATTTAGTTAATATTATATGTACAATATATGAAATATATTTACTGTACTTTTTGATATTTTATGTACAGTATATAAGATATATTTGGTGTCCTTTTGATATTTTATGTAAATTATATAATACATATTTGGTGTAGTTTCTGATATTTTCCATAGGGTGCGTCGTATATATTGACTGTCCTTTTTGATATTTTATTTGCAGTATATAATATACATTTGGTGTAATTTTTGATATTTTATGTACAGTATATTAAATATAATTACTGTAGTATTTGATAGTTTATTTACAGTATATATAACACATATTTGGTGTACTTTTTGATATTTTATGTACAGTACGTAATATATATTTACTGTAGTTTTTGATATTTTATTTACAGTATATAAAATGTATTTGGTGTACTTTCAGTTAATATTATATGTACAATATATGAAATGTATTTACTGTACTTTTTGATATTTTATGTAGAGTATATAAGATATATTTGGTGTCCTTTTGATATTTTATGTAAATTATATAATTCATATTTGGTGTAGTTTTTGATATTTTACATAGGGTGTGTCATATATATTGACTGTCTTTTTGATATTTTATTTACAGTATATAATATACATTTGGTGTAATTTTTGATATTTTATGTACACTATATTAAATATAATTACTGTAGTTTTTGATAGTTTATTCACAGTATATATAACACATATTTGGAGCACTTTTTGATATTTTATGTACAGTATGTGATATATATTTACTGTACTTTTTCAAACTTCATTTACAGTATATAAAATGTATTTGGTGTACTTTCAGTTAATATTATATGTACAATATATGAAATATATTTACTGTACTTTTTGATATTTTCTGTACAGTATATAAGATATATTTGGTGTCCTTTTGATATTTTATGTAAATTATATAATACATATTTGGTGTAGTTTCTGATATTTTACATAGGGTGCGTCGTATATATTGACTGTCCTTTTTGATATTTTATTTACAGTATATAATATACATTTGGTGTAATTTTTGATATTTTATGTGCAGTATATTAAATATAATTACTGTAGTATTTGATAGTTTATTTACAGTATATATAACACATATTTGGTGTACTTTTTGATATTTTATGTACAGTATGTCATATATATTTACTGTACTTTTTGATATTTTATTTACAGTATATAAAATGTATTTGGTGTACTTTCAGTTAATATTATATGTACAATATATGAAATATATTTACTGTACTTTTTGATATTTTATGTGGAGTATATAAAATATATTTGGTGTCCTTTTGATATTTTATGTAAATTATATAATTCATATTTGGTGTAGTTTTTGATATTTTACATAGGGTGTGTCATATATATTGACTGTCTTTTTGATATTTTATTTAGAGTATATAATATACATTTGGTGTAATTTTTGATATTTTAGGTACAGTATATTAAATATAATTACTGTAGTTTTTGATAGTTTATTTACAGTATCTATAACACATATATGGAGCACTTTTTGATATTTTATGTACAGTATGTCATATATATTTACTGTACTTTTTCAAACTTTATTTACAGTATATAAAATGTTTTTGGTGTAATTTCAGTTAATATTATATGTACAATATATGAAATATATTTACTGTACTTTTTGATATTTTCTGTACAGTATATAAGATATATTTGGTGTCCTTTTGATATTTTATGTAAATTATATAATTCATATTTGGTGTAGTTTTTGATATTTTACATAGGGTGTGTCATATATATTGACTGTCTTTTTGATATTTTATTTACAGTATATAATATACATTTGGTGTAATTTTTGATATTTTATGTACAGTATATTAAATATAATTACTGTAGTTTTTGATAGTTTATTTATAGTATATATAACACATATTTGGAGCACTTTTTGATATTTTATGTACAGTATGTAATATATATTTACTGTACTTTTTCAAACTTTATTTACAGTATATAAAATGTATTTGGTGTACTTTTAGTTAATATTATATGTACAATATATGAAATATATTTACTGTACTTTTTGATATTTTCTGTACAGTATATAAGATATATTTGGTGTCCTTTTGATATTTTATGTAAATTATATAATACATATTTGGTGTAGTTTCTGATATTTTACATAGGGTGCGTCGTATATATTGACTGTCCTTTTTGATATTTTATTTACAGTATATAATATACATTTGGTGTAATTTTTGATATTTTATGTACAGTATATTAAATATAATTACTGTAGTATTTGATAGTTTATTTACAGTATATATAACACATATTTGGTGTACTTTTTGATATTTTATGTACAGTATGTCATATATATTTACTGTATTTTGATATTTTATTTACAGTATATAAAATGTATTTGGTGTACTTTCAGTTAATATTATATGTACAATATATGAAATATATTTACTGTACTTTTTGATATTTTATGTGGAGTATATAAAATATATTTGGTGTCCTTTTGATATTTTATGTAAATTATATAATTCATATTTGGTGTAGTTTTTGATATTTTACATAGGGTGTGTCATATATATTGACTGTCTTTTTGATATTTTATTTACAGTATATAATATACATTTGGTGTAATTTTTGATATTTTAGGTACAGTATATTAAATATAATTACTGTAGTTTTTGATAGTTTATTTACAGTATATATAACACATATTTGGAGCACTTTTTGATATTTTATGTACAGTATGTCATATATATTTACTGTACTTTTTCAAACTTTATTTACAGTATATAAAATGTTTTTGGTGTACTTTCAGTTAATATTATATGTACAATATATGAAATATATTTACTGTACTTTTTGATATTTTCTGTACAGTATATAAGATATATTTGGTGTCCTTTTGATATTTTATGTAAATTATATAATTCATATTTGGTGTAGTTTTTGATATTTTACATAGGGTGTGTCATATATATTGACTGTCTTTTTCATATTTTATTTACAGTATATAATATACATTTGGTGTAATTTTTGATATTTTATGTACAGTATATTAAATATAATTACTGTAGTTTTTGATAGTTTATTTACAGTATATATAACACATATTTGGAGCACTTTTTGATATTTTATGTACAGTATGTAATATATATTTACTGTACTTTTTCAAACTTTATTTACAGTATATAAAATGTATTTGGTGTACTTTCAGTTAATATTATATGTACAATATATGAAATATATTTACTGTACTTTTTGATATTTTATGTACAGTGTATAAGATATATTTGGTGTCCTTTTGATATTTTATGTAAATTATATAATACATATTTGGTGTAGTTTTTGATATTTTACATAGGGTGTGTCATATATATTGACTGTCTTTTTGATATTTTATTTACAGTATATAATATACATTTGGTGTAATTTTTGATATTTTATGTACAGTATATTAAATATAATTACTGTAGTATTTGATAGTTTATTTACAGTATATATAACACATATTTGGTGTACTTTTTGATATTTTATGTACAATATGTAATATATATTTACTGTACTTTTTCAAACTTTATTTACAGTATATAAAATGTATTTGGTGTACTTTCAGTTAATATTATATGTACAATATATGAAATATATTTACTGTACTTTTTGATATTTTATGTAGAGTATATAAGATATATTTGGTGTCCTTTTGATATTTTATGTAAATTATATAATTCATAGTTGGTGTAGTTTTTGATATTTTACATAGGGTGTGTCATATATATTGACTGTCTTTTTGATATTTTATTTACAGTATATAATATACATTTGGTGTAATTTTTGATATTTTATGTACAGTATATTAAATATAATTACTGTAGTATTTGATAGTTTATTTACAGTATATATAACACATATTTGGTGTACTTTTTGATATTTTATGTGCAGTATGTAATATATATTTACTGTACTTTTTGATATTTTATTTACAGTATATAAAATGTATTTGGTGTACTTTCAGTTAATATTATATGTACAATATATGAAATATATTTACTGTACTTTTTGATATTTTATGTAGAGTATATATGATATATTTGGTGTCCTTTTGATATTTTATGTAAATTATATAATTCATATTTGGTGTAGTTTTTGATATTTTACATAGGGTGTGTCATATATATTGACTGTCTTTTTGATATTTTATTTACAGTATATAATATACATTTGGTGTAATTTTTGATATTTTATGTACAGTATATTAAATGTAACTTTTTCAAACTTTATTTACAGTATATAAAATGTATTTGGTGTACTTTCAGTTAATATTATATGTACAATATATGAAATATATTTACTGTACTTTTTGATATTTTATGTAGAGTATATAAGATATATGTGGTGTCCTTTTGATATTTTATGTAAATTATATAATTCATATTTGGTGTAGTTTTTGATATTTTACATAGGGTGTGTCATATATATTGACTGTCTTTTTGATATTTTATTTACAGTATATAATATACATTTGGTGTAATTTTTGATATTTTATGTACAGTATATTAAATATAATTACTGTAGTTTTTGATAGTTTACAGTATATATAACACATATTTGGAGCACTTTTTGATATTTTATGTACAGTATGTATTATATATTTCCTGTACTTTTTCAAACATTATTTACAGTATATAAAATGTATTTGGTGTACTTTCAGTTAATATTATATGTACAATATATGAAATATATTTACTGTACTTTTTGATATTTTCTGTACAGTATATAAGATATATTTGGTGTCCTTTTGATATTTTATGTAAATTTTATAATTCATATTTGGTGTAGTTTCTGATATTTTACATAGGGTGCGTCGTATATATTGACTGTCTTTTTGATATTTTATTTACAGTATATAATATACATTTGGTGTAATTTTTGATATTTTATGTACAGTATATTAAATATAATCACTGTAGTTTTTGATAGTTTATTTACAGTATATATAACACATATTTGGTGCACTTTTTGATATTTTATGTACAGTATGTCATATATCTTTACTGTACTTTTTCAAATTTTATTTACAGTATATAAAATGTTTTTGGTGTACTTTTAGTTAATATTATATGTACAATATATGAAATATATTTACTGTACTTTTTGATATTTTCTGTACAGTATATAAGATATATTTGGTGTCCTTTTGATATTTTATGTAAATTATAAAATACATATTTGCTGTAGTTTTTGATATTTTACATAGGCTGTGTCATATATATTGACTGTCCTTTTTGATATTTTATTTACAGTATATAATATACATTTGGTGTAATTTATGATATTTTATGTACAGTATATTAAATATAATTACTGTAGTTTTTGATAGTTTATTTACAGTATATATCACACATATTTGGAGCACATTTTGTTATTTTATGTACAGTATGTAATATATATTTACTGTACTTTTTCAACCTTTATTAACAGTATATAAAATGTATTTGGTGTACTTTTAGTTAATATTATATGTACAATATATGAAATATATTTACTGTACTTTTTGATATTTTCTGTACAGTATATAAGCTATATTTGGTGTCCATTTGATATTTTATGTAAATTATATAATACATATTTGGTGTAGTTTCTGATATTTTACATAGGGTGCGTCGTATATATTGACTGTCCTTTTTGATATTTTATTTACAGTATATAATATACATTTGGTGTAATTTTTCATATTTTATGTACAGTATATTAAATATAATTACTGTAGTATTTGAGTTTATTTACAGTATATATAACACATATTTGGTGTACTTTTTGATATTTTATGTACAGTATGTAATATATATTTACTGTACTTTTTGATATTTTATTTACAGTATATAAAATGTATTTGGTGTACTTTCAGTTAATATTATATGTACAATATATGAAATATATTTACTGTACTTTTTGATATTTTATGTAGAGTATATAAGATATATTTGGTGTCCTTTTGATATTTTATGTAAATTATATAATTCATAGTTGGTGTAGTTTTTGATATTTTACATAGGGTGTGTCATATATATTGACTGTCTTTTTGATATTTTATTTACAGTATATAATATACATTTGGTGTAACTTTTGATATTTTATGTACAGTATATTAAATATCATCACTGTAGTTTTTGATAGTTTATTTACAGTATATATAACACATATTTGGTGCACTTTTTGATATTTTATGTACAGTATGTCATATATCTTTACTGTACTTTTTCAAATTTTATTTACAGTATATAAAATGTTTTTGGTGTACTTTTAGTTAATATTATATGTACAATATATGAAATATATTTACTGTACTTTTTGATATTTTCTGTACAGTATATAAGATATATTTGGTGTCCTTTTGATATTTTATGTAAATTATAAAATACATATTTGCTGTAGTTTTTGATATTTTACATAGGCTGTGTCATATATATTGACTGTCCTTTTTGATATTTTATTTACAGTATATAATATACATTTGGTGTAATTTATGATATTTTATGTACAGTATATTAAATATAATTACTGTAGTTTTTGATAGTTTATTTACAGTATATATCACACATATTTGGAGCACTTTTTGATATTTTATGTACAGTATGTAATATATATTTACTGTACTTTTTCAACCTTTATTAACAGTATATAAAATGTATTTGGTGTACTTTATTTAATATTATATGTACAATATATGAAATATATTTACTGTACTTTTTGATATTTTCTGTACAGTATATAAGCTATATTTGGTGTCCATTTGATATTTTATGTAAATTATATAATACATATTTGGTGTAGTTTCTGATATTTTACATAGGGTGCGTCGTATATATTGACTGTCCTTTTTGATATTTTATTTACAGTATATAATATACATTTGGTGTAATTTTTCATATTTTATGTACAGTATATTAAATATAATTACTGTAGTATTTGATAGTTTATTTACAGTATATATAACACATATTTGGTGTACTTTTTGATATTTTATGTACAGTATGTAATATATATTTACTGTACTTTTTGATATTTTATTTATAGTATATAAAATGTATTTGGTGTACTTTCAGTTAATTTTATATGTACAATATATGAAATATATTTACTGTACTTTTTGATATTTTATGTAGAGTATATAAGATATATTTGGTGTCCTTTTGATATTTTATGTAAATTATATAATTCATATTTGGTGTAGTTTTTGATATTTTACATAGGGTGTGTCATATATATTGACTGTCTTTTTGATATTTTATTTACAGTATATAATATACATTTGGTGTAATTTTTGATATTTTATGTACAGTATATTAAATATAATTACTGTAGTATTTGATAGTTTATTTACAGTATATATAACACATATTTGGTGTACTTTTTGATATTTTATGTACAATATGTAATATATATTTACTGTACTTTTTGATATTTTATTTACAGTATATAAAATGTATTTGGTGTACTTTCAGTTAATATTATATGTACAATATATGAAATATATTTACTGTACTTTTTGATATTTTATGTAGAGTATATAAGATATATTTGGTGTCCTTTTGATATTTTATGTAAATTATATAATTCATAGTTGGTGTAGTTTTTGATATTTTACATAGGGTGTGTCATATATATTGACTGTCTTTTTGATATTTTATTTACAGTATATAATATACATTTGGTGTAACTTTTGATATTTTATGTACAGTATATTAAATATAATTACTGTAGTATTTGATAGTTTATTTACAGTATATATAACACATATTTGGTGTACTTTTTGATATTTTATGTACAGTATGTAATATATATTTACTGTACTTTTTGATATTTTATTTACAGTATATAAAATGTATTTGGTGTACTTTCAGTTAGTATTATATGTACAATATATGAAATATATTTACTGTACTTTTTGATATTTTATGTAGAGTATATATGATATATTTGGTGTCCTTTTGATATTTTATGTAAATTATATAATTCATATTTGGTGTAGTTTTTGATATTTTACATAGGGTGTGTCATATATATTGACTGTCTTTTTGATATTTTATTTACAGTATATAATATACATTTGGTGTAATTTTTGATATTTTATGTACAGTATATTAAATGTAACTTTTTCAAACTTTATTTACAGTATATAAAATGTATTTGGTGTACTTTCAGTTAATATTATATGTACAATATATGAAATATATTTACTGTACTTTTTGATATTTTATGTAGAGTATATAAGATATATGTGGTGTCCTTTTGATATTTTATGTAAATTATATAATTCATATTTGGTGTAGTTTTTGATATTTTACATAGGGTGTGTCATATATATTGACTGTCTTTTTGATATTTTATTTACAGTATATAATATACATTTGGTGTAATTTTTGTTATTTTATGTACAGTATATTAAATATAATTACTGTAGTTTTTGATAGTTTATTTACAGTATATATAACACATATTTGGAGCACTTTTTGATATTTTATGTACAGTATGTATTATATATTTACTGTACTTTTTCAAACTTTATTTACAGTATATAAAATGTATTTGGTGTACTTTCAGTTAATATTATATGTACAATATATGAAATATATTTACTGTACTTTTTGATATTTTCTGTACAGTATATAAGATATATTTGGTGTCCTTTTGATATTTTATGTAAATTTTATAATTCATATTTGGTGTAGTTTTTGATATTTTACATAGGGTGTGTCATATATATTGACTGTCTTGTTGATATTTTATTTACAGTATATAATATACATTTGGTGTAATTTTTGATATTTTATTTACAGTATATTAAATATAATTACTGTAGTTTTTGATAGTTTATTTACAGTATATATAACACATATTTGGAGCACTTTTTGATATTTTATGTACAGTATGTAATATATATTTACTGTACTTTTTCAAACTTTATTTACAGTATATAAAATGTATTTGGTGTACTTTTAGTTAATATTATATGTACAATATATGAAATATATTTACTGTACTTTTTGATATTTTATGTACAGTATATAAGATATATTTGGTGTCCTTTTGATATTTTATGTAAATTATATAATACATATTTGGTGTAGTTTCTGATATTTTCCATAGGGTGCGTCGTATATATTGACTGTCCTTTTTGATATTTTATTTGCAGTATATAATATTCATTTGGTGTAATTTTTGATATTTTATGTACAGTATATTAAATATAATTACTGTAGTATTTGATAGTTTATTTACAGTATATATAACACATATTTGGTGTACTTTTTGATATTTTATGTACAGTATGTAATATATATTTACTGTACTTTTTGATATTTTATTTACAGTATATAAAATGTATTTGGTGTACTTTCAGTTAATATTATATGTACAATATATGAAATATATTTACTGTACTTTTTCATATTTTATGTACAGTATATAAGATATATTTGGTGTCCTTTTGATATTTTATGTAAATTATATAATTCATATTTGGTGTAGTTTTTGATATTTTACATAGGGTGTGTCATATATATTGACTGTCTTTTTGATATTTTATTTACAGTATATAATATACATTTGGTGTAATTTTTGATATTTTATGTACAGTATATTAAATATAATTACTGTAGTTTTTGATAGTTTATTTACAGTATATATAACACATATTTGGTGCACTTTTTGATATTTTATGTACAGTATGTCATATATCTTTACTGTACTTTTTCAAATTTTATTTACAGTATATAAAATGTTTTTGGTGTACTTTTACTTAATATTATATGTACAATATATGAAATATATTTACTGTACTTTTTGATATTTTCTGTACAGTATATAAGATATATTTGGTGTCCTTTTGATATTTTATGTAAATTATATAATACATATTTGGTGTAGTTTTTGATATTTTACATAGGGTGTGTCATATATATTGACTGTCCTTTTTGATATTTTATTTACAGTATATAATATACTTTTGGAGTAATTTTTGATATTTTATGTACAGTATATTAAATATAATTACTGTAGTTTTTGATAGTTTATGTACAGTATATATTACACATATTTGGTGTACTTTTTGATATTTTATGTACAGTATGTAATATATATTTACTGTACTTTTTCAAACTTTATTTACAGTATATAAAATGTATTTGGTGTACTTTTAGTTAATATTATATGTACAATATATGAAATATATTTGCTGTACTTTTTGATATTTTATGTACAGTATATAAGATATATTTGGTGTCCTTTTGATATTTTATGTAAATTATATAATACATATTTGGTGTAGTTTCTGATATTTTACATAGGGTGCGTCGCATATATTGACTGTCCTTTTTGATATATTATTTGCAGTATATAATATTCATTTGGTGTAATTTTTGATATTTTATGTACAGTATATTAAATATAATTACTGTAGTATTTGATAGTTTATTTACAGTATATATAACACATATTTGGTGTACTTTTTGATATTTTATGTACAGTATGTAATATATATTTACTGTACTTTTCGATATTTTATTTACAGTATATAAAATGTATTTGGTGTACTTTCAGTTAATATTATATGTACAATATATGAAATATATTTACTGTACTTTTTCATATTTTATGTACAGTATATAAGATATACTTGGTGTCCTTTTGATATTTTATGTAAATTATATAATTCATATTTGGTGTAGTTTTTGATATTTTACATAGGGTGTGTCATATATATTGACTGTCTTTTTGATATTTTATTTACAGTATATAATATACATTTGGTGTAATTTTTGATATTTTATGTACAGTATATTAAATATAATTACTGTAGTTTTTGATAGTTTATTTACAGTATATATAACACATATTTGGTGCACTTTTTGATATTTTATCTACAGTATGTCATATATCTTTACTGTACTTTTTCAAATTTTATTTACAGTATATAAAATGTTTTTGATGTACTTTTAGTTAATATTATATGTACAATATATGAAATATATTTACTGTACTTTTTGATATTTTCTGTACAGTATATAAGATATATTAGGTGTCCTTTTGATATTTTATGTAAATTATATAATACATATTTGGTGTAGTTTTTGATATTTTACATAGGGTGTGTCATATATATTGACTGTCCTTTTTGATATTTTATTTACAGTATATAATATACTTTTGGTGTAATTTTTGATATTTTATGTACAGTATATTAAATATAATTACTGTAGTTTTTGATAGTTTATTTACAGTATATATAACACATATTTGGTGCACTTTTTGATATTTTATGTACAGTATGTCATATATCTTTACTGTACTTTTTCAAATTTTATTTACAGTATATAAAATGTTTTTGGTGTACTTTTGGTTAATATATGTACAATATATGAAATATATTTACTGAACTTTTTGATATTTTCTGTACAGTATATAAGATATATTTGGTGTCCTTTTGATATTTTATGTAAATTATATAATACATATTTGGTGTAGTTTCTGATATTTTACATAGGGTGCGTCGTATATATTGACTGTCCTTTTTGATATTTTATTTACAGTATATAATATACATTTGGTGTAATTTTTGATATTTTATGTACAGTATATTAAATATAATTACTGTAGTTTTTGATAGTTTATTTACAGTATATATAACACATATTTGGAACACTTTTTGATATTTTATGTACAGTATGTATTATATATTTACTGTACTTTTTCAAACTTTATTTACAGTATATAAAATGTATTTGGTGTACTTTCAGTTAATATTATATGTACAATATATGAAATATATCTACTGTACTTTTTGATATTTTCTGTACAGTATATAAGATATATTTGGTGTCCTTTTGATATTTTATGTAAATTTTATAATTCATATTTGGTGTAGTTTTTGATATTTTACATAGGGTGTGTCATATATATTGACTGTCTTTTTGATATTTTATTTACAGTATATAATATACATTTGGTGTAATTTTTGATATTTTATGTACAGTATATTAAATATAATTACTGTAGTTTTTGATAGTTTATTTACAGTATATATAACACATATTTGGAGCACTTTTTGATATTTTATGTACAGTATGTAATATATATTTACTGTACTTTTTCAAACTTTATTTACAGTATATAAAATGTATTTGGTGTACTTTTAGTTAATATTATATGTACAATATATGAAATATATTTACTGTACTTTTTGATATTTTCTGTACAGTATATAAGATATATTTGGTGTCCTTTTGATATTTTATGTAAATTATATAATACATATTTGGTGTAGTTTCTGATATTTTACATAGGGTGCGTCGTATATATTGACTGTCCTTTTTGATATTTTATTTACAGTATATAATATACATTTGGTGTAATTTTTGATATTTTATGTACAGTATATTAAATATAATTACTGTAGTATTTGATAGTTTATTTACAGTATATATAACACATATTTGGTGTACTTTTTGATATTTTATGTACAGTATGTCATATATATTTACTGTATTTTTGATATTTTATTTACAGTATATAAAATGTATTTGGTGTACTTTCAGTTAATATTATATGTACAATATATGAAATATATTTACTGTACTTTTTGATATTTTATGTGGAGTATATAAAATATATTTGGTGTCCTTTTGATATTTTATATAAATTATATAATTCATATTTGGTGTAGTTTTTGATATTTTACATAGGGTGTGTCATATATATTGACTGTCTTTTTGATATTTTATTTACAGTATATAATATACATTTGGTGTAATTTTTGATATTTTAGGTACAGTATATTAAATATAATTACTGTAGTTTTTGATAGTTTATTTACAGTATATATAACACATATTTGGAGCACTTTTTGATATTTTATGTACAGTATGTCATATATATTTACTGTACTTTTTCAAACTTTATTTACAGTATATAAAATGTTTTTGGTGTACTTTCAGTTAATATTATATGTACAATATATGAAATATATTTACTGTACTTTTTGATATTTTCTGTACAGTATATAAATATATTTGGTGTCCTTTTGATATTTTATGTAAATTATATAATTCATATTTGGTGTAGTTTTTGATATTTTACATAGGGTGTGTCATATATATTGACTGTCTTTTTCATATTTTATTTACAGTATATAATATACATTTGGTGTAATTTTTGATATTTTATGTACAGTATATTAAATATAATTACTGTAGTTTTTGATAGTTTATTTACAGTATATATAACACATATTTGGAGCACTTTTTGATATTTTATGTACAGTATGTAATATATATTTACTGTACTTTTTCAAACTTTATTTACAGTATATAAAATGTATTTGGTGTACTTTCAGTTAATATTATATGTACAATATATGAAATATATTTACTGTACTTTTTGATATTTTATGTACAGTGTATAAGATATATTTGGTGTCCTTTTGATATTTTATGTAAATTATATAATACATATTTGGTGTAGTTTTTGATATTTTACATAGGGTGTGTCATATATATTGACTGTCTTTTTGATATTTTATTTACAGTATATAATATACATTTGGTGTAATTTTTGATATTTTATGTACAGTATATTAAATATAATTACTGTAGTATTTGATAGTTTATTTACAGTATATATAACACATATTTGGTGTACTTATTGATATTTTATGTACAATATGTAATATATATTTACTGTACTTTTTGATATTTTATTTACAGTATATAAAATGTATTTGGTGTACTTTCAGTTAATATTATATGTACAATATATGAAATATATTTACTGTACTTTTTGATATTTTATGTAGAGTATATAAGATATATTTGGTGTCCTTTTGATATTTTATGTAAATTATATAATTCATATTTGGTGTCGTTTTTGATATTTTACATAGGGTGTGTCATATATATTGACTGTCTTTTTGATATTTTATTTACAGTATATAATATACATTTGGTGTAATTTTTGATATTTTATGTACAGTATATTAAATATAATTACTGTAGTTTTTGATAGTTTATTTACAGTATATATAACACATATTTGGAGCACTTTTTGATATTTTATGTACAGTATGTATTATATATTTACTGTACTTTTTCAAACATTATTTACAGTATATAAAATGTATTTGGTGTACTTTCAGTTAATATTATATGTACAATATATGAAATATATTTACTGTACTTTTTGATATTTTCTGTACAGTATATAAGATATATTTGGTGTCCTTTTGATATTTTATGTAAATTTTATAATTCATATTTGGTGTAGTTTCTGATATTTTACATAGGGTGCGTCGTATATATTGACTGTCTTTTTGATATTTTATTTACAGTATATAATATACATTTGGTGTAATTTTTGATATTTTATGTACAGTATATTAAATATAATCACTGTAGTTTTTGATAGTTTATTTACAGTATATATAACACATATTTGGTGCACTTTTTGATATTTTATGTACAGTATGTCATATATCTTTACTGTACTTTTTCAAATTTTATTTACAGTATATAAAATGTTTTTGGTGTACTTTTAGTTAATATTATATGTACAATATATGAAATATATTTACTGTACTTTTTGATATTTTCTGTACAGTATATAAGATATATTTGGTGTCCTTTTGATATTTTATGTAAATTATAAAATACATATTTGCTGTAGTTTTTGATATTTTACATAGGCTGTGTCATATATATTGACTGCCCTTTTTGATATTTTATTTACAGTATATAATATACATTTGGTGTAATTTATGATATTTTATGTACAGTATATTAAATATAATTACTGTAGTTTTTGATAGTTTATTTACAGTATATATCACACATATTTGGAGCACTTTTTGATATTTTATGTACAGTATGTAATATATATTTACTGTACTTTTTCAACCTTTATTAACAGTATATAAAATGTATTTGGTGTACTTTTAGTTAATATTATATGTACAATATATGAAATATATTTACTGTACTTTTTGATATTTTCTGTACAGTATATAAGATATATTTGGTGTCCATTTGATATTTTATGTAAATTATATAATACATATTTGGTGTAGTTTCTGATATTTTACATAGGGTGCGTCGTATATATTGACTGTCC
Organism: Pan troglodytes; assembly: GCF_028858775.2. Lineage (NCBI taxonomy): Eukaryota > Metazoa > Chordata > Mammalia > Primates > Hominidae > Pan > Pan troglodytes. Next base: position 10,166,309 of record NC_072413.2, read on the forward strand.
TTTTTGATATTTTATTTACAGTATATAATATACATTTGGTGTAATTTTTCATATTTTATGTACAGTATATTAAATATAATTACTGTAGTATTTGATAGTTTATTTACAGTATATATAACACATATTTGGTGTACTTTTTGATATTTTATGTACAGTATGTAATATATATTTACTGTACTTTTTGATATTTTATTTACAGTATATAAAATGTATTTGGTGTACTTTCAGTTAATATTATATGTACAATATATGAAATATATTTACTGTACTTTTTGATATTTTATGTAGAGTATATAAGATATATTTGGTGTCCTTTTGATATTTTATGTAAATTATATAATTCATATTTGGTGTAGTTTTTGATATTTTACATAGGGTGTGTCATATATATTGACTGTCTTTTTGATATTTTATTTACAGTATATAATATACATTTGGTGTAATTTTTGATATTTTATGTACACTATATTAAATATAATTACTGTAGTTTTTGATAGTTTATTTACAGTATATATAACACATATTTGGAGCACTTTTTCATATTTTATGTACAGTATGTCATATATATTTACTGTACTTTTTCAAACTTTATTTACAGTATATAAAATGTTTTTGGTGTACTTTCAGTTAATATTATATGTACAATATATGAAATATATTTACTGTACTTTTTGATATTTTCTGTACAGTATATAAATATATTTGGTGTCCTTTTGATATTTTATGTAAATTATATAATTCATATTTGGTGTAGTTTTTGATATTTTACATAGGGTGTGTCATATATATTGACTGTCTTTTTCATATTTTATTTACAGTATATAATATACATTTGGTGTAATTTTTGATATTTTATGTACAGTATATTAAATATAATTACTGTAGTTTTTGATAGTTTATTTACAGTATATATAACACATATTTGGAGCACTTTTTGATATTTTATGTACAGTATGTAATATATATTTACTGTACTTTTTCAAACTTTATTTACAGTATATAAAATGTATTTGGTGTACTTTCAGTTAATATTATATGTACAATATATGAAATATATTTACTGTACTTTTTGATATTTTATGTACAGTGTATAAGATATATTAGGTGTCCTTTTGATATTTTATGTAAATTATATAATACATATTTGGTGTAGTTTTTGATATTTTACATAGGGTGTGTCATATATATTGACTGTCTTTTTGATATTTTATTTACAGTATATAATATACATTTGGTGTAATTTTTGATATTTTATGTACAGTATATTAAATATAATTACTGTAGTATTTGATAGTTTATTTACAGTATATATAACACATATTTGGTGTACTTTTTGATATTTTATGTACAATATGTAATATATATTTACTGTACTTTTTGATATTTTATTTACAGTATATAAAATGTATTTGGTGTACTTTCAGTTAATATTATATGTACAATATATGAAATATATTTACTGTACTTTTTGATATTTTATGTAGAGTATATAAGATATATTTGGTGTCCTTTTGATATTTTATGTAAATTATATAATTCATAGTTGGTGTAGTTTTTGATATTTTACATAGGGTGTGTCATATATATTGACTGTCTTTTTGATATTTTATTTACAGTATATAATATACATTTGGTGTAATTTTTGATATTTTATGTACAGTATATTAAATATAATTACTGTAGTATTTGATAGTTTATTTACAGTATATATAACACATATTTGGTGTACTTTTTGATATTTTATGTACAGTATGTAATATATATTTACTGTACTTTTTGATATTTTATTTACAGTATATAAAATGTATTTGGTGTACTTTCAGTTAATATTATATGTACAATATATGAAATATATTTACTGTACTTTTTGATATTTTATGTAGAGTATATATGATATATTTGGTGTCCTTTTGATATTTTATGTAAATTATATAATTCATATTTGGTGTAGTTTTTGATATTTTACATAGGGTGTGTCATATATATTGACTGTCTTTTTGATATTTTATTTACAGTATATAATATACATTTGGTGTAATTTTTGATATTTTATGTACAGCATATTAAATGTAACTTTTTCAAACTTTATTTACAGTATATAAAATGTATTTGGTGTACTTTCAGTTAATATTATATGTACAATATATGAAATATATTTACTGTACTTTTTGATATTTTATGTAGAGTATATAAGATATATTTGGTGTCCTTTTGATATTTTATGTAAATTATATAATTCATATTTGGTGTAGTTTTTGATATTTTACATAGGGTGTGTCATATATATTGACTGTCTTTTTGATATTTTATTTACAGTATATAATATACATTTGGTGTAATTTTTGATATTTTATGTACAGTATATTAAATATAATTACTGTAGTTTTTGATAGTTTATTTACAGTATATATAACACATATTTGGAGCACTTTTTGATATTTTATGTACAGTATGTATTATATATTTACTGTACTTTTTCAAACATTATTTACAGTATATAAAATGTATTTGGTGTACTTTCAGTTAATATTATATGTACAATATATGAAATATATTTACTGTACTTTTTGATATTTTCTGTACAGTATATAAGATATATTTGGTGTCCTTTTGATATTTTATGTAAATTTTATAATTCATATTTGGTGTAGTTTCTGATATTTTACATAGGGTGCGTCGTATATATTGACTGTCTTTTTGATATTTTATTTACAGTATATAATATACATTTGGTGTAATTTTTGATATTTTATGTACAGTATATTAAATATAATCACTGTAGTTTTTGATAGTTTATTTACAGTATATATAACACATATTTGGTGCACTTTTTGATATTTTATGTACAGTATGTCATATATCTTTACTGTACTTTTTCAAATTTTATTTACAGTATATAAAATGTTTTTGGTGTACTTTTAGTTAATATTATATGTACAATATATGAAATATATTTACTGTACTTTTTGATATTTTCTGTACAGTATATAAGATATATTTGGTGTCCTTTTGATATTTTATGTAAATTATAAAATACATATTTGCTGTAGTTTTTGATATTTTACATAGGCTGTGTCATATATATTGACTGCCCTTTTTGATATTTTATTTACAGTATATAATATACATTTGGTGTAATTTATGATATTTTATGTACAGTATATTAAATATAATTACTGTAGTTTTTGATAGTTTATTTACAGTATATATCACACATATTTGGAGCACTTTTTGATATTTTATGTACAGTATGTAATATATATTTACTGTACTTTTTCAACCTTTATTAACAGTATATAAAATGTATTTGGTGTACTTTTAGTTAATATTATATGTACAATATATGAAATATATTTACTGTACTTTTTGATATTTTCTGTACAGTATATAAGATATATTTGGTGTCCATTTGATATTTTATGTAAATTATATAATACATATTTGGTGTAGTTTCTGATATTTTACATAGGGTGCGTCGTATATATTGACTGTCCTTTTTGATATTTTATTTACAGTATATAATATACATTTGGTGTAATTTTTCATATTTTATGTACAGTATATTAAATATAATTACTGTAGTATTTGATAGTTTATTTACAGTATATATAACACATATTTGGTGTACTTTTTGATATTTTATGTACAGTATGTAATATATATTTACTGTACTTTTTGATATTTTATTTACAGTATATAAAATGTATTTGGTGTACTTTCAGTTAATATTATATGTACAATATATGAAATATATTTACTGTACTTTTTGATATTTTATGTAGAGTATATAAGATATATTTGGTGTCCTTTTGATATTTTATGTAAATTATATAAGTCATATTTGGTGTAGTTTTTGATATTTTACATAGGGTGTGTCATATATATTGACTGTCTTTTTGATATTTTATTTACAGTATATAATATACATTTGGTGTAATTTTTGATATTTTATGTACACTATATTAAATATAATTACTGAAGTTTTTGATAGTTTATTTACAGTATATATAACACATATTTGGAGCACTTTTTCATATTTTATGTACAGTATGTAATATATATTTACTGTACTTTTTCAAACTTTATTAACAGTATATAAAATGTATTTGGTGTACTTTTAGTTAATATTATATGTACAATATATGAAATATATTTACTGTACTTTTTGATATTTTCTGTACAGTATATAAGATATATTTGGTGTCCTTTTGATATTTTATGTAAATTATATAATTCATATTTGGTGTAGTTTTTGATATTTTACATAGGGTGTGTCATATATATTGACTGTCTTTTTGATATTTTATTTATAGTATATAACATACATTTGGTGTAATTTTTGATATTTTATGTACAGTATATTAAATATAATTACTGTAGTTTTTGATAGTTTATTTACAGTATATATAACACATATTTGGAGCACTTTTTGATATTTTATGTACAGTATGTAATATATATTTACTGTACTTTTTCAAACTTTATTAACAGTATATAAAATGTATTTCGTGTACTTTTAGTTAATATTATATGTACAATATATGAAATATATTTACTGTACTTTTTGATATTTTCTGTACAGTATATAAGATATATTTGGTGTCCTTTTGATATTTTATGTAAATTATATAATACATATTTGGTGTAGTTTCTGATATTTTACATAGGGTCCGTCGTATATATTGACTGTCCTTTTTGATATTTTATTTACAGTATATAATATACATTTGGTGTAATTTTTGATATTTTATGTACAGTATATGAAATATAATTACTATAGTATTTGATAGTTTATTTACAGTATATATAACACATATTTGGTGTACTTTTTGATATTTTATGTACAGTATGTAATATATATTTACTCTACTTTTTGATATTTTATTTTCAGTATATAAAATGTATTTGGTGTACTTTCAGTTAATATTATATGTACAATATATGAAATATATTTACTGTACTTTTTGATATTTTATGTAGAGAATATAAGATATATTTGGTGTCCTTTTGATATTTTATGTAACTTATATAATTCATATTTGGTGTAGTTTTTGATATTTTACATAGGGTGTGTCATATATATTGACTGTCTTTTTGATATTTTATTTACAGTATATAATATACATTTGGTGTAATTTTTGATATTTTATGTACAGTATATTAAATATAATTACTGTAGTTTTTGATAGTTTATTTACAGTATATATAACACATATTTGGTGCACTTTTTGATATTTTATGTACAGTATGTCATATATCTTTACTGAACTTTTTCAAATTTTATTTACAGTATATAAAATATTTTTGGTGTACTTTTAGTTAATATTATATATACAATATATGAAATATATTTACTGTACTTTTTGATATTTTATGTACAGTATATAAGATATATTTGGTGTCCTTTTGATATTTTATGTAAATTATATAATACATATTTGGTGTTGTTTTTCATATTTTACATAGGGTGTGTCATATATATTGACTGTCCTTTTTGATATTTTATTTACAGTATATAATATACTTTTGGTGTAATTTTTGATATTTTATGTACAGTATATTAAATATAATTACTGTAGTTTTTGATAGTTTATTTACAGTATATATAACACATATTTGGAGCACTTTTTGATATTTTATGTACAGTATGTAATATATATTTACTGTACTTTTTCAAACTTTATTAACAGTATATAAAATGTATTTCGTGTACTTTTAGTTAATATTATATGTACAATATATGAAATATATTTACTGTACTTTTTGACATTTTCTGTACAGTATATAAGATATATTTGGTGTCCTTTTGATATTTTATGTAAATTATATAATACATATTTGGTGTAGTTTCTGATATTTTACATAGGGTCCGTCGTATATATTGACTGTCCTTTTTGATATTTTATTTACAGTATATAATATACATTTGGTGTAATTTTTGATATTTTATGTACAGTATATGAAATATAATTACTATAGTATTTGATAGTTTATTTAGAGTATATATAACACATATTTGGTGTACTTTTTGATATTTTATGTACAGTATGTAATATATATTTACTGTACTTTTTGATATTTTATTTACAGTATATAAAATGTATTTGGTGTACTTTCAGTTAATATTATATGTACAATATATGAAATATATTTACTGTACTTTTTGATATTTTATGTAGAGAATATAAGATATATTTGGTGTCCTTTTGATATTTTATGTAAATTATATAATTCATATTTGGTGTAGTTTTTGATATTTTACATAGGGTGTGTCATATATATTGACTGTCTTTTTGATATTTTATTTACAGTATATAATATACATTTGGTGTAATTTTTGATATTTTATGTACAGTATATTAAATATAATTACTGTAGATTTTGATAGTTTATTTACAGTATATATAACACATATTTGGTGCACTTTTTGATATTTTATGTACAGTATGTCATATATCTTTACTGTACTTTTTCAAATTTTATTTACAGTATATAAAATATTTTTGGTGTACTTTTAGTTAATATTATATGTACAATATATGAAATATATTTACTGTACTTTTTGATATATTCTGTACAGTATATAAGATATATTTGGTGTCCTTTTGATATTTTATGTAAATTATATAATACATATTTGGTGTTGTTTTTCATATTTTACATAGGGTGTGTCATATATATTGACTGTCCTTTTTGATATTTTATTTACAGTATATAATATACTTTTGGTGTAATTTTTGATATTTTATGTACAGTATATTAAATATAATTACTGTAGTTTTTGATAGTTTATTTACAGTATATATTACACATATTTGGTGTACTTTTTGATATTTTATGTACAGTATGTAATATATACTGTACTTTATCAAACTTTATTTACAGTATATAAAATGTATTTGGTGTACATTTAGTTAATATTATAAGTACAATATATGAAATATATTTACTGTACTTTTTGATATTTTCTGTACAGTATATAAGATATATTTGGTGTCCTTTTGATATTTTATGTAAATTATATAATACATATTTGGTGTAGTTTCTGATATTTTACATAGGGTGCGTCGTATATATTGACTGTCCTTTTTGATATTTTATTTACAGTATATAATATACATTTGGTGTAATTTTTCATATTTTATGTACAGTATATTAAATATAATTACTGTAGTATTTGATAGTTTATTTACAGTATATATAACACATATTTGGTGTACTTTTTGATATTTTATGTACAGTATGTAATATATATTTACTGTACTTTTTGATATTTTATTTACAGTATATAAAATGTATTTGGTGTACTTTCAGTTAATATTATATGTACAATATATGAAATATATTTACTGTACTTTTTGATATTTTATGTAGAGTATATAAGATATATTTGGTGTCCTTTTGATATTTTATGTAAATTATATAATTCATATTTGGTGTAGTTTTTGATATTTTACATAGGGTGTGTCATATATATTGACTGTCTTTTTGATATTTTATTTACAGTATATAATATACATTTCGTGTAATTTTTGATATTTTATGTACACTATATTAAATATAATTACTGTAGTTTTTGATAGTTTATTTACAGTATATATAACACATATTTGGAGCACTTTTTCATATTTTATGTACAGTATGTAATATATATTTACTGTACTTTTTCAAACTTTATTAACAGTATATAAAATGTATTTGGTGTACTTTTAGTTAATATTATATGTACAATATATGAAATATATTTACTGTACTTTTTGATATTTTCTGTACAGTATATAAGATATATTTGGTGTCCTTTTGATATTTTATGTAAATTATATAATTCATATTTGGTGTAGTTTTTGATATTTTACATAGGGTGTGTCATATATATTGACTGTCTTTTTGATATTTTATTTATAGTATATAACATACATTTGGTGTAATTTTTGATATTTTATGTACAGTATATTAAATATAATTACTGTAGTTTTTGAGAGTTTATTTACAGTATATATAACACATATTTGGAGCACTTTTTGATATTTTATGTACAGTATGTAATATATATTTACTGTACTTTTTCAAACTTTATTAACAGTATATAAAATGTATTTCGTGTACTTTTAGTTAATATTATATGTACAATATATGAAATATATTTACTGTACTTTTTGATATTTTCTGTACAGTATATAAGATATATTTGGTGTCCTTTTGATATTTTATGTAAATTATATAATACATATTTGGTGTAGTTTCTGATATTTTACATAGGGTCCGTCGTATATATTGACTGTCCTTTTTGATATTTTATTTACAGTATATAATATACATTTGGTGTAATTTTTGATATTTTATGTACAGTATATGAAATATAATTACTATAGTATTTGATAGTTTATTTACAGTATATATAACACATATTTGGTGTACTTTTTGATATTTTATGTACAGTATGTAATATATATTTACTGTACTTTTTGATATTTTATTTTCAGTATATAAAATGTATTTGGTGTACTTTCAGTTAATATTATATGTACAATATATGAAATATATTTACTGTACTTTTTGATATTTTATGTAGAGAATATAAGATATATTTGGTGTCCTTTTGATATTTTATGTAACTTATATAATTCATATTTGGTGTAGTTTTTGATATTTTACATAGGGTGTGTCATATATATTGACTGTCTTTTTGATATTTTATTTACAGTATATAATATACATTTGGTGTAATTTTTGATATTTTATGTACAGTATATTAAATATAATTACTGTAGTTTTTGATAGTTTATTTACAGTATATATAACACATATTTGGTGCACTTTTTGATATTTTATGTACAGTATGTCATATATCTTTACTGAACTTTTTCAAATTTTATTTACAGTATATAAAATATTTTTGGTGTACTTTTAGTTAATATTATATATACAATATATGAAATATATTTACTGTACTTTTTGATATTTTATGTACAGTATATAAGATATATTTGGTGTCCTTTTGATATTTTATGTAAATTATATAATACATATTTGGTGTTGTTTTTCATATTTTACATAGGGTGTGTCATATATATTGACTGTCCTTTTTGATATTTTATTTACAGTATATAATATACTTTTGGTGTAATTTTTGATATTTTATGTACAGTATATTAAATATAATTACTGTAGTTTTTGATAGTTTATTTACAGTATATATAACACATATTTGGAGCACTTTTTGATATTTTATGTACAGTATGTAATATATATTTACTGTACTTTTTCAAACTTTATTAACAGTATATAAAATATATTTCGTGTACTTTTAGTTAATATTATATGTACAATATATGAAATATATTTACTGTACTTTTTGACATTTTCTGTACAGTATATAAGATATATTTGGTGTCCTTTTGATATTTTATGTAAATTATATAATACATATTTGGTGTAGTTTCTGATATTTTACATAGGGTCCGTCGTATATATTGACTGTCCTTTTTGATATTTTATTTACAGTATATAATATACATTTGGTGTAATTTTTGATATTTTATGTACAGTATATGAAATATAATTACTATAGTATTTGATAGTTTATTTAGAGTATATATAACACATATTTGGTGTACTTTTTGATATTTTATGTACAGTATGTAATATATATTTACTGTACTTTTTGATATTTTATTTTCAGTATATAAAATGTATTTGGTGTACTTTCAGTTAATATTATATGTACAATATATGAAATATATTTACTGTACTTTTTGATATTTTATGTAGAGAATATAAGATATATTTGGTGTCCTTTTGATATTTTATGTAACTTATATAATTCATATTTGGTGTAGTTTTTGATATTTTACATAGGGTGTGTCATATATATTGACTGTCTTTTTGATATTTTATTTACAGTATATAATATACATTTGGTGTAATTTTTGATATTTTATGTACAGTATATTAAATATAATTACTGTAGTTTTTGATAGTTTATTTACAGTATATATAACACATATTTGGTGCACTTTTTGATATTTTATGTACAGTATGTCATATATCTTTACTGAACTTTTTCAAATTTTATTTACAGTATATAAAATATTTTTGGTGTACTTTTAGTTAATATTATATATACAATATATGAAATATATTTACTGTACTTTTTGCTATTTTATGTACAGTATATAAGATATATTTGGTGTCCTTTTGATATTTTATGTAAATTATATAATACATATTTGGTGTTGTTTTTCATATTTTACATAGGGTGTGTCATATATATTGACTGTCCTTTTTGATATTTTATTTACAGTATATAATATACTTTTGGTGTAATTTTTGATATTTTATGTACAGTATATTAAATATAATTACTGTAGTTTTTGATAGTTTATTTACAGTATATATAACACATATTTGGAGCACTTTTTGATATTTTATGTACAGTATGTAATATATATTTACTGTACTTTTTCAAACTTTATTAACAGTATATAAAATGTATTTCGTGTACTTTTAGTTAATATTATATGTACAATATATGAAATATATTTACTGTACTTTTTGACATTTTCTGTACAGTATATAAGATATATTTGGTGTCCTTTTGATATTTTATGTAAATTATATAATACATATTTGGTGTAGTTTCTGATATTTTACATAGGGTCCGTCGTATATATTGACTGTCCTTTTTGATATTTTATTTACAGTATATAATATACATTTGGTGTAATTTTTGATATTTTATGTACAGTATATGAAATATAATTACTATAGTATTTGATAGTTTATTTAGAGTATATATAACACATATTTGGTGTACTTTTTGATATTTTATGTACAGTATGTAATATATATTTACTGTACTTTTTGATATTTTATTTACAGTATATAAAATGTATTTGGTGTACTTTCAGTTAATATTATATGTACAATATATGAAATATATTTACTGTACTTTTTGATATTTTATGTAGAGAATATAAGATATATTTGGTGTCCTTTTGATATTTTATGTAAATTATATAATTCATATTTGGTGTAGTTTTTGATATTTTACATAGGGTGTGTCATATATATTGACTGTCTTTTTGATATTTTATTTACAGTATATAATATACATTTGGTGTAATTTTTGATATTTTATGTACAGTATATTAAATATAATTACTGTAGATTTTGATAGTTTATTTACAGTATATATAACACATATTTGGTGCACTTTTTGATATTTTATGTACAGTATGTCATATATCTTTACTGTAATTTTTCAAATTTTATTTACAGTATATAAAATATTTTTGGTGTACTTTTAGTTAATATTATATGTACAATATATGAAATATATTTACTGTACTTTTTGATATTTTCTGTACAGTATATAAGATATATTTGGTGTCCTTTTGATATTTTATGTAAATTATATAATACATATTTGGTGTTGTTTTTCATATTTTACATAGGGTGTGTCATATATATTGACTGTCCTTTTTGATATTTTATTTACAGTATATAATATACTTTTGGTGTAATTTTTGATATTTTATGTACAGTATATTAAATATAATTACTGTAGTTTTTGATAGTTTATTTACAGTATATATTACACATATTTGGTGTACTTTTTGATATTTTATGTACAGTATGTAATATATACTGTACTTTATCAAACTTTATTTACAGTATATAAAATGTATTTGGTGTACATTTAGTTAATATTATAAGTACAATATATGAAATATATTTACTGTACTTTTTGATATTTTCTGTACAGTATATAAGATATATTTGGTGTCCTTTTGATATTTTATGTAAATTATATAATACATATTTGGTGTAGTTTCTGATATTTTACATAGGGTGCGTCGTATATATTGACTGTCCTTTTTGATATTTTATTTACAGTATATAATATACATTTGGTGTAATTTTTCATATTTTATGTACAGTATATTAAATATAATTACTGTAGTATTTGATAGTTTATTTACAGTATATATAACACATATTTGGTGTACTTTTTGATATTTTATGTACAGTATGTAATATATATTTACTGTACTTTTTGATATTTTATTTACAGTATATAAAATGTATTTGGTGTACTTTCAGTTAATATTATATGTACAATATATGAAATATATTTACTGTACTTTTTGATATTTTATGTAGAGTATATAAGATATATTTGGTGTCCTTTTGATATTTTATGTAAATTATATAATTCATATTTGGTGTAGTTTTTGATATTTTACATAGGGTGTGTCATATATATTGACTGTCTTTTTGATATTTTATTTACAGTATATAATATACATTTCGTGTAATTTTTGATATTTTATGTACACTATATTAAATATAATTACTGTAGTTTTTGATAGTTTATTTACAGTATATATAACACATATTTGGAGCACTTTTTCATATTTTATGTACAGTATGTAATATATATTTACTGTACTTTTTCAAACTTTATTAACAGTATATAAAATGTATTTGGTGTACTTTTAGTTAATATTATATGTACAATATATGAAATATATTTACTGTACTTTTTGATATTTTCTGTACAGTATATAAGATATATTTGGTGTCCTTTTGATATTTTATGTAAATTATATAATTCATATTTGGTGTAGTTTTTGATATTTTACATAGGGTGTGTCATATATATTGACTGTCTTTTTGATATTTTATTTATAGTATATAACATACATTTGGTGTAATTTTTGATATTTTATGTACAGTATATTAAATATAATTACTGTAGTTTTTGAGAGTTTATTTACAGTATATATAACACATATTTGGAGCACTTTTTGATATTTTATGTACAGTATGTAATATATATTTACTGTACTTTTTCAAACTTTATTAACAGTATATAAAATGTATTTCGTGTACTTTTAGTTAATATTATATGTACAATATATGAAATATATTTACTGTACTTTTTGATATTTTCTGTACAGTATATAAGATATATTTGGTGTCCTTTTGATATTTTATGTAAATTATATAATACATATTTGGTGTAGTTTCTGATATTTTACATAGGGTCCGTCGTATATATTGACTGTCCTTTTTGATATTTTATTTACAGTATATAATATACATTTGGTGTAATTTTTGATATTTTATGTACAGTATATGAAATATAATTACTATAGTATTTGATAGTTTATTTACAGTATATATAACACATATTTGGTGTACTTTTTGATATTTTATGTACAGTATGTAATATATATTTACTGTACTTTTTGATATTTTATTTTCAGTATATAAAATGTATTTGGTGTACTTTCAGTTAATATTATATGTACAATATATGAAATATATTTACTGTACTTTTTGATATTTTATGTAGAGAATATAAGATATATTTGGTGTCCTTTTGATATTTTATGTAACTTATATAATTCATATTTGGTGTAGTTTTTGATACTTTACATAGGGTGTGTCATATATATTGACTGTCTTTTTGATATTTTATTTACAGTATATAATATACATTTGGTGTAATTTTTGATATTTTATGTACAGTATATTAAATATAATTACTGTAGTTTTTGATAGTTTATTTACAGTATATATAACACATATTTGGTGCACTTTTTGATATTTTATGTACAGTATGTCATATATCTTTACTGAACTTTTTCAAATTTTATTTACAGTATATAAAATATTTTTGGTGTACTTTTAGTTAATATTATATATACAATATATGAAATATATTTACTGTACTTTTTGATATTTTATGTACAGTATATAAGATATATTTGGTGTCCTTTTGATATTTTATGTAAATTATATAATACATATTTGGTGTTGTTTTTCATATTTTACATAGGGTGTGTCATATATATTGACTGTCCTTTTTGATATTTTATTTACAGTATATAATATACTTTTGGTGTAATTTTTGATATTTTATGTACAGTATATTAAATATAATTACTGTAGTTTTTGATAGTTTATTTACAGTATATATAACACATATTTGGAGCACTTTTTGATATTTTATGTACAGTATGTAATATATATTTACTGTACTTTTTCAAACTTTATTAACAGTATATAAAATGTATTTCGTGTACTTTTAGTTAATATTATATGTACAATATATGAAATATATTTACTGTACTTTTTGACATTTTCTGTACAGTATATAAGATATATTTGGTGTCCTTTTGATATTTTATGTAAATTATATAATACATATTTGGTGTAGTTTCTGATATTTTACATAGGGTCCGTCGTATATATTGACTGTCCTTTTTGATATTTTATTTACAGTATATAATATACATTTGGTGTAATTTTTGATATTTTATGTACAGTATATGAAATATACTTACTATAGTATTTGATAGTTTATTTAGAGTATATATAACACATATTTGGTGTACTTTTTGATATTTTATGTACAGTATGTAATATATATTTACTGTACTTTTTGATATTTTATTTACAGTATATAAAATGTATTTGGTGTACTTTCAGTTAATATTATATGTACAATATATGAAATATATTTACTGTACTTTTTGATATTTTATGTAGAGAATACAAGATATATTTGGTGTCCTTTTGATATTTTATGTAAATTATATAATTCATATTTGGTGTAGTTTTTGATATTTTACATAGGGTGTGTCATATATATTGACTGTCTTTTTGATATTTTATTTACAGTATATAATATACATTTGGTGTAATTTTTGATATTTTATGTACAGTATATTAAATATAATTACTGTAGATTTTGATAGTTTCTTTACAGTATATATAACACATATTTGGTGCACTTTTTGATATTTTATGTACAGTATGTCATATATCTTTACTGTACTTTTTCAAATTTTATTTACAGTATATAAAATATTTTTGGTGTACTTTTAGTTAATATTATATGTACAATATATGAAATATATTTACTGTACTTTTTGATATTTTCTGTACAGTATATAAGATATATTTGGTGTCCTTTTGATATTTTATGTAAATTATATAATACATATTTGGTGTTGTTTTTCATATTTTACATAGGGTGTGTCATATATATTGAGTGTCCTTTTTGATATTTTATTTACAGTATATAATATACTTTTGGTGTAATTTTTGATATTTTATGTACAGTATATTAAATATAATTACTGTAGTTTTTGATAGTTTATTTACAGTATATATTACACATATTTGGTGTACTTTTTGATATTTTATGTACAGTATGTAATATATACTGTACTTTATCAAACTTTATTTACAGTATATAAAATGTATTTGGTGTACATTTAGTTAATATTATAAGTACAATATATGAAATATATTTACTGTACTTTTTGATATTTTCTGTACAGTATATAAGATATATTTGGTGTCCTTTTGATATTTTATGTAAATTATATAATACATATTTGGTGTAGTTTCTGATATTTTACATAGGGTGCGTCGTATATATTGACTGTCCTTTTTGATATTTTATTTACAGTATATAATATACATTTGGTGTAATTTTTCATATTTTATGTACAGTATATTAAATATAATTACTGTAGTATTTGATAGTTTATTTACAGTATATATAACACATATTTGGTGTACTTTTTGATATTTTATGTACAGTATGTAATATATATTTACTGTACTTTTTGATATTTTATTTACAGTATATAAAATGTATTTGGTGTACTTTCAGTTAATATTATATGTACAATATATGAAATATATTTACTGTACTTTTTGATATTTTATGTAGAGTATATAAGATATATTTGGTGTCCTTTTGATATTTTATGTAAATTATATAATTCATATTTGGTGTAGTTTTTGATATTTTACATAGGGTGTGTCATATATATTGACTGTCTTTTTGATATTTTATTTACAGTATATAATATACATTTGGTGTAATTTTTGATATTTTATGTACACTATATTAAATATAATTACTGTAGTTTTTGATAGTTTATTTACAGTATATATAACACATATTTGGAGCACTTTTTCATATTTTATGTACAGTATGTAATATATATTTACTGTACTTTTTGAAACTTTATTAACAGTATATAAAATGTATTTGGTGTACTTTTAGTTAATATTATATGTACAATATATGAAATATATTTACTGTACTTTTTGATATTTTCTGTACAGTATATAAGATATATTTGGTGTCCTTTTGATATTTTATGTAAATTATATAATTCATATTTGGTGTAGTTTTTGATATTTTACATAGGGTGTGTCATATATATTGACTGTCTTTTTGATATTTTATTTATAGTATATAACATACATTTGGTGTAATTTTTGATATTTTATGTACAGTATATTAAATATAATTACTGTAGTTTTTGAGAGTTTATTTACAGTATATATAACACATATTTGGAGCACTTTTTGATATTTTATGTACAGTATGTAATATATATTTACTGTACTTTTTCAAACTTTATTAACAGTATATAAAATGTATTTCGTGTACTTTTAGTTAATATTACATGTACAATATATGAAATATATTTACTGTACTTTTTGATATTTTCTGTACAGTATATAAGATATATTTGGTGTCCTTTTGATATTTTATGTAAATTATATAATACATATTTGGTGTAGTTTCTGATATTTTACATAGGGTCCGTCGTATATATTGACTGTCCTTTTTGATATTTTATTTACAGTATATAATATACATTTGGTGTAATTTTTGATATTTTATGTACAGTATATGAAATATAATTACTATAGTATTTGATAGTTTATTTACAGTATATATAACACATATTTGGTGTACTTTTTGATATTTTATGTACAGTATGTAATATATATTTACTGTACTTTTTGATATTTTATTTACAGTATATAAAATGTATTTGGTGTACTTTCAGTTAATATTATATGTACAATATATGAAATATATTTACTGTACTTTTTGATATTTTATGTATAGAATATAAGATATATTTGTTGTCCTTTTGATATTTTATGTAAATTATATAATTCATATTTGGTGTAGTTTTTGATATTTTACATAGGGTGTGTCATATATATTGACTGTCTTTTTGATATTTTATTTACAGTATATAATATACATTTGGTGTAATTTTTGATATTTTATGTACAGTATATTAAATATAATTACTGTAGTTTTTGATAGTTTATTTACAGTATATATAACACATATTTGGTGCACTTTTTGATATTTTATGTACAGTATGTCATATATCTTTACTGAACTTTTTCAAATTTTATTTACAGTATATAAAATATTTTTGGTGTACTTTTAGTTAATATTATATATACAATATATGAAATATATTTACTGTACTTTTTGATATTTTATGTACAGTATATAAGATATATTTGGTGTCCTTTTGATATTTTATGTAAATTATATAATACATATTTGGTGTTGTTTTTCATATTTAACATAGGGTGTGTCATATATATTGACTGTCCTATTTGATATTTTATTTACAGTATATAATATACTTTTGGTGTAATTTTTGATATTTTATGTACAGTATATTAAATATAATTACTGTAGTTTTGATAGTTTATTTACAGTATATATAACACATATTTGGAGCACTTTTTGATATTTTATGTACAGTATGTAATATATATTTACTGTACTTTTTCAAACTTTATTAACTGTATATAAAATGTATTTCGTGTACTTTTAGTTAATATTATATGTACAATATATGAAATATATTTACTGTACTTTTTGACATTTTCTGTACAGTATATAAGATATATTTGGTGTCCTTTTGATATTTTATGTAAATTATATAATACATATTTGGTGTAGTTTCTGATATTTTACATAGGGTCCGTCGTATATATTGACTGTCCTTTTTGATATTTTATTTACAGTATATAATGTACATTTGGTGTAATTTTTGATATTTTATGTACAGTATATTAAATATAATTACTATAGTATTTGATAGTTTATTTACAGTATATATAACACATATTTGGTGTACTTTTTGATATTTTATGTACAGTATGTAATATATATTTACTGTATTTTTGATATTTTATTTACAGTATATAAAATGTATTTGGTGTACTTTCAGTTAATATTATATGTACAATATATGAAATATATTTACTGTACTTTTTGATATTTTATGTAGAGAATATAAGATATATTTGGTG
This sequence comes from Pan troglodytes, assembly GCF_028858775.2. Classification (NCBI taxonomy): domain Eukaryota; kingdom Metazoa; phylum Chordata; class Mammalia; order Primates; family Hominidae; genus Pan; species Pan troglodytes. The sequence continues at coordinate 10,184,483 of NC_072413.2, forward strand.
TCCTTTTGATATTTTATGTAAATTATATAATTCATATTTGGTGTAGTTTTTGATATTTTACATAGGGTGTGTCATATATATTGACTGTCTTTTTGATATTTTATTTACAGTATATAATATACATTTGGTGTAATTTTTGATATTTTATGTACAGTATATTAAATATAATTACTGTAGTTTTTGATAGTTTATTTACAGTATATATAACACATATTTGGTGCACTTTTTGATATTTTATGTACAGTATGTCATATATCTTTACTGTACTTTTTCAAATTTTATTTACAGTATATAAAATATTTTTGGTGTACTTTTAGTTAATATTATATATACATTATATGAAATATATTTACTGTACTTTTTGATATTTTATGTACAGTATATAAGATATATTTGGTGTCCTTTTGATATTTTATGTAAATTATATAATACATATTTGGTGTTGTTTTTCATATTTTACATAGGGTGTGTCATATATATTGACTGTCCTTTTTGATATTTTATTTACAGTATATAATATACTTTTGGTGTAATTTTTGATATTTTATGTACAGTATATTAAATATAATTACTGTAGTTTTTGATAGTTTATTTACAGTATATATTACACATATTTGGTGTACTTTTTGATATTTTATGTACAGTATGTAATATATACTGTACTTTATCAAACTTTATTTACAGTATATAAAATGTATTTGGTTTACTTTTAGTTAATATTATAAGTACAATATATGAAATATATTTACTGTTCTTTTTGATATTTTCTGTACAGTATATAAGATATATTTGGTGTCCTTTTGATATTTTATGTAAATTATATAATACATATTTGGTGTAGTTTCTGATATTTTACATAGGGTGCGTCGTATATATTGACTGTCCTTTTTGATATTTTATTTACAGTATATAATATACATTTGGTGTAATTTTTGATATTTTATGTACAGTATATTAAATATAATCACTGTAGATTTTGATTGTTTATTTACAGTATATATAACACATATTTGGTGCACTTTTTGATATTTTATGTACAGTATGTCATATATCTTTACTGTACTTTTTCAAATTTTATTTACAGTATATAAAATGATTTTGGTGTACTTTTAGTTAATATTATATGTACAATATATGAAATATATTTACTGTACTTTTTGATATTTTCTGTACAGTATATAAGATATATTTGGTGTCCTTTTGATATTTTATGTAAATTATATAATTCATATTTGGTGTAGTTTTTGATATTTTACATAGTGTGTGTCATATATATTGACTGTCTTTTTGATATTTTATTTACAGTATATAATATACATTTGGTGTAATTTATGATATTTTATGTACAGTATATTAAATATAATTACTGTAGTTTTTGATAGTTTATTTACAGTATATATAACACATATTTGGAGCACTTTTTGATATTTTATGTACAGTATGTAATATATATTTACTGTACTTTTTCAACCTTTATTAACAGTATATAAAATGTATTTGGTGTACTTTTAGTTAATATTATATGTACAATATATGAAATATATTTACTGTACTTTTTGATATTTTCTGTACAGTATATAAGATATATTTGGTGTCCTTTTGATATTTTATGTTAATTATATAATACATATTTGGTGTAGTTTCTGATATTTTACATAGGGTGCGTCGTATATATTGACTGTGCTTTTTGATATTTTATTTACAGTATATAATATACATTTGGTGTAATTTTTCATATTTTATGTACAGTATATTAAATATAATTACTGTAGTATTTGATAGTTTATTTACAGTATATATAACACATATTTGGTGTACTTTTTGATATTTTATGTACAGTATGTAATATATATTTACTGTACTTTTTGATATTTTATTTACAGTATATAAAATGTTTTTGGTGTACTTTCAGTTAATATTATATGTACAATATATGAAATATATTTACTGTACTTTTTGATATTTTCTGTACAGTATATAAGATATATTTGGTGTCCTTTTGATATTTTATGTAAATTATATAATTCATATTTGGTGTAGTTTTTGATATTTTATATAGGGTGTGTCATATATATTGACTGTCTTTTTGATATTTTATTTACAGTATATAATATACATTTGGTGTAATTTTTGATATTTTATGTACAGTATATTAAATATAATTACTGTAGTTTTTGATAGTTTATTTACAGTATATATAACACATATTTGGAGCACTTTTTGATATTTTATGTACAGTATGTAATATATATTTACTGTACTTTTTCAAACTTTATTAACAGTATATAAAATGTATTTGGTGTACTTTTAGTTAATATTATATGTACAATATATGAAATATATTTACTGTACTTTTTGATATTTTCTGTACAGTATATAAGATATATTTGGTGTCCTTTTGATATTTTATGTAAATTATATAATACATATTTGGTGTAGTTTCTGATATTTTACATAGGGTGCGTCGCATATATTGACTGTCCTTTTTGATATTTTATTTACAGTATATAAAATACATTTGGTGTAATTTTTCATATTTTATGTACAGTATATTAAATATAATTACTGTAGTATTTGATAGTTTATTTACAGTATATATAACACATATTTGGTGTACTTTTTGATATTTTATGTACAGTATGTAATATATATTTACTGTACTTTTTGATATTTTATTTACAGTATATAAAATGTATTTGGTGTACTTTCAGTTAATATTATATGTACAATATATGAAATACATTTACTGTACTTTTTGATATTTTATGTAGACTATATAATATATATTTGGTGTCCTTTTGATATTTTATGTAAATTATATAATACATATTTGGTGTAGTTTTTGATATTTTACATAGGGTGTGTCATATATATTGACTGTACTTTTTGATATTTTATTTACAGTATATAATATACTTTTGGTGTAATTTTTGATATTTTATGTACAGTATATTAAATATAACTACTGTAGTTTTTGATACTTTATTTACAGTATATATTACACATGTTTGGTGTACTTTTTGATATTTTATGTACAGCATGTAATATATATTTACTGTACTTTATCAAACTTTATTTACAGTATATAAAATGTATTTGGTGTACTTTTAGTTAATATTATAAGTACAATATATGAAATATATTTACTGTAATTTTTGATATTTTCTGTACAGTATATAAGATATATTTGGTGTCCTTTTGATATTTTATGTAAATTATATAATACATATTTGGTGTAGTTTCTGATATTTTACATAGGGTGCGTCGTATATATTGACTGTCCTTTTTGATATTTTATTTACAGTATATGATATACATTTGGTGTAATTTTTGATATTTTATGTACAGTATATTAAATATAATCACTGTAGTTTTTCATAGTTTATTTACAGTATATATAACACATATTTGGTGCACTTTTTGATATTTTATGTACAGTATGTAATATATATTTTCTGTAGTTTTTGATATTTTATTTACAGTATATAAAATGTATTTGGTGTACTTTCAGTTAATATTATATGTACAATATATGAAATATATTTACTGTACTTTTTGATATTTTCTGTACAGTATATAAGATATATTTGGTGTCCTTTTGATATTTTATGTAAATTATATAACACATATTTGGTGTAGTTTCTGATATTTTACATAGGGTGCGTCGTATATATTGACTGTCTTTTTGATATTTTATTTACAGTATATAATATACATTTGGTGTAATTTTTGATATTTTATGTACAGTATATTAAATATAATTACTGTAGTATTTGATAGTTTATTTACAGTATATATAACACATATTTGGTGTACTTTTTGATATTTTATGTACAGTATGTAATATATATTTACTGTACTTTTTGATATTTTATTTACAGTATATAAAATGTATTTGGTGTACTTTCAGTTAATATTATATGTACAATACATGAAATATATTTACTGTACTTTTTGATATTTTATGTAGAGTATATAAGATATATTTGGTGTCCTTTTGATATTTTATGTAAATTATATAATTCATATTTGGTGTAGTTTTTGATATTTTACATAGGGTGTGTCATATATATTGACTGTCTTTTTGATATTTTATTTACAGTATATAATATACATTTGGTGTAATTTTTGATATTTTATGTACAGTATATTAAATATAATTACTGTAGTTTTTGATAGTTTATTTACAGTATATATAACACATATTTGGAGCACTTTTTGATATTTTATGTACAGTATGTGATATATCTTTACTGTACTTTTTCAAATTTTATTTACAGTATATAAAATGTTTTTGGTGTACTTTTAGTTAATATTATATGTACAATATATGAAATATATTTACTGTACTTTTTGATATTTTCTGTACAGTATATACGATATATTTGGTGTCCTTTTGATATTTTATGTAAATTATATAATACATATTTGGTGTAGTTTTTGATATTTTACCTAGGGTGTGTCATATATATTGACTGTCCTTTTTGATATTTTATTTACAGTATATAATATACTTTTGGTGTAATTTTTGATATTTTATGTACAGTATATTAAATATAATTACTGTAGTTTTTGATAGTTTACTTACAGTATATATTACACATATTTGGTGTACTTTTTGATATTTTATGTACAGTATGTAATATATATTTACTGTAATTTTTCAAACTTTATTTACAGTATATAAAATGTATTTGGTGTACTTTTAGTTAATATTATATGTACAATATATGAAATATATTTACTGTACTTTTTGATATTTTCTGTACAGTATATAAGATATATTTGGTGTCCCCTTGATATTTTATGTAAATTATATAATACATATTTGGTGTAGTTTCTGATATTTTACATAGGGTGCGTCGTATATATTGACTGTCCTTTTTGATATTTTATTTACAGTATATAATATACATTTTGTGTAATTTTTGATATTTTATGTACAGTATATTAAATATAATTACTATAGTATTTGATAGTTTACTTACAGTATATATTACACATATTTGGTGTACTTTTTGATATTTTATGTACAGTATGTAATATATATTTACTGTACTTTTTCAAACTTTATTTACAGTATATAAAATGTATTTGGTGTACTTTTAGTTATTATTATATGTACAATATATGAAATATATATACTGTACTTTTTGATATTTTATGTACAGTATATAAGATATATTTGGTGTCCTTTTGATATTTGATGTAAATTATATAATACATATTTCGTGTAGTTTTTGATATTTTACATAGGGTGTGTAGTATATAGTTACTGTCCTTTTTGATATTTTATTTACAGTATATAATATACATTTGGTGTATTTTTTGATACTTTATGTACAGTGTATTAAATATAAATACTGTAGTTTTTGATAGTTTATTTACAGTATATATTACACATATTTGGTGTACTTTTTGATATTTTATGTACAGTATGTCATATATATTTACTGTATTTTTATATTTTATTTTCAGTATATAAAATGTATTTGGTGTACTTTTAGTTAATATTATATGTACAATATATGAAATATATTTACTGTACGTTTTGATATTTTCTGTACAGTATATAAGATATATTTGGTGTCCTTTTGATATTTTATATAAATTAGATAATATATATTTGGTGTAGTTTTTGATATTTTACATAGGGTGTGTAGTATATATTTGCTGTCCTTTTTGATATTTTATTTACAGTATATAATGTACAATTGGTGTAATTTTTGATATTTTATGAACAGTATATTAAATATAAATACTGTAGTTTTTGATACTTTATTTACAGTACATATTACACATATTTGGTGTACTTTTTGATATTTTATGTACAGTATGTCATATATATTTACTGTACTTTTTGATATTTTATTTACAGTATATAAAATGTATTTGGTGTACTTTCAGTTAATATTATATGTACAATATATGAAATATATTTACTGTACTTTTTGATATTTTCTGTACAGTATATAAGATATATTTGGTGTCCTTTTGATATTTTATGTAAATTATATAATTCATATTTGGTGTAGTTTTTGATCTTTTACATAGGGTGTGTCATATATATTGACTGTCTTTTTGATATTTTATTTACAGTATGTAATATACATTGGGTGTAATTTTTGATATTTTATGTACAGTATATTAAATATAATTACTGTAGTTTTTGATAGTTTATTTACGGTATATATAACACATATTTGGTGCACTTTTTGATATTTTATGTACAGTATGTCGTATATCTTTACTGTACTTTTTCAAATTTTATTTACAGTATATAAAATGTTTTTGGTGTACTTTTAGTTAATATTATATGTACAATATATGAAATATATTTACTGTACTTTTTGATATTTTCTGTACAGTATATAAGATATATTTGGTGTCCTTTTGATATTTTACGTAAATTATATAGTACATATTTGCTGTAGTTTTTGATATTTTACATAGGGTGTGTCATATATATTGACTGTCCTTTTTGATATTTTATTTACAGTATATAATATACTTTTGGTGTAATTTTTGATATTTTATGTACAGTATATTAAATATAATTACTGTAGTATTTGATAGTTTATTTACAGTATATATAACACATATTTGGTGTACTTTTTGATATTTTATGTACAGTATGTAATATATATTTACTGTACATTTTGATATTTTATTTACAGTATATAAACTGTATTTGGTGTACTTTCAGTTAATATTATATGTACAATATATGAAATATATTTACTGTACTTTTTGATATTTTATGTAGAATATATAAGATATATTTGGTGTACTTTTGATATTTTATATAAATTATATAATTCATATTTGGTGTAGTTTTTGATATTTTACATAGGGTGTGTCATATATATTGACTATCTTTTTGATATTTTATTTACAGTATGTAATATACATTTGGTGTAATTTTTGATATTTTATGTACAGTATATTAAATATAATTACTGTAGTTTTTGATAGTTTATTTACAGTATATATAACACATATTTGGTGCACTTTTTGATATTTTATGTACAGTATGTCATATATCTTTACTGTACTTTTTCAAATTTTATTTACAGTATATAAAACGTTTTTGGTGTACTTTTAGTTAATATTATATGTACAATATATGAAATATATTTACTGTACTTTTTGATATTTTCTGTACAGTATATAAGATATATTTGGTGTCCTTTTGATATTTTATGTAAATTATATAATACATATTTGGTGTACTTTCTGATATTTTACATAGGGTGTGTCATATATATTGACTGTCCTTTTTGATATTTTATTTACAGTATACAATATACTTTTGGTGTAATTTTTGATATTTTATGTACAGTATATTAAATATAATTACTGTAGTTTTTTATAGTTTATTTACAGTATATATTACACATATTTGGTGTACTTTTTGATATTTTATGTACAGTATGTAATATATATTTACTGTACTTTTTCAAACTATATTTACAGTATATAAAATGTATTTGGTGTACTTTTAGTTAATATTATATGTACAATAGATGAAATATATTTACTGTACTTTTTGATATTTTCTGTACAGTATATAAGTTATATTTGGTGTCCTTTTGATATTTTATGTAAATTATATAATACATATTTCGTGTAGTTTTTGGTATTTTACATAGGGTGTGTAGTATATAGTTACTGTCCTTTTTGATATTTTATTTACAGTATATAATATACATTTTGTGTAATTTTTGATATTTTATGTACAGTATATTAAATATAAATACTGTAGTTTTTGATAGTTTATTTACAGTATATATTACACATATTTGGTGTACTTTTAGATATTTTATGTACATTAGGTCATATATATTTACTGTACTTTTTGATATTTTATTTACAGTATATAAAATGTATTTGGTGTACTTTTAGTTAATATTATATGTACAATATATGAAATATATTTACTGTACTTTTTGATATTTTATGTACAGTATATAAGATATATTTGGTGTCCTTTTGATATTTTATATAAACTATATAATATATATTTCGTGTAGCTTTTGATATTTTACATACGGTGTGTAATATACATTGACTATAGTTTTTGATATTTTATTTAGAGTATATAATATACATTTGGTGTAATTTTTGATATTTTATGTACAGTATATTAAATATAATTACTGTAGTTTTTGATAGTTTATTTACAGTATATATAATACATATTTGGTGTACTTTTTGATATTTTATGTACAGTATGTAATATATATTTACTGTACTTTTTCATATTTTATTTACAGTATATAAAATGTATTTGGTGTACTTTTAGTTATTATTATATGTACAATATATGAAATATATTTACTGTACTTTTTGATATTTTATGTAGAGTATATAAGATATATCTGGTGTCCTTTAGTTATTTTATGTAAATTATATAATACATTTTTCGTGTAGTTTTGATATTTTACATAGGGTGTGTAGTATATAGTTACTGTCCTTTTTGATATTTTATTTACAGTATATAATATACATTTGGTGTATTTTTTGATATTTTATGTACAGTATATTAAATATAAATACTGTAGTTTTTGATAGTTTATTTACAGTATATATTACACATATTTGGTGTACTTTTTGATATTTTATGTACATTACGTCATATATATTTACTGTAGTTTTTGATATTTTATTTACAGTATATAAAATGTATTTGGTGTACTTTTAGTTAATATTATATGTACAATATATGAAATATATTTACTGTACTTTTTGATATTTTATGTACAGTATATAAGATATATTTGGTGTCCTTTTGATATTTCATGTAAATTATATAATCCATATTTGGTGTAGTTTTTGATATTTTACATAGGGTGTGTCATATATATTGACTGTCTTTTTGATATTTTATTTACAGTATATAATATACATTTGGTGTAATTTTTGATATTTTATGTACAGTATATTAAATATAATTACTGTAGTTTTTGATAGTTTATTTACAGTATATATTACACATATTTGGTGTACTTTTTGATATTTTATGTACAGTATGTAATATATATTTACTGTACTATTTCATATTTTATTTACAGTATATAAAATGCATTTGGTGTGCTTTTAGTTATTATTATATGTACAATATATGAAATATATATACTGTACTTTTTGATATTTTATGTACAGTATATAAGATATATTTGGTGTCCTTTTGATATTTTATGTAAATTATATAATACATATTTCGTGTAGTTTTTGATATTTTACATAGGGTGTGTAGTATATAGTTACTGTCCTTTTTGATATTTTATTTACAGTATATAATATACATTTGGTGTATTTTTTGATATTTTATGTACAGTATATTAAATATAAATACTGTAGTTTTTGATAGTTTATTTACAGTATATATTACACATATTTGGTGTACTTTTTGATATTTTATGTACAGTATGTCATATATATTTACTGTACTTTTTGATATTTTATTTTCAGTATATAAAATGTATTTGGTGTACTTTTAGTTAATATTATATGTACAATATATGAAATATATTTACTGTACGTTTTGATATTTTCTGTACAGTATATAAGATATATTTGGTGTCCTTTTGATATTTTATATAAATTAGATAATATATATTTGGTGTAGTTTTTGATATTTTACATAGGGTGTGTAGTATATATTTGCTGTCCTTTTTGATATTTTATTTACAGTATATAATGTACATTTGGTGTAATTTTTGATATTTTATGTACAGTATATTAAATATAAATACTGTAGTTTTTGATACTTTATTTACAGTACATATTACACATATTTGGTGTACTTTTTGATACTTTATGTACAGTATGTCATATATATTTACTGTACTTTTTGATATTTTATTTACAGTATATAAAATGTATTTGGTGTACTTTCAGTTAATATTATATGTACAATATATGAAATATATTTACTGTACTTTTTGATATTTTCTGTACAGTATATAAGATATATTTGGTGTCCTTTTGATATTTTATGTAAATTATATAATTCATATTTGGTGTAGTTTTTGATCTTTTACATAGGGTGTGTCATATATATTGACTGTCTTTTTGATATTTTATTTACAGTATGTAATATACATTTGGTGTAATTTTTGATATTTTATGTACAGTATATTAAATATAATTACTGTAGTTTTTGATAGTTTATTTACGGTATATATAACACATATTTGGTGCACTTTTTGATATTTTATGTACAGTATGTCGAATATCTTTACTGTACTTTTTCAAATTTTATTTACAGTATATAAAATGTTTTTGGTGTACTTTTAGTTAATATTATATGTACAATATATGAAATATATTTACTGTACTTTTTGATATTTTCTGTACAGTATATAAGATATATTTGGTGTCCTTTTGATATTTTACGTAAATTATATAGTACATATTTGCTGTAGTTTTTGATATTTTACATAGGGTGTGTCATATATATTGACTGTCCTTTTTGATATTTTATTTACAGTATATAATATACTTTTGGTGTAATTTTTGATATTTTATGAACAGTATATTAAATATAATTACTGTGGTATTTGATAGTTTATTTACAGTATATATAACACATATTTGGTGTACTTTTTGATATTTTATGTACAGTATGTAATATATATTTACTGTAGTTTTTGATATTTTATTTACAGTATATAAAATGTATTTGGTGTACTTTTAGTTAATATTATATGTACAATATATGAAATATATTTACTGTACTTTTTGATATTTTATGTACAGTATATAAGATATATTTGGTGTCCTTTTGATATTTCATGTAAATTATATAATCCATATTTGGTGTAGTTTTTGATATTTTACATAGGGTGTGTCATATATATTGACTGTCTTTTTGATATTTTATTTACAGTATATAATATACATTTGGTGTAATTTTTGATATTTTATGTACAGTATATTAAATATAATTACTGTAGTTTTTGATAGTTTATTTACAGTATATATTACACATATTTGGTGTACTTTTTGATATTTTATGTACAGTATGTAATATATATTTACTGTACTATTTCATATTTTATTTACAGTATATAAAATGCATTTGGTGTGCTTTTAGTTATTATTATATGTACAATATATGAAATATATATACTGTACTTTTTGATATTTTATGTACAGTATATAAGATATATTTGGTGTCCTTTTGATATTTTATGTAAATTATATAATACATATTTCGTGTAGTTTTTGATATTTTACATAGGGTGTGTAGTATATAGTTACTGTCCTTTTTGATATTTTATTTACAGTATATAATATACATTTGGTGTATTTTTTGATATTTTATGTACAGTATATTAAATATAAATACTGTAGTTTTTGATAGTTTATTTACAGTATATATTACACATATTTGGTGTACTTTTTGATATTTTATGTACAGTATGTCATATATATTTACTGTACTTTTTGATATTTTATTTTCAGTATATAAAATGTATTTGGTGTACTTTTAGTTAATATTATATGTACAATATATGAAATATATTTACTGTACGTTTTGATATTTTCTGTACAGTATATAAGATATATTTGGTGTCCTTTTGATATTTTATATAAATTAGATAATATATATTTGGTGTAGTTTTTGATATTTTACATAGGGTGTGTAGTATATATTTGCTGTCCTTTTTGATATTTTATTTACAGTATATAATGTACATTTGGTGTAATTTTTGATATTTTATGTACAGTATATTAAATATAAATACTGTAGTTTTTGATACTTTATTTACAGTACATATTACACATATTTGGTGTACTTTTTGATACTTTATGTACAGTATGTCATATATATTTACTGTACTTTTTGATATTTTATTTACAGTATATAAAATGTATTTGGTGTACTTTCAGTTAATATTATATGTACAATATATGAAATATATTTACTGTACTTTTTGATATTTTCTGTACAGTATATAAGATATATTTGGTGTCCTTTTGATATTTTATGTAAATTATATAATTCATATTTGGTGTAGTTTTTGATCTTTTACATAGGGTGTGTCATATATATTGACTGTCTTTTTGATATTTTATTTACAGTATGTAATATACATTTGGTGTAATTTTTGATATTTTATGTACAGTATATTAAATATAATTACTGTAGTTTTTGATAGTTTATTTACGGTATATATAACACATATTTGGTGCACTTTTTGATATTTTATGTACAGTATGTCGAATATCTTTACTGTACTTTTTCAAATTTTATTTACAGTATATAAAATGTTTTTGGTGTACTTTTAGTTAATATTATATGTACAATATATGAAATATATTTACTGTACTTTTTGATATTTTCTGTACAGTATATAAGATATATTTGGTGTCCTTTTGATATTTTACGTAAATTATATAGTACATATTTGCTGTAGTTTTTGATATTTTACATAGGGTGTGTCATATATATTGACTGTCCTTTTTGATATTTTATTTACAGTATATAATATACTTTTGGTGTAATTTTTGATATTTTATGAACAGTATATTAAATATAATTACTGTGGTATTTGATAGTTTATTTACAGTATATATAACACATATTTGGTGTACTTTTTGATATTTTATGTACAGTATGTAATATATATTTACTGTACATTTTGATATTTTATTTACAGTATATAAAATGTATTTGGTGTACTTTCAGTTAATATTATATATACAATATATGAAATATATTTACTGTACTTTTTGATATTTTATGTAGAGTATATAAGATATACTTGGTGTACTTTTGATATTTTATATAAATTATATAATTCATATTTGGTGTAGTTTTTGATATTTTACATAGGGTGTGTCATATATATTGACTATCTTTTTGATATTTTATTTACAGTATGTAATATACATTTGGTGTAATTTTTGATATTTTATGTACAGTATATTAAATATAATTACTGTAGTTTTTGATAGTTTATTTACAGTATATATAACACATATTTGGTGCACTTTTTGATATTTTATGTACAGTATGTCATATATCTTTACTGTACTTTTTCAAATTTTATTTACAGTATATAAAACGTTTTTGGTGTACTTTTAGTTAATATTATATGTACAATATATGAAATATATTTACTGTACTTTTTGATATTTTCTGTACAGTATATAAGATATATTTGGTGTCCTTTTGATATTTTATGTAAATTATATAATACATATTTGGTGTACTTTCTGATATTTTACATAGGGTGTGTCATATATATTGACTGTCCTTTTTGATATTTTATTTACAGTATACAAGATACTTTTCGTGTAATTTTTGATATTTTATGTACAGTATATTAAATATAATTACTGTAGTTTTTTATAGTTTATTTACAGTATATATTACACATATTTGGTGTACTTTTTGATATTTTATGTACAGTATGTAATATATATTTACTGTACTTTTTCAAACTATATTTACAGTATATAAAATGTATTTGGTGTACTTTTAGTTAATATTATATGTACAATATATGAAATATATTTACTGTACTTTTTGATATTTTCTGTACAGTATATAAGTTATATTTGGTGTCCTTTTGATATTTTATGTAAATTATATAATACATATTTCGTGTAGTTTTTGGTATTTTACATAGGGTGTGTAGTATATAGTTACTGTCCTTTTTGATATTTTATTTACAGTATATAATATACATTTTGTGTAATTTTTGATATTTTATGTACAGTATATTAAATATAAATACTGTAGTTTTTGATAGTTTATTTACAGTATATATTACACATATTTGGTGTACTTTTAGATATTTTATGTACATTAGGTCATATATATTTACTGTACTTTTTGATATTTTATTGACCGTATATAAAATGTATTTGGTGTACTTTCAGTTAATATTATATGTACAATATATGAAATATATTTACTGTACATTTTGATATTTTCTGTACAGTATATAAGATATATTTGGTGTCCTTTTGATATTTTATGTAAATTATATAATACATATTTGGTGTAGTTTTTGATATTTTACATAGGGTGTGTCATATATATTGACTGTCCTTTTTGATATTTTATTTAGAGTATATAATATACATTTGGTGTAATTTTTGATATTTTATGAACAGTATATTAAATATAAATACTGTAGTTTTTGATAGTTTGTTTACAATATATATTACACATATTTGGTGTACTTTTTGATATTTTATGTACATTATGTCATATATATTTACTGTACTTTTTGATATTTTATTTACAGTATATAAAATGTATTTGGTGTACTTTTAGTTAATATTATATGTACAATATATGAAATATATTTACTGTACTTTTTGATATTTTCTGTACAGTATATAAGATATATTTGGTGTCCTTTTGATATTTTATGTAAATTATATAATACATATTTGGTGTTGTTTTTCATATTTTACATAGGGTGTGTCATATATATTGACTGTCCTTTTTGATATTTTATTTACAGTATATAATATACATTTGGTGAAATTTTTGATATTTTATGTACAGTATATTAAATATAATTACTGTAGTTTTTGATAGTTTATTTACAGTATATATTACACATATTTGGTGTACATTTTGATATTTTATGTACCGTATGTAATATATATTTACTGTATTTTTCAAATTTTATTTACAGTATATAAAATGTATTTGGTGTACTTTTAGTTAATATTATACGTACAATATATGAAATATATTTACTGTACTTTTTGATATATTCTTTACAGTATATAAGATATATGTGGTGCCTTTTTGATATTTTATATAAATTACATAATATATATTTGGTGTAGTTTTTGATATTTTACATAGGGTGTGTAGTATATATTTGCTGTCCTTTTTGATATTTTATTTACAGTATATAATATACATTTGGTGTAATTTTTGATATTTTATGTACAGTATATTAAATATAATTACTGTAGTATTTGATAGTTTATTTAGAGTATATATAACACATTTTTGGGGTACTTTTTGATATTTTATGTACAGTATGTCATATATATTTACTGTACTTTTTGGTATTTTATTTACAGTATTAAAATGTATTTGGTGTACTTTCAGTTAATATTATAGGTACAATATATGAAATATATTTACTGTACTTTTTGATATTTTCTGTACAGTATATAAGATATATTTGATGTCCTTTTGATATTTTATGTAAATTATATAATACATATTTGGTGTAGTTTTTGATATTTTACATAGGGTGTGTCATATATATTGACTGTCCTTTTTGATATTTTATTTACAGTATATAAGATATATTTGGTGTCCTTTTGATATTTTATATAAATTATATAATATATATTTGGTGTAATTTTTGATATTTTACATAGGGTGTGTCATATATGACTGTCCTTTTTGATATTTTATTTAGAGTATATAATATACATTTGGTGTAATTTTTGATATTTTATGTACAGTATATTACATATAATTACTGTAGTTTTTGATAGTTTATTTACAGTATATATAACACATATTTGCTGTACTTTTGGATATTTTATGTACAGTATGTCATATATATTTACTGTACTTTTTGATATTTTATTTACAGTATATAAAATGTATTTGGTGTACTTTCAGTTAATATTATATGTACAATATATGACATATATTTACTGTACTTTCTGATATTTTCTGTACAGTATATAAGATATATTTGGTGTCCTTTTGATATTTTATGTAAATTATATAATACATATTTGGTGTAGTTTTTGATATTTTACATAGGGTGTGTCATATATATTGACTGTCCTTTTTGATAATTTATTTAGAGTATATAATATACATTTGGTGTAATTTTTGGTATTTTATGTACAGTATATTAAATATAAATACTGTAGTTTTTGATAGTTTATTTACAGTATATATTACACATATTTGGTGTACTTTTTGATATTTTATGTACATTATGTCATATATATTTACTGTACTTTTTGATATTATATTTACAGTATATAAAATGTATTTGGTGTAGTTTTAGTTAATGTTATATGTACAATATAGGTAATATATTTACTGTAATTTTTGATATTTTATGTACAGTATATAAGATATATTTGGTGTCCTTTTGATATTTTATAGAAATTATATAATATATATTTGGTGTATTTTTTGATATTTTACGTAAGGTGTGTAGTATATCTTTGCTGTCCTTTTTGATATTTTATTTACAGTATATAATATACATTTGGTGTAATTTTTGATATTTTATATACAGTATATTAAATATAAATACTGTAGTTTTTGATAGTTTATTTACAGTATATATTACACATATTTGGTGTACTTTCTGATATTTTATGTACATTATGTCATATATATTTACTGTACTTTTTGATATTTTATTTACAGTATATAAAATGTATTTGGTGTACTTTTAGTTAATATTATATGTACAATATATGAAATATATTTACTGTACTTTTTGATATTTTCTGTACAGTATATAAGATATATTTGGTGTCCTTTCGATATTTTATGTAAATTATATAATATATATTTGGTGTAGTTTTTGATATTTTACATAGGGTGCGTAATATATATATACTGTCTTTTTGATATTTTATTTACAGTATATAATATACATTAGGTGAAATTTTTGATACTTTATGTACAGTATATTAAATATAATTACTGTAGTTTTTGATAGTTTATTTACAGTATATATCACACATATTTGGTGTACTTTTTGATATTTTATTTACAGTATGTAATATATATTTACTGTACTTTTTCAAATTTTATTTACAGTATATAAAATGCATTTGGTGTACTTTTAGTTAATATTATATATACAATATATGAAATATATTTACTGTAATTTTTGATATTTTATGTACAGTATATAAGATGTATTTGGTGTCCTTTTGATATTTTATATAAATTATATAATATATATTTGCTGTAGTTTTTGATATTTTACATAGGGTGTGTCGTATATATTTGCTGTCCTTTTTGATATTTTATTAACAGTATATAATATACATTTGGTGTAATTTTTGATATTTTATGTACAGTATATTAAATATAATTACTATAGTATTTGATAGTTTATTTACAGTATATGTAACACATATTTGGTGTACTTTTTGATATTTTATGTACAGTATGTCATATATATTTACTGTACTTTTTGATATTGTATTTACAGTATATAAAATGTATTTGGTGTACTTTCAGTTAATATTATATGTACAATATATGAAATATATTTACTGTACTTTTTGATATTTTATGTACAGTATATAAGATATCTTTTGTGTACTTTTGATATTTTATGTAAATTATATTATATATTTGGTGTAGTATTTGATATTTTACATAGGGTGTGTCATACATATTGACTGTCCTTTTTGATATTTTATTTAGAGTATATAATATATATTTGGTGTAATTTTTGATATTTTATGTACAGTATATTAAATATAATTACTGTAGTTTTTGATAGTTTATTTACAGTATATATAACAAATATTTGGTGTACTTTTTGATATTTTATGTACAGTATGTCATATATTTACTGTAATTTTTCATACTTTATTTACAGTATATAAAATGTATTTGGTGTACTTTTAGTTAATATTATATGTACAATATAGGAAATATATTTACTGTACTTTTTGATATTTTATGTGCAGTATATAAGATATATTTGGTGTACTTTTGATATTTTATGTAAATTATATTATATATATGGTGTAGTATTTGATATTTTACATAGGGTGTGTCATATATATTGACTGTCATTTTGATATTTTATTTAGAGGATATAATATATATTTGGTGTAATTTTTGATATTTTATGTACAGTATATTAAATATAATTACTGTAGTTTTTGATAGTTTATTTACAGTATATATTACACCTATTTGGTGTACTTTTTGATATTTTATGTACAGTATGTCATATATCTTTACTGTACTTTTTCAAATTTTATTTACAGTATATAAAATGTATTTGGTGTACTTTTAGTTAATATTACATGTACAATATATGAAATATATTTACTCTACTTTTTGATATTTTCTGTACAGTATATAAGATATATTTGGTGTCCTTTTGTTATTTTATGTAAATTATATAATACATATTTGGTGTAGTTTTTGATATTTTACATAGGGTGTGTCATATATATTGACTGTGCTTTTTGATATTTCATTCACAGTATATAATATACATTTGGTGTAATTTTTGATATTTTATGTACAGTATATTAAATATAATTACTGTAGTTTTTGATAGTTTATTTACAGTATATATTACACATATTTGGTGTACTTTTTATATTTTATGTACAGTATGTAATATATATTTACTGTACTTTTTCAAATATTATTTACAGTATATAAAATGCATTTGGTGTACTTTTAGTTAATATTATATATACAATATATGAAATATATTTACTGTACTTTTTGATATTTTATGTAAAGTATATAAGATGTATTTGGTGTCCTTTTGATATTTTATATAAATTATGTAATATTTATTTGCTGTAGTTTTTGATATTTTACATAGGTTGTGTAGTATACATTTGCTGTCCTTTTTGATATTTTATTAACAGTATATAATATACATTTGGTGTAATTTTTGATATTTTATGTACAGTACATTAAATATAATTACTGTAGTATTTGATAATTTATTTACAGTATATATAACACATATTTGGTGTACTTTTTGATATTTTATGTACAGTATGTCAGATATATTTACCGTAATTTTTCATACTTTATTTACAGTATATAAAATGTATTTGGTGTTCTTTTAGTTAATATTATATATACAATATATGAAATATATTTACTGTACTTTTTGATATTTTATGTACAGTATATAAGATATCTTTGGTGTACATTTGATATTTTATGTAAATTATATTATATATTTGGTGTAGTATTTGATATTTTACATACGTTGTGTCATATATATTGACTGTCGTTTTTGATATTTTATTTAGAGTATATAATATATATTTGGTGTAATTTTTGATATTTTATGTACAGTATATTAAATATAATTACTGTAGTTTTTGATAGTTTATTTACAGTATATATAACACATATTTGGTGTACTTTTTGATATTTTATGTACAGTATGTCATATATCTTTACTGTAATTTTTCAAGTTTTATTTACAGTATATAAAATGTATTTGGCGTACTTTTAGTTAATATTATATGTACAATATATGAAATATATTTACTGTACTTTTTGATATTTTCTGTACAATATATAAGATATATTTGGTGTCCTTTTGATATTTTATGTAAATTATATAATACATATTTGGTGTAGTTTTTGATATTTTACATAGGGTGTGTCATATATATTGACTGTCCTTTTTGATATTTTATTTATAGTATATAATATACATTTAGTGTAATTTTTGATATTTTATGTACAGTATATTAAATATAATTACTGTAGTATTTGATAGTTTATTTACAGTATATATTACACATATTTGGTGTACTTTTTGATATTTTATGTACAGTATGTAATATACATTTACTGTATTTTTGATATTTTATTTACAGTATATAAAATGTATTTGGTGTACTTTCAGTTAATATTATATGTACAATATATGAAATATATTTACTGTACTTTTTGATATTTTATGTACAGTATATAAGATATATTTGGTGTCCTTTTGATATTTTATGTAAATTATATAATACATATTTGGTGTAGTTTTTGATATTTTATATAGGGTGTTTCATATATATTGACTGTCCTTTTTGATATTTTATTTACAGTATATAATATACATTTGGTGTAATTTTTGATGTTTTATGTACAGTATATTAAATATAATTACTGTAGTTTTTGATAGTTAATTTAAAGTATATATTACACATATTTGGTGTACTTTTTGATATTTTATGTACAGTATGTAATATATATTTACTGTAATTTTTCATATTTTATTTACAGTATATAAAATGTATTTGGTGTACTTTCAGTTAATATTATATGTACAATAAGTGAAATATATTTACTGTACTTTTTGATATTTTATGTACAGTATATAAGAAGTATTTGATGTCCTTTTGATATTTTATGTAAATTATATAATACATATTTCGTGTAGTTTTTGATATTTTACATAGGGTGTGTAGTATATAGTTACTGTCCTTTTTGAGATTTTATTTACAGTATATAATATACATTTGGTGTAATTTTTGATATTTTATGTACAGTATATTAAATATAAATACTGTAGTTTTTGATAGTTTATTTACAGTATATATTACACATATTTGGTGTACTTTTTGATATTTTCTGTACATTATGTCATATATATTTACTGTACTTTTTGATATTTTATTTACAGTATATAAAATGTATTTGGTGTACTTTTAGTTAATATTATATGTACAATATATGAAATATATTTACTGTACTTTTTGATATTTTATGTAGAGTATATAAGATATATTTGGTGTCATTTTGATATTTTATATAAATTATATAATATATATTTGTTGTAGTTTTTGATATTTTACGTAGGGTGTGTCATATATATTGACTGTCCTTTTTGATATTTTATTTATAGTATATAATATACATTTGGTGTAATTTTTGATATTTTATATACAGTATATTAAATATAATTACTGTAGTTTTTGATAGTTTATTTACAGTATATATTACACATATTTGGTGTACTTTTTATATTTAATGTACAGTATGTCATATATATTTACTGTACTTTTTGATATTTTATTTACAGTATATAAAATGTATTTGGTGTACTTTCAGTTAATATTATATGTACAATATATGAAATATATTTACTGTACTTTTTGATATTTTCTGTACAGTATATAAGATATATTTGGTGTCCTTTTGATATTTTATGTAAATTATATAATACATATTTGGTGTAGGTTAAATATTTTACATAGGGTGTATCATATATATTGACTGTCCTTTTTGATATTTTATTTTGAGCATATAATATACAT
This sequence comes from Pan troglodytes, assembly GCF_028858775.2. Classification (NCBI taxonomy): domain Eukaryota; kingdom Metazoa; phylum Chordata; class Mammalia; order Primates; family Hominidae; genus Pan; species Pan troglodytes. The sequence continues at coordinate 10,205,501 of NC_072413.2, forward strand.
TTGGTGTAATTTTTGATATTTTATATACAGTATATTAAATATAAATACTGTAGTTTTTGATACTTTATTTACTGTATATATTACACATATTTGGTGTAGTTTTTGATATTTTATGTACAGTATGTAATATATATTTACTGTACTTTTTCAAAATTTATTTACAGTATATAAAATGTATTTGGTGTACTTTCAGTTAATATTATATGTACAATATATGAAATATATTTACTGTACTTTTTGATATTTTCTGTACACTATATAAGATATATTTGGTGTCCATTTGATATTTTATGTAAATTATATAATACATATTTGGTGTAGTTTTTGATATTTTACATAGGGTGTGTCATATATATTGACTGTCCTTTTTGATATTTTATTTAGAGTATATAATATACATTTGGTGTAATTTTTGATATTTTATGTACAGTATATTAAATATAAATACTGTAGTTTTTGATAGTTTATTTACAGTATATATTACACATATTTGGTGTACTTTTTGATATTTTATGTACATTATGTCACATATATTTACTGTACTTTTTGATATTTTATTTACAGTATATAAAATGTATTTGGTGTCCTTTTAGTTAATATTATATGTACAATATATGAAATATATTTACTGTACTTTTTGATATTTTCTGTACAGTATATAAGATATATTTGGTGTCCTTTTGATATTTTATGTAAATTATATAATACATATTTGGTGTACTTTTTTATATTTTACATAGGGTGTGTCATATATATTGACTGTCTTTTTGATATTTTATTTAGAGTATATAAAATACATTTGGTGTAATTTTTGTTATTTTATGTACAGTATATTAAATATAAATACTGTAGTTTTTGATAGTTTGTTTACAGTATATATTACACATATTTGGTGTACTTTTTGATATTTTATGTACATTATGTCATATATATTTACTGTACTTTTTTATATTTTATTTACAGTATATAAAATGTATTTGGTGTACTTTTAGTTAATATTATATGTACAATATATGAAATATATTTACTGTACTTTTTGATATTTTCTGTACAGTATATAAGATATATTTGGTGTTCTTTTGATATCTTATGTAAATTATATAATACATATTTGGTGTAGTTTTTGATATTTTACATAGGGTGTGTCATATATATTGACTGTCCTTTTTGATATTTTATTTACAGTATATAATATACATTTGGTGTAATTTTTGATATTTTATGTACAGTATATTAAATATAATTACTGTAGTTTTTGATACTTTATTTACAGTATATATTACACATATTTGGTGTACTTTTTGATATTTTATGTACAGTGTGTAATATATATTTACTGTAGTTTTTCAAATTTTATTTACAGTATATAAAATGTATTTGGTGTACTTTTAGTTAATATTATATGTACAATATATGAAATATATTTACTGTACTTTTTGATATTTTATGTACAGTATATAAGATGTATTTGGTGTCCTTTTGATATTTTATATAAATTATATAATATATATTTGGTGTAGTTTTTGATATTTTACATAGGGTGTGTAGTATATATTTGCTGTCCTTTTTGATATTTTTTTACAGTGTATAATATCCATTTGGGGTTATTTTTGATATTTTATGTACAGTATATTAAATATAATTACTGTAGATTTTGATAGTTTATTTACAGTATATATTACACATATTTGGTGTACTTTTTGATATTTTATGTACAATATGTCATATATATTTACTGTACTTTTTCAAATTTTATTTACAGTATATAAAATGTATTTGGTGTACTTTCAGTTAATATTATATGTACAATATATGAAATATATTTACTGTACATTTTGATATTTTATGTACAGTATATAAGATATATTTGGTGTCCTTTTGATATTTTATTTAAATTATATAATACATATTTGGTGTAGTTTTTGATATTTTACATAGGGTGTGTCATATATATTGACTGTCCTTTTTGATATTTTATTTAGAGTATATAATATACATTTGGTGTAATTTTTGATATTTTATGAACAGTATATTAAATATAAATACTGTAGTTTTTGATAGTTTGTTTACAGTATATATTACACATATATGGTACTTTTTGATATTTTATGTACTTTATGTCATATATATTTACTGTACTTTTTGATATTTTATTTACAGTATATAAAATATATTTGGTGTACTTTCAGTTAATATTATATGTACAACATATGAAATATATTTACCGTACTTTTTGATATTTTCTGTGCAGTATATAAGATATATTTGGTGTCCGTTTGATATTTTATGTAAATTATATGATACATATTTGGTGTAGATTTTCATACTTTACATAGGGTGTGTCATATATATTGACTGTCCTTTTTGGTATTTTATTTACAGTATATAATATATATTTGGTGTAACTTTTTATATTTTATGTACAGTATATTAAATATAATTACTGTAGTTTTTAATAGTTTATTTACAGTATATATTACACATATTTGGTGTACTTTTTGATATTTTATGTACAGTATGTAATATATATTTACTGTACTTTTCAAATTTTATTTAAAATATATAAAATGTATTTGGTGTACTTTAAGATAATATTATATGTACAATATATGAAATATATTTACTGTACTTTTTGATATTTTATGTACAGTATATAAGATATATTTTGTGTCCTTTGATATTTTATATAAATTATAAAATATATATTTGGTGTAGTTTTTGATATTTCACATAGGGTGTGTTGTATATATTTGCTGTCCTTTTTGATATTTTATTTACAGTGTATAATATACATTTCGTGTAATTTTTGATATTTTATGTACAGTATATTAAATATAATTACTGTAGTATTTGATAGTTTATTTACAGTATATATAACACTTATTTGGTGTACTTTTTGATATTTTATGTACAGTATGTCATATATATTTACTGTAATTTTTGATATTTTATTTACAGTATATAAAATGTATTTGGTGTACTTTCAGTTAATATTATATGTACAATATATGAAATATATTTACTGTACTTTTTGATATTTTATGTACAGTATATAAGATATATTTGGTGTCCTTTTGATATTTTATGTAAATTATATAATACATATTTGGTGTAGTTTTTCATATTTTACATAGGGTGTGTCACATATATTGACTGTCCTTTTTGATATTTTATTTAGAGTATATAATATACATTTGGTGTAATTTTTGATATTTTATGAACAGTATATTAAATATTAATACTCTAGTTTTTGATAGTTTGTTTACAGTATATATTACACATATATGGTACTTTTTGATATTTTATGTACATTGTGTCATATATATTTACTGTACTTTTTGATATTTTATTTATAGTATATAAAATGTATTTGGTGTACTTTTAGTTAATATTATATGTACAATATATGAAATATATTTACTGTACTTTTTGATATCTTATGTACAGTATATAAGATATATTTGGTGTCCTTTTGATATTTTATGTAAATTATATAATACATATTTGGTGTAGTTTTTGATATTTTACATAGGGTGTGTCATATATATTCACTGTCCTTTTTGATATTTTATTTACAGTATATAATATACATTTGGTGTAATTTTTGATATTTTATGTACAGTATATTAAATATAATTACTGTAGTTTTTGATACTTTATTTACAGTATATATTACACATATTTGGTGTACTTTTTGATATTTTATGTACATTATGTAATATATATTTACTGTAATTTTTCAAATTTTATTTACAGTATATAAAATGTATTTGGTGTACTTTTAGTTAATATTATATGTGCAATATATGAAATATATTTACTGTACATTTTGATATTTTATGTACAGTATATAAGATGTATTTGGTGTCCTTTTGATATTTTATATAAATTATATAATATATATTTGGTGTAGTTTTTGATATTTTACATAGGGTGTGTAGTATATATTTGCTGTACTTTTTGATATTTTTTTACAGTGTATAATATACATTTGGTGTAATTTTTGATATTTTATGTACAGTATATTAAATATAATTACTGTAGTTTTTGATAGTTTATTTACAGTATATATACCACATATTTGGTGTACTTTTTGATATTTTATGTACAGTATGTATTATATATTTACTGTACTTTTTGATATTTTATTTACTGTATACAAAATGTATTTGTTGTACTTTTAGTTAATATTATAGGCACAATATATGAAATATATTTACTGTACTTTTTGATATATTATGTACAGTATATAAGATATATTTGGTGTCCTTTTGATATTTTATGTAAATTATATAATATATATTTGGTGTAGCTTTTGATATTTTACATAGGGTGTGTAATATACATTTACTGTAGTTTTTGATATTTTATTTACAGTATAAAATATTCATTTGGTGTAATTTTTATATTTTATGTACAGTATACTAAATATAATTAATGTAGTTTTTGATAGTTTATTTACAGTATATATACCACATATTTGGTGTACTTTTTGATATTTTATGTACAGTATGTAATATATATTTACTGTACTTTTGCATATTTTATTTACAGTATATAAAATGTATTTGTTGTACTTTTAGTTAATATTATATATACAATATATGCAATATATTTACTGTACTTTTTGATATTTTATGTACAGTATATAATATATATTTGGTGTACTTTTGATATTTTATGTAAATTATATAATATATATTTGGTGTAGCTTTTGATATTTTACATAGGATGTGTAATATATATTTACTGTACATTTTATATTTTATTAAGAGTATATAATATACATTTGGTGTAATTTTTGATATTTTATATACAGTATATTAAATATAATTACTGTAGATTTTGACAGTTTATTTACAGTATATATAACACATATTTGGTGTACTTTTTGATATTTTATATACAGTATGTAATATATATTTACTGTACATTTGGATATTTTATTTACAATATATAAAATATATTTGTTGTACTTTTAGTTAATATTATATGTACAATATATGAAATATATTTACTGTACTTTTTGATATTTTATGTACAGTATATAATATATGTTTGGTGTACTGTTGATATTTTACGTAAATTATATAATATATATTTCGTGTAGCTTTTGATATTTTACAGAGGGTGTGTAATATACATTTACTGTAGTTTTTGATATTTTATTTATAGTATATAATATACATTTGGTGTAATTTTTGATATTTTATGTACAGTATATTAAATATAATTACTGTGGTTTTTGACAGTTTATTTACAGTATATATACCACATATTTGGTGTACTTTTTGATATTTTATGTACAGTATGTAATATATATTTACTGTACTTTTTGATAATTTATTTACAGTATATACAATGTATTTGTTGTACTTTTAGTTAATATTATAGGCACAATATATGAAATATATTTACTGTAATTTTTGATATTTTATGTACATTATATAAGATATATTTGGTGTCGTTTTGATATTTTATGTAAATTATATAATATATATTTGGTGTAGCTTTTGATATTTTATGTAAATTATATAATATTTATTTTGTGTAGCTTTTGATATTTTACATAGGCTGTGTAATATATATTTACTGTAATTTTTGATATTTTATTTACAGTATATACTATACACTTGGTGTAATTTTTGATATTTTATGTACAGTATATTAAATATAATTACTGTAGTTTTTGATAGTTTATTTACAGTATATATAACACATATTTGGTGCACTTTTTGATATTTTACGTACAGTATGTCATATATCTTTAATGTACTTTTTCAAATTTTATTCACAGTATATAAAATGTATTTGGTGTACTTTTAGTTAATATTATATGTGCAATATATGAAATATATTTACTGTACTTTTTGATATTTTATGTAGATTATATAAGATATATTTGGTGTCCTTTTGATATTTTATGTAAATTATATAATACATATATGGTGTAGTTTCAGATATTTTACATAGGGTGCGTCGTATATATTGACTGTCCTTTTTGATATTTTATTTACAGTATATAATCTACATTTGGTGTAATTTTTGATATTTTATTTACAGTAAATTAAATATAATTACTGTAGTATTTGATAGTTTATTTACAGTATATATAACACTTATTTGGTCTACTTTTTGATATTTTATGTACAGTATGTAATATATATTTTCTGTAGTTTTTGATATTTTATTTACAGTATATAAAATGTATTTGGTGTACTTTCAGTTAATATTATATGTACAATATATGAAATATATCTACTGTACATTTTGATATTTTATGTAGAGTATATAAGATATATTTGGTGTCCTTTTGATATTTTATGTAAATTATACAATTCATATTTGGTGTAGTTTTTGATATTTTACATAGGGTGTGTCATATATATTGACTGTCTTTTTGATATTTTATTTACAGTATATAATATACATTTGGTGTAATTTTTGATATTTTATGTACAATATATTAAATATAATTACTGTAGTTTTTGATAGTTTATTTACAGTATATATAACACATATTTGGTGCACTTTTTGATATTTTATGTACAGTATGTAATATATATTTACTGTACTTTTTGATATTTTATTTACAGTATATAAAATGTATTTGGTGTACTTTCAGTTAATATTATATGTACAATATATGAAATATATTTACTGTACTTTTTGATATTTTCTGTACAGTATATAAGATATATTTGGTGTCCTTTTGATATTTTATGTAAATTATATAACACATATTTGGTGTAGTTTCTGATATTTTACATAGGGTGCGTCGTATATATTGACTGTCTTTTTGATATTTTATTTACAGTATATAATATACATTTGGTGTAATTTTTGATATTTTATGTACAGTATATTAAATATAATTACTGTAGTATTTGATAGTTTATTTACAGTATATATAACACATATTTGGTGTACTTTTTGATATTTTATGTACAGTATGTAATATATATTTACTGTACTTTTTGATATTTTATTTACAGTATATAAAATGTATTTGGTGTACTTTCAGTTAATATTATATGTACAATATATGAAATATATTTACTGTACATTTTGATATTTTATGTAGAGTATATAAGATATATTTGGTGTCCTTTTGATATTTTATGTAAATTATATAATTCATATTTGGTGTAGTTTTTGATCTTTTACATAGGGTGTGTCATATATATTGACTGTCTTTTTGATATTTTATTTACAGTATATAATATACATTTGGTGTAATTTTTGATATTTTATGTACAGTATATTAAATATAATTACTGTAGTTTTTGATAGTTTATTTACAGTATATATAACACATATTTGGTGCACTTTTTGATATTTTATGTACAGTATGTCATATATCTTTACTGTACTTTTTCAAATTTTATTTACAGTATATAAAATGTTTTTGGTGTACTTTTAGTTAATATTATATGTACAATATATGAAATATATTTACTGTACTTTTTGATATTTTCTGTACAGTATATAAGATATATTTGGTGTCCTTTTGATATTTTATGTAAATTATATAATACATATTTGGTGTAGTTTTTTATATTTTACATAGGGTGTGTCATATATATTGACTGTCCTTTTTGATATTTTATTTACAGTATATAATATACTTTTGGTGTAATTTTTGATATTTTATGTACAGTATATTAAATATAATTACTGTAGTTTTTGATAGTTTATTTACAGTATATATTACACATATTTGGTGTACTTTTTGATATTTTATGTACAGTATGTAATATATATTTACTGTACTTTTTCAAACTTTATTTACAGTATATAAAATGTATTTGGTGTACTTTTAGTTAATATTATATGTACAATATATGAAATATATTTACTGTACTTTTTGATATTTTCTGTACAGTATATAAGATATATTTGGTGCCCTTTTGATATTTTATGTAAATTATATAATACATATTTGGTGTAGTTTCTGATATTTTACATAGGGTGCGTCGTATATATTGACTGTCCTTTTTGATATTTTATTTACAGTATATAATATACATTTGGTGTAATTTTGGATATTTTATGTACAGTATATTAAATATAATTACTGTAGTATTTGATAGTTTATTTACAGTACATATAACACACATTTGGTGTACTTTTTGATATTTTATGTACAGTATGTAATATATATTTACTGTACTTTTTGATATTTTATTTACAGTATATAAAATGTATTTGGTGTACTTTCAGTTAATATTATATGTACAATATATGAAATATATTTACTGTACTTTTTGATATTTTCTGTACAGTATATAAGATATATTTGGTGTCCTTTTGATATTTTATGTAAATTATATAACACATATTTGGTGTAGTTTCTGATATTTTACATAGGGTGCGTCGTATATATTGACTGTCTTTTTGATATTTTATTTACAGTATATAATATACATTTGGTGTAATTTTTGATATTTTATGTACAGTATATTAAATATAATTACTGTAGTATTTGATAGTTTATTTACAGTATATATAACACATATTTGGTGTACTTTTTGATATTTTATGTACAGTATGTAATATATATTTACTGTACTTTTTGATATTTTATTTACAGTATATAAAATGTATTTGGTGTACTTTCAGTTAATATTATATGTACAATATATGAAATATATTTACTGTACATTTTGATATTTTATGTAGAGTATATAACATATATTTGGTGTCCTTTTGATATTTTATGTAAATTATATAATTCATATTTGGTGTAGTTTTTGATCTTTTACATAGGGTGTGTCATATATATTGACTGTCTTTTTGATATTTTATTTACAGTATATAATATACATTTGGTGTAATTTTTGATATTTTATGTACAGTATATTAAATATAATTACTGTAGTTTTTGATAGTTTATTTACAGTATATATAACACATATTTGGTGCACTTTTTGATATTTTATGTACAGTATGTCATATATCTTTACTGTACTTTTTCAAATTTTATTTACAGTATATAAAATGTTTTTCGTGTACTTTTAGTTAATATTATATGTACAATATATGAAATATATTTACTGTACTTTTTGATATTTTCTGTACAGTATATAAGATATATTTGGTGTCCTTTTGATATTTTATGTAAATTATATAATACATATTTGGTGTAGTTTTTTATATTTTACATAGGGTGTGTCATATATATTGACTGTCCTTTTTGATATTTTATTTACAGTATATAATATACTTTTGGTGTAATTTTTGATATTTTATGTACAGTATATTAAATATAATTACTGTAGTTTTTGATAGTTTATTTACAGTATATATTACACATATTTGGTGTACTTTTTGATATTTTATGTACAGTATGTAATATATATTTACTGTACTTTTTCAAACTTTATTTACAGTATATAAAATGTATTTGGTGTACTTTTAGTTAATATTATATGTACAATATATGAAATATATTTACTGTACTTTTTGATATTTTCTGTACAGTATATAAGATATATTTGGTGTCCTTTTGATATTTTATGTAAATTATATAATACATATTTGGTGTAGTTTCTGATATTTTACATAGGGTGCGTCGTATATATTGAATGTCCTTTTTGATATTTTATTTACAGTATATAATATACATTTGGTGTAATTTTTGATATTTTATGTACAGTATATTAAATATAATTATTGTAGTATTTGATAGTTTATTTACAGTCTATATAACACATATTTGGTGTACTTTTTGATATTTTATGTACAGTATGTCATATATATTTACTGTACTTTTTGATATTTTATTTACAATATATAAAATGCATTTGGTGTACTTTCAGTTAATATTATATGTACAATATATGAAATATATTTACTGTACTTTTTGATATTTTATGTAGAGTATATAAGATATATTTGGTGTCCTTTTGATATTTTATGTAAATTATATAATTCATATTTGGTGTAGTTTTTGATATTTTACATAGGGTGTGTCATATATATTGACTGTCTTTTTGATATTTTATTTACAGTATATAATATACATTTGGTGTAATTTTTGATATTTTATGTACAGTATATTAAATATAATTACTGTAGTTTTTGATAGTTTATTTAAAGTATATATAACACATATTTGGTGCACTTTTTGATATTTTATGTACAGTATGTCATGTATCTTTACTGTACTTTTTCAAATTTTATTTACAGCATATAAAATGTATTTGGTGTGCTTTTAGTTAATATTATATTTACAATATATGAAATATATTTACTGTACTTTTTGATATTTTCTGTATAGTATATAAGATATATTTGGTGTCCTTTTGATATTTTATGTAAATTATATAATACATATTTGGTGTAGTTTCTGATATTTTACATAGGGAGCGTCGTATATATTGACTGTCCTTTTTGATATTTTATTTACAGTATATAATATACATTTGGTGTAATTTTTGATATTTTATGTACAGTATATTAAATATAATTACTGTTGTATTTGATAGTTTATTTACAGTATATATAACACATATTTGGTGTACTTTTTGATATTTTAGGTACAGTATGTAATAGATATTTACTGTACTTTTTGATATTTTATTTACAGTATATAAAATGTATTTGGTGTACTTTCAGTTAATATTATATGTACAATATATGAAATATATTTACTGTACTTTTTGATATTTTATGTAGAGTATATAAGATATATTTGGTGTCCTTTTGATATTTTATGTAAATTATATAATTCATATTTGGTGTAGTTTTCGATCTTTTACATAGGGTGTGTCATATATATTGACTATCTTTTTGATATTTTACTTACAGTATGTAATATACATTTGGTGTAATTTTTGATGTTTTATGTACAGTATATTAAATATAATTACTGTAGTTTTTGATAGTTTATTTACAGTATATATAACACATATTTGGTGCACTTTTTGATATTTTATGTACAGTATGTCATAAATCTTTACTGTACTTTTTCAAATTTTATTTACAGTATATAAAACGTTTTTGGTGTACTTTTAGTTAATATTATATGTACAATATATGAAATATATTTACTGTACTTTTTTATATTTTCTGTACAGTATATAAGATATATTTGGTGTCCTTTTGATATTTTATGTAAATTATATAATACATATTTGGTGTACTTTCTGATATTTTACATAGGGTGTGTCATATATATTGACTGTCCTTTTTGATATTTTATTTACAGTATACAATATACATTTGGTGTAATTTTTGATATTTTATGAACAGTATATTAAATATAAATAGTGTAGTTTTTGATAGTTTGTTTACACTATATATTACACATATTTGGTGTACTTTTTGATATTTTATGTACATTATGTCATATATATTTACTGTAGTTTTTGATATTTTATTTACAGTATATAAAATGTATTTGGCGTACTTTTAGTTAATATTATATGTACAATATATGAAATATATTTACTGTACTTTTTGATATTTTCTGTACAGTATATAAGATATATTTGGTGTCCTTTTGATATTTTATGTAAAGTATATAATACATATTTGGTGTTGTTTTTCATATTTTACATAGGGTGTGTCATATATATTGACTGTCCTTTTTGATATTTTATTTACAGTATATAATATACATTTGGTGAAATTTTTGATATTTTATGTACAGTATATTAAATATAATTACTGTAGTTTTTGATAGTTTATTTACAGTATATATTACACATATTTGGTGTACATTTTGATATTTTATGTACCGTATGTAATATATATTTACTGTATTTTTCAAATTTTATTTACAGTATATAAAATGTATTTGGTGTACTTTTAGTTAATATTATACGTACAATATATGAAATATATTTACTGTACTTTTTGATATATTCTTTACACTATATAAGATATATATGGTGCCCTTTTGATATTTTATATAAATTACATAATATATATTTGGTGTAGTTTTTGATATTTTACATAGGGTGTGTAGTATATATTTGCTGTCCTTTTTGATATTTTATTTACAGTATATAATATACATTTGGTGTAATTTTTGATATTTTATGTACAGTATATTAAATATAATTACTGTAGTATTTGATAGTTTATTTAGAGTATATATAACACATTTTTGGGGTACTTTTTGATATTTTATGTACAGTATGTCATATATATTTACTGTACTTTTTGGTATTTTATTTACAGTATTAAAATGTATTTGGTGTACTTTCAGTTAATATTATAGGTACAATATATGAAATATATTTACTGTACTTTTTGATATTTTCTGTACAGTATATAAGATATATTTGATGTCCTTTTGATATTTTATGTAAATTATATAATACATATTTGGTGTAGTTTTTGATATTTTACATAGGGTGTGTCATATATATTGACTGTCCTTTTTGATATTTTATTTACAGTATATAAGATATATTTGGTGTCCTTTTGATATTTTATATAAATTATATAATATATATTTGGTGTAATTTTTGATATTTTACATAGGGTGTGTCATATATGACTGTCCTTTTTGATATTTTATTTAGAGTATATAATATACATTTGGTGTAATTTTTGATATTTTATGTACAGTATATTACATATAATTACTGTAGTTTTTGATAGTTTATTTACAGTATATATAACACATATTTGCTGTACTTTTGGATATTTTATGTACAGTATGTCATATATATTTACTGTACTTTTTGATATTTTATTTACAGTATATAAAATGTATTTGGTGTACTTTCAGTTAATATTATATGTACAATATATGACATATATTTACTGTACTTTCTGATATTTTCTGTACAGTATATAAGATATATTTGGTGTCCTTTTGATATTTTATGTAAATTATATAATACATATTTGGTGTAGTTTTTGATATTTTACATAGGGTGTGTCATATATATTGACTGTCCTTTTTGATAATTTATTTAGAGTATATAATATACATTTGGTGTAATTTTTGGTATTTTATGTACAGTATATTAAATATAAATACTGTAGTTTTTGATAGTTTATTTACAGTATATATTACACATATTTGGTGTACTTTTTGATATTTTATGTACATTATGTCATATATATTTACTGTACTTTTTGATATTATATGTACAGTATATAAAATGTATTTGGTGTACTTTTAGTTAATGTTATATGTACAATATAGGTAATATATTTACTGTAATTTTTGATATTTTATGTACAGTATATAAGATATATTTGGTGTCCTTTTGATATTTTATAGAAATTATATAATATATATTTGGTGTATTTTTTGATATTTTACGTAAGGTGTGTAGTATATCTTTGCTGTCCTTTTTGATATTTTATTTACAGTATATAATATACATTTGGTGTAATTTTTGATATTTTATATACAGTATATTAAATATAAATACTGTAGTTTTTGATAGTTTATTTACAGTATATATTACACATATTTGGTGTACTTTCTGATATTTTATGTACATTATGTCATATATATTTACTGTACTTTTTGATATTTTATTTACAGTATATAAAATGTATTTGGTGTACTTTTAGTTAATATTATATGTACAATATATGAAATATATTTACTGTACTTTTTGATATTTTCTGTACAGTATATAAGATATATTTGGTGTCCTTTTGATATTTTATGTAAATTATATAATACATATTTGTTGTAGTTTTTGATATTTTACATAGGGTGTGTCATATATATTGACTGTCCTTTTTGATATTTTATTTAGAGTATATAATATACATTTGGTGTAATTTTTGGTATTTTATGTACAGTATATTAAATATAAATACTGTAGTTTTTGATAGATTATTTACAGTATATATTACACATATTTGGTGCACTTTTTGATATTTTATGTACATTATGTCATATATATTTACTGTACTTTTTGATATTTTATTTACAGTATATAAAATGTATTTGGTGTACTTTTAGTTAATATTATATGTACAATATATGAAATATATTTACTGTATTTTTGATATTTTCTCTACAGTATATAAGATATATTTGGTGTCCTTTTGATATTTTATGTAAATTATATAATACATATTTGGTGTAGTTTTGGATATTTTACATAAGGTGTGTCATATATATTGGCTGTCCTTTTTGATATTTTATTTACAGTATATAATATACATTTGGTGAAATTTTTGATATTTTATGTACAGTATATTAAATATAATTACTGTAGTTTTTGATAGTTTATTTACAGTATATATAACACATATTTGGTGTACTTTTTGATATTTTATGTACAGTATGTCATATATATTTACTGTACTTTTTGATATTTTATTGACAGTATATAAAATGTATTTGGTGTACTTTCAGTTAATATTATATGTACAATATGTGAAATATATTTACTGTACTTTTTGATACTTTATGTACAATATATAAGATACATTTGGTGTCCTTTTGATATTTTATGTAAATTATATAATACATATTTGGTGTAGTTTCTGATATTTTACATAGGGTGTGTCATATATATTGACTGTCCTTTTTGATATTTTATTTACAGTATATAATATACATTTGGTGTAATTTTTGATATTTTATGTACAGTATATTAAATATAATTACTGTAGTTTTTGATAGTCTGTTTACAGTATATATAACACATATTTGGTGTACTTTTTGATATTTTATGTAGAGTATGTCATATATATTTACTGTAATTTTTGTTATTTTATTTACAGTATATAAAATGTATTTGGTGTACTTTCAGTTAATATTATATGTACAATATATGAAATATATTTACTGTACAGTTTCACATTTTCTGTACAGTATATAAGAAATATTTGGTGTCCTTTTGATATTTTATGTAAATTATATAATACATATTTGGTGTAGTTTTTGATATTTTACATAGGGTGTGTCATATATATTGTCTGTCCTTTTTGATATTTTATTTACAGTATATAATATACATTTGGTGAAATTTTTGATATTTTATGTACAGTATATTAAATATAATTACTGTAGTTTTTGATAGTTTATTTACAGTATATATAACACATATTTGGTGTACTTTTTGATATTTTATGTACAGTATGTCATATATATTTACTGTACTTTTTGATATATAATTTACAGTATATAAAATGTATTTGGTGTACTTTTAGTTAATATTATATGTACAATATATGAAATATATTTACTGTACTTTTTGTTATTTTATGTATAGTATATAAGATATATTTGGTGTCCTTTTGATATTTTATGTAAATTATATAATACATATTTGGTGTAGTTTTTGATATTTTATATAGGGTATGTCATATATATTGACTGTCCTTTTTGATATTTTATTTACAGTATATAATATACATTTGGTGTAATTTTTGATATTTTATGTACAGTATATTAAATATAATTACTGTAGTTTTTGATAGTTTATTTACAGTATATATTACACACATTTGGTGTACTTTTTGATATTTAATGTACAGTATGTCATATATATTTACTGTATTTTTGATATTTTATTTACAGTATATAAAATGTATTTGGTGTACTTTCAGTTAATATTATATGTACAATATGTGAAATATATTTACTGTGCTTTTTGATATTTTCTGTACAGTATATAAGATATATTTGGTGTCCTTTTGATATTTTATGTAAATTATATAATACATATTTGGTGTAGTTTTTGATATTTTACATGGGGTGTGTCATATATATTGTCTGTCCTTTTTGATATTTTATTTAGAGCATATAATATACATTTGGTGTAATTTTTGATATTTTATGTACAGTATATTAAATATAAATACTGTAGTTTTTGATGCTTTATTTACAGTATATATTACAAATATTTGGTGTACTTTTTGATATTTTATGTACAGTATGTAATATATATTTACTGTACTTTTTCAAATGTTATTTACAGTATATAAAATGTATTTGGTGTACTTTTAGTTAATATTATATGTACAATATATGAAATATATTTACTGTACTTTTTGATATATTCTGTACAGTATATAAGATGTATTTGGTGTCCTTTTGATATTTTATATAAATTATATAATATATATTTGCTGTAGATTTTGATATTTTACATAGGGTGTGTAGTATATATTTGCTGTCCTTTTTGATATTTTATTTACAGTATATAATATACATTTGGTGTAATTTTTGATATTTTATGTACAGTACATTAAATATAATTACTGTAGTATTTGATAGTTTATTTACAGTATATGTAACACATATTTGGTGTACTTTTTGATATTTTATGTACAGTATGTCAGATATATTTACCGTAATTTTTCATACTTTATTTATAGTATATAAAATGTATTTGGTGTTCTTTTAGTTAATATTATATATACAATATATGAAATATATTTACTGTACTTTTTGATATTTTATGTACAGTATATAAGATATCTTTGGTGTACATTTGATATTTTATGTAAATTATATTATATATTTGGTGTAGTATTTGATATTTTACATAGGTTGTGTCATATATATTGACTGTCGTTTTTGATATTTTATTTAGAGTATATAATATATATTTGGTGTAATTTTTGATATTTTATGTACAGTATATTAAATATAATTACTGTAGTTTTTGATAGTTTATTTACAGTATATATAACACATATTTGGTGTACTTTTTGATATTTTATGTACAGTATGTCATATATCTTTACTGTAATTTTTCAAGTTTTATTTACAGTATATAAAATGTATTTGGCGTACTTTTAGTTAATATTATATGTACAATATATGAAATATATTTACTGTACTTTTTGATATTTTCTGTACAATATATAAGATATATTTGGTGTCCTTTTGATATTTTATGTAAATTATATAATACATATTTGGTGTAGTTTTTGATATTTTACATAGGGTGTGTCATATATATTGACTGTCCTTTTTGATATTTTATTTATAGTATATAATATACATTTAGTGTAATTTTTGATATTTTATGTACAGTATATTAAATATAATTACTGTAGTATTTGATAGTTTATTTACAGTATATATTACACATATTTGGTGTACTTTTTGATATTTTATGTACAGTATGTAATATACATTTACTGTATTTTTGATATTTTATTTACAGTATATAAAATGTATTTGGTGTACTTTCAGTTAATATTATATGTACAATATATGAAATATATTTACTGTACTTTTTGATATTTTATGTACATTATATAAGATATATTTGGTGTCCTTTTGATTTTTTATGTAAATTATATAATACATATTTGGTGTAGTTTTTGATATTTTATATAGGGTGTTTCATATATATTGACTGTCCTTTTTGATATTTTATTTACAGTATATAATATACATTTGGTGTAATTTTTGATGTTTTATGTACAGTATATTAAATATAATTACTGTAGTTTTTGATAGTTAATTTAAAGTATATATTACACATATTTGGTGTACTTTTTGATATTTTATGTACAGTATGTAATATATATTTACTGTAATTTTTCATATTTTATTTACAGTATATAAAATGTATTTGGTGTACTTTCAGTTAATATTATATGTACAATAGGTGAAATATATTTACTGTACTTTTTGATATTTTATGTACAGTATATAAGATGTATTTGATGTCCTTTTGATATTTTATGTAAATTATATAATACATATTTTGTGTAGTTTTTGATATTTTACATAGGGTGTGTAGTATATAGTTACTGTCCTTTTTGAGATTTTATTTACAGTATATAATATACATTTGGTGTAATTTTTGATATTTTATGTACAGTATATTAAATATAAATACTGTAGTTTTTGATAGTTTATTTACAGTATATATTACACATATTTGGTGTACTTTTTGATATTTTCTGTACATTATGTCATATATATTTACTGTACTTTTTGATATTTTATTTACAGTATATAAAATGTATTTGGTGTACTTTTAGTTAATATTATATGTACAATATATGAAATATATTTACTGTACTTTTTGATATTTTATGTAGAGTATATAAGATATATTTGGTGTCATTTTGATATTTTATATAAATTATATAATATATATTTGTTGTAGTTTTTGATATTTTACGTAGGGTGTGTCATATATATTGACTGTCCTTTTTGATATTTTATTTATAGTATATAATATACATTTGGTGTAATTTTTGATATTTTATATACAGTATATTAAATATAATTACTGTAGTTTTTGATAGTTTATTTACAGTATATATTACACATATTTGGTGTACTTTTTATATGTAATGTACAGTATGTCATATATATTTACTGTACTTTTTGATATTTTATTTACCGTATATAAAATGTATTTGGTGTACTTTCAGTTAATATTATATGTACAATATATGAAATATATTTACTGTACTTTTTGATATTTTCTGTACAGTATATAAGATATATTTGGTGTCCTTTTGATATTTTATGTAAATTATATAATACATATTTGGTGTAAGTTAAATATTTTACATAGGGTGTATCATATATATTGACTGTCCTTTTTGATATTTTATTTTGAGCATATAATATACATTTGGTGTAATTTTTGATATTTTATATACAGTATATTAAATATAAATACTCTAGTTTTTGATACTTTATTTACTGTATATATTACACATATTTGGTGTAGTTTTTGATATTTTATGTACAGTATGTAATATATATTTACTGTACTTTTTCAAAATTTATTTACAGTATATAAAATGTATTTGGTGTACTTTCAGTTAATATTATATGTACAATATATGAAATATATTTACTGTACCTTTTGATATTTTATGTACAGTATATAAGATATATTTGGTGTACTTTTGATATTTTATGTAAATTATATAATATATATTTGGTGTAGCTTTTGATATTTTAGGTAAATTATATAATATTTATTTTGTGTAGCTTTTCATATTTTACATAGGCTGTGTAATATATATTTACTGTAATTTTTGATATTTTATTTACAGTATATACTATACACTTGGTGTAATTTTTGATATTTTATGTACAGTATATTAAATATAATTACTGTAGTTTTTGATAGTTTATTTACAGTATATATAACACATATTTGGTGTACTTTTTGATATTTTATGTACAGTATGTAATATATATTTACTGTACTTTTGCATATTTTATTTACAGTATATAAAATGTATTTGTTGTACTTTTAGTTAATATTATATGTAGAATATATGAAATATATTTACTGTACTTTTTTATATTTTATTTACAGTACATAATATATATTTGGTGTCCTTTCGATATTTTATGTAAAATATATAATATATATTTCGTGTAGCTTTTGATATTTTACATAGGGTGTGTAATATACATTTAGTGTAGTTTTTGATATTTTATGTACAGTATATAATGTACCTTTGGTGTAATTTTTGATATTTTATGTACAGTATACTAAATATAATTACTGTAGTTTTTGATAGGTTATTTACAGTACATATACCACGTATTTGATGTACTTTTTGATATTTTATGTACAGTATGTAATATATATTTACTGTTCTTTTGGATTTTTTTTACAGTATATAAAATGTATTTGTTGTACTTTTAGTTAATATTATATGTACAATATATGAAATATATTTACTGTACTTTTTGATATTTTATGTACAGTATATAATATATATTTGGTGTACTTTTGATATTTTATGTAAATTATATAATATATATTTGGTGTAGCTTTTGATATTTTACATAGGATGTGTAATATATATTTACTGTACATTTTATATTTTATTAAGAGTATATAATATACAGTTGGTGTAATTTTTGATATTTTATATACAGTATATTAAATATAATTACTGTAGATTTTGACAGTTTATTTACAGTATATATAACACATATTTGGTGTACTTTTTGATATTTTATATACACTGTGTAATATATATTTAGTGTACATTTGGATATTTTATTTACAATATATAAAATATATTTGTTGTACTTTTAGTTAATATTATATGTACAATATATGAAATATATTTACTGTACTTTTTGATATTTTATGTACAGTATATAATATATGTTTGGTGTACTGTTGATATTTTACGTAAATTATATAATATATATTTCGTGTAGCTTTTGATATTTTACATAGGGTGTGTAATATACATTTACTGTAGTTTTTGATATTTTATTTACAGTATATAATATACATTTGGTGTAATTTTTGATATTTTATGTACAGTATATTAAATATAATTACTGTGGTTTTTACAGTTTATTTACAGTATATATACCACATATTTGGTGTACTTTTTGATATTTTATGTACAGTATGTAATATATATTTACTGTACTTTTTGATAATTTATTTACAGTATATACAATGTATTTGTTGTACTTTTAGTTAATATTATAGGCAAAATATATGAAATATATTTACTGTAATTTTTGATATTTTATGTACATTATATAAGATATATTTGGTGTCGTTTTGATATTTTATGTAAATTATATAATATATATTTGGTGTAGCTTTTGATATTTTATGTAAATTATATAATATTTATTTTGTGTAGCTTTTGATATTTTACATAGGCTGTGTAATATATATTTACTGTAATTTTTGATATTTTATTTACAGTATATACTATACACTTGGTGTAATTTTTGATATTTTATGTACAGTATATTAAATATAATTACTGTAGTTTTTGATAGTTTATTTACAGTATATATAACACATATTTGGTGTACTTTTTGATATTTTATGTACAGTATGTAATATATATTTACTGTACTTTTGCATATTTTATTTACAGTATATAAAATGTATTTGTTGTACTTTTAGTTAATATTATGTGTAGAATATATGAAATATATTTACTGTACTTTTTTATATTTTATTTACAGTACATAATATATATTTGGTGTCCTTTCGATATTTTATGTAAAATATATAATATATATTTCGTGTAGCTTTTGATATTTTACATAGGGTGTGTAATATACATTTAGTGTAGTTTTTGATATTTTATGTACAGTATATAATGTACCTTTGGTGTAATTTTTGATATTTTATGTACAGTATACTAAATATAATTACTGTAGTTTTTGATAGGTTATTTACAGTACATATACCACGTATTTGATGTACTTTTTGATATTTTATGTACAGTATGTAATATATATTTACTGTTCTTTTGGATTTTTTTTACAGTATATAAAATGTATTTGTTGTACTTTTAGTTAATATTATATGTACAATATATGAAATATATTTACTGTACTTTTTGATATTTTATGTACAGTATATAATATATATTTGGTGTACTTTTGATATTTTATGTAAATTATATAATATATATTTGGTGTAGCTTTTGATATTTTACATAGGATGTGTAATATATATTTACTGTACATTTTATATTTTATTAAGAGTATATAATATACATTTGGTGTAATTTTTGATATTTTATATACAGTATATTAAATATAATTACTGTAGATTTTGACAGTTTATTTATAGTATATATAACACATATTTGGTGTACTTTTTGATATTTTATATACAGTATGTAATATATATTTACTGTACATTTGGATATTTTATTTACAATATATAAAATATATTTGTTGTACTTTTAGTTAATATTATATGTACAATATATGAAATATATTTACTGTACTTTTTGATATTTTATGTACAGTATATAATATATGTTTGGTGTACTTTTGATATTTTACCTAAATTATATAATATATATTTCGTGTAGCTTTTGATATTTTACATAGGGTGTGTAATATATATTAACTGTACTTTTTGATATTTTATTTACAGTATATAATATACATTTGGTGTAATTTTTGATATTTTATGTACAGTTTATTAAATATAATTACTGTAGTTTTTGACAGTTTATTTACAGTATATATACCACATATTTGGTGTACTTTTTGATATTTTATGTACAGTATGTAATATATATTTACTGTATTTTTGATATTTTATTTACAGTATATACAATGTATTTGTTGTGCTTTTAGTTAATATTATAGGCACAATATATGAAATATATTTACTGTAATTTTTGATATTTTATGTACATTATATAAGATATATTTGGTGTCCTTTTGATATTTTATGTAAATTATATAATATATATTTGGTGTAGCTTTTGATATTTTACATAGGGTGTGTAGTATATATTTACTGTACTTTTTGATATTTTATTTACAGTATATAATATACATTTGTTGTAATTTTTGATATTTTATGTACAGTATACTAAATAAAATTAATGTAGTTTTTGATTGTATATTTACACTACATATAACACATATTTGGTGTACTTTTTGATATTTTATGTACTGTATGTAATATACATTTACTGTTCTTTTGGATATTTTATTTACAGTATATAAAATGTATTTGTTGTAGTTTTAGTTAATATTATATGTACAATATATGAAATATATTTACTGTACATTTTGATACTTTATGTACAGTATATAATATATATTTGGTGTACTTTTGATATTTTATGTAAATTATATAATATTTATTTGGTGTAGCTTTTGATATTTTACATAGGGTGTGTAATATATATTTACTATATTTTTGATATTTTATTTACAGTATATAATATACATTTGGTGTAATTTTTGATATTTTATGTACAGTATATGAAATATAATTACTGTAGTATTTGAGAGTTTATTTACAGTATATATAACCCATATTTGGTGTAATTTTGATATTTTATGTACAGTATGTAATATATATTTCCTGTACTTTTTGGTATTTTATTTACAGTATATAAAATGTATTTGTTGTACTTTTAGTTAATATTATAGGTACAATATATGAAATATATTTAGTGTTTTTTTGATATTTTATGTACAGTATATAAGATATATTTGGTGTCCTTTTGATATTTTATGTAAATTATATAATATATATTTGGTGTAGCTTTTGATATTTTACATAGGGTGTGTAATATATATTTACTGTAATTTTGATATTTTATTTACAGTATATAATGTACATTTGGTGTAATTTTTGATATTTTATGTACAGTATATTAAATATAATTACTGTAGTTTTTGATAGTTTATTTACAGTATATATAACACATATTTGGTGTACTTTTTGATATTTTATGTACAGTATGTAATATACATTAACTGTACTTTTTGATATTTTATTTAGAGTATACAAAATGTATTTGTTGTACTTTTAGTTAATATTATAGGCACAATATATGAAATATATTTACTGTACTTTTTGATATTTTATGTAGAGTATATAAGATATATTTGGTGTCCTTTTGATATTTTATGTAAATTATATAATATATATTTCGTGTAGCTTTTGATATTTTACATACGGTGTGTAATATACATTTACTGTAGTTTTTGATATTTTATTTACAGTATATAATATACATTTGGTGTAATTTTTGATATTTTATGTACAGTATATTAAATATAATTACTGTAGTTTTTGATAGTTTATTTACAGTATATAAAACACATATTTGGTGTACTTTTTGATATTTTATGTACAGTATGTAATATATATTTACTGTACATTTGGATATTTTATTTACAGTATATAAAATATATTTGTTGTACTTTTAGTTAATATTATATGTACAATATATGAAATATATTTACTGTACTTTTTGATATTTTATGTAGAGTGTATAAGATATATTTGGTGTCCTTTTGTTATTTTATGTAAATTATATAATATATATTTCGTGTAGCTTTTGATATTTTACATAGGGTGTGTAATATATATTTACTGTCCTTTTTGATATTTTATTTACAGTACATAATATACATTTGGTGTAATTTTTGATATTTTATGTACAGTATAATAAATATAATTAATGTAGTTTTTGATTGATTATTTACAATACATATAACACATATTTGGTGTACTTTTTGATATTTTATGTACAGTATGTAATATATATTTCCTGTACTTTTTGATATTTTATTTACAGTATATAAAATGTATTTGTTGTACTTTTAGTTAATATTATAGGTACAATATATGAAATATATTTAGTGTTTTTTTGATATTTTATGTACAGTATATAAGATATATTTGGTGTCCTTTTGATATTTTATGTAAATTATATAATATATATTTGGTGTAGCTTTTGATATTTTACATAGGGTGTGTAATATATATTTACTGTAATTTTGATATTTTATTTACAGTATATAATGTACATTTGGTGTAATTTTTGATATTTTATGTACAGTATATTAAATATAATTACTGTAGTTTTTGATAGTTTATTTACAGTATATATAACACATATTTGGTGTACTTTTTGATATTTTATGTACAGTATGTAATATATATTTACTGTACTTTTGGATAGATTATTTACAGTATATAAAATGTATTTGTTGTACTTTTAGTTAATATTATAGGTACAAAATATGAAATATATGTACTGTACTTTTGGATATTTTATGTACAGTATATAATATATATTTTGTGTACTTTTCATATTTTACGTAAATTATATAATATATATTTGGTGTAGCTTTTGATATTTTACATAGGGTGTGTAATATATATTTACTGTAATTTTTGATATTTTATTTACAGTATATACTATACATTTGGTGTAATTTTTGATATTTTATGTACAGTATATTAAATATAATTACTGTAGTTTTTGATAGTTTATTTACAGTATATATAACACATATTTGGTGTTCTTTTTGATATTTTATGTACAGTATGTAATATATATTTACTGTACTTTTGCATATATTATTTACAGTATATAAAATGTATTTGTTGTACTTTTAGTTTATATTATATATACAATATATGAAATATATTTACTGTACTTTTTGATATTTTATGTACAGTATAATATATGTTTGGTGTACGTTTGATATTTTATGTAAATTATATAATATATATTTGGTGTAGCTTTTGATATTTTACATAGGGTGTGTAATATATATTAACTGTAATTTTGATATTTTATTTACCGTATATAATATACATTTGGTGTAATTTTTCATATTTTATGTACAGTATATTAAATATAATTACTGTAGTTTTTGATAGTTAATTTACAGTATATATGCCACATATTTTGTGTACTTTTTGATATTTTATGCACAGTATGTAATATATATTTACTGTACATTTTGATATTTTATTTACAGTATATAAAATGTATTTGTTGTACTTTTAGTTAATATTATAGGTACAATATATGAAATATATTTACTCTATTTTTGATATTTTATGTACAGTATATAAGATATATTTGGTGTCCTTTTGATATTTTATGTAAATTTTATAATATATATTTGGTGTAGCTTTTGATATTTTACATAGGGTGTGTAATATATATTTACTGTCATTTTTGATATTTTATTTACAGTATAAAATATACATTTGGTGTAAATTTTGACATTTTATGTACAGTATACTAAATATAATTAATGTAGTTTTTGATTGTTTATTTACAGTACATATAACACATATTTGGTGTACTTTTTGATATTTTATGTGCAGTATGTAATATATATTTACTGTACATTTGCATATTTTATTTACAGTATATAAAATGTATTTGCTGTACTTTTAGTTAATATTATATGTACAATACATGAAATATATTTACTGTACATTTTGATATATTATTTACAGTACATAATATATATTTGGTGTCCTTTTGATATTTTATGTAAATTATATAATATATATTTGGTGTAGCTTTTGATATTTTACATAGGGTGTGTAATATATATTTACTGTACTTTTTGATATATTATTTACAGTATATAATTTACATTTGGTGTAATTTTTGATATTTTATGTACAGTATATTAAATATAATTACTGTAGTTTTTGATAGTTTATTTACAGTATATATAACACTTATTTGGTGTACTTTTTGATATTTTATGTACAGTATGTCATATATATTTACTGTAATTTTTGATATTTTATTTACAGTATATAAAATGTATTTGGTGTACTTTCAGTTAATATTATATGTACAATATATGAAATATATTTACTGTACTTTTTGATATTTTATGTACAGTATATAAGATATATTTGGTGTCCTTTTGATATTTTATGTAAATTATATAATACATATTTGGTGTAGTTTTTCATATTTTACATAGGGTGTGTCACATATATTGACTGTCCTTTTTGATATTTTATTTAGAGTATATAATATACATTTGGTGTAATTTTTGATATTTTATGAACAGTATATTAAATATTAATACTCTAGTTTTTGATAGTTTGTTTACAGTATATATTACACATATATGGTACTTTTTGATATTTTATGTACATTGTGTCATATATATTTACTGTAATTTTTGATATTTTATTTATAGTATATAAAATGTATTTGGTGTACTTTTAGTTAATATTATATGTACAATATATGAAATACATTTACTGTACTTTTTGATATCTTATGTACAGTATATAAGATATATTTGGTGTCCTTTTGATATTTTATGTAAATTATATAATACATATTTGGTGTAGTTTTTGATATTTTACATAGGGTGTGTCATATATATTCACTGTCCTTTTTGATATTTTATTTACAGTATATAATATACATTTGGTGTAATTTTTGATATTTTATGTACAGTATATTAAATATAATTACTGTAGTTTTTGATACTTTATTTACAGTATATATTACACATATTTGGTGTACTTTTTGATATTTTATGTACATTATGTAATATATATTTACTGTAATTTTTCAAATTTTATTTACAGTATATAAAATGTATTTGGTGTACTTTTAGTTAATATTATATGTGCAATATATGAAATATATTTACTGTACATTTTGATATTTTATGTACAGTATATAAGATGTATTTGGTGTCCTTTTGATATTTTATATAAATTATATAATATATATTTGGTGTAGTTTTTGATATTTTACATAGGGTGTGTAGTATATATTTGCTGTACTTTTTGATATTTTTTTACAGTGTATAATATACATTTGGTGTAATTTTTGATATTTTATGTACAGTATATTAAATATAATTACTGTAGTTTTTGATAGTTTATTTACAGTATATATACCACATATTTGGTGTACTTTTTGATATTTTATGTACAGTATGTATTATATATTTACTGTACTTTTTGATATTTTATTTACTGTATACAAAATGTATTTGTTGTACTTTTAGTTAATATTATAGGCACAATATATGAAATATATTTACTGTACTTTTTGATATATTATGTACAGTATATAAGATATATTTGGTGTCCTTTTGATATTTTATGTAAATTATATAATATATATTTGGTGTAGCTTTTGATATTTTACATAGGGTGTGTAATATACATTTACTGTAGTTTTTGATATTTTATTTACAGTATAAAATATACATTTGGTGTAATTTTTATATTTTATGTACAGTATACTAAATATAATTAATGTAGTTTTTGATAGTTTATTTACAGTATATATACCACATATTTGGTGTACTTTTTGATATTTTATGTACAGTATGTAATATATATTTACTGTACTTTTGCATATTTTATTTACAGTATATAAAATGTATTTGTTGTACTTTTAGTTAATATTATATATACAATATATGCAATATATTTACTGTACTTTTTGATATTTTATGTACAGTATATAATATATATTTGGTGTACTTTTGATATTTTATGTAAATTATATAATATATATTTGGTGTAGCTTTTGATATTTTACATAGGATGTGTAATATATATTTACTGTACATTTTATATTTTATTAAGAGTATATAATATACATTTGGTGTAATTTTTGATATTTTATATACAGTATATTAAATATAATTACTGTAGATTTTGACAGTTTATTTACAGTATATATAACACATATTTGGTGTACTTTTTGATATTTTA
This sequence comes from Pan troglodytes, assembly GCF_028858775.2. NCBI lineage: Eukaryota > Metazoa > Chordata > Mammalia > Primates > Hominidae > Pan > Pan troglodytes. The sequence goes on from NC_072413.2 coordinate 10,233,424, forward strand.
TATACAGTATGTAATATATATTTACTGTACATTTGGATATTTTATTTACAATATATAAAATATATTTGTTGTACTTTTAGTTAATATTATATGTACAATATATGAAATATATTTACTGTACTTTTTGATATTTTATGTACAGTATATAATATATGTTTGGTGTACTGTTGATATTTTACGTAAATTATATAATATATATTTCGTGTAGCTTTTGATATTTTACAGAGGGTGTGTAATATACATTTACTGTAGTTTTTTATATTTTATTTACAGTATATAATATACATTTGGTGTAATTTTTGATATTTTATGTACAGTATATTAAATATAATTACTGTGGTTTTTGACAGTTTATTTACAGTATATATACCACATATTTGGTGTACTTTTTGATATTTTATGTACAGTATGTAATATATATTTACTGTACTTTTTGATAATTTATTTACAGTATATACAATGTATTTGTTGTACTTTTAGTTAATATTATAGGCACAATATATGAAATATATTTACTGTAATTTTTGATATTTTATGTACATTATATAAGATATATTTGGTGTCGTTTTGATATTTTATGTAAATTATATAATATATATTTGGTGTAGCTTTTGATATTTTATGTAAATTATATAATATTTATTTTGTGTAGCTTTTCATATTTTACATAGGCTGTGTAATATATATTTACTGTAATTTTTGATATTTTATTTACAGTATATACTATACACTTGGTGTAATTTTTGATATTTTATGTACAGTATATTAAATATAATTACTGTAGTTTTTGATAGTTTATTTACAGTATATATAACACATATTTGGTGCACTTTTTGATATTTTACGTACAGTATGTCATATATCTTTAATGTACTTTTTCAAATTTTATTCACAGTATATAAAATGTATTTGGTGTACTTTTAGTTAATATTATATGTGCAATATATGAAATATATTTACTGTACTTTTTGATATTTTATGTAGATTATATAAGATATATTTGGTGTCCTTTTGATATTTTATGTAAATTATATAATACATATATGGTGTAGTTTCAGATATTTTACATAGGGTGCGTCGTATATATTGACTGTCCTTTTTGATATTTTATTTACAGTATATAATCTACATTTGGTGTAATTTTTGATATTTTATTTACAGTAAATTAAATATAATTACTGTAGTATTTGATAGTTTATTTACAGTATATATAACACTTATTTGGTCTACTTTTTGATATTTTATGTACAGTATGTAATATATATTTTCTGTAGTTTTTGATATTTTATTTACAGTATATAAAATGTATTTGGTGTACTTTCAGTTAATATTATATGTACAATATATGAAATATATCTACTGTACATTTTGATATTTTATGTAGAGTATATAAGATATATTTGGTGTCCTTTTGATATTTTATGTAAATTATACAATTCATATTTGGTGTAGTTTTTGATATTTTACATAGGGTGTGTCATATATATTGACTGTCTTTTTCATATTTTATTTACAGTATATAATATACATTTGGTGTAATTTTTGATATTTTATGTACAATATATTAAATATAATTACTGTAGTTTTTGATAGTTTATTTACAGTATATATAACACATATTTGGTGCACTTTTTGATATTTTATGTACAGTATGTAATATATATTTACTGTACTTTTTCAAACTTTATTTACAGTATATAAAATGTATTTGGTGTACTTTTAGTTAATATTATATGTACAATATATGAAATATATTTACTGTAGTTTTTGATATTTTCTGTACAGTATATAATATATATTTGGTGCCCTTTTGATATTTTATGTAAATTATATAATACATATTTGGTGTAGTTTCTGATATTTTACATAGGGTGCGTCGTATATATTGACTGTCCTTTTTGATATTTTATTTACAGTATATAATATACATTTGGTGTAATTTTGGATATTTTATGTACAGTATATTAAATATAATTACTGTAGTATTTGATAGTTTATTTACAGTATATATAACACACATTTGGTGTACTTTTTGATATTTTATGTACAGTATGTAATATATATTTACTGTACTTTTTGATATTTTATTTACAGTATATAAAATGTATTTGGTGTACTTTCAGTTAATATTATATGTACAATATATGAAATATATTTACTGTACTTTTTGATATTTTCTGTACAGTATATAAGATATATTTGGTGTCCTTTTGATATTTTATGTAAATTATATAACACATATTTGGTGTAGTTTCTGATATTTTACATAGGGTGCGTCGTATATATTGACTGTCTTTTTGATATTTTATTTACAGTATATAATATACATTTGGTGTAATTTTTGATATTTTATGTACAGTATATTAAATATAATTACTGTAGTATTTGATAGTTTATTTACAGTATATATAACACATATTTGGTGTACTTTTTGATATTTTATGTACAGTATGTAATATATATTTACTGTACTTTTTGATATTTTATTTACAGTATATAAAATGTATTTGGTGTACTTTCAGTTAATATTATATGTACAATATATGAAATATATTTACTGTACATTTTGATATTTTATGTAGAGTATATAAGATATATTTGGTGTCCTTTTGATATTTTATGTAAATTATATAATTCATATTTGGTGTAGTTTTTGATCTTTTACATAGGGTGTGTCATATATATTGACTGTCTTTTTGATATTTTATTTACAGTATATAATATACATTTGGTGTAATTTTTGATATTTTATGTACAGTATATTAAATATAATTACTGTAGTTTTTGATAGTTTATTTACAGTATATATAACACATATTTGGTGCACTTTTTGATATTTTATGTACAGTATGTCATATATCTTTACTGTACTTTTTCAAATTTTATTTACAGTATATAAAATGTTTTTGGTGTACTTTTAGTTAATATTATATGTACAATATATGAAATATATTTACTGTACTTTTTGATATTTTCTGTACAGTATATAAGATATATTTGGTGTCCTTTTGATATTTTATGTAAATTATATAATACATATTTGGTGTAGTTTTTTATATTTTACATAGGGTGTGTCATATATATTGACTGTCCTTTTTGATATTTTATTTACAGTATATAATATACTTTTGGTGTAATTTTTGATATTTTATGTACAGTATATTAAATATAATTACTGTAGTTTTTGATAGTTTATTTACAGTATATATTACACATATTTGGTGTACTTTTTGATATTTTATGTACAGTATGTAATATATATTTACTGTACTTTTTCAAACTTTATTTACAGTATATAAAATGTATTTGGTGTACTTTTAGTTAATATTATATGTACAATATATGAAATATATTTACTGTACTTTTTGATATTTTCTGTACAGTATATAAGATATATTTGGTGCCCTTTTGATATTTTATGTAAATTATATAATACATATTTGGTGTAGTTTCTGATATTTTACATAGGGTGCGTCGTATATATTGACTGTCCTTTTTGATATTTTATTTACAGTATATAATATACATTTGGTGTAATTTTGGATATTTTATGTACAGTATATTAAATATAATTACTGTAGTATTTGATAGTTTATTTACAGTACATATAACACACATTTGGTGTACTTTTTGATATTTTATGTACAGTATGTAATATATATTTACTGTACTTTTTGATATTTTATTTACAGTATATAAAATGTATTTGGTGTACTTTCAGTTAATATTATATGTACAATATATGAAATATATTTACTGTACTTTTTGATATTTTCTGTACAGTATATAAGATATATTTGGTGTCCTTTTGATATTTTATGTAAATTATATAACACATATTTGGTGTAGTTTCTGATATTTTACATAGGGTGCGTCGTATATATTGACTGTCTTTTTGATATTTTATTTACAGTATATAATATACATTTGGTGTAATTTTTGATATTTTATGTACAGTATATTAAATATAATTACTGTAGTATTTGATAGTTTATTTACAGTATATATAACACATATTTGGTGTACTTTTTGATATTTTATGTACAGTATGTAATATATATTTACTGTACTTTTTGATATTTTATTTACAGTATATAAAATGTATTTGGTGTACTTTCAGTTAATATTATATGTACAATATATGAAATATATTTACTGTACATTTTGATATTTTATGTAGAGTATATAACATATATTTGGTGTCCTTTTGATATTTTATGTAAATTATATAATTCATATTTGGTGTAGTTTTTGATCTTTTACATAGGGTGTGTCATATATATTGACTGTCTTTTTGATATTTTATTTACAGTATATAATATACATTTGGTGTAATTTTTGATATTTTATGTACAGTATATTAAATATAATTACTGTAGTTTTTGATAGTTTATTTACAGTATATATAACACATATTTGGTGCACTTTTTGATATTTTATGTACAGTATGTCATATATCTTTACTGTACTTTTTCAAATTTTATTTACAGTATATAAAATGTTTTTGGTGTACTTTTAGTTAATATTATATGTACAATATATGAAATATATTTACTGTACTTTTTGATATTTTCTGTACAGTATATAAGATATATTTGGTGTCCTTTTGATATTTTATGTAAATTATATAATACATATTTGGTGTAGTTTTTTATATTTTACATAGGGTGTGTCATATATATTGACTGTCCTTTTTGATATTTTATTTACAGTATATAATATACTTTTGGTGTAATTTTTGATATTTTATGTACAGTATATTAAATATAATTACTGTAGTTTTTGATAGTTTATTTACAGTATATATTACACATATTTGGTGTACTTTTTGATATTTTATGTACAGTATGTAATATATATTTACTGTGATTTTTGATATTTTATTTACAGTATATAAAATGCATTTGGTGTACTTTCAGTTAATATTATATGTACAATATATGAAATATATTTACTGTACTTTTTGATATTTTATGTAGAGTATATAAGATATATTTGGTGTCCTTTTGATATTTTATGTAAATTATATAATTCATATTTGGTGTAGTTTTTGATATTTTACATAGGGTGTGTCATATATATTGACTGTCTTTTTGATATTTTATTTACAGTATATAATATACATTTGGTGTAATTTTTGATATTTTATGTACAGTATATTAAATATAATTACTGTAGTTTTTGATAGTTTATTTAAAGTATATATAACACATATTTGGTGCACTTTTTGATATTTTATGTACAGTATGTCATGTATCTTTACTGTACTTTTTCAAATTTTATTTACAGCATATAAAATGTATTTGGTGTGCTTTTAGTTAATATTATATTTACAATATATGAAATATATTTACTGTACTTTTTGATATTTTCTGTATAGTATATAAGATATATTTGGTGTCCTTTTGATATTTTATGTAAATTATATAATACATATTTGGTGTAGTTTCTGATATTTTACATAGGGAGCGTCGTATATATTGACTGTCCTTTTTGATATTTTATTTACAGTATATAATATACATTTGGTGTAATTTTTGATATTTTATGTACAGTATATTAAATATAATTACTGTTGTATTTGATAGTTTATTTACAGTATATATAACACATATTTGGTGTACTTTTTGATATTTTAGGTACAGTATGTAATAGATATTTACTGTACTTTTTGATATTTTATTTACAGTATATAAAATGTATTTGGTGTACTTTCAGTTAATATTATATGTACAATATATGAAATATATTTACTGTACTTTTTGATATTTTATGTAGAGTATATAAGATATATTTGGTGTCCTTTTGATATTTTATGTAAATTATATAATTCATATTTGGTGTAGTTTTCGATCTTTTACATAGGGTGTGTCATATATATTGACTATCTTTTTGATATTTTACTTACAGTATGTAATATACATTTGGTGTAATTTTTGATGTTTTATGTACAGTATATTAAATATAATTACTGTAGTTTTTGATAGTTTATTTACAGTATATATAACACATATTTGGTGCACTTTTTGATATTTTATGTACAGTATGTCATAAATCTTTACTGTACTTTTTCAAATTTTATTTACAGTATATAAAACGTTTTTGGTGTACTTTTAGTTAATATTATATGTACAATATATGAAATATATTTACTGTACTTTTTTATATTTTCTGTACAGTATATAAGATATATTTGGTGTCCTTTTGATATTTTATGTAAATTATATAATACATATTTGGTGTACTTTCTGATATTTTACATAGGGTGTGTCATATATATTGACTGTCCTTTTTGATATTTTATTTACAGTATACAATATACATTTGGTGTAATTTTTGATATTTTATGAACAGTATATTAAATATAAATACTGTAGTTTTTGATAGTTTGTTTACACTATATATTACACATATTTGGTGTACTTTTTGATATTTTATGTACATTATGTCATATATATTTACTGTAGTTTTTGATATTTTATTTACAGTATATAAAATGTATTTGGCGTACTTTTAGTTAATATTATATGTACAATATATGAAATATATTTACTGTACTTTTTGATATTTTCTGTACAGTATATAAGATATATTTGGTGTCCTTTTGATATTTTATGTAAATTATATAATACATATTTGGTGTTGTTTTTCATATTTTACATAGGGTGTGTCATATATATTGACTGTCCTTTTTGATATTTTATTTACAGTATATAATATACATTTGGTGAAATTTCTGATATTTTATGTACAGTATATTAAATATAATTACTGTAGTTTTTGATAGTTTATTTACAGTATATATTACACATATTTGGTGTACATTTTGATATTTTATGTACCGTATGTAATATATATTTACTGTATTTTTCAAATTTTATTTACAGTATATAAAATGTATTTGGTGTACTTTTAGTTAATATTATACGTACAATATATGAAATATATTTACTGTACTTTTTGATATATTCTTTACACTATATAAGATATATATGGTGCCCTTTTGATATTTTATATAAATTACATAATATATATTTGGTGTAGTTTTTGATATTTTACATAGGGTGTGTAGTATATATTTGCTGTCCTTTTTGATATTTTATTTACAGTATATAATATACATTTGGTGTAATTTTTGATATTTTATGTACAGTATATTAAATATAATTACTGTAGTATTTGATAGTTTATTTAGAGTATATATAACACATTTTTGGGGTACTTTTTGATATTTTATGTACAGTATGTCATATATATTTACTGTACTTTTTGGTATTTTATTTACAGTATTAAAATGTATTTGGTGTACTTTCAGTTAATATTATAGGTACAATATATGAAATATATTTACTGTACTTTTTGATATTTTCTGTACAGTATATAAGATATATTTGATGTCCTTTTGATATTTTATGTAAATTATATAATACATATTTGGTGTAGTTTTTGATATTTTACATAGGGTGTGTCATATATATTGACTGTCCTTTTTGATATTTTATTTACAGTATATAAGATATATTTGGTGTCCTTTTGATATTTTATATAAATTATATAATATATATTTGGTGTAATTTTTGATATTTTACATAGGGTGTGTCATATATGACTGTCCTTTTTGATATTTTATTTAGAGTATATAATATACATTTGGTGTAATTTTTGATATTTTATGTACAGTATATTACATATAATTACTGTAGTTTTTGATAGTTTATTTACAGTATATATAACACATATTTGCTGTACTTTTGGATATTTTATGTACAGTATGTCATATATATTTACTGTACTTTTTGATATTTTATTTACAGTATATAAAATGTATTTGGTGTACTTTCAGTTAATATTATATGTACAATATATGACATATATTTACTGTACTTTCTGATATTTTCTGTACAGTATATAAGATATATTTGGTGTCCTTTTGATATTTTATGTAAATTATATAATACATATTTGGTGTAGTTTTTGATATTTTACATAGGGTGTGTCATATATATTGACTGTCCTTTTTGATAATTTATTTAGAGTATATAATATACATTTGGTGTAATTTTTGGTATTTTATGTACAGTATATTAAATATAAATACTGTAGTTTTTGATAGTTTATTTACAGTATATATTACACATATTTGGTGTACTTTTTGATATTTTATGTACATTATGTCATATATATTTACTGTACTTTTTGATATTATATTTACAGTATATAAAATGTATTTGGTGTACTTTTAGTTAATGTTATATGTACAATATAGGTAATATATTTACTGTAATTTTTGATATTTTATGTACAGTATATAAGATATATTTGGTGTCCTTTTGATATTTTATAGAAATTATATAATATATATTTGGTGTATTTTTTGATATTTTACGTAAGGTGTGTAGTATATCTTTGCTGTCCTTTTTGATATTTTATTTACAGTATATAATATACATTTGGTGTAATTTTTGATATTTTATATACAGTATATTAAATATAAATACTGTAGTTTTTGATAGTTTATTTACAGTATATATTACACATATTTGGTGTACTTTCTGATATTTTATGTACATTATGTCATATATATTTACTGTACTTTTTGATATTTTATTTACAGTATATAAAATGTATTTGGTGTACTTTTAGTTAATATTATATGTACAATATATGAAATATATTTACTGTACTTTTTGATATTTTCTGTACAGTATATAAGATATATTTGGTGTCCTTTTGATATTTTATGTAAATTATATAATACATATTTGTTGTAGTTTTTGATATTTTACATAGGGTGTGTCATATATATTGACTGTCCTTTTTGATATTTTATTTAGAGTATATAATATACATTTGGTGTAATTTTTGGTATTTTATGTACAGTATATTAAATATAAATACTGTAGTTTTTGATAGATTATTTACAGTATATATTACACATATTTGGTGCACTTTTTGATATTTTATGTACATTATGTCATATATATTTACTGTACTTTTTGATATTTTATTTACAGTATATAAAATGTATTTGGTGTACTTTTAGTTAATATTATATGTACAATATATGAAATATATTTACTGTATTTTTGATATTTTCTCTACAGTATATAAGATATATTTGGTGTCCTTTTGATATTTTATGTAAATTATATAATACATATTTGGTGTAGTTTTGGATATTTTACATAAGGTGTGTCATATATATTGGCTGTCCTTTTTGATATTTTATTTACAGTATATAATATACATTTGGTGAAATTTTTGATATTTTATGTACAGTATATTAAATATAATTACTGTAGTTTTTGATAGTTTATTTACAGTATATATAACACATATTTGGTGTACTTTTTGATATTTTATGTACAGTATGTCATATATATTTACTGTACTTTTTGATATTTTATTGACAGTATATAATATGTATTTGGTGTACTTTCAGTTAATATTATATGTACAATATGTGAAATATATTTACTGTACTTTTTGATACTTTATGTACAATATATAAGATACATTTGGTGTCCTTTTGATATTTTATGTAAATTATATAATACATATTTGGTGTAGTTTCTGATATTTTACATAGGGTGTGTCATATATATTGACTGTCCTTTTTGATATTTTATTTACAGTATATAATATACATTTGGTGTAATTTTTGATATTTTATGTACAGTATATTAAATATAATTACTGTAGTTTTTGATAGTCTGTTTACAGTATATATAACACATATTTGGTGTACTTTTTGATATTTTATGTAGAGTATGTCATATATATTTACTGTAATTTTTGTTATTTTATTTACAGTATATAAAATGTATTTGGTGTACTTTCAGTTAATATTATATGTACAATATATGAAATATATTTACTGTACAGTTTCACATTTTCTGTACAGTATATAAGAAATATTTGGTGTCCTTTTGATATTTTATGTAAATTATATAATACATATTTGGTGTAGTTTTTGATATTTTACATAGGGTGTGTCATATATATTGTCTGTCCTTTTTGATATTTTATTTACAGTATATAATATACATTTGGTGAAATTTTTGATATTTTATGTACAGTATATTAAATATAATTACTGTAGTTTTTGATAGTTTATTTACAGTATATATAACACATATTTGGTGTACTTTTTGATATTTTATGTACAGTATGTCATATATATTTACTGTACTTTTTGATATATAATTTACAGTATATAAAATGTATTTGGTGTACTTTTAGTTAATATTATATGTACAATATATGAAATATATTTACTGTACTTTTTGTTATTTTATGTATAGTATATAAGATATATTTGGTGTCCTTTTGATATTTTATGTAAATTATATAATACATATTTGGTGTAGTTTTTGATATTTTATATAGGGTATGTCATATATATTGACTGTCCTTTTTGATATTTTATTTACAGTATATAATATACATTTGGTGTAATTTTTGATATTTTATGTACAGTATATTAAATATAATTACTGTAGTTTTTGATAGTTTATTTACAGTATATATTACACACATTTGGTGTACTTTTTGATATTTAATGTACAGTATGTCATATATATTTACTGTATTTTTGATATTTTATTTACAGTATATAAAATGTATTTGGTGTATTTTCAGTTAATATTATATGTACAATATGTGAAATATATTTACTGTGCTTTTTGATATTTTCTGTACAGTATATAAGATATATTTGGTGTCCTTTTGATATTTTATGTAAATTATATAATACATATTTGGTGTAGTTTTTGATATTTTACATGGGGTGTGTCATATATATTGTCTGTCCTTTTTGATATTTTATTTAGAGCATATAATATACATTTGGTGTAATTTTTGATATTTTATGTACAGTATATTAAATATAAATACTGTAGTTTTTGATGCTTTATTTACAGTATATATTACAAATATTTGGTGTACTTTTTGATATTTTATGTACAGTATGTAATATATATTTACTGTACTTTTTCAAATTTTATTTACAGTATATAAAATGTATTTGGTGTACTTTTAGTTAATATTATATGTACAATATATGAAATATATTTACTGTACTTTTTGATATATTCTGTACAGTATATAAGATGTATTTGGTGTCCTTTTGATATTTTATATAAATTATATAATATATATTTGCTGTAGATTTTGATATTTTACATAGGGTGTGTAGTATATATTTGCTGTCCTTTTTGATATTTTATTTACAGTATATAATATACATTTGGTGTAATTTTTGATATTTTATGTACAGTACATTAAATATAATTACTGTAGTATTTGATAGTTTATTTACAGTATATGTAACACATATTTGGTGTACTTTTTGATATTTTATGTACAGTATGTCAGATATATTTACCGTAATTTTTCATACTTTATTTACAGTATATAAAATGTATTTGGTGTTCTTTTAGTTAATATTATATATACAATATATGAAATATATTTACTGTACTTTTTGATATTTTATGTACAGTATATAAGATATCTTTGGTGTACATTTGATATTTTATGTAAATTATATTATATATTTGGTGTAGTATTTGATATTTTACATAGGTTGTGTCATATATATTGACTGTCGTTTTTGATATTTTATTTAGAGTATATAATATATATTTGGTGTAATTTTTGATATTTTATGTACAGTATATTAAATATAATTACTGTAGTTTTTGATAGTTTATTTACAGTATATATAACACATATTTGGTGTACTTTTTGATATTTTATGTACAGTATGTCATATATCTTTACTGTAATTTTTCAAGTTTTATTTACAGTATATAAAATGTATTTGGCGTACTTTTAGTTAATATTATATGTACAATATATGAAATATATTTACTGTACTTTTTGATATTTTCTGTACAATATATAAGATATATTTGGTGTCCTTTTGATATTTTATGTAAATTATATAATACATATTTGGTGTAGTTTTTGATATTTTACATAGGGTGTGTCATATATATTGACTGTCCTTTTTGATATTTTATTTATAGTATATAATATACATTTAGTGTAATTTTTGATATTTTATGTACAGTATATTAAATATAATTACTGTAGTATTTGATAGTTTATTTACAGTATATATTACACATATTTGGTGTACTTTTTGATATTTTATGTACAGTATGTAATATACATTTACTGTATTTTTGATATTTTATTTACAGTATATAAAATGTATTTGGTGTACTTTCAGTTAATATTATATGTACAATATATGAAATATATTTACTGTACTTTTTGATATTTTATGTACAGTATATAAGATATATTTGGTGTCCTTTTGATTTTTTATGTAAATTATATAATACATATTTGGTGTAGTTTTTGATATTTTATATAGGGTGTTTCATATATATTGACTGTCCTTTTTGATATTTTATTTACAGTATATAATATACATTTGGTGTAATTTTTGATGTTTTATGTACAGTATATTAAATATAATTACTGTAGTTTTTGATAGTTAATTTAAAGTATATATTACACATATTTGGTGTACTTTTTGATATTTTATGTACAGTATGTAATATATATTTACTGTAATTTTTCATATTTTATTTACAGTATATAAAATGTATTTGGTGTACTTTCAGTTAATATTATATGTACAATAGGTGAAATATATTTACTGTACTTTTTGATATTTTATGTACAGTATATAAGATGTATTTGATGTCCTTTTGATATTTTATGTAAATTATATAATACATATTTCGTGTAGTTTTTGATATTTTACATAGGGTGTGTAGTATATAGTTACTGTCCTTTTTGAGATTTTATTTACAGTATATAATATACATTTGGTGTAATTTTTGATATTTTATGTACAGTATATTAAATATAAATACTGTAGTTTTTGATAGTTTATTTACAGTATATATTACACATATTTGGTGTACTTTTTGATATTTTCTGTACATTATGTCATATATATTTACTGTACTTTTTGATATTTTATTTACAGTATATAAAATGTATTTGGTGTACTTTTAGTTAATATTATATGTACAATATATGAAATATATTTACTGTACTTTTTGATATTTTATGTAGAGTATATAAGATATATTTGGTGTCATTTTGATATTTTATATAAATTATATAATATATATTTGTTGTAGTTTTTGATATTTTACGTAGGGTTTGTCATATATATTGACTGTCCTTTTTGATATTTTATTTATAGTATATAATATACATTTGGTGTAATTTTTGATATTTTATATACAGTATATTAAATATAATTACTGTAGTTTTTGATAGTTTATTTACAGTATATATTACACATATTTGGTGTACTTTTTATATGTAATGTACAGTATGTCATATATATTTACTGTACTTTTTGATATTTTATTTACCGTATATAAAATGTATTTGGTGTACTTTCAGTTAATATTATATGTACAATATATGAAATATATTTACTGTACTTTTTGATATTTTCTGTACAGTATATAAGATATATTTGGTGTCCTTTTGATATTTTATGTAAATTATATAATACATATTTGGTGTAAGTTAAATATTTTACATAGGGTGTATCATATATATTGACTGTCCTTTTTGATATTTTATTTTGAGCATATAATATACATTTGGTGTAATTTTTGATATTTTATATACAGTATATTAAATATAAATACTGTAGTTTTTGATACTTTATTTACTGTATATATTACACATATTTGGTGTAGTTTTTGATATTTTATGTACAGTATGTAATATATATTTACTGTACTTTTTCAAAATTTATTTACAGTATATAAAATGTATTTGGTGTACTTTCAGTTAATATTATATGTACAATATATGAAATATATTTACTGTACCTTTTGATATTTTATGTACAGTATATAATATATGTTTGGTGTACTTTTGATATTTTATGTAAATTATATAATATATATTTGGTGTAGCTTTTGATATTTTACATAGGGTGTGTAATATATATTTACTGTCATTTTTGATATTTTATTTACAGTATAAAATATATATTTGGTGTAATTTTTGATATTTTATGTACAGTATACTAAATATACTTAATGTAGTTTTTGATAGTTTATTTACAGTACCTATAACACATATTTGGTGTACTTTTTGATATTTTATGTACAGTATGTAATATATATTTACTGTTCTTTTGGATATTTTATTTAGAGTATATAAAATGTATTTGTTGTACTTTTAGTTAATATTATATGTAAAATATATGAAATATATTTACTGTACTTTTTGACATTTTATGTACAGTATATAATATGTATTTGGTGTACTTTTGATATTTTATGTAAGTTATATAATATATATTTGGTGTAGCTTTTGATATTTTACATAGGGTGTGTAATATATATTTACTGTACTTTTTGATATTTTATTTAGAGTATATAATATACATTTGGTGTAATTTTTGATATTTTATGTACAGTATATTAAATATAATTACTGTAGTTTTTGATAGTTTATTTACAGTATATATAACACATATTTGGTGTACTTTTTGATATTTTATGTACAGTATGTAATATATATTTACTGTACATTTGGATATTTTATTTACAGTATATAAAATATGTTTGTTGTACTTTTAGTTAATATTATATGTACAATATATGAAATATATTTACTGAACCTTTTGATATTTTATGTACAGTATATAATATATGTTTGGTGTACTGTTCATATTTTATGTAAATTATATAGTATATATTTCGTGTAGCTTTTGATATTTTACATAGGGTGTGTAATATATATTAACTGTACTTTTTGATATTTTATTTACAGTATATAATATACATTTGGTGTAATTTTTGATATTTTATGTACAGTATATTAAATATAATTACTGTAGTTTTTGATAGTTTATTTACAGTATATATACCACATGTTTGGTGTACTTTTTGATATTTTATGTACAGTATGTAATATATATTTACTGTACATTTTTATATTTTATTTACAGTATATAAAATGTATTTGTTGTACTTTTAGTTAGTATTATAGGCACAATAAATGAAATATATTTACTGTACTTTTTGATATTTTACTGTCCTTTTTGATATTTTATTTACAGTATATAATATACATTTGGTGCAATTTTTGATATTTTATGTACAGTATACTAAATATAATTAATGTAGTTTTTGATTGTTTATTTACAATACATATAACACATATTTCGTGTACTTTTTGATATTTTATGTACAGTATGTAATACATATTTACTGTTCTTTTGGATATTTTATTTACAGTATATAAAATGTATTTGTTGTACTTTTAGTTAATATTATATGTACAATATATGAAATATATTTACTGTACTTTTTGATATTTTATGTACAGTATATAATATATGTCTGGTGTACTTTTGATATTTTATGTAAATTATATAATATATATTTGGTGTAGCTTTTGATATTTTACATAGGGTGTGTAATATATATTTACTGTCAGTTTTGATATTTTATTTACAGTATATACTATACATTTGGTGTAATTTTTGATATTTTATGTACAGTATACTAAATATACTAAATGTAGTTTTTGATTGTTTATTTACAGTACATATAACACATATTTGGTGTACTTTTTGATATTTTATGTACAGTATGTTATATATATTTACTGTTCTTTTGGATATTTTATTTACAGTATATAAAATGTATTTGTTGTACTTTTAGTTAATATTATATGTAAAATATATGAAATATATTTACTGTATTTTTGATATTTTATGTACAGTATATAATATATATTTGGTGTACTTTTGATATTTTATGTAAATTATATAATATATATTTGGTGTAGCTTTTGATATTTTACATAGTGTGTGTAATATATATTTACTGTACTTTTTGATATATTATTTAGAGTATATAATATACATTTGGTGTAATTTTTGATATTTTATGTACAGTATATTAAATATAATTACTGTAGTTTTTGATAGTTTATTTACAGTATATATAACACATATTTGGTGTACTTTTTGATATTTTATATACAGTATGTAATATATATTTACTGTACATTTGGATATTTTATTTACAGTATATAAAATATGTTTGTTGTACTTTTAGTTAATATTATATGTACAATATATGAAATATATTTACTGTACTTTTTGATATTTTATGTACAGTATATAGTATATGTTTGGTGTACTGTTCATATTTTATGTAAATTATAAAATATATATTTCGTGTAGCTTTTGATATTTTACATAGGGTGTGTAATATATATTAACTGTACTTTTTGATATTTTATTTACAGTATATAATATACATTTGGTGTAATTTTTGATATTTTATGTACATTATATTAAATATAATTACTGTAGTTTTTGATAGTTTATTTACAGTATATATACCACATGTTTGGTGTACTTTTTGATATTTTATGTACAGTATGTAATATATATTTACTGTACCTTTTGATATTTTATTTACAGTATATAAAATATGTTTGTTGTACTTTTAGTTAATATTATATGTACAATATATGAAATATATTTACTGTACTTTTTGATATTTTATGTACAGTACATAATATATGTTTGGTGTACTATTCATATTTTATGTAAATTATATAATATATATTTCGTGTAGCTTTTGATATTTTACATAGGGTGTGTAATATATATTAACTGTACTTTTTGATATTTTATTTACAGTATATAATATACATTTGGTGTAATTTTTGATATTTTATGTATAGTATATTAAATATAATTACTGTAGTTTTTGATAGTTTATTTGCAGTATATATACCACATGTTTGGTGTACTTTTTGATATTTTATGTACAGTATGTAATATATATTTACCGTACATTTTTATATTTTATTTACAGTATATAAAATGTATTTGTTGTACTTTTAGTTAGTATTATAGGCACAATAAATGAAATATATTTACTATACTTTTTGATATTTTACTGTCCTTTTTGATATTTTATTTACAGTATATAATATACATTTGGTGCAATTTTTGATATTTTATGTACAGTATACTAAATATAATTAATGTAGTTTTTGATTGTTTATTTACAATACATATAACACATATTTCGTGTACTTTTTGATATTTTATGTACAGTATGTAATACATATTTACTGTTCTTTTGGATATTTTATTTACAGTATATAAAATGTATTTGTTGTACTTTTAGTTAATATTATATGTACAATATATGAAATATATTTACTGTACTTTTTGATATTTTATGTACAGTATATAATATATGTTTGGTGTACTTTTGATATTTTATGTAAATTATATAATATATATTTGGTGTAGTTTTTGATATTTTACATGGGGTGTGTCATATATATTTACTGTCCTTTTTGATATTTTATTTACAGTATATAATATACATTTGGTGTAATTTTTGATATTCTATTTACAGTATATTAAATATAATTACTGTAGTTTTTGATAGTTTATTTACAGTATATATACCACATATTTGGTGTACTTTTTGATATTTTATGTACAGTATGTAATATATATTTACTGTACTTTTGCATATATTATTTACAGTATATAAAATGTATTTGTTGTACTTTTAGTTAATATTCTATGTAGAATATATGAAATATATTCACTGTACTTTTTGATATTTTATGTACAATATATAATATATGTTTGGTGTACTTTTGATATTTTATGTAAATTATATAATATATATTTCGTGTAGCTTTTGATATTTTACATAGGGTGTGTAATATATATTAACTGTAATTTTGATATTTTATTTACCGTATATAATATATATTTGGTGTAATTTTTCATATTTTATGTACAGTATATTAAATATAATTACTGTAGTTTTTGATAGTTTATTTACAGTATATATGCCAAATATTTGGTGTACTTTTTGATAATTTATCTACAGTATGTAATATATATTTACTGTACTTTTTGATATTTTATTTACAGTATATAAAATGTATTTGTTGTACTTTTAGTTAATATTATAGGTACAATATATGAAATATATTTACTGTATTTTTGATGTTTTATGTACAGTATATAAGATATATTTGGTGTCCTTTTGATATTTTATGTAAATTATATAATATATATTTGGTGTAGCTTTTGATATTTTACATAGGGTGTGTAATATATATTTACTGTACATTTTGATATTTTATTTAGAGTATATAATATACATTTGGTGTAATTTTTGATATTTTATGTACAGTATACTAAATATAATTAATGTAGTTTTTGATTGTTTATTTACAACACATATAGCACATATTTGGTGTACTTTTTGATATTTTATGTACAGTATGTAATATATATTTACTGTACTTTTCGATAGATTATTTACAGTATATAAAATGTATTTGTTGTACTTTTAGTTAATATTATATGTACAATATATGAAATATATTTACTGTACTTTTTGATATTTTATGTACAGTATATAATATATATTTGGTTTACTTTTGATATTTTATGTAAATTATATAATATATATTTGGTGTAGCTTTTGATATTTTACATAGGGTGTGTAATATATATTTACTGTACTTTTTGATATTTTATTTAGAGTATATAATATACATTTGGTGTAATTTTTGATATTTTATGTACAGTATATTAAATATAATTACTGTAGTTTTTAATAGTTTATTTACAGTTTATACAACACATGTTTGGTGTTCTTTTTGATAATTATGTACAGTATGTAATATATATTTACTGTACTTTTTGATAGATTATTTACAGTATATAAACTGTATTTGTTGTACTTTTAGTTAATATTATAGGTACAATATATGAAATATATGTACTGTACTTTTGGATATTGTATGTACAGTATATAATATATATTTGGTGTACTTTTCATATTTTACGTAAATTATATAATATATATTTGGTGTAGCTTTTGATATTTTACATAGGGTGTGTAATATGTATTTACTGTAATTTTTGATATTTTATTTACAGTATATACTATACATTTGGTGTAATTTTTGATATTTTATGTACAGTATATTAAATATAATTACTGTAGTTTTTGATAGTTTATTTACAGTATATATAACACATATTTGGTGTTCTTTTTGATATTTTATGTACAGTATGTAATATATATTTACTGTACTTTTGCATATTTTATTTACAGTATATAAAATGTATTTGTTGTACATTTAGTTAATATTATATGTACAATATATGAAATATATTTACTGTACTTTTTGATATTTTATTTACAGTGCATAATTTATATTTGGTGTCCTTTTGATATTTTATGTAAATTATATAATATATATTTCGTGTAGCTTTTGATATTTTACATAGGGTGTGTAATATACATTTACTGTAGTTTTTGATAATTTATTTACAGTATATAATGTACATTTGGTGTAATATTTGATATTTTATGTATAGTATATTAAATATAATTACTGTAGTTTTTGATAGTTTATTTACAGTATATATACCACATATTTGGAGTACTTTTTGATATTTTATGTACAGTATGTAATATATATTTACTGTACTTTTTGATATTTTATTTACAGTATACAAAATGTATTTGTTGTACTTTTAGTTAATATTATATGTACAATATATGAAATATATTTACTGTACTTTTTGATATTTTATGTACAGTATATAAGATATATTTGGTGTCCTTTTGATATTTTATGTAAATTATATAATATATATTTCGTGTAGCTTTTGATATTTTACATAGTGTGTGTAATATACATTTACTGTAGTTTTTGATATTTTATTTACAGTATATAATATACATTTGGTGTAATTTTTGATATTTTATGTACAGTATATTAAATACAATTACTGTAGTTTTTGATAGTTTATTTACAGTATATATACCACATATTTGGTGTACTTTTTGATATTTTATGTACAGCATGTAATATATATTTACTGTACTTTTGCATATATTATTTACAGTATATAAAATGTATTTGTTGTACTTTTAGTTAATATTCTATGTACAATATATGAAATATATTTACTGTACTTTTTGATATTTTATGTACAGTATATAATATATGTTTGGTGTACTTTTGATAATTTTCGTAAGTTATATAATATATATTTCGTGTAGCTTTTGATATTTTACATAGGGTGTGTAATATATATTAACTGTACTTTTTGATATTTTATTTACAGTATATAGTATACATTTGGTGTAATTTTTGATATTTTATGTACAGTATATTAAATATAATTACTGTAGTTTTTGATAGTTTATTTACAGTATATATACCACATATTTGGTGTACTTTTTGATATTTTATGTACAGTATGTAATATATATTTACTGTACTTTTAGATATTTTATTTACAGTATATAAAATGTATTTGTTGTACTTTTAGTTAATATTATAGGCACAATATATGAAATATATTTACTGTACTTTTTGATATTTTATGTACATTATATAAGATATATTTTGTGTCCTTTTGATATTTTATGTAAATTATATAATATATATTTGGTGTAGCTTTTGATATTTTACATAGGGTGTGTAGTATATATTTACTGTACTTTTTGATATTTTATTTACAGTATATAATATACATTTGGTGTAATTTTTGATATTTTATATACAGTATAGTAAATATAATTAATGTAGTTTTTGATTGTTTATTTACAGTATATAAAACACATATTTGGTGTACTTTTTGATATTTTATGTACTGTATGTAATATACATTTACTGTTCTTTTGGATATTTTATTTACAGTATATAAAATGTATTTGTTTTAGTTTTAGTAAATATTATATGTACAATGTGTGAAATATATTTACTGTACTTTTTGATATTTTATGTACAGTATATAATATATATTTGGTGTACTTTTGATATTTTATGTAAATTATATAATATTTATTTGGTGTAGCTTTTGATATTTTACATAGGCTGTGTAATATATATTTACTATAGTTTTTGATATTTTATTTACCGTATATAATATACATTTGGTGTAATTTTTCATATTTTATGTACAGTATATTAAATATAATGACTGTAGTTTTTGATAGTTTATTTACAGTATATACAACACATATTTGGTGTACTTTTTGATATTTTATGTACAGTATGTAATATATATTTACTGTACTTTTGTATAGTTTATTTGCAGTATATAAAATGTATTTGTTGTACTTTTAGTTAATATTATAGGTACAATATATGAAATATATGTACTGTACTTTTGGATATTTTATGTACAGTATATAATATATATTTGGTGTACTTATGATATGTTATGTAAATTATATAATATATATTTGGTGTAGCTTTTGATATTTTACATAGGGTGTGTAACATATATTTACTGTACATTTTGATGTTTTATTTAGAGTATATAATATACACTTGGTGTAATTTTTGATATTTTATGTACAGTATGTTAAATATAATTACTGTAGTTTTTGATAGTTTATTTACAGTATATATACCACATATTTGGTGTACTTTTTGATATTTTATGTACAGTATGTAATATATATTTACTGTACATTTGGATATTTTATTTACAGTATATAAAATATATTTGTTGTACTTTTAGTTAATATTATATGTACAATATATGAAATATATTTACTGTACTTTTTGATATTTTATGTACAGTATATAAGATATATTTGGTGTCCTTTTGATATTTTATGTAAATTATATAATATATATTTGGTGTAGCTTTTGATATTTTACATAGGGTGTGTAATATATATTTACTGTCCTTTTTGATATTTTATTTACAGTATATAATATACATTTGGTGTAATTTTTGATATTTTATGTACAGTATACTAAATATAATTAATGTAATTTTTGATTGATTATTTACAATACATATAACACATATTTTGTGTACTTTTTGATATTTTATATACAGTATGTAATATATATTTACTGTTCTTTTGGATATTTTATTTACAGTATATAAAATGTATTTGTTGTACTTTTAGTTAATATTATAGGCACAATATATGAAATATATTTGCTGTACTTTTTGATATTTTATGTACAGTATATAAGATATATTTCGTGTCCTTTTGATATTTTATGTAAATTATAAAATATATATTTCGTGTAGCTTTTGATATTTTACATGGGGTGTGTAATATATATTTACTGTCCTTTTTGATATTTTATTTACAGTATATAATATACATTTGGTGTAATTTTTGATATTTTATGTACAGTATACTAAATATAATTAATGTAGTTTTTGATTGTTTATTTACAACACATATAGCACATATTTGGTGTACTTTTTGATATTTTATGTACAGTATGTAATATATATTTACTGTACTTTTCGATAGATTATTTACAGTATATAAAATGTATTTGTTGTACTTTTAGTTAATATTATATGTACAATATATGAAATATATTTACTGTACTTTTTGATATTTTATGTACAGTATATAATATATATTTGGTTTACTTTTGATATTTTATGTAAATTATATAATATATATTTGGTGTAGCTTTTGATATTTTACATAGGGTGTGTAATATATATTTACTGTACTTTTTGATATTTTATTTAGAGTATAGAGTATACATTTGGTGTAATTTTTGATATTTTATGTACAGTATATTAAATATAATTACTGTAGTTTTTGATAGTTTATTTACAGTTTATACAACACATGTTTGGTGTTCTTTTTGATAATTATGTACAGTATGTAATATATATTTACTGTACTTTTCGATAGATTATTTACAGTATATAAAATGTATTTGTTGTACTTTTAGTTAATATTATAGGTACAATATATGAAATATATGTACTGTACTTTTGGATATTGTATGTACAGTATATAATATATATTTGGTGTACTTTTCATATTTTACGTAAATTATATAATATATATTTGGTGTAGCTTTTGATATTTTACATAGGGTGTGTAATATATATTTACTGTAATTTTTGATATTTTATTTACAGTATATACTATACATTTGGTGTAATTTTTGATATTTTATGTACAGTATATTAAATATAATTACTGTAGTTT
This sequence comes from Pan troglodytes, assembly GCF_028858775.2. NCBI lineage: Eukaryota > Metazoa > Chordata > Mammalia > Primates > Hominidae > Pan > Pan troglodytes. Next base: position 10,256,496 of record NC_072413.2, read on the forward strand.
TTGATAGTTTATTTACAGTATATATAACACATATTTGGTGTTCTCTTTGATATTTTATGTACAGTATGTAATATATATTTACTGTACTTTTGCATATTTTATTTACGGTATATAAAATGTATTTGTTGTACATTTATTTAATATTATATGTACAATATATGAAATATATTTACTGTACTTTTTGATATTTTATTTACAGTGCATAATTTATATTTGGTGTCCTTTTGATATTTTATGTAAATTATATAATATATATTTCGTGTAGCTTTTGATATTTTACATAGGGTGTGTAATATACATTTACTGTAGTATTTGATAATTTATTTACAGTATATAATGTACATTTGGTGTAATATTTGATATTTTATGTATAGTATATTAAATATAATTACTGTAGTTTTTGATAGTTTATTTACAGTATATATACCACATATTTGGTGTACTTTTTGATATTTTATGTACATTAGGTCATATATATTTACTGTACATTTTGATATTTTATTTACAGTATATAAAATGTATTTGGTGTACTTTTAGTTAATAATATATGTACAATATATGAAATATATTTACTGTACTTTTTGATATTTTATGTACAGTATATAAGATATATTTGGTGTCCTTTTGATATTTTATGTAAATTATATAATATATATTTCGTGTAGCTTTTGATATTTTATATAGTGTGTGTAATATACATTTACTGTAGTTTTTGATATTTTATTTACAGTATATAATATACATTTGGTGTAATTTTTGATATTTTATGTACAGTATATTAAATATAAATACTGTAGTTTTTGACAGTTTATTTACAGTATATATACCACATATTTGGTGTACTTTTTGATATTTTATGTACGGCATGTCATATATATTTACTGTACTTTTGCATATATTATTTACAGTATATAAAATGTATTTGTTGTACTTTTAGTTAATATTCTATGTACAATATATGAAATATATTTACTGTACTTTTTGATATTTTATGTAGAGTATATAAGATATATTTGGTGTCATTTTGATATTTTATATAAATTATATAATATATATTTGGTGTAGTTTTTGATATTTTACGTAGGGTGTGTCATATATATTGACTGTCCTTTTTGATATTTTATTTACAGTATATAATATACATTTGGTGTAATTTTTGATATTTTATATACAGTATATTAAATATAATTACTGTAGTTTTTGATAGTTTATTTACAGTATATATTACACATATTTGGTGTACTTTTTATATTTAATGTACAGTATGTCATATATATTTACTGTACTTTTTGATATTTTATTTACAGTATATAAAATGTATTTGGTGTACTTTCAGTTAATATTATATGTACAATATATGAAATATATTTACTGTACTTTTTGATATTTTCTGTACAGTATATAAGATATATTTGGTGTCCTTTTGATATTTTATGTAAATTATATAATACATATTTTGTGTAGGTTAAATATTTTACATAGGGTGTATCATATATATTGACTGTCCTTTTTGATATTTTATTTTGAGCATATAATATACATTTGGTGTAATTTTTGATATTTTATATACAGTATATTAAATATAAATACTGTAGTTTTTGATACTTTATTTACTGTATATATTACACATATTTGCTGTAGTTTTTGATATTTTATGTACAGTATGTAATATATTTTTACTGTATTTTCTCAAAATTTATTTACAGTATATAAAATGTATTTGGTGTACTTTCAGTTAATATTATATGTACAATATATGAAATATATTTACTGTACTTTTTGATATTTTCTGTACAGTATATAAGATATATTTGGTGTCCATTTGATATTTTATGTAAATTATATAATACATATTTGGTGTAGTTTTTGATATTTTACATAGGGTGTGTCATTTATATTGACTGTCCTTTTTGATATTTTATTTAGAGTATATAATATACATTTGGTGTAATTTTTGATATTTTATGTACAGTATATTAAATATAAATACTGTAGTTTTTGATAGTTTATTTACAGTATATATTACACATATTTGGTGTACTTTTTGATATTTTATGTACATTATGTCACATATATTTACTGTAATTTTTGATATTTTATTTACAGTATATAAAATGTATTTGGTGTCCTTTTAGTTAATATTATATGTACAATATATGAAATATATTTACTGTACTTTTTGATATTTTCTGTACAGTATATAAGATATATTTGGTGTCCTTTTGATATTTTATGTAAATTATATAATACATATTTGGTGTACTTTTTGATATTTTACATAGGGTGTGTCATATATATTGACTGTCTTTTTGATATTTTATTTAGAGTATATAAAATACATTTGGTGTAATTTTTGTTATTTTATGTACAGTATATTAAATATAAATACTGTAGTTTTTGATAGTTTGTTTACAGTATATATTACACATATTTGGTGTACTTTTTGATATTTTATGTACATTATGTCATATATATTTACTGTACTTTTTGATATTTTATTTACAGTATATAAAATGTATTTGGTGTACTTTTAGTTAATATTATATGTACAATATATGAAATATATTTACTGTACATTTTGATATTTTCTGTACAGTATATAAGATATATTTGGTGTCCTTTTGATATCTTATGTAAATTATATAATACATATTTGGTGTAGTTTTTGATATTTTACATAGGGTGTGTCATATATATTGACTGTCCTTTTTGATATTTTATTTACAGTATATAATATACATTTGGTGTAATTTTTGATATTTTATGTAGAGTATATTAAATATAATTACTGTAGTTTTTGATACTTTATTTACAGTATATATTACACATATTTGGTGTAATTTTTGATATTTTATGTACAGTATGTAATATATATTTACTGTACTTTTTCAAATTTTATTTACAGTATATAAAATGTATTTGGTGTACTTTTAGTTAATATTATATGTACAATATATGAAATATATTTACTGTACTTTTTGATATTTTATGTACAGTATATAAGATGTATTTGGTGTCCTTTTGATATTTTATATAAATTATATAATATATATTTGGTGTAGTTTTTGATATTTTACATAGGGTGTGTAGTATATATTTGCTGTCCTTTTTGATATTTTATTTACAGTGTATAATATCCATTTGGGGTAATTTTTGATATTTTATGTACAGTATATTAAATATAATTACTGTAGATTTTGATAGTTTATTTACAGTATATATAACACATATTTGGTGTTCTTTTTGATATTTTATGTACAGTATGTAATATATATTTAGTGTACTTTTGCATATATTATTTACAGTATATAAAATGTATTTGTTGTACTTTTAGTTTATATTATATATACAATATATGAAATATATTTACTGTACTTTTTGATATTTTATGTACAGTATAATATATGTTTGGTGTACTTTTGATATTTTATGTAAATTATATAATATATATTTGGTGTAGCTTTTGATATTTTACATAGGGTGTGTAATATATATTAACTGTAATTTTGATATTTTATTTACCGTATATAATATACATTTGGTGTAATTTTTCATATTTTATGTACAGTATATTAAATATAATTACTGTAGTTTTTGATAGTTAATTTACAGTATATATGCCACATATTTTGTGTACTTTTTGATATTTTATGCACAGTATGTAATATATATTTACTGTACATTTTGATATTTTATTTACAGTATATAAAATGTATTTGTTGTACTTTTAGTTAATATTATAGGTACAATATATGAAATATATTTACTCTATTTTTGATATTTTATGTACAGTATATAAGATATATTTGGTGTCCTTTTGATATTTTATGTAAATTTTATAATATATATTTGGTGTAGCTTTTGATATTTTACATAGGGTGTGTAATATATATTTACTGTCATTTTTGATATTTTATTTACAGTATAAAATATATATTTGGTGTAAATTTTGACATTTTATGTACAGTATACTAAATATAATTAATGTAGTTTTTGATTGTTTATTTACAGTACATATAACACATATTTGGTGTACTTTTTGATATTTTATGTGCAGTATGTAATATATATTTACTGTACATTTGCATATTTTATTTACAGTATATAAAATGTATTTGCTGTACTTTTAGTTAATATTATATGTACAATACATGAAATATATTTACTGTACTTTTTGATATATTATTTACAGTACATAATATATATTTGGAGTCCTTTTGATATTTTATGTAAATTATATAATATATATTTGGTGTAGCTTTTGATATTTTACATAGGGGGTGTAATATATATTTACTGTACTTTTTGATATATTATTTACAGTATATAATTTACATTTGGTGTAATTTTTGATATTTTATGTACAGTATATTAAATATAATTACCGTAGTTTTTGATAGTTTATTTACAGTATATATAACACATATTTGGTGTACTTTTTGATATTTTATGTACAGTATGTAATATACATTTACTGTACTTTTTGATATTTTATTTAGAGTATACAAAATGTATTTGTTGTACTTTTAGTTAATTTTATAGGCACAATATATGAAATATATTTACTGTACTTTTTGATATTTTATGTACAGTATATAAGATATATTTGGTGTCCTTTTGATATTTTATGTAAATTATATAATATATATTTCGTGTAGCTTTTGATATTTTACATACGGTGTGTAATATACATTTACTGTAGTTTTTGATATTTTATTTACAGTATATAATATACATTTGGTGTAATTTTTGATATTTTATGTACAGTATACTAAATATAATTAATGTAGTTTTTGATTGATTATTTACAATACATATAACACATATTTGGTGTACTTTTTGATATTTTATGTACAGTATGTAATATATATTTACTGTTCTTTTGGATATTTTATTTACAGTATATAAAATGTATTTGTTGTACT